>NC_073379.1:87248454-87908952 GCF_028641065.1 Leucoraja erinaceus
GCACCACCTCTTGGATCCCCTTATTTGCCTCACTTGCTGTCACACCTTCCTTCTCGTGACCACAGACCAAATTGGAAGCAGTTAATCTCACGGGTGACTACCTCCTGACACAGAGCATCTAGGTAATTCTCCCCATCCCTGGTGCCAGAGCATTTGAAGCTCAGACTCCACGTCACCAACTTTGAGCCCAAATTCTTCGATCAACCAACACTTGTTACAGATGTGGTCACTAGGAACTACCAAGGGGTCCACCTGCTCCCACATCATGCAGCTACAGTGCATTGCATGATCCTGCATGCCTCCTTTATTTATTTCCAACAGCTCCTATTGACACTTTCCAATTGCTGCTGCAGTTTCCATGGTAACCCAACTTTAACAACACACATTACACCTGTGGGAGAGAGAGGCCACAGCAAGAGCAAGAGAGCTCCAAGTTTGGCATGGAACTGCTGGTCAGCATGAGGCATATCTGGAGGGAGGTCTCATGTATCAAAATTTCAGTCATAGAGTCACGGAGCCATACAACATGGATACAGGCCCTTTGGTCCAACTGATTCACATCGACCAAGATACTTCATCAATGATAGCTCCATCTGCTCATATCTGTCTATGGAGTCATAGTCCTAATGGATACCTCTTTGCTTCCCCAGGTGCTGTTCGAACCACTGAGTTACTCCAGCAGTTTGTTTTCAATCATTCTGTCTCACACCTTCAGATTTAATATCTGGCCTTTATTCCAACCATCTGCCTATCAAAATCCCCTCACCTGTGCCAACCTATCTCCTGCCACATTTTGTCCTGCTCTCCTTCCTCTGGGCATTCTTTCCACCTCCCCTACTTTCAATGTGAGGAAAGGTCCCGACCTAAAACCTATCCATGTTCTCCAGAAATGCTGCCTGATCTGCTGAGTTACTCCAGCACTTTGTGTCTTTCTTAGCAAAACCAGCATCTGTAGGTCCTTGTTTCTAGTTTTTTTTTTTCTTTCTTTTTTAAGGCTTGTTTTTTTCTAGGTCGGGCCACATATCATTTCATGGTATTGTTTATGTTTTTAATGTTTTGGCAATGATGATAAGTGTGTTACGTAATTATCCATGTCAGTGCTGTCTGCTCAGTAGCCTCTATGAATAAGGTATAACACACGCAATGATGCATGTGATTAAAATTCCCATCATTCACATTAGGAAATTCACATTTTATTTAGCAGTGAATTTTATAGAACAATTTAATCACATTGCCCATAAAAATATTGGCCGAGAGATCTCAACAATGGTATACCGCAGTCTTTACAAATAGCCAGATGGCAGAGCTTGTGTGTTCTTTTGCAACTGTTACCAGTCGAAGAGTTGTGGCTGACATTTAGCTTGTTGATGCTGATGCCTGCTGAGAACCAGGTTGGACCGGCTCCAGAGCTAAGTAGAGCCTGGCTCATCTGATTATCCTGATTCCAGATTTGACTATAATCAAGGATCAAATCTGTTTGCTAGTTGCAATCTCTAACTGGCATTTATAATTGAACTATTCCTTGCCTTGTTGAAGTTGCGATGCGGAGCTATGTAATCTGCAACAAGCATCAGCATGGCCTTTTATTAATATCACTGTCTCTGTTTTGTTTCACTGGCCGAGACTCCACACACAGACAACCTCACGCATTAAAACAAAATCACATCTGCATACGGGTGGGCTTTGCTAACTTAATGGGATTAGTAAATGCTTACTGCCTGACTTACTCAGGGCAGACATTCCATTCTTTCATTACTGAACCCATTCAGATGGAATGCAGATGGGTATTGCTGAAAAACTCTGCCTTACATGGAAACATTTTTTCAATTACTAATTGCTCCACATGTGATGCTAATTAACATTCATAATTAGACTTGTTTCAAGTGTCACGGTATACAATGGGCGACACAAGCCCAAGTCAAATAAAAATATTTCTACTACATGCAAAACAATGGCAGGAATGTTCTACATTACATAAACTGTAACCACATTTTCACATGACCATGTCTTGAATTCAATCCATGTCATTGTGTTGAATAAAATGGATAGATAAATATGAAAGAAGCTCTCAAACGATAAGCAGCCTAATTACTTTTAACTGAAGAAAGAAGGAACTGCAGATGTTAGTTTATAAAAAAAGGGCATAAAATTCTGGAGTAACTCAGCAGGTTACTCCAGGCAGCATCTCTGGAGAACATGGATAGGTGACATTTTGGCTCGAGACCCGAAACATCACCTATTCATGTTCTCCAGAGATGCTACCTGACCCATTGAGTTACTCCTGCACTTTATGTCCTACTTTGAACTGAAAATTGGCAAGCAGGATATACAGGTAGATACAAGGAATTGCAGATGGTGGAATATTCAGGAAAACACAAAGTGATGGAGTAAATCAGAGGGTCATGCATCATTTGTGGAGAGAATAGGTCAGTGATGTTTTGGATCAGCATCCTTCTTCAGACTGATTTTGTCTGAAGAGTGCTGTGAATATGATATTATAAAGGTAGTCACTGCAAAATTAGTTACTTCCCCAACAGACAATTATCTGAAATATATTCCTGGATGGAAGAGAAACTTGACAATGGAACAGTTGGAATTTTGTTTTGATTCAATTATATCCGTTTGCCATTCTGTAGCATTTAGCTTGGATACTCTACTTAAGTACAATGCATAAATATTATTGTCATTCCTACAGGGTTTAATTTTGCTGTTCTTTGAGTAGGTGCTGCTAAATCCTTAGGGAACAAAGGACAGAGGAACAAAGGAATAAAGGGGATTTAAACAAAAATTCACAAAAGTAATTACAATATTAAAGTTAAAATAATGATCAAAGATTCCCAAATATTTTAATTTAACTATTTTGAAATTATTATTCAGTATCAGAGAGCTTCTCTTTTTTTTTGCTGTAACCCCCAAAAAATGTGTTTCTCCATTCACCTTACTCCAACTAACTGAAAAAATCTGAATTTAAAATAAATAGTTCATTTTTTAATTTGCACCATGCTTCCAACTTCTAACCACACCATGCCTTCAAAATATTTTGGTTTTGAAGATCTTGGTTTTGGAAGTTAACTGTTGGTTGAAGGCAAGACTTGCAGATAGTACAGTTGGAGCTGTAGTAAGTTAATTATTATCAGGTCCAGCCTGCATTAGAGCATCAACATGAGTGCCAAACTGCAGCGTAATAGCACTGGGAGATCTGTAGCCAGCAGGGCTTCTTTAAATACCCCCATAATGATGTGACACCATTTGAAATTCAGAGAGGAAGTCGAAACCTTGCATGTTGCTTCCTATCCTGGACACATGTAAGTGCAGCTAGTTCAAAAACAAGTGCTTTAACATTAAACCAAATCAGATGAATTTAATCCAAATATGATTTCCTATTTAACCAAAGAGGGTATCCTTTGATACCCTTTGATGATACAAAACATCCACTAAAAAAATAGGCAGCCCAGATCAGAAATTGATCTTTATTTTACTTATGATAAATACAAAGTGCTAGAGTAACTCAACGGGTGAGGCAGCATCACTAGAGAAAAGGGATGGGTGATGTTCGAGTCAACACCCTTTTTCCGAAAGTGGGTCCTGACCCAAAACACCACCCATTCGTTTTCTCCAGAGATGTTGCATGACCCGTGGAGTTACTCCAGCCTGTTTGTGCCTATCTTTGATATAAACTAGCATCTGCAGTTCTTTGTTTCTAGCTTATTTTACATATCCATTTTGTGGAAACTGGAGGTTTCTGGGAACTTAAATGCTAAAAGTTATCTTACTTTAATCAGTGTAGACAATTTCTGTGAGTCTAAGGTTGAAGACTTGAAATCTTGGCAACACTTCAGGCTCGATCACGCTGAGCACCGGCTCCCCTCAAGCCTGTGTGCTCAGCCCGCTGTTGTTCACACTGCTCACACATGACTGTGCTGCCAGATTCAGGGAAAATAAAATCATAAAATTCGCGGACGACACTACAGTGGTGGGACTCATCAGTGGAGATGACGAAACAATGTACAGGGAGGAAGTAGAACAACTGGTGGACTGGTGCGGCAAAAATAACCTAGAATTGAATATCGACAAAACTAAGGAGATGGTTGTCGACTTCAGGAGGGCGCAGCCAAAGCATACACCGCTCAACATTAGTGGCACTGCAGTGGAGAGAGTGGAGAGCATAAAGTTCCTCGGTGTGCAAATTACGGACAGCCTCACCTGGTCCAGGAACACCACTGGGACCGTCAAACGGGCCCATCAGCGACTGCACTTCCTGAGGAAACTAAAACAGGCCTCACTCCCCACCAACATCCTCAGGACTTTCTACAGGGGCACGGTGGAGTCTGTACTCACGTACTGCATAAATACGTGGTACTGCACCTGCAACTGCTCGGACAGGAAGGCTCTGCAGAGGGTAGTGAGGGGAGCAGAGAGGATCATTGGCGTCTCCCTACCCTCGGTACAAGAACTGTTCCAGAGCCGCTGTCTGAAGAAAGCACAGAGAATTGCCAAGGACAAACTGCACCCCCTCCACACACACCTGGATCTCCTGCCATCAGGCAAGAGATATCGAAGCATCAAAGCCCGGACTACGAGGCTGCTAAACAGCTTCCTACCACAGGCTGTGAGGCTGCTAAACAGTCACTCTGCACCCACAGTCACTTGACTTGACTCTGCGGCTGGCACGGACACTTTAATACTGGCACTGGCCACTCAAATCAGCTGCCCCGGACATTTTTTATGATTGGTATATTGTATTTTAACATTGTGTTTTTTTACCTGCTTTTAACTATTTATACTGTTCCATCAGGGACTGGATTGTTTTTTAGTGTTATTATGCGTGAAGTCTTTTAAATTTCATGTGCGATGCTCCGCTATTCACTGGGAAACGTCTTTTCATTTTGCACTGTAACAACTGTTGCTTGCAAGATGACAATAAAGGTTGATTGATTGATCTTAACTCTGTTATTCTTTCTTTAAGCTATTTTTAAAGAGACAGAGCTGGTAGAGTAGTAGCTGGAGCAGTTTGGTGAATGATTTCTGCACTGACACACCTGTGTAGCATTGACAAACGTGTTGCAATAAAATCTGAAAATAGAAACACCCAGCAAGCCCACCAGCATCTGTGGAAAAGGAAACAATTTGGGATCCTTCTTCAGAATGATAAATTGGACACATACAAAGCAAATTAGTTAAAGTTGGAGAATTGAGTCCAAAAGGCCACAATGTCCCCAGATGGGAAGTGAGATGCTGTTCCCTCAAGCTTACACTGGCCCTTCTCGTAACAGTGCAGGAGCCACAGACAGGTAGACTAGAATGGAAGTGGTATGTGTAAGTAGCAGGCAACCGAAAGTTCAGCTTCACCCCCATGGACAGGACATTGGTAATTGTCAAAGCGATTCCCACTCTGTGTTTGGTTACTCCGATGTTGAGGGAATACTGGTGTTATCTTTTACTTGAAGCTCTAACTGAGACCACATACGTTTCTATAGATGGATGCAAAGATGGCTCGTTACTGTTTTGAAGAAGAGTTAGAGAATTATCCAGAGTGTCTTTTCCAAAATGTAACATGACCATCAACATTACCAAGGTACACAAAAATGCTGGAGAAATTGTGGGTGAGGCAGCATCTATGGAGTGAAGGAAATGGGCAACATTTCGGGTTGAGACCCTTCTTGGTCTCGACCTGATATTTTGCCATTTTTCTGTATCTGGTCACATTCACACTTCAGTTTACAGAATTTTGTTTGTGCATTAATTGGCTGACATGTTGTCTGCATCACAAGTCACCATACTGCAGATATAATTAATTCACTGAAAAGATTATCAGGAAGTCACAATATCTACTGAATAAGTGCAAATCGAGCTTTATTTTCACAATAGATTTGAGGAGCTCCAGTCTATGCCTCTTAAAGTGGATGGTAGGATATAAGAATATATTAAAGGGCGGTGCAAAAATGTCCACAGCATATGGGGGAAGAAATAAGCTATAACTTTGATCGGACTTTACTGGTCTTATCTTGCACAAAACGTTATTCACGTTATTCCCTTTATCGTGCAGGTAGAGCAGGCAGTGAAGAAAGCTAATGGCATGTTGGACTTCATAATAAGAGGATTTGAGTATAGGAGTAAGGAGGTCCTTCTGCAGTTGTGCAGGGTCCTGTTGAGACCACACCTGGAGTTTTGTGTACAGTTTTGGTCTCCAAATTTGAGGATGGACTTTCTTGCTATTGAGGGAGTGCAGTGTAGGTTCACGAGGTTAATTCCCGGGATGGAGGGACTGTCATATGATGAATGAATGGGATGACTGGATGTGTATTCATTGGAATTTAGAAGGATGGGAGGATATCTTATAGAAACACATAAAATTATTATGGGATTGGACACGCTATGGGATTGGACAACATATTCCTGATGTTGGAGGAGTCCAGAACCAGGGGCCACAGTTTAAGAATAAGGGGTAGGCCATATAGAACTGAGACGAGGAAAAACTATTCCACCCAGAGATATGAATTTGTGGAATTCTCTGCCTCAGAAGGCAGTGGTGGCCGATTCACTGGTTGTATTCAACAGTGAGATAGATAGAGCTCTTAGGGCTAGTGGAATCAAGGGATATGGGGTGTGGATTGTGGATATGGATGATCAGCCATGATCTCATTGTATATTGTAAATATATTGATTTAGATGACGGGATTCTAAGTAATATTAGCAAATTTGCAGATGACACAAAGCTGGGTGGCAGTGTGAATTGTGAGGAGGAGGCTATGAGAATGCAGGATGACTTGGACAAGTTGGGTGAGTGGGGAGATGCATGGCAGATGCAATTTAATGTGGATAAATGTTAGGTTATCCACTTTGGTAACAAAAACAGGAAGGCAGATTATCTAAATGTTGTCAAGTTAGGAAAAGGGGAAGTACAACGGGATCTGGAGGTCCTTGTTCATCAGTCAATGAAAGTAAGCATGCAGGTACAGCAGGCAGTGAAGAAAGCAAATGGCATGTTGGCTTTCATAACAAGGGGAGTTGAGTACAGGAACAAAGAGGTCCTTCTGTACAGGGCCATAGTGAGACCACGCCTGGAGTATTGTGTGCAGTTTTGGTCTCCTAATTTGATGAAGGAAATTCTTCCTATTGAGGGAGTGCAGGGTAGGTTTACAAGGTTAATTCCCGGGATGGCAGGGCTGTCATATACTGAGAGATTGGAGCGGCGGGGCTTGTATACTCTGGAAATTAGGATGAGAGGGTATCTTATTGAAACGTAAAATTATTAAGGGTTTGGACACGCTAGTGGCAGGAAACATGCTCCTGATGTTGGGGGAGTCCAGAACCAGGGGCCACAGTTTAAGAATAAAGGGTAAGGCATTTAGAACAGAGATGAGGAAACACTTTTTCACACAGAGAGTTGTGAGTCTGTGGAATTCTCTGTCTCAGAGGGCGGTGGAGGCTGGTTCTCTGGATACTTTCAAGAGAGAACTTGATAGGGCTCTTAAAGATAGCAGAGTCAGGAGATATGGGAGAAGGCAGGAACGGGGTACTGATTGGGGATGATCAGCCATGATAAGATTGAATGGCGGTGCTGGCTGAAAGGGCCAAATGGCCTACTCCAGCACCTTTTGTCTATTGTCTATTGTCTATAAGGCAGGAATGGTGAACTGATTGTGGATGATCAGCCATGATCATGCTGGCTCGAAGGTCCGAATGGCCTACTCCTGCACCTATTTTCAATGTATCTATGTATGTATCTGTACATTGTGAATGGTTTGATTGTAATGATGCATTGTCTTTCCCCTGACTGGTTAGCATACACCAAAAAAACAAACTAAACTAAACATATGATTGTTGAAGGAAGAATGGGGAAACATTGCCTCTAAAAAAACAGGAGTATCGAGGGGGCGTGGTGGGGGGGATGAAGAGAGGGAAAGGGAAAAGGGAAGCAACTGCAGTTCGTTCCTACACATTTTGTCTGTTTCACTGTGAAATCTTCTCAAGGTATATCTACCTTGAAGAAATTTTCCTCCTCTCTCCAGTGAGAGTTCTGCGACGCCGTCTCTTGCTGCTCCCCCTCCGTGATTCCTCCTGCCCTCCAACTCTACTTTTTTTGAATATCTTTCATTCATTTGTTCTAGTTCTCTCTACATCGTCTGTACCTCACATGTCCCTTTCCCCCGACTCTCAGTCTGAAGAAGGGACTTGACCCGGCAATGTCACCTATTCATTTTCTCCAGAGATGCTGTCTGACCTGCTGAGTTACTCCAGCTTTTTGTGTCTATCTTTGATTTTACAAACATCTGCAATCCTTTCCTAAAACAATAATCGTACATCTCCTGCAAGAACCGTGCAAAGTAAAAATAAAAACAATGTCTGTGAAGGTTCAAGTGATTGCTTTACTGCTTTCTACCAGCTTACAGTCAACACAAACATGTAATTATATTCAAATTTCTGTTTTCTTAAGTGGAGAATAATGTGCAGCACCATAAACTAGGTTTACACATTACTGCTCATTATAACATATAACATATAACATATAACAATTACAGCACGGAAACAGGCCATCTCGGCCCTACAAGTCCATGCCGAACAAATTTTTTTTTTTTCCCCTTAGTCCCACCTGCCTGCACTCGTACCATAACCCTCCATTCCCTTCTCATCCATATGCCTATCCAATTTATTTTTAAATGATACTAATGAACCTGCCTCCACCACTTCCACTGGGAGCTCATTCCACACCGCCACCACTCTCTGCGTAAAGAAGTTCCCCCTCATATTACCCCTAAACTTCTGTCCCTTAATTCTGAAGTCATGTCCTCTTGTTTGAATCTTCCCTATTCTCAAAGGGAAAAGCTTGTCCACATCAACTCTGTCTATCCCTCTCATCATTTTAAAGACCTCTATCAGGTCCCCCCTTAACCTTCTGCGCTCCAGAGAATAAAGACCTAACTTATTCAACCTATCTCTGTAACTTAGTTGTTGAAACCCAGGCAACATTCTAGTAAATCTCTTCTGTACTCTCTCTATTTTGTTGACATCCTTCCTATAATTTGGCGACCAAAATTGTACCCCATACTCCAGATTTGGTCTCACCAATGCCTTGTACAATTTTAACATTACATCCCAGCTTCTATACTCAATGCTCTGATTTCTAAAGGCCAGCATACCAAAAGCTTTCTTTACCACCCTATCTATATGAGATTCCACCTTCAAGGAACTATGCACGGTTATACCCAGATCCCTCTGTTCAACTGTATTCTTCAATTCCCTACCATTTACCATGTAACCATTTTTACCATTTTTACCATTATATGGAGATGGCAAAGAACAATTATTGTCTTGTATAGATGCAGAATTATAGAATAGGCTATGAATAGATTTAAACAGAAGGTTGAACATTTGAAATGTCTTTGTTGGTCAGCAAAGGTGAAAAACAGTATTTAATCCAATCGGCAACCCAGGCAATAATCGTTTGGCGATCTGTAGTTTCTAAACTACAGGAGATTGACCCGTGTGGCATTGTTGTAGTCAATCATGAATCAGGGTTTCAGTTCTGTTAGGTTGAGGTACAGATGGATACAGATAGTGCTACATTAGTAAAGGTAAAGAATCTTTGTGTTGGAAATAGTGATGTCTGTCAACTTAAAAATAGAGTTTGATAAAGTGCCTAGTAATAGGTTTGTCATCAATGTTGAAGACCATGGTATAAAAGGTGCTGTAATTAACTTCACCAGTATCAAAGGGGTTTAGAATAAAATTCATTCTTTTGAATACAGGATGGCACCGTGGCACAGCGGGAGAGTTTTTGCTATCCAGCGCTTGCAGCACCAGAGACCTGGTTCGATCCTGGCTACAGGTGCTGTCTGTGGGGAATTTGTACGTTCTCCCCATGGACCATGTGGGATTTCTCTGAGATCTGCGGTTTTGTCCCAAACTCCAAAGACGTACAGGTATTGGTGTATGTGTAAATTGTCCCTATTGTGTGTAGGATAGTGTTAATGTGCTTGGATCGATGGTCGGTGCCAACTCGGTGGGCCTAATGGCCTGTTTCCGCACAGTATGTCTAAATTAATCTATATTCTTCTTATGAAGCAGAATTAGAGATTGAAGGACTCGATTATAATAAAAGACTGGAGTGTAATTCATTCTTTTTTCTAAACATCATTCTTCAGTCTTTATTTTTGATCCAATATTTTGACGTTAAAGAATTGGTTAAATGGAAAATCATTTGTGAAGCAGCCAGGTTGAGATAATTGAAGAGCAGAATATAGCCTGAGGTAGAGGGTCATGCTAAACAAATTGAAGCAACAACAGCATTCACAGCAGAGTACAATTACCACTCAATACAGTTACCCAGACAGATAGAAACAAAAAAGAAAACTGCAGATAGACAATAGACAATAGACAAAAGACTATAGACAATAGACGCAGGAGTAGGGCATTCGGCCCTTCGAGCCAGCACCGCCATTCAATGTGATCATGGCTGATCATCCCCAATCAGTACCCCGTTCCTGCCTTCACCACATATCTCCTGACTCCGCTATTTTTAAGAGCCCTATCTAGCTCTCTCTTGAAAGCATCCAGAGAACCCCCTCCACCGCCCTCTGGGGCAGAGAATTCCACAGACTCACCACTCTCCGTGAGAAAAAGTGTTTCCTCATCTCCGTTCTAAATGGCTTACTCCTTATTCTTAAAACTGTGGCCCCTGGTTCTGGACTCCCCCAACATCGGGAACATGTTTCCTGCCACTAGCATGTCCAAACCCTTAACAATCCTATATGTTTCAATGAGATCCCCTCTCATCTTTCGAAACACCAGAGTGTACAAGCCCAGCTGCTCCATTCTCTCAGCATATGCCAGTCCTGCCATCCTGGGAATTAACCTTGTAAACCTACGCTGCACTCCCTCAATAGCAAGAATGTCCTTCCTCAAATTAGGGGACCAAAACTGTACACAATATCCAGGTGTGGTCTCACTAGGGCTCTGTACAACTGCAGAAGGACCGCCTTGCTCCTATATTCGATTCCTCTTGTTATAAAGGCCAACATGCCATTCGCTTTCTTCACTGCCTGCTGTACCTGCATGCTTACTTCAAGGATACTGGAAAGCTGAAATAAAAATAGAAAATGCTGGAAACACACAGCACAGCAAATAGAACAGTGCAGCTCAGGAACAGCCCCTTCAGCCCACAATATCTGTGTCAAACATGATGTTCAATTAAACCACTCCATTCTCTCTGTGCATGATCCATTTTGGTATATTCCCTGCATATTGACATGCCTAAATGCCTCTAAAATCCTGCCCTGCAAATCTCCTTTAAAATGAACCCCTCTCACCTTAAATCCATTCACTCAATGATATTTCCACCTTAGGAAAAATATTCTACACTATCTACAGTATGCCTCTCATAATTTTAAATGCCTCTGCCAGGTCTCTCCTCAGCATCTGACTTGTCAAAGAAATCAAGCTATACTTGTCCAACCGCTCTTTACTGCTCTACACCCACTAATCCAGGCAACATTCTGGGAAATCTCTTCTGCACCCTCCCAAAGCCTCCACATCCTTTCTGTAATGAAGTAACCAGAATTGCCCATAATATTCCAAATGCAGCCAGTCTAAGTGGGTTCTGCAGGGCTTGGTGCTGGGGCCACTACTCTTCACGTTGTATATCCACTCTATCCAGGCCTTTCACTACTCTGTATGTTTCAATGAGGTCCCCCCTCATTCTTCTAAACTCCAGCGAGGGTACCTGTCCAGAGCGGTCACAGAATAGTGAAAGGCGTGGACAGAGTGGATGTGGAGAGGTTGTTTCCACTAGTGGAGAGTCTAGGACTAGAGGTCATAGCCTCAATTAAAGGGCAATCCTTTAAGAAGGAGATGAGGAGGAATTTATTTAATCAGAGGGTGGTGAATCTGTGGAATTCTTTGCATGTGGAGGCTGTCAATGGATACTTATAAAGCAGAGATAGATAGATTCTTGATTAGTACGGGTGTCAGGTGTTATGGGGAGAAGGCAGTATAGATCATCCATGATTGAAAGGCGGAGTAGACTTGATGGGCTGAACGGTCCGATCAGAATGCTCCGATCGCTTATGACCTTTTAACCAGATGTTTATAATGCCACAACATAACTTCCTGACATATTCAATGCCATGCCTGATGAAGTCAAGCATACCATGTGTCTTCTTGACCGTTCAATCTACTTCAGGGAGCTATAACTTCTGCCACAACATTTTCTCATCGCATTCCATTTCAATAACAACTAGCCCTTTCATTCTTCCTTCCAGGGGAGAGAAATTCGTATTGTCCTTCATTATACTCAACTCTGAAAGTCTGGGGAGACTCGGTGTGGAGGAAGAAACTGCAGATGCTGGTTTAAACCGAAGATAGACACAAAATGCTGGAGTAACTCAGCGGGACAGGCAGCATCTCTGGAGAGAAGGAATGGGTGATGTTTCGGGTCGAGATTCTTCTTCAGAGGAAAGATCTCGACCCGAAACGTCACCTATTTCTTCTCTCCAGAGACGCTGCCTGTCCGGTTGAGTTACTCTAGCATTTTGTGGAGACTCAGTCATTGAATTCATTGAAAAAAAAGAGATGGATAGGTTTCTTGCCATGAAGGAAAATGGAATGGTGGAAAATGGCACTAAATTAGATCAGCCAAGATCTTAACATACGGTGAATCTCTCTCGTAAACCCACTGGTCCAGATGGCCTTCTCCCCATATTTTTTATATTGGCATGTGCTCTGCCATAACAATTAATCTGGCTTTATCTCATTGTAAATTCGGTATTCTTCTCTTAACTTTCTATCTAACAATCTTTGTATCACTCCATGAACACCTTCTCATTGAAAATTTGATTTGACAATTCTATATGACAAATACAATTGCCCATGATCATTGCAGCACTTTTCTTACAAGCTTCATCATTTGTATTTATACTTTATACTTAATCTTATGTTCTATTCTATTATTTGTCTTCCCTGTTTACAACTCCCACCAGTGACTTCTTATCTGTACTATTTCTTATCTCCACCAAATTGTTTCTACAGCTTTGAGTTATAGAATTCAAGAGAGAAGGTATGGAAGCAGACCATAAATCTGTACTGACCATCAAACATAAATTTTAATTAATCACATTTTTTAATTATATTCACATTGTGAGCTGCACCACTCACCCAGACCTTCTGAGCCCATTAGCTTCAGATGTACTGGGACTCCTTGATGTTCAGTAAAATGCTACCTCAATATCAAGGATAGATATTATCAACTTATTTGTAAAATTGAGCTCTTTGATTAATGTTTAGAACATAGAAATGTCAATATAGGTACAGCCCCTTCATCCCACAATGTCCGTACCAAACATGATGCAAAGTTAAACTCAACTTATCTGCCTGTACATGTTCCATATACCTACAATTCCTGCTCATCCATGTGCCTATCTAAGTTTATTAAATGTCATCACTGTTATATGCAATGGCACTATTGTATATTATGAGTGGTCATGGTGAAACTTATTGGTGGGCAGGTTATTGCTGTCAACATTTTTGATGATTATGTGTGCATCGACTGGGCCATTGATTCAGCAAGTGTGATTGTTACACAAGAGACTGCAGATGCTGGAATGTTGCTGAAAGAAAAGTGCTGGAAGGACTCAGCATGTTAGGTGGCATCTGGAGAACAAATGGACAGAAGACATTTCTAGTCATGTTCTTTCTTCAGACTGATGCAGTAATGGGAAGAAAGCTGGTGAAATGAGGTAGGTGAGGCAAAACCTGGCACGTGATAGGTGGATACAGTAGGGAGGGGGTGGATACAGTGTACAGTGACAAAGGCTAGAAGTGAAATGTAGACAAAATGATGTCAGAAACGGAAGAGTGAAATGTAAAGCTGGAGGGGGAATATAGGTGAAAGAAGGCAAGTGAGGAAAAGGGGGGAGATAAATGGAAGGAGAGGATGGAGCAGGGAGGGGTAGGAGATGGAGGGGTAGGAGAAGGAGGAGAGGAAAGGAACAGGGTAGTGGCAGTAAGGGTGGGGATGGGGATGTGGGAGGAGGAGATGAGGAGTGGGGTCGGAAATTAACTTTAAAATGGAGAATTCAATATTCATGCAATTGGGTACAAGTTACCAAAGCGGAATATGAGGTGCTGGTCTTCTAGTTTCCATGGGGCCTCACTCTGGCAGTGAAGAAGGCCCAGGATAGAATGGTCTGTATGGGAATAGGAAGTGGAGTTAAAATGGCTTGCAAATTGGGGTTTCAGCAGGCCTTGACAGACCAAGTGCAATTGTTCGGTGAAACAGTTACTAAGTCCACTCTTGGTCTCGCCGATGTAGAGCAAGCTATTTCGGATGCACCGATTGCAACTGGCCCTGTCTGATTTACCTGGAAGGGGTTTGGAATCCCTGAACAGAAGTGAGGGAGGTGATGTAGAGACAGGTTGACATCTTTTGTGGTTGCAGTTGAATGTGCTGGGGTAGGTAAGGGGAAGGATTGGTGATGTTGTATGGCGAAGAATAAGCAAATTGTGGATAAGCAAATCAAGATGTCTGCATAAAGTGAAAAGGTGTGGGGACAGGAAGATGTGACTGGTGGTTGAATCACGTTGAAGGTGGCAAAAATGTCTGAGAATGATGCAATGGATGTGAACACTGTTGGGATGAAAGGTGAGGATGTATGGAACTCTATCCTTCTTCTGTCTTTGTTAGTGTATGTTGTTGCTCAGGCCACGAGGGTCTGAAGAAGGGTCTCGACCTGAAAGGTTACACATTCCTTCTCTCCAGAGATGCTGCCTGTCCTGCTGAGTTACTCCAGCATTTTGTGTCTGTCTTAGGTATCAGACAGCTATCATTTCTAAATCTGGCTCTTACAGTTCCTAGTGAAACTTCATGGAAATTTTAGGTGCAAATTCTGCTCTGTCCTGTGTAATTCATCTTGTGTGACATAACCAGTAGCCCTTGAAAAAATATGGCAACAGTCTTTTTCAAAGATTCAGTGGGGTGAGGAAGAACTAAGCATTTGGTGTTTTTCTACAATTCACTTCCATTTCTTGTCCTGATGTTGATTATATTGTGTGGCTTATATCAATTAATCATCACATACATATATTGCCGTATCCTTTTTAATAGTGAAACCACGATGATCGTTGCTTTTTATACTCTTAAAATAGTTCTTTACCTGACGTTAGGTGTTGGCATTTTATTTCCTGTTTGCTCAGGTTAGAATATTTACGTAATATAGCAAATTTCTGATGTTATAACTGATAAAGCAACATACAAACAATTCTCTAAAAAAGCACACGCTCAGACCAAATTTGTTGATATTAAAAAGTAAACATGGTTTTGATTACCTGTACTAAAGTTACGTTAAAATACGAGTGGCCATTAAATGTAATTTGTGTGATGCAATAGACTTTCAAATTAATTAGGGGCCTCAGGAAAGCACGATTAGTGTGCATGAGTGTGGGGGCTGACAGAGGTGAAAGAATTGATGTTTGCATCTTTCCATTTGGAAGCAATTTCGTACTTGCGTGCAATGCAGATGTGATGTGAGGCATCCTCAGTTAGTACAGGTATGAATGAAATGTGCTGTCCTAATTCAGGAACTTCAGGCCGCAATGCCTATGACAATCACCAGGAAATGATTTCAGAATTAAAGCTTAACCATTTTTGCAATTTAAATTACATGTGTCAAAGTAGAAAGAGCAACAGAAGAATGCAAATTCTTACAGCAAAAAAAAAAAGAGCTTTTTGTAGGAAGTCACAGTGAATGGTTCAACACATGCCTCTGTCCCACTTAAACAACTTTTTAGGCTACAACAGGTGACTAAACTATCGCCACATGGTCACCGGGATGTCGCCTGCATGGTCTCCTCAGACGCCCAAAGAGTTGCACCTTTTATCTGGTCGCCGCTGGATTTTGAAATGTTCAAAAATTTTCAGTGACAGTTGGCGCCTGTTGGCTTGATGCCAATGATCGTAACCTGATGTAGGTGCTGTTGCCAGGATGAGGTAGGTTGTCGCCAGGATGACGTATGTTGTCGCTGGTGCTGACTTCAGTGAATTCCATTTGCGACTACCTACGTCAACCTACATCAACTGGCGACAGGTAGCGGCGACTGAATTGTCTTACCTTGTCGTAGCTTGACGCGGGTGGACGTAGGTTGTCGTAGGTGTGGTCGTACGTGGACGTCCTAATGGTCGCCGGTTGTCGGTAGCTTGGCATAGCTTGACGTTGACTAAGTGGTAGGTTGTTGTAGACATCGTCATAGACATTGTCGTGGGGGGGTCCAGTCACCATTTTTTTGGCGACCTGCTATGACCATGACAGTCGCCGAAATCGTCTAAGTGGGGCAGGCCCATTACTGTATGTAACAGTGTGTAGGCTGATACACCCAAACAACAAACAAGGGAATGAAAAGCTAGCAGATAGGGGTAACATTTTAAAGTCACTAATTATATCCTCTTAAAATGAATTTCATCAGAGCCATACGATTGTTAGTATATTACTAGACAAAGTGGGACCCGTTGGGTCCCATTCACCACAGGGGGGGTGTGGAGTGGGAGAGGAAGTGTGCATGTGGGCTGGAGGAGTTTGCGAAAGGGGAAGGAGGAGGGATATGGGGGGGGGAGTGCGGTGTGGGATGGGGAGGGAGGATGTGGGGGAGGGGGATGGGGGGTGGTGTGGGAAGGGGGTGTGTGTGGTGGGGGGGGGGGTGTGGAGGGGGATGGGGTGATTCTGTGTAGGCAGTGGGTATGTGTGGGTGGGGATGGATTGTGGGGGGGGAAGGGGGTTTGTTGGCAGGGGGGTTTGTGGAGGACGGGTTTTGTGGGTGGGGAGGGTTGTGTGGGGGGTGAGGGGGGGGGGCAGGGGGGGGGTTGTGTGGGGGGGAGGGGCAGTGGGCAGAGGGGTTGTGGGAGGGGAGCATGTGTGGGCAGAGGGGTTGTGGGATATGATGAGGGGTGTGTGGGGGGTGTGGAAGTGGGATGTGCGCGAGGGGGGGGGGGTTGTGTGGAAGGGGGGGGTGTGGGGGTTACAGCAAAAAAAAAAAAGAGGTGTGTTGGGGACAGGGTGTGGGGGAAGGTTTGGGCAAGGGTGAGAGAGCTCGGAGAAAATGCTGGGGAAGAGCCATGGGGGGAGAGTGTGGTATTATGGAGAAGGGGGGCAGGAGCCAGCGAGGGGGACCAGAGGGGAAGGGGTTGGAGGTGCAATGGGGGACTGACAGCGGGCGCTGGGCGCTTCGCTGGATGCTTCGCTGGTCATTCTCCTCTGCCAGGAGCCCCCGCTTTATGTTTGGTGGCATCGGAGCCATCTCCGACCTCGCTGGCTGGGCTGTGTCAGGCCGGGCCGCGTTGGTCCATCCAGAGCCTCCTGCAGCTACAGTAAAGACGCAGGGGTGGGGAGAGCTTGGGGTGTACGTGGGCAGGGGGAGGGTTGTGAGGGGTGTGTGGAAGGGAGGGGTGTGTAGGGAGAGGGGCGTGAGGGCAGGGAGGGAGAGAGCTCAGAGAAAAGATGGGGAAGAGCCATGGCAGAGTGTGCGATATTACGGGGAGGGGGGCAGGAGCCAGCGAGGGGGAACAGAGGGGAAGCGTTTGAGTGTGCGATGGGGACTCACAGTGGGCGCTGGTTGCTTCACTGGTCGTTCTCCTCCGCACGGCTCGCAGACTCAATCAGCAAGGCTTGCTGACTTAATCAGCACGGCTTGTGGACTTAATCAGCATGGCTTGTGGACTCAGCCCCGTCTCTGGGGCTTTATTCTCCTCGCCACACCTGGTGTGGGTGCCGGAAGGGAAGTTATCTTCATTGTGACTGACAGGCAAGAAGACCAATCTGCTGATCTCACGATTCTTTAAACCTTCATAACTTTTGTAATATTCCACCGATCGGAACAAAACTTGGTGCGCTTGGAGCAGAGGAGAACGGTGAGTAAGATGGAAATATGCCAAGGTACCGTACCATAGGGTACCATTTTGCGCAAATTTAAGAAAAACGCAAACCTGAAGAGGACAAGATGAGAGGTTTAGTAATAGTATTGATAGATAGATGCTCAGAGTTTATAATCTTACTGTCAACGGTGAATAAAAAAAAGATCCAGTGATTTTCACTGGTGGATTCATGGCTAGAAAGAAACAACCAATGGGAGACGGAAAGGAGGGAGAAATTAATTGATAAATATCTGTTTTAGCGCCAGTGTATAAAATGCCTGCATTCACATGATCCTCGATCTTTTACAATTTCTGTAATTCTATGTGGTTCTATTTTCTTATTTTTTATAAAGATGTGATGCATTCTTGCTATTTACACAAATATTGTCAAAATGAACCATATCCAAAATCAGCCATCTGTATATGGTTTAATGTAGCCTTGACCCCACCTGACATCAGACCACCAAGCTAAAGATGATATTTTGTGAGGAAATGCTGGTGACTGTGCTGAACTGCTAACATTTCTTGCTGTAAGTGCAACAAAGATGCGTGAGTGTGTGCGCATGTATGTGGGTGGATGTACAGACAAGCCTTGGATTTGCTGGCTATTCTTTGCAACTTCTTTCTGACTATAATCTGATTAAAGATTTTTCAGTGGAGCTCCGAGTTGAGGTAATGCCATTGCATGTCTGCATTGAAATTGATTGATTGAACGATACAGCATGGAAACAGCCCTTTGGCCAACAGAGTCCATACAGTGGACACCGACCACCATTCACACTAGTTCTATGTCATTCCACTTTCTCATCCCTTCCTACATGGGACAATTTTCGGACGGATTAATCTGCAAACATGTCTTTTGGAAGTGGGAGGAAACCAGACCATTGGAGGAAATGCATACCACTGCAGTATGTTTGACCGTATGTAGGCGGCGCGACTCTGGTCAGCAGCGGCCTCTGCAGCCTGTCCGCGTTTTTATTATTTTTTGTCTGTGTTTTTATGTAGTTTTTGTTATTTTATGTTGGGGTGTGTGTGTGGGGGGGTGGGGGTGAGGGGGGGGGAAACTTTTGAATCTCTCCCTGCACTGGAGACCCGACCTTTTCTCGTCGGGTCTCAGCTGTCGTTGGGGCCGCAACGAGGAGCGGCCTCCAACAGGAAGAAGCCGGGGACTCAGGTGCCGACTAACCTCACCGTCGCGGAGCTGGCCGAGACCGGAGCGGGTGGAGCGGTGGAGGAGCGTTGCCGCTGCCGCTGCTGCTGCTGCTGCTGAGTCGGAGGCTGCTGCTGCGGGTCTGCGGACGGCGGCACCGGGAGCCCGCGGCTCCCTGGAGGGAGACCGCTTTTCGGGGCTCCTGCAACGGCGACTTCTCCCGCCCGAGTTGCGGGGTCGAAGAGCTCCTGGAGCGGGGCTTAGCACCACTGCCCCGCGCGGCTGGAATGCGGGACTTTGCGAGCGCACACCGGGGGCTCTAACATCAAGAACCCGGTGTGCGACCTCGCACCACCCGGCGTGGCTTTAATGGCCGCGGGACAATCGCCATCGCCAGCCGGGGGCTTTGACTTTGACTCTGACATCGGGGGGGAGAGAGTGCAGTGGAGAGATAAGTTTATTTGGCCTTCCATCACAGCTATGTGATGGATGTTTATGTAAAATGTAATTATGTTGTGTCTGGGGTCTATTTGTGTGTAATGTATGGCTGCAGAAACGGCATTTCATTTGGACCTCCAGGGGTCCAAATGACAATTAAATATACTCTTGACTCTTGACTCTTGACTATCCGTTAATTATCCCTCATTGTATCCACTGATAGTTTTGAACTACTTAAGTTCAGATATTTTGACGCCGACTCATACCTTACCTGTGGGGAACTGGTTAATGTGGCTTAAAATGAGAACAGTGACTTATTCTCTCCCTGCCCATCAATGTTCACACAATGTATTTACACATGTGATCTCAGTTCTGTGAGGTATTTCCAAACAATTCATCAATCTGTTTTCCATTCAATCAACTCATTGGGCAATCCTGCAGCCCGACAGTATACCTCACCTCTACAGTCTTCACAACCTTGATCTTCTCCAAACAGTCTTGTTGACTTGCTGTCTTATTCTTCAAGCTTCATTATCAACAGTGACGGAAGGTTTTGTGTGAGGTTTGATGTACAACATCTTGGACAAGTCACATTGAAATAATTTGGTCCTCATTTGTTCCTCCCCCCAGCAGCAGCGCCCTCACTCCACATGTTTGGCCTCGCACGTTGGTCAGCGCGCTCACTCGACCTCTCCACTATTGCCGCCGGGTCATCTCCTGTCGTCTCCCTGGCGTCAACCCAGGCCCCATCTGTGGGCTCCCTCGACCTAGACCTCAAGCCAGGGGCCAGCCGCAGGCTCCATCGACTCGCGAGGCTCCGGTTCTGACCTGTGAGGCTCCGTCTCCAATCAGCAAGACACCGGCCCCGGCTTTTCTGCAGCCTCCTGTGTGTGCTACAATATTACTATTGGTATATCTCACACAAAACCATATGCCATTGTGGTGTCGCTAGTAGAGCTGCTGCCTCACAGCTCCAGCAACCAAGATTCAATTCTGATCTTAGAGTTTGTCTGTGTGAAATCTATACTTTCTCTCTGTTGTGATGAAAAGTTTGTTTCTACTCACTCTGGTTTTCTCACACATCCAAAAGACATGCAGGTGAGCAGATTCATTGGTCACTGTAAATTGCCCTGAGTGGATAAGCCAGCGATAGATTATGGGGGAGGAGCTGATGGGAATGTGGGGAGAATAAAAATACAATTAGTGTCAGCTTATTGGTGAGGACTCAGAGGCCAAAGGGTCAGTTTCCATATACAGTGAACCCTTGCAATAATGGACCACGGGGGAGGGGGAAGGGTGGTATTGTTACTGTTGATTGTCTGCTATAACCGAGTGAGGAGACTAAAGATTAAACCAAGACTACGAGGGAACAAACGTGACATTGGGGTGTTAAACATGCAGGAATGTTTGGCAGATGCAGTATAAGTTGGATAAATGTGAGGTTATCCATTTTGGTGGCAAAAACGGGAAAGCAGACTATTATCTAAATGGTGGCCGATTGGGAAAGGGGGAGATGCAGCGAGACCTGGGTGTCATGGTACACCAGTCATTGAAGGTAGGCATGCAGGTGCAGCAGGCAGTAAAGAAAGCGAATGGTATGTTGGCTTTCATAGCAAAAGGATTTGAGTATAGGAGCAGGGAGGTTCTACTGCAGTTGTAGAGGGTCTAGGTGAGACCACACCTGGAGTATTGCGTACAGTTTTGGTCTCCAAATTTGAGGAAGGACATTATTGCCATAGAGGGAGTACAGAGAAGGTTCGCCAGACTGATTCCTGGGATGTCAAGACTGTCTTATGAAGAAAGACTAGACAGACTTGGTTTATACTCTCTAGAATTTAGGAGATTGAGAGGGGATCTTATAGAAACTTACAAAATTCTTAAGGGGTTGGACAGGCTAGATGCAGGAAGATTGTTCCTGATGTTGGGGAAGTCCAGGACAAGGGGTCACAGCTTAAGGATAAGGGGGAAATCCTTTAAAACAGAGATGAGAAGAACTTTTTTTCACACAGAGAGTGGTGAATCTCTGGAACTCTCCGCCACAGAGGGTATTTGAGGCCAGTTCATTGGCTATATTTAAGAGGGATTTAGATGTGGCCCTTGTGGCTAAGGGGATCAGGGGGTATGGCGAGAAGGCAGGTACGGGATACTGAGTTGGATGATCAGCCATGATCATATTGAATGGCGGTGCAGGCTCGAAGGGCCGAATGGCCTACTCCTGCACCTAATTTCTATGTTTCTATTTCTATGTTTCTATGAATTCACAGGCCAGGGAGCCGCAGGGCCCCCGACCCCAGATGCGGTGCGCCAGGGACGGGTCCATTACTCACTCCGCATTCATTCTGCTCCCTCTTTCCCCTCCTGCAACCAGAAGCTCCCTTTTTGCAGCACCAGCTTATTGAATAAGTGGCTGACGTTGGGTTGCGGTGCGATGGGAGCATCAATCAGCAATAACCAAAATCCGCTGTATAGAGGCCTGTTATTGTGTGGGTCTACTGTATAATTTCAAAACGGAAATACTGGAAATAGTAGTCAGGACACTTTAGATTAACGGTCTTCCACTTGAAATGCTGACTTTGTTTCCCTACCCGTAGTTGCAGCCTGTCCAGCAGAATAGAACATTAATTTTTTTGATTTTATGTTAGCTTTCCAGTGTCGATAAAAAATTTTTTTCGAAGGACCTGCTTCAATCCTGTAGCTCCGATTACTCTATGACGAGTCACACATCACTATATTACACACTTTAACACTCTTGAGCATTACATTATCTCTCTCTCTCTCTCTCTCTTATGTCTCTCATATGCAGGAATTGGACACTGTCACAGTACCATTCAAGGGTATTGACTGACAGTAAAATGTCACCATCCAATTTCATTGTAATGTCCAGAGACTTCTGGCATAATATATTGGTCTCATGAATTACTGCTATGAGGTGGTTGTATAAGTTTAGGTTGTGCTGCAAATACTTTTTTTTAAACTAATTTTTCTCATATTTATCTTCCTCTGTTTCAGCATTATAGACTATCATCAGATGCCACTCGTGTTTTTCCTTCCAATATGCTGTAGCTTACACTTGTCTGCTTTAGATTTCTCATGCCATCACTCTTCCCGTGTTATTATTTTGCTCCATATGTTCTGTAGTATTCCACTGTCCCCTCATGTTTCGCTATAATTTGGAAACTTGTGCAATCTGTATCTGGCTCCTGAATGCAAATGCAAATGTGCACTCAAGACAACAGTAATCCCAAAATTATTTTCCTCAGTACATTTCTCCACTCAGGCACGACTTTTCTTGGAAATACTATTTGTTCTCCACCATTCCACTAGTTTTTTATTCATCCTAGGATTTAACTGGAATTGTCACAGCTGTATTTAAACAGTCATCATCAACACTGCTCCAGATGTCATGCCAAGTATGCTTCAAAGTCTGTAGGAAAGAACTGCAGATGCTGGTTTAGATCGAAGGTAGACACAAAATGCTGGAGTAACTCAGCGGGACAGGCAGCATCTCTGGAGAGAAGGAAAGGGTGGTGTTTTGGGATGAGACTCTGCTTCAGACTTAAGAAGTCTCATGTTTCAAAGTCTATTGCGCACAAAGCTGCAATATTCTGAATCTGAGGTAATTGTGCAACAATTGAACCAAAGCTGACGTCCAACCTTGTGTGATTCATTTCAACATGAAGGCCATCGCAAGCCCTGCACTGTGAGTTGCCATATTTGAAATTAATTTTCTTCTCTTCTTCAGTCTCAACTCCGCATTCTGCAAAGTCTTCAGAAAATCCTTTACTTTTCTCTCTCTGACTGCAAACATTTCAAATCCTAAATCAAAAGTCATGCATGTTTTATTGTCATATGCCTTACAGCACTTGCAGCGCCAGAGACCCGGGTTTGATCCCAACTATGGGTGATGTCTGTACGGAGTTTGTGGCCGCGCGGGTTTCCTCCGAGATCTTTGCTGGATCTTTCCTCCTACATTCCAAAGACGTATAGATTTGTAGGTTAATTGGTATTAGTGTAAATTTGTCCCTAGAGTGTGTAGGATAGTCTTAATGTGTGGGCATCGATGGCCGGTGCGGACTCGGTGGGCTGAAGGGCCTGTTTCTGCGCTGTACCTCTAAAACTAAAAAAACTAAATGTATCAAAATGGAGCAATGAAATTCTTACTGGCAGCAATACTATAGATATGTAAACATAGTATTCTGTATTTGATCTTCACATTTTCTCCACCATCAATTAGTATCTGGCTGAAGATTTATTTTAGTGCTAAATATGACAGTCATTGACATTGACTCACTTTTCTTATCTCCTTGTCTATATTTCCCATCATCCATTGGAAATCTTAATAGGAAATTTACCTTCAGCTTTACCGATGACTGTTTGATGGACAATGATACAATTTTAGGTTTGATTTTATCATTTAAAAATAAATTGGATAGGTATATGGACAGGAAAGGAATGGAGGGTTATGGTCTGAGTGCAGGTAGATGGGACTAGGTGAGAGTAAGTGTTCGGCACGGACTAGAAGGGCCGAGATGGCCTATTTCCGTGCTGATTGTTATATGGTTAATTGATTATATGATACAGCATGGAAACAGGTCCTGCAGCTGACCATGTTCACACCGACCATTGATCACCCGTTCACACTAGTTTTATATTATTCCACATTTCTCACACTCGGGTCAAACTACAGAGGCCAATTAACCTACAAAACCACGCTTCTTTGGGACGTGGGAGGAAATTGGAGCACATGGAGGAAATCTGCGTGGTCACAGGGAGAGCATGCAAACATCACGCAGACAGCATCCTTGGTTCAAACCTAGGTCCCTGGTGCTGTGAAGCAGCAGTTTTACCAGCTGTGCTACTGTGCCACCAACGTTTAGAATGCACAGACTACTTGTTATTATGCTATTTTACATCCATCAGACAGGTTTTTGGACAGTACCTAACACAAGGGGTTTTTCTTTATGACTGTGCCTCAATTTTACGAGGTTATTTGTCCACGCTGGCCTTCACATAGAAACATAGAAAATAGCTGCAGGAGGAGGCCATTCGGCCCTTCGAGCCAGCATCGCCATTCATTGTGATCATGATTGATCGTCCCCAATCAATAACCCACAGAAACATAAACAGCAAAGTCAAAGACACAAAGTGCT
Source organism: Leucoraja erinaceus (assembly GCF_028641065.1). Taxonomy (NCBI): domain Eukaryota; kingdom Metazoa; phylum Chordata; class Chondrichthyes; order Rajiformes; family Rajidae; genus Leucoraja; species Leucoraja erinaceus. The sequence goes on from NC_073379.1 coordinate 87,273,089, forward strand.
GGAGTAACTCAGCGGGTCAAAGCAACATCCATGTTCTCCAAAGATGCTGCCTGACCTACTGAGTTATTCAAGCACTTTCTTGCCTCTTTTCACGTAAACCAGCATCTGCAGTTCCTTGTTTTTCGCAGCAAAGCCTAATCCTGTCCTCATAAAACATCCCCATTTTCTGGTGATTATATAACATGATTATATAGTTGCCCTCCATTTTATAGCACACTTGCACCAAAGTCAAATGCAGGGTGAGTGATAGTTATAATTACTATCCTCGGGAAAATTAAGATACACATACATCTTGGTGGAGTAGATAACTGGAGTATCCTGTCACTCAGGGGATTCTACTAATCCTGCCTCAAAAGACAAAAGGGTAAACTAAGTTATTGGACAAAGCAGCTGGATCGTAAAACATTATGCATTAATAAAAGAGAAAGCAGGCCAGTAAACCCCACAAAAACACACATTATTGTAATTTATGACACACTGCGGGAATAGTATCATGGTTGCAGCCTGAGGAACATCATCGATCGGCAATGACTTGAATTATTTCCTGACCATGATCATAGATTAATAACCCGGTAGACACAAAATGCTGGAGTAACTCAGCGGGTCAGGCAGCAAAGACATTAATATTCTGGTACTTTAACTAAATTTCATTCTATTTGGGAATTTTGTGGATTTGGGAGGCGGATCACTTTAGAATAACTTCTTAAGAATGCTACAGCTTCTGAAGCTGCTCTTAATATTTTCAGTGGCAAAGACTAAAAAATTCCCCACAAACCTTTTATAGTTCCTTTGATGTATTGGTGCATGGTGGACTACTCGGCAGCTTTCACCAGTGCAGACTTGAAATAATCCATTAGCATGGGAATCCAAGTATGTGCTCAGTTTCAAGAGGACCTAGCAGAAACTGCCAAGATGTTCATGTTCATATATTAACACTGAGATGAAAGCAAGCCTCTAAGACCGGCTTCCATGTTCCTCCTAGATGCATAGACTCAGAGAAAAGTATAAATTGGGGCAAAATATCTCAAGTACACATCACAAGTACACGTTGATGTGCTATATGACACCTATTACCCAGATGTGTCATTACCTAGCCCAAGGCATCTGCCGCCAAATGGTTCACGGAAATCCCACTCTCATCTTCAGATCCGAGTTGTTGAAGAATTATTGAGAGGTCTTACCAGTTTTCACTTGCCTGAACTGAAACAGCAGCTGGGAACATCTGAAGCACGGAACCCAGCTGGGTGAATATGCAAACACAACAAAACCATAATTTGCGGAAACAGTGGGAAAAAACCCAGCAAAGGGATTTCCAAAGCAGTGGAAAACAAAAACAATAAATTTTAAAAAGTCACAGTGATCCTTCCCTATAGTGCTACATGTTGTCTTAGCATTCAAGGCGGTCAATGCATTTCAAGGATGAAAAACTACCACTGAAGCTAGTTATATCAATTTGCATTGATACTTTGAGGAGAAACATTCCAGGGCCATGCATTTTAATGAATCATGGAAAATCAATCCACCGGCCACTTATCTAATTCTCTAATCCTGTTCATCCGATTACCAACTACAGAACTGGTGCAGCAGATTGGAAGATTTATGCTATTCAGCTCCTACACACATAAAAAAACTGTCACCCATTCTGTTTGTGCAAAGCCACATTTCCATAATTTTTTTAACTGACATATTTTTCTACCTCTTTCTGGATACATCTTTTCCCACTGATACTGGTTGGCCTTTATGATTCCTTGTCTTTCATAAGCAAAAATATGCAGGTGATGCCACACTACATAAAGCTACATGCAATGTCCTGCATCCAGCTGACAATGTTGTAGCCAGCCCTATTTCCAACCTATTCTTCCTTTAAGCACAGCCTAGCCACTCGAAACTCATGATTAGGGAATCATCACTTAACACCAGACTAAATTTCCAAACTAAAACTAATGCATGAGAACCAATCAGGGCCGGCCTTAGGAGGTGCGGGGCCCAATTGGGAACAATTTTGGTGATCCCCAGGTTCCCAGCCAAGATCTATAGAATCATAGAAACATAAATAAAGTCGCTGGTCAGTTGGACTCGCTTGAACCAGACAGCATCCCAGCTTTTGGACTGTTGATTTGGCCTCCAACGCTAACCCCACCTATGGCCAAGTTCCCCCAGTACACTTACAAAACTGGCAATGGCCTGGCAATATGGAAAATTGTCCTTTAAATCAGGTCCATCAAAATAGGATAAACCAAATCCAATTAATTGCTGACAAATCAGTCTAAACTTAATCATCAGCAGCGATGGAATGCGTTTGCCAACAGTATTCTTAGTCTCACATCCCAGATGTGGGTAAAATGCTGCACAATTGCTTTGAAGTGGCAGTGTTTAAGCATAAACACAACAGAAAATATGAATTAATATTAAAAACTTGTTGTTTATTATCTCTGAACATTGTAAAATGCTATTGTAGAAACATGTCTGAGGTTTGTTGCTGATATGGCTAATTCACCCAGTAGATTAAATAATTTGGCTAATGTGGGCAAAAGAGGCACCACTTAAAAGTAACATGTTCAAATTGCAGCATGAACAAGTTTCTCATTGAAATTCTTTTCTTAATTGATGACTTTATACCAGTCAAATTAAACATTACTTCTTGAACGATGGTGGAGGCAATACAAGGTTCACCCGATTGATTCCCAGAATGAGGACAAATTGACATCGAAGCCAGAATTATTTAGAGGACTAAGAACAAACTTAGAACATAGAACAGTACAGCACAGGAACAAACTCCTTGCCCCACAATGACTGTGCCAAACATGATTCCAAGTTAAATCAATCTCACACCACCCTCCATACCAATTTTTAGCCTCTCACGTGCCTCTGGCCTGTACGAGATCCAACCCCCCTGCCAATCTTGAAAGCATCTTGTCCGGAAATATTACAATCTGGTTTGGGAATTGCTCTGCCCAGGACAAGAAGGCTCTGCAGAGAGCAGTGCGTTCGGCCAAACGCACTATGGGAATTTCACTTGCCCCCCTGCAGGAACTATACGTCAGGAGGTGCAACTCCAGAGCCAATAAAATCATGGGGGACCCCTTCCACCCCTGCAACGGACTGTTCCAGCTGCTACGGTCAGGCAAACGCCTCCGTTGCCATGATGTGAGATCGGAGAGGTTGAGAGGAGTTTCTTCCCAGAGGCCATTAGGACTGTAAACTCCTATCTCACCAGGGACTAACTTTTACTGTACCACTCTACTGCTTTTTTTTAAATTGCCATTTTTTTCCCAATATTTAATATGTAAAGAATATGTGATTCTGTTTGGTTGTTTGTTTGTTTGTCATTTTGCACAAAGTCCGCGAGCATTGCCACTTTTCATTTTGCTGCACATCTCGTATGTGTATGAGACGAATAAACTTGACTTGACTTGAATTGACTTGATCTAGTTTAAACCCTCCTTTGTAGCATTAGCAAATCTGCCCGCTAGGATGTTGTCCCCCTCCAGTTAAGGTGCAACCCGTCCCTTTTGTACACTTCACCCCTGCCCCAGAATAGATCCCAATGATCCAGAAATCTAAATCCCTGCTCCCTGCAGCAACTCCTCAGCTGCACATTAATTTCCCCAATCTTCCTGTTCTTATCTTCACTAGCACGAGGTACTGGAAGCAATCCTGAGAGCACTATCCTGCAGATCCTGCTTTTCAGTCTTTTACCCAATTCCGTAAACTTGTGTTGCAGAATACATTACTTTCCACATTACATTCTATTTAGTTCACTCGCCTATCAATGAAGTTTAGAGGACTAAGAACAACATAGAACATGGAACAGTACAGCACAGGAACAAACTCCTTGACCTACAGTGACCTGCATGGGTTTTCTCGAGATAATTGGTTTCCTCCCACATTCCAAAGACGTACAGGTTTCTAGGTTAATTGGCTTGGTATAAGTGTAAAATTGTCCCTTATGTACAGTGGCTTGCAAAAGTTTTCATACCCCTTGAACCTTTCCACATTTTGTTACGTTACAACCACAAACGTAAATGTATTTTATTGGGATTTTATGTGATAGACCAACACAAAGTGGTGCATAATTGTGAAGTGGAAGGAAAATGATACATAGTTTTCAAATTTTTTTACAAATAAAAAACTGAAAAATGTGGCGTGCAAAAGTATTCAATCCCCCTGAGTCAATACTTTGTAGGACCACCTTTCGCTGCAATTACAGCTGCAAGTCTTTTGGGGTATGTCTCTACCAGCTTTGCACATCTAGAGACTGAAATTTGTGCCCATTCTTCTTTGCAAAAAAGCTCAAGCTCAGTCAGATTGGATGGAGAGCGTCTGTGAACAGCAATTTTCAAGTCTTGCCAGAGATTCTCAATTGAATTTAGGTCTGGACTTTGACTGGGCCATTCTAACACATGAATATGCTTTGACCTAAACCATTCCATTGTAGCTCTGGCTGTATGTTTAGGGTCGTTGTCCTGCTGGAAGGTGAACCTCCGCCCCAATCTCAAGTCTTTTGCAGAATCTAACAGGTTTTCTTCCAAGATTGCCCTGTATTTGGCTCCATCCATCTTCCCATCAACTCTGACCAGCTTCCCTGTCCCTGCTGAAGAAAAGCATCCCCACCACCATGTTTCATAGTGGGGATTGTGTGTTCAGGGTGATGTGCAGTGTTAGTTTTCCGCCACACATAGCGTTTTGCATTTAGACCAAAAACTTCAATTTTGGTCTCATCTGACCAGAGCACCTTCCTCCACATGTTTGCTGTGTCCCCCACATGGCTTGTGGCAAACTGCTAACGGGACTTCTTATGGCTTTTTTTTCAACAATGGCTTTCTTCTTGCCACTCTTCCATAAAGGCCCGATTTGTGGAGAGCACGACTAATAGTTGTCCTGTGGATAGATTCTCCCACCTGAGCTGTGCATCTCTGCAGTTCCTCCAGAGTTACCATGGGCCTCTTGGCTGCTTCTCTGATCAATGCTCTCCTTGCCCGGCCTGTCAGTTTAGGTGGACGGCCATGTCTTGGTAGGTTTGCATTTGTGCCATACTCTTTCCATTTTCGGACGATGGATTGAACAGCACTCCGTGAGATGTTCAAAGCTTGGGATATTTTTTATAACCTAACTCTGCTTTAAACTTCTCCACAACTTTATCCCTGACCTGTCTGGTGTGTTCCTTGGGCTTCATGATGCTGTTTGTTCACTAATGTTATCTAACAAACCTCGGAGGCCTTCACAGAACAGCTGTATGTATACTGAGATTAGTTTACACACAAGTGGACTCTATTTACTAATTAGGTGACTTCTGAAGGCAATTGGGTGCACTGGATTTTATTTAGGGGCATCAGAATAAAGGGGACTGAATACTTTCGCACGCTACACTTTTCAGTTTTTTATTTGTAAAAAAAATTGAAAACCATGTATCAATTTCCTTCCACTTCACAATTATGCGCCACTTTGTGTTGGTCTACCAGCTTTGCACATCTAGAGACTGAAATTTGTGCCCATTCTTCTTTGCAAAATAGCTCAAGCTCAGTCAGATTGGATGGAGAGCGTCTGTGAACAGCAATTTTCAAGTCTTGCCAATAAAATACAATGACTGGGCCAAACATGATTCCAGGTTAAATTAATCTTCTCACCCTGCATGCGATCCATGTCCCTCAATTTACTCCATGTCCATGTACTTAAAGCCTCTTAAATGCCACTAATGCATCTGCGTCCACCACCAAACCTACCAGCACATTGCAGGCACCCACCACTCTGTGCCAAAACAAACTCGCCTCACACATTTCCTTTAAACTTTGCCCCTGTCACCTTACAGCTATGTCCTGCAGTCATTGTTATTTCCACCCTGGAAAAAATAGATTCTGACAACTACCCAATCGATGTCTATCATAATGTTACGTGTATACTCCTTTCCAGTCTCCATCAACCTCCAACATTCCAGAGAAAACAACCCAAGTTTGTCCAATCTCTACTTATAGCTTTAAATCAGTCATAATTCTGGCAAACCTGTTTTGCACATTCTCCAAAGACTCCACATCCTGCCTGTAATGGATTGAGCAAGCGGAGATCCTTTTGAAACATTCACATTTTTGACAGGACTTGATTGCTGGATACAGGGAGGATCTCCTGGCTGGATGATACCAAACCAGGGTTTACCGTTTCATGGTATAGATAAGACATTTAGGACTGACTAGACTAAGTGGGACTCGTTGGGTCCCATGTTCACACGGGAGGGCTGGTCCCCCGACGCAATATTCCACCTCTTTACAAATTCCAATATTGGTGGCCAGTGGGGGGGGCTTTCTGGAGTGCTGGTATGGGTTCTTGGGATGGCAGCTCAGTCCCTCAAGCCTGATCTGCTGGCAGCTCACTCATGGCTGGTGGGCTGGCAGTTGACTCATGATTATTCCTTGAAATTCCATTTCAAGCAGGGTGCAAGTCCACCCGAATTCAAGTGCAGTTTCCAACCACTTCATGCAGGGTGCAAGGCCACCAAATTCAAGTGCAGTTTCATACCACTTCAAGCTGGATCGAAGGCCACCAAATACAAGTGCAGTTTCATACCACTTTCAGCAGGGTGCAAGGCCACCAAATTCAGTGCAGTTTCATTCCACTTCAAGCAAGGTCGAAGGCCACCAAATTCAAATGCAGTTTCATACCATTTAATGCAGGGTGAAACCACCATAAAACCACACAAAACACCAAACTCACAGTTCAGTAGACATTCAGTGTGTTCAGTTGATTCACAGCTCAGACAGAGTCATGACCTCTCCCTCCCCCATCATGCAGAGACTGAACCACACCCACACTTCTGGGTTTTATAACCCCTCCCCCTCCCACCGGAAAACGTGTGGCTTTCAGGGTGTGATTGACAGGAGAGAGATTCTCAACATTTTTTACACACTAATAACACTTTTATTTTTCATTGATGGGAAGAATTCTCTGCACCTGCTCAGTGGAGGGAGGACTGAGTAAGATGGCCAAAAATCACAGCCGTAAGTGTAGCATTTTATCTTAAATCAATATACAGTGCAAACAGGAAGCAAGTGCATTTGCAGTAGTGCATTTACAGTAGTGCATTTGCAGTAGTGCATTTGCAGTAGTGCCTTTTATCTTTAAGCCAAAGCACCCAAGCCGCCATTTGCAGTAAGTAGTGCCTTTCAAATTCAAGCCAAAGCACCAAAGCCACCATTTGGAGTAAGTAGTGCCTTTCAACTTCAAGCAAAGCACCTAAGCCACCATTTGCATTAAGTAATGCCTTTCAACTTCAAGCCAAAGCACCCAAACAACCATTTGCAGGCAGTGCCTTTTTACTTCAAACAAACCATATTTTCATTTTCAAACCACATTAAGGGTACTCACAGTTGTGTAGACATTTGTTCAGTGTTATTCAGAGCTCAGAGAGACGTGACCCTTGGCTTCATCCATCTTGCAGAGACTGAGTGATGCACACCACTCCAGCAGGGGCAGCAGAGGGAATGGTGATTTTTTTAAAACTTCAAGCCAAAGCTCCCAAGCCACCATTTGCAGTAAGTAGTGACTTTCAACTTCAAGTCAAAGCACCCAAGCCACCAGTTGCAGTAAGTAGTGCCTTTCAACTTCAAGCCAAAGCACGCAAGCCACCATTTGCAGTAAGTAGTGCCTTTCAATTTCAAGCAAAGCACCCAAGCCACCATTTGCAGTAAGTAATGCCTATCAACCTCAAGCCAAAGCACCCAAGCCACCATTTTCAGTAAGTAGTGCCTTTCAACTTCAAGCCAAAGCACCCAAGCCACCATTTGCAGTAAGTAGTGCCTTTCAACTTCAAGCCAAAGCACCCAAGCCACCATTTGCAGTAAGTAGTGGCTTTCAACTTCAAGCCAAAGCACCCAAGCCACTATTTGCAGCAAGTAGTGCCTTGCAACTTCAAGCCAAAGCACCCAAGCCACCATGTGCAGTAAGTAGTGCCTTTCAACTTCAAGCTAAAGCCCCCAAGCCACCATTTGCAGTAAGTATTGCCTTTCAACTTCAAACCAAAGCTCCCAAGCCACCATTTGCAGTAAGTAGTGCCTTTCAACTTCAAGCCAAAGCACCCAAGCCACCATTTGCAGGCAGTGCCTTTTTACTTTCAAAAAAAAACATATTTTCATTTTCAAACCACATTAAGGGTACTCAGTTGTGTAGACATTTGTTCAATGTTATTCAGAGCTCAGAGAGACTTGACCCTTGGCTTCATCCATTTTGCAGAGAATGAGTGAGGCACACCACTTCCTGGTTTTATAGCAGGTGCAGCAAAGAGAATGGTGATTTTTCTAAACGTCAAGCCAAAGCTCCCAATACACCATTTGCAGTAAGTAGTGCATTTTGAACTTTAAACCATAGCTCCCAAGCTACAATTTGCGGTAAGTAGTGCCTTTCAACTTCATGCCACCACTTGCAGTGCCTTTCAACCTCAAGCCAAAGCACCCAAGCCACCATTTGCAGTAAGAAGTGCCTTTCAACTTTAAGCCAAATCACCCCCCGCCACCATTTGCAGTAAGTAGTGCCTTTCAACTTCAAGCCAAAGCACCCAAGCCACCATTTGCAGTAAGTAGTGCCTTTCAATTTCAAGCCAAAGCACCCAAGCCACCATTTGCAGTAAGTAATGCCTTTCAACCTCAATCCAAAGCAACCAAGCCACCATTTGCAGTAAGTAGTGATTTCAACTTCAAGCCAAAGCAACCAAGCCACCATTTGCAGCAAGTAGTGCCTTTCAACTTCAAGCCAAAACACCCGCCACCATTTACAGTGAGTAATGCCTTTCAACTTCAAGCCAAAGCTCCCAAGCCACCATTTGCAGTAAGTAGTGCCTTTCAACTTTAAACCAAAGCTCCCAAGCCATGATTTGCAGTAAGTAGTGCCTTTCAACCTCAAGCCAAAGCACCCAAGCCACCATTTGCAGTAAATAGTGCCTTTCAACTTTAAGCCAAATCACCCACCACCATTTGCAGTAAGTAGTGCCTTTCAATTTTAAACCACAGCTCCCAAGCCACCATTTGCAGTAAGTAGTGCCTTTCAACTTCAAGCCAAAGCACCCAAAACAACCATTTGCAGGCAGTGCCTTTTTACTTCAAAAAAAACATATTTTCATTTTCAAACCACATTAAGGGTACTCACAGTTGTGTAGACGTTTGATCAGTGTTATTCAGAGCTCAGAGAGACTTGACCCTTGGCTTCATCCATCTTGCAGAGAATGAGTGAGGCACACCGCTTCCTGGTTTTATTGTCCCTCCCCCTCCCTCCAGCAGTGGCAGAAGAGAGAATGGTGAATCTTTTAAAAACATTAATATCTCTCTGATCTGTCATCGATGGGAAAAGTCCTCCGCACCTGTAAGGCGGAGGGGGGCTCTCGGCGAGGTCACCAAAAATGACGGGCATAGGTGGCGGCGTTCTGTTGGATATCGCAGCACAGTAGGCCAAAAGCGGTCAAGATCAGAGATTTAGTAATATAGATAAGTAAAAATTTCTTCACTCAGTCGGTGGAACTTTCTATCACAGAAGACTGGAATCCAAGCTACTGAACATATTTAAAGAGAATATTTAAAATGATGGCAGACAAATTTCTGGACAAAAAAAAATAAGTTCAGAGGTATGACAACCAAGTTTGAATATGACATGGTGATTGAGCAAAAGTCATGATTATTTTGAATGGTGGAATAGGTTCAAAGGGCCGAGGGGCCTGTTTATTCCCCTATTTATCGATATTTCAATTGAGAAAGGCCCTCAATTTACTTTGACAGGATTTCTAAGCTGAGGGGTTGAATTCTGTCAGGGCTGAAACCAATAATTCTTTGTAGCAATTCTCAACTTCTTTCAACAACCCTCTTTCTGAGACCCAGGAAACTGTCCGGCCAGCATTAAATCTGAAAGGCAGTGAATTTGTCATCTGCTCGCCATCCAACCACTGTTAAAACTGGGAGGTGATCCAGAACTGATTCCAGTTTGAGACTTTTTTGCACTTTAGCATTCCACACCACCCAAACCCATTTATTTAGGAGATTAATGTTACGCTAAAGTGTCATTTTGGCTCTAATATCTCTGATTCAAAAGGTTACAGAACATTTGAAGACAAATGCATCACCATGAGACTCGCATCATAGGCAGATGAAATACTACCCTGTTTCAATAATTAAATGGATATTAATGGTCCAATGTCATCATTTGAGGTAGAGAGTCCTTGGAGTGAATTTATCAACACCCTTCCTTCAACTAGCTTTCCCGGGCCAGCTGTGCTGATAATGCTTCTCAGAACTAAAATGCCGACTCCTTGGTTTTCTCCATCAATATTGCCTGATTTGGCGACTATTTCCAGCAAAGTCTTTGTTTTCAGATTAATCAGTAATTCAATTTGTTACTGTCGCATTGACCTGGAAACTAACAGTCAGCTCAAGTAATTTATTGTTTGCAGAGCTGTTTATACATTTATTTTTCTCAAATGCTAGCACTTTATTTACTGTACAAACTGCATCCACAAACTGGGATGGAATTTACCAATGCACGAGTGATTCAAACTACCGTTATCCATCCTTTCCCTATCGAGAGAATGTTCTTAATAGGCGAAGGCAAGTGCAAAGTAGATGAAGAGGCCAAGTGCCATCTTATCAATATGGCTTTCTGTACAAGGAACAACAGATGTCATTTAGATCAAACATCTTACTGCGTCCCAGACTCAAAACCAAGTTGCACTGTTTCAAATATTATTTATACTTCCCTTGGTTTGTGTTTCTTTCTTTACTCGTCTCCTTCATTCTATAATTTATTTTTTCCTCACTCCCACCTATCACAGTTTTTACTGTCCTGTTCCCCATTTTCCTGTCTGTACTTGCATAGAACCTGATTCACTCTCTACAGATTCTAATTGGCAGCATTTTATTTGAGTCACACACCAAGTGGACATATCAGCACAATGGTTGTGTTACAAACCCTAGTGGATCACAGCCAATAATCTGAAATACGTTAGCAAGTGCTTGATAGTCTACGTCAGATACAATTGTGAATTATCCCTTTACAGTCACAAGGAAAATTGAGACCAATAAATGTGAACAGTTAAGTAAAAGCATCGCTTTGTTTTGATTCACGCATGGTCATATTAGAACAATATGCACTAAGCTTTTCCATTCCAGACAATAATGTAGGCTGATTCTCTCCTATATTTATACAGTTAGTAAATAAAAATATCTATATCTTTCCATTTATTCAGTTAGTAGTAAAAATGAAAATATCTATATTTTCCATTTGTTCCAGCATCACAATCATGTAAATAAATTATTTCAGACATTTATTTAAATAGGGTACACAAAAATGCTGGAGAAACTCAGCGGGTGCAGCAGCATCTATGGAACGAAAGAAATAGGCAACGTTTCGGGCCGAAACCCATATTTAAATAACATGACTAAGGTATGAATCAGTAATAATGTAAAACGTCATGTCAGCAGAGAAGTCATTCATTATAGATTCTTGAATAAATTATTAGTCATAGAGTGATACAGTAGGGAATCAGGCCCTTCGGCCCAACTTGCCCACACCAGCCAACAATGTCCCAGCTACACTAGTGCCACTTGCCAGTGCATGGTTCATATCCCTCCAAACCTGACCTATCCATGTACCTGTCTAACTGTCTCTTAAACGATGGGATAGTCCCAGCCTCCTCTGGTAGCTTGTTCCGTACAACCCTTTGCGTGACAAAATTAACCCTCAATTTCCTATTAAATCTTTTCCCCTTCACCTTGTACCTATGTCCTCTGGTCCTCAATTCCCCTACTCTGGGCAAGAGATTCTGAGCATCTACCCAATCTATTCCTCTCATGATTTTGTACACCTCTATAAGATCTCCCTCATCCTCCAGAACTCCATGGAATAGAGTCACAGCCTACTCAACCTCTCCCTGTAGCTCTCACCCTCTAGTCCTGGCAACATCGTCATAAATCTTTTCTGAACACTTTCAAGCTTGGCAATACCTTTCCTATAACAAGGTGCCCAGAACTGAACACAATATTCTAAATGCGGTCTCACCAACGTCTTATACAACTGCAACATGACCTCCCTACTTCTAAATACTCTGGAGGCGAAAGTGCCAAAAGCCTTTTTGACCACCTTATCTATCTGCTACTCGCCCTTCAAGGAACCATGCACCTGTACTCATGGATCCCTCTGCTCTACATCACTACCCAGAGGCCAACCATTTACTGTGTAGGTCCTGCTCTTCTTCGACGTCCCAAAATGCAACACCTCACACTTCACGGTATAAAATTACATCAACCATTCATCAGCCCACCTGGGCAATCGATCCAGATCCTGCTGCAATCTTTCACAACCATATTCACAATCTGCAAAACTGCTCACTTTTGTATCATCAGCAAACTTGCTAATCTTGCCCTGTATGTTCTCATCCAAATCATTGCTATAGATGACAAACAACGGGCCCAGCACTGAACCCTGAGCCACACCACTAAACACGGGCCTCCAGTTTGAGAAGCAATCTTCCACCATCAATCTCTGCTTCCTTCCCTGGAGCCAATTTGCTATCCATTCTGCTATCTCTCCTTGGATTCCATGCAATCTAACCTTCTAGAGAAGCCGACCATTCGGTACCTTGTCGAACACCTTACTGAAATCTATGTACATAGCCTTCATCGACCTTTTTGGTCACGTCTTCAAAAAAATCAATCAGATTTGTGAGACACAACCTCCCATGTACAAAACCGTGCTGACTATCCCTAATCAGCCCTTGCCCATACAAATGCCTGTGTAATTATCCCTCAGAATACTCTCCAGTAACTAACCACCTACAGATGTTGAGCTCACTGGCCTATAGTTTCCAGAATTTTCACTGCAGCCCCTCTTGAAACAAGGCACAACATTTGTCACCCTCCAGTCATCCGGCACCTCTGCTGTATTTAAGGACGACTCATAAATTTCAACTAGGGCTCCCGCAATTTCCTTTCCAGTTTCCTGCAATGTCCTCGGAAATCTGACCAGGCCCAGGAGATTTGTTTACCTTCATACATGACAGTCAGTACTTCGTTCATTCTGTACTTCTTCAACGGTAACACTGACTGCTCGCAAGACACTTCCATTGACTGCCCCAAGCTCCCCTGTCCTACTGTCTTTCTCCTCTGTAAATACAGAGGAGCAATACTAATTTAGGATCGCGACCAAATCCTGTTGCTCCACACAGAGGTGACCGCTTTGATTCCTGAGAGAAACATAGACAATAGGTGCAGGAGTAAGCTATTCGGTTCTTCGAGCCAGCACCGCCATTCAATACGATCATGGCTGATCATCCAAAATCAGTACCCCATTCCGGCTTTTTCCCCATATCCCTTGATTCCCTTAGCCCTAAGGGAGGTCCCACTCTGTCTCTAGCTACTCTTTTCCCACTTATGTATGTATAAAATCTTTTGGGATTGTCCTTGATGCTACCCACCAGAGCTATCTCCTGGTCACTTTTTGCCCTACTGATCTCCTTTTTCAGTTAAACCTTAGTCCCCGAAACTCCTCCAGGGATGCACTTGATCACAGCTGCCTATACCTGTCCCATGCATCCTTCTTGTTTTTGACCAATGCCTCAATTTCCCTCGTCAGCCAAGCTTCCTTACATTTGCCTGCTATGCCCTTCAATCTAACGGGGATGTACATACAGTATCCTGAGCATTCGTCAGCCCACGTTTAAAAACATCCCACTTGGCCGATGTTCCTTTCCCCCCAAATAACCTGCTCCAGTCAACTCGAGCGACACCTTTTCTAATACCCTTAAAGTTGGCCTTACCCCAGTTTAGCATTTTAACACGTGGACCCTCTCCATCCCTATCCATAACTATATTAAACCTAATCGAACTGTGGTCACTGGTCCCAAAAAGCTCCTCCACACACACTTTATTAACTTGCCCTTCCCAATTTCCCAATATTAGATCCAGTGTTGCCCTCTCACGTGTGGGGGTCTCTACATACTGCTGGAGAAAACTCTCCTGAACACTTTTGAGGAATTGCACCCCTTTTAACCCTTCACACTATGATTTTCCCAGTCTATATTGGGAAAGTTAAAATCCCCTACTACAACAACCATATTTGACCTGCAGCTGCCTGCAATCTTCCGGCACCTTTGTTCTTCTAATTCCCGTTGACTACTCGGTGGTCTGTAGCACACCTCCAACATGGTGATCATCCCTTTCTTGTTCCTCAGCTCCACCCATAAAGCTTCACTTGCCAAACCGTCTGCAATTTCACCCCTGATCACTGTCGAACATCCTCCTTAGCCAACAATGCACACCCCCCCCCCCCCCCCCACCCCCTTCCCCCCCCCCTCCCCTCCCCCTTACTTTTAGTTTCTCACGTGCCTCTGTCCTGCACGAGATCTCACCCCCCGCCAATCTGGTTTAAACCCTCCTGTGTAGCATTAACAGACCTGCCCGCTAGGATGTTGGTCCCCCTCCAGTTAAGATGCAACCAGTCCCTTTTGTACAATTCATCCTGCCCCAGAAGGGTTCCCAATGATCCAGAAATCTAAATCTCTGCCCTGTGCACCAACCCCTCAGCCACACATTCATTCCCCTAGCTTCTTGTTCTTATTTCCATTAGCACAAGGTACTGGAAGCAATCCTGAGATCCTACTTTTCAGTCTTTTACCTAATTCCGTAAACATGTGTTGCAGAATATGTTACTTTCCACATTACATTACATTTAGTTCACTGACCTATCAATGAAGTTTAGGAGACAACTGAGCGCATGGAGGAATAAACTACAAAAGCAGCCAAATGTGGAAACAAGGAATGACAGATGCTTGTTTACAAAATAAGACACAGAGTGCTGTATTAGCTCAGCATGTCAGGCAGCATCTCAGGAGAACATGGATAGGTGACGCTTTGGGTTGGGAACCTACTTCAGCCTCTAATTCGAATGTGGCTAATTCACTTCCAGCCTAAAAATGCGACTACGTTGAAAAATAAAGCACACTTTGTTTGAATTTTCCCTATTGCTTAATTGAACTTTTCACACCTGAGCTTGCAAAGAAAAATCTGTCCTTATATTGTCAATCAGCTTCTCACAATGACTTTTTATATTATGATCAGATGGCACCAAAGCCAGGCGACTCTTTGTGTACTAGTCACAGAAGTGGATCTGCATCATGTATTACAATCGCTCCACTCTTTCAAATCATTACTCTGACAGGAGCATTTCCTACTTTAACTATGCTCTTCTTAATCTCCTCTCAGATCTTTTGATTCTCCAACTCCCGGCACCAAAATATTTACTTTATTCCCTTTGTCATGCTTCTGTACACTGTGGATGGTTCGTTTGTAATCATGTATTGTCTTTCCGCTGACTGGTTAGCACGCAACAAAAAGCTTTTCACCGTACCTCGGTACACGCGACAATAAACTAAACTCAACTTCAAAAATCCCTTGATACTATTTTGAAGCGAGATACAAACATCGATGGTGTATTCTTGCTCATTTTTTGCCAATCTATATTTAGATCAGAGTAAAGTAATTCATGAGCAGAAACATATAATTTGGAATACAGAGTTTTATTTTTCTAACTCAAAGAAACTTCTATTTCAAGCTTCATGCAAGGCATCTGTGTGGTTTATTTCTGTTTAATTATAGTTGTCATGATTGCCTGCTTCGCCAGAAACTGCAGGGTTTCGTGCTTTCAAATAACTCAGTGGTCAAAGTGGCGGAATATGAAAGATTTCCAAAGGCTTCTAATCAGCAGAAATTACTGTTATTCCTCTTCCTTATGAAAGATCTGGAATGGTGGACCCTTGAACAGAGACTGCATTTTGTTGTCTGTACTGTACACTGACAATGACAATCAAAGTTGAATCTGAATCTGAATCTGAATCTGAACAGTGCTGAAGCAGGAATGTGCATTTCAATCAATTGTTTGGTATCATTTAATTTTTCCTATTAATATATCAGTATTTAATAGCAAAAATGTGTTCAGGTTTACTCTATTTCAGCTCCATTACCTTTATAATTACACATCTTTAGAAATTGAACAGTTGCGCAAGGTTCTTGGCATTTTGTAATATTATTGATGAATTCCTGCTGGGTAACACACCTGTGATTTCTACTGTTTGAACATCGCTGCAGGAATATAAACAACAAGAGGTCGAATATAACTTCTTCATCTGGCTGCCTGACATTCTAAAAATATTCTTATAACGTGCTTGCATTCAGAGTGGCACAGTGATACAGATGCTGCCTCACAATGCCAGAGATGCAAGTTCAATCCTGACTTTGGGTGCTGTCTGTGCAGTGTTTGTACATTCTCCCTGTGACCGCATGTTTTTTTTGGGTGCTTTGGTTTCCTCCTGCAATCCAATAACGTGCAGGATTGCAGGTTGATTGGCTTCTGTAAATTAATCCTACTGTGTAGGGTGCAAAACCTGGATAATGTTGAGAATGATCCCAGGAAAGAGTGGGTTAACATATGATGAGCTGGAGTTTAGGATGAGGGGGGATCAGAGGTCATAGCCTCAGAACAAACGGATGTTCCTTCAGGAAGGAGATGAGGATAAATGTCTTTAGTCAGAGGGTGGTGAATCTGTGCAATTCATTGCAACAGAAGGCTGTGAGACCAAGTCGATGGATATTTCTAAGGTACAGCTATTGTAGATAGATTCTTTATTTGTAGGGTTGTCATGGGCTATGGGGAAAAGGCAGGAAAATGGGGTTGAGACATGATGGGCCGAATGGCCTAATTCTGCTTCAATCACTTATGAACATGAATATAGAACTTTTGTGTGGGTGATTGATGGCCCGGCGTGGACTCGGTGGGCCGAAGTGGCAGTTTCTTCGTTGTATCTCTAAATTAAACTGGACTATCAAATATATTTCACTTTTTATTTTGCACAACCAATATCTAAATGTACTTCAAAGGTTTATTTTTAAATGTAAATTTAAATATCAACATAAGATAAAAGAATTTGTTAAGAAATAGAAATATGATAAGGTTTCAAAGTAACGAAGGATTATTATGGATGTGGTTACGGATTTACCAAAAAAAACTCTAAAGAACTGCCGTAGTTTTTGTTGTGGGATCTCAATCTATCACGATACAGTGCCCTGGGTGAATGAATAGAAACTTATTGAAAGTTACATATTGGGGTTTGTAGATTCACTATGAAGTTTAAAGGATTAAAATTATGAATGTCATTTGCAGAAACGGACTGTATTTCCTAAAGTTTAAAAGATTGTGAGATTGAGATCTAATTAATGTGCCACCCAAGATTATATTCAAAGGAGCTATTTTGTCTGTTAGGGGAATTCAGAAATAATTTTAAAACTTAAGAAAAGTTCTTCAGGAGTGAAACTCTTCATCTAGAAAAACATTCATGGAAATGTAGCATTGTCCCACTCTCAAATGAAGCCATGCCAATCAAATTTGCAAGATTAAGATCAACAGTTTTTTGTTGGTGAGGATATCAAAGGCAAGATTACTTAGGATACAGTATAGCCAGACCGCAGCAATAGTCACTTGAGCGAGTGACCTATTTCCATTCCCTGGTTCTGTTATTTTGTCTGGATGCATTTCCTCAACCCTAACCACATAAGAACAAATCCAATTACAGCCACATCTGTTGAGGTTATCCTGCAAATAACACGACTGTTCCTGTTAAAATGAGACGAGCTTTGTACTAATTGTTGCCAAATTTATTTCTCATTGAACTTTCACAGAGGAAAATTACAAACTCAAGCTTTACCTAGCTCACATTTCAACTAGCATTTATTTCAAGAGGGCTAGAATACCCAAACAGGGATGTAGGGATGCCAACATTTGGGTGAGAGTTGAGAGTGATAAACTGCGAGGGAGCGTAGCGTCGGAGGGAGGGAGGGTGTGGGAGGGGGTTGTCCCCCCCTCTCATGGTAGGGAGCTTTTCCATTTTTCAGCTTGAAATTGGGCAATCTGGTGTAGTCTTTTAACTTGCACTTGAATGCAACATTTATGCTTCAAATTGGATTAGGTATGAATAAGGTTAGGCTAAATTACATGCCTAATTACATTTCATAGTAGATCTAGGCTCTGATCAACCAGTACAGCACATGAATGACCTTAGTATATTCATGTATGGAAATCAGATTATAATTCATGCTGTTATGCATATATATATAGAGAGAAACAAAAACATAGAAACAAGGCAAGAGGAGTCAGACTTCCATCACTGTTCTGCACAAATAAATCAATCAACCTTACCCTTTGACTATAGCAACAAGAAAAAAATAATGGCACATATTCAACCGTATATAGTTCAATGAAATTAAGATATATATGTAAAACATATATATGGAAACAGGCCCTTCGGCCCACCAAATCCACACCGACCAGCAATCTACCATACACCAGTTTATCCTACACGCCAGGGACAATTCACAGAAGCCAATTAACTTACAAACCTGCAAGAAACCAGAATATCCAGAGAAAACCAAGTGGTCATAAGGAGAATGTACAAATACTGTACAGACAGTGCCCGTAGTAAGGATCCATTCTGGGTCTGTGGTGTTGCAAGGCATCAACTCTACCGCTGCACCACCGTGCCATCCCATTAAATTCTTTATTCTGTAATATATTTATTATGCTCCCCGTTGGGATTGCAACCTTGTCGTGGTCGGGGAGCTTGTGTGCCTCAGTGACCCCTAGAGCTATGCCAGCGGGAGATTCAGCTCCATATACAACAAAAATGCTGGAGAAACTATGTGGATGAGGCAGCATCTCGAGAGCGGTAGACAAAAATGCTGGAGAAATGCTTGAGTCTGAAGAAGGGTTAAGCTCAGACATAGATGCTGCCTCACCAATCTACATCCTTCCCCGTAAAGAGCAAATATAGTTAAACACACGTGTAGCCAGAATTCAAACATACTCACCATATCTGTCAGGCGGTCTACTAATACAGCCTGAATGCATACAGACCAAGCCCACTCTCCCTCTTCGCCAGAAAAGGTAGAGGGAGGCGGTGAACACGGAAGTGAGAAAGCAGCAGGGGACACTCGTGGTGACCGACATGGGGAGCATGTGGGAGAGGTAGTGTTGTTGTTAGTCATAGCCGCCGGTTGTGGTGGGGTAAGGGACATGCGGGGACTGGTGGTGGATGCGGCAGCAGAAGGCTGGAATAGTAGAGGTGGAGCGAAAGGATCGGCTGGTAGGGGATGTGGTTCCTTCACAGGTAGCAAGTGTTGGCGGCTCCGACGGTACAAGGCGCCATCGATATCAACAAGGTACAATCGGGGTTCTTTGGACGGGCCTCCACAGTAGTTTGCAAACGGACGACTTGGCCCGGTAGTAGTGGTTTAAGTGGTTTGCTGGACTTGACATATGATCCCACATCTGACACCATGTATATAAGCAAACTGTATAATCTGGAGTTTAAGATCATTAATCAGTAACCATATTATAGCGGAACAGCAGGTCGTTAGTTCATCGTTAGTTGTTAGTTCATCGTTACCGCTTCCAAGACTGACCAGTGTAGGAAGTGGGTGTTAGTATGATTCATACAGTAAGGTGGGGTTAGTATGATTCATACAGTAAGGTGGGGTTAGTGATGCTATTCTACTATGATTGGTTCACATACAATAACCAATCTACATATATCAAATAGTGAAAGGCTTGGATAGAGGGGATGTGGAAATAATGTTTCCACTAGTGGGAGAGTTTAGGACCAGAGGTCATAGCTTCAGAATTAAAGGACGTAGCTAATGTAACCCCACTCTCCCTCCCTAAAAAAGGGAGGGAGAGAGAAAACGGGGAATTACAGACCAGTTAGTCTAACATCGGTAGTGGGGAAACTGCTAGAATCAGTTATTAAACATGGGATAGCAGCACATTTGGAAAGTGGTGAAATCATTGGACAAAGTCAGCATGGATTAATGAAAGGTAAATCATGTCTGACGAATCTAATAGAATTTTTCGAGGATGTAACTAGTAGAGTGGATAAGGGAGAACCAGTGGATGTATTATATCTGGACTTTCAGAAGGCTTTCGACCAAGGTCCCACATAAGAAATTAGTATACAAACTTAAAGCACATGGTATTGGGGGTTCAGTATTGATGTGGATAGAGAACTGGCTGGCAGACAGGAAGCAAAGAGTAGGAGTAAACGGGTCCTTTTCACAATGGCAGGCAGTGACTAGTGGGGTACTGCAAGGCTCAGTGCTGGGACCCCAGCTATTTACAATATATATTAATGATTTGGATGAGGGAATTGAATGCAACATCTCCAAGTTTTCGGATGACACAAAGCTGGGGGGCAGTGTTAGCTGTGAGGAGGATGCTCGGAGGCTGCAAGGAGACTTGGATAGGCTGGGTGAGTGGGCAAATGCATGGCAGATGCAGTATAATGTGAATAAATGTGAGGTTATCCACTTTGGTGGTAAAAACAGGAAAGTAGAGTATTATCTGAATGGTGGCCGATTAGGAAAAGGGGAGATGCAACGAGACCTGGGTGTCATGGTACACCAGTCATTGAAAGTAGGCATGCCGGTGCAGCAGGCAGTGAAGAAAGTAAATGGTATGTTAGCATTCATAGCAAAAGGATTTGAGTATAGGAGCAGGGAGGTTCTACTGCAGTCGTACAGGGTCTTGGTGAGACCACACCTGGAGTATTGCGTACAGTTTTTGTCTCCTAATGTGAGGAAAGACATTTTTGCCATAGAGGGTGTACAGAGAAGGTTCACCAGACTGATTCCTGGGATGTCAGGACTTTCATATGAAGAAAGACTGGATAGACTCGCCTTGTACTCGCTAGAATTTAGAAGATTGAGGGGGGATCTTATAGAAACTTACAAAATTCTTAAGGGATTGGACAGGCTAGATGCAGGAAGATTGTTCCCGATGTTGGGGAAGTCCAGAACAAGGGGTCACAGTTTAAGGATAAGGGGGGAAATCTTTTTGGACCGAGATGAAAAAAACATTTTACACACAGAGAGTGGTGAATCTCTGGAATTCTCTGCCACAGAAGGTAGTTGAGGCCAGTTCATTGGCTATATTTAAGAGGGAGTTAGTGGCCCTTGTGGCTAAAGGGATCAAGGGGTATGGAGAGAAGGCAGGTACAGGATACTGAGTTGGATGATCAGCCATGATCATATTGAATGGCGGTGCAGGCTCGAAGGGCCGAATGGCCTACTCCTGCACCTATTTTTTATGTTTCTATGTTTCTTTGTTTACAATGGAGAGGAGGAGGAATTTCTTTCGTCAGAGGGTGTCGAATTTGTGGAATTCTTTTGATAGTTCAATTGATATTTTTAAGGCAGAGATGGGTAGATTCTTGATTATAGACAATAGACAATATACAATAGGTGCAGGAGTAGGCCATTTGGCCCTTCGAGCCAGCACCGCCATTCTATGTGATCATGGCTGATCATCCCCAACCAGTACCCCATTCTTGCCTTCTCCCCATATCCTCTGATTCTGCTATTTTTTAAGAGCTCTATCTAGCTCTCTCTTGAAAGTATCCAGAGAACCTGCCTCCACTGCCCTCTGAGGCAGAGAATTCCACAGACTCTCTGTGAGAAAAAGAGTACGTGTGTCAAGGGTTATGGGGAGAAGATGGGAGAAATGGGTTAGGAGGGAGAAATAGATCAGCCATAATTGATTTGCGGAGTAGACTTGTTGGGCCGAATTGCCTAATTCTGCTCCTATAACTTGTTACCTTATGAGCAGTGCACCACTCAATGCCACAGAAAGAACCAAGGAATTAGACCTCAGTTGACAACTTGAACTCATGAAACTCTGGTAGCCTCCATGATGAGACAAGCATTCACTACTGTGCCAGGTTTCAATTAATTGTGGAATGTCAGTAGATTTACCCAAAATAATGTAACAAGCCAGAAGACTGCACACCTTTCTATGCATTTAAAATAGATTTTTTATTCAATTTCAGAAATACAAGGTAAAGAACTGTCACCTGCCACCTGTCCATGTTCTCCAGAAATATTGCTGAGCCGCTGATTTACTCCAGCACTTTATGTCTTTTAGTTTAGTTTAGTTTAGTGATACAATGTGGTAACAGGCACTTCGGCCCACTGTGCTGACCAGCGATCCCCGCACACTAACGCTAGTTCTAAACACATTGGGGACAATTTACAATTATACCAAGCCAATTAACCTCCAAACCTGTATGCCTTTGGAGTGTGGAGATCCCGGAGAAAACCCAAGCAGGTTACGGGGAGAACATACAAACTCCATACAGACAGCACCCGTAGTCAAGATCAAAACAAGGTCTCTGGTGCTGTAAGGCAGCAACTCTACCTCTGCACCACCATGCCGCCCTATGTCCTTTAAAGAATTGTTGAATCCATTGATTCAAAAATTCACATTATCTGCATTATATCATGAGTGGAAAAATGGTACTTATTTCCCAAATCACTCAATAATCCACAATTGTTTTGTTACATTGATATACAATACAATACAATAATACTTTATTAGCCAAATATGTTTTGTAACAGAAGAGGAATTTCATTTGCCAAGCCAGTCATACAAATAAAAAGTTACGGAACAGAAAAAAAACATTTTAACATAAACATCCATCACAGTGACACCTCCCCATTCCTCACTGTGATGGAAGGCAAAAAAAAGTTCAATCTCTTCCCTTCTTTGTTCTCCCGCGGTCGGAGACCTCGAGCCTTCCGTTTACGGGACGATCTTGACTCAAATAGCCGTCGTCATTTGGGCCCTCCACATTGGGGCGAGCAGCTCCAGCATCAGGGGGATGTCAGCTCCCCCATGCTGGGCAATCAGACCCCGGGTCAAGGCATAGAATCTCTGCGTCGTTGCAGCTCTTGACTTAGCCACTCCTGTGACTGCGAGCTCTCGATGTAAATGCCACAGGCCGTGGTTGAAGCGTCGATCCCAGGCAAGGGATCAGCTCCGATGTTAAGTCCACGCCATGTGGTGGGGCTCAAAGCCAGTCCGAGGAGGCCTCCAGCTCCACAATGTTATGCCGCAGAGCGACCGGAGATGCGATCCGGAAAACAATTGCATCTCCGGCAGGGTAAGAGACTGAAATTAAAGTTTCCCCTGACCCTCCCCCCTCCCCCC
Organism: Leucoraja erinaceus; assembly: GCF_028641065.1. Lineage (NCBI taxonomy): Eukaryota > Metazoa > Chordata > Chondrichthyes > Rajiformes > Rajidae > Leucoraja > Leucoraja erinaceus. Next base: position 87,296,138 of record NC_073379.1, read on the forward strand.
ACATAAAACAAACCAGAGAACATTTACACAAACTTTTTAAACGCACTAAAAATAACAAAAAAAAAGACGAAAAAACAGACAGACTGTTGGTGGGGCTGTCAATCGTGCAGCGCCCCTAGTGGAGACTATCAATCCAACAAAGATTCAGAAATAATTTTGAATGGGTATTTTGGAGCTAAGTATTACTTTACATTTTTATTAGGTCTATTTTTCTCACTCTTGATCAGGCAATATACATGACATAGAATACTTTGCCAGTGAGTTAAATATATGTTTATGTTTCATGGACAGGAACATTTAAGACTGAATTATATTTCCTTCCAGATGTAGTTTATTCAGTTTTATTGTCCTGTCCTCTAGAAGTATTTTAAGATAGTTGATTTTGATCACCAAATAAAAAACTAATCAACAGACCACTGGTTAAGACCACATCTAAACAAATCTAATTAAATAAAAGTTAAAAAAACTTGCAGAGCAAAATGAAATCTATTTAAAAAAGGGAAGTATGCTGATAGTTTAGGATTTGTTATTTTTTCCCATAGAACAGTGGTTCTCAATTTTCTCTCCACAATTTCCCACGTGTACTCAGATTAAAATTACATCAAAAGTAGCCTGCCGATTAAATTGCTAATAATTTAGTCCAATAATCCAAAATATTATTTAAATATTTTAGAGTTTTCCGGTACTTATAGAACCAACATTTGTAAGAGGATTTTCTGTTTTTATCTTAGATTTCTTGTCAATTATTTTTATTTTAATCTAATACGTGTGCTTGAAATACTAAATCAGCCAATTATGTCATGTTGCATGTAGAATCCCATGATACTTTGGAAACATGTATTCTCAAAAAACAGAATACATTCATTTAAAAAAAAACATTGGAATTTACAGATTAGGTACGCTTGATTAATTGTTCATTAATATAATGAAAATATTTCCATTCTGAATATTTAAAAAAAAATGTAGGTTGATAAATGTAGTATTGCAAGCATAAATGTGCAGTGGTCTTGTAGCAGAGAACAAGCTTGCAATATCAATCACCAGGACAAAAGATAATTTGGACTGACTATTAGTAATTGGTACCAGATTGCTTTAATGTAATCTCTGACATTGCCTTCCAGACAGAACATTTTAAAATTGCGCAGAAATGAACACACTCAATATCGCCAAGTGAAACCTAGGAAGTTCATAAATAAAAGCTGCATTCTATCTTGAAAATTACAACAGACAAAAAAGTTATGACAATGCCACAAGCAGGTTATACATATAATTGAAACTTATCTTAGATGAATAATTATTTTGAATATATATCCATCTATCCTTTTGATTCATGTTTAATGTATTATATCCAGTTTACCAGACAATTGCTATTATAATAAATGCATCTATTTAATTATTAACACAACTGTTTTGAATTATGTCTACTTACAATTAATAATTATTTTCTTTTACAAGCCAAACATGTCTTTGTTCATTATAGAAAGTTAAATATAGGTACACCACTGGAATGGACATATTAGTTCATTAAAAAATGAAAAGAAACTACACTTTACCATTTAGTTAGTTCTGAATATCCGATGTCCACCAAAAATACTGGCAAGATGTTAAGTTTAATGAGAAACCTTATTTTTGGAATACATGATCTCCCGGTTGCCAAACACTCTATTTGCCCTTCCCATTCTCATACTGACCTTTCTATCCTGGGCCTCCTCCATTGTAAGAGTGAGGACAAAACGTAAATTGAAGGAACAACACCTCATATTTTGCTTGGGCAGCTTACAATCCAGCAAAATATTGATTTCCCTAACTTCAAGTAACTCCTGCATCCCCTCTCCCTCCATCCTTCTCCCACCCGAGTCGCCGTAGTAGTTTCACTGTTATCCTGTTGATCTTCACTATCTGTATAACTCGTTATCACCTAACCCACGGCCAGCAATGGACCATTGTGGGCTCCACCTTTCCTTGATCATCGTTAGTTTTTGTATAACTTCCATTCATTTGTTCGATATCTCTCTATATCACCGCCTATATCTTGCCCATACCGGCCTACAAAGTCCCAGCTACACTTGTTCCATTTGCCTGCACTTGGTCCATATCCCTCCAAACCTGTCCTATCCTTGTACTTGTCTAACTGTTTCTTAAGTGATGGGATACAGAGAATCGTTACAGAGAAAGGTTGAACAAGTTAGGGCTTTATTCTTTGGAGCGCAGAAGGTTAAGGGGGGACTTGATAGAGGTTTTTAAAATGATGAGAGGGATAGACAGAGTTGACGTGGAAAAGCTTTTCCCACTGAGAGTAGGGAAGATTCAAACAAGGGGACATGACATGAGAATTAAGGGACTGAAGTTTAGGGGTAACATGAGGGGGAACTTCTTTACTCAGAGAGTGGTAGCTGTGTGGAATGAGCTTCCAGTGAAGGTGGTGGAGGCAGGTTCGTTTTTATCATTTAAAAATAAATTGGATAGTTATATGGATGGGAAGGGAATGGAGGGTTATGGTCTGAGCGCAGGTATATGGGACTAGGGGAGATTATGTGTTCGGCACGGACTAGAATGGTCGAGATGGCTTGTTTCCGTGCTGTAATTGATATATGATATATGATATATGATATATGGATAGGCCCAGCCTCAACTTCCTCCTCTGGCAGCTTGTTCCATACATCCACCACCCTTTGTGTGGAAAAGTTACCCCTCAGATTCCTAGACAGATACATGGATAGGGCAGGTTTCAAGGGATATGGACCATGCGCAGGCAGGTGGGACTAGTGTAGCTGGCATATTGTTGACTGGTGTGGGTGAGTTGGGCCAAAAGGCCTGTTTCCACACCGTATCACTATGACTCTATGACTCTAAATATTTTCCCCTTCACCTTGAACCTCTGTCTTATGGTCCTCGATTCCCCTACTCTTGGTAAAAGATTCTGTGTATCTACCTGATCTATTCCTCTCATGATTTTGGAAATATCTTCCTGTGCTCAATGGAATAGAGACCCAGCCTACTCAACCTCTCCCTTTAGCTCACACCCTCTAATCCTGGCAACATACTCATAAATCTTTTTCTGAACCCTTGCAAGCTTGTCAATATCTTTCCCATAACATGGTGACCAGAACTGAACACAATATTCTAAATGTGGTCTCACCAACGTCTTATACATTTGCAACATGACCTCCCAACTTCTATAATACTCTGAATGATGAAGGCCAAAGTGCCAAAAGCCTTTTTGACCACCTTATCTACCTGCGAAACGTCTTTCAAGGAACCATGCACCTGTACTCCTAGATCCCTCTGCTCTACAACACTACTCAGAGGCCTACCATTTACTGTGTAGGTTCTGCCCTTGTTCGGCGTCCCAAAATGCAACACCTCACACTTCTCTGTATTAAACTCCATCAACCATTCATCAGCCCACCTGGCCAATCGATCCAGATCCTGCTGCCACAACCATCTTCACTATCTGCAAAACCACTAACTTTTATAACATCAGCAAACTTGCTAATCTTGCCCTGTATGTTCTCATCCAAATCATTGATGTAGATGACAAACAGTAACAGGCCCAGAACCGAACTCGGAGGCACACCGCTAGTCACAGGCATCCAGTCTGAGAAGCATTCCACCATTACCCACTGCTTCCTTCCATGGAGCCAATTTGTTATCCATTTAGCTATCTCTCCTTGGATCCCATGCGATCTAACCTTCCGGAGCAGCCTACCATGCGGAACCTTGTCGAACGCCTTACTGAATGAAGTCCATGTACACAACATCTGCAGCTCTGCCCTCATTAACCTTTTTGGTCACGTCTTCAAAAAAATCAATCAGATTTGTGAGACATGCCTCCCACGTACAAAACCGTGCTGACTATCCCTAATCAGCCCTTGCCCATCCAAATCCCTGTATATCCTATCCCTCAGCTTCTATAACATCCTTTAGATTTTAGGAATACAACATAGAAACAGGCCGTTTGGCCCAGTGATTCCACGCTGACCAGTGATCACACAGTACACTAAAACTATCCTATACACTAGGGATATTTTTACAATTTTACCTTAGCCTACAAATCTGTATGTCTCTGGACAGTGAGAGGAAACCGGAACTCCGGCAGAAAACCTACATGGTCACTCTGAACAGGCAGAGGCCGTGGTCAGGATCGAGCCTGGGTCTCTGGCGCTGCAAGGCAGCTACTCTACTGCCATGCCACTGTGTCGCTCTTCCTCCTTCAGCTCATTTCAGAATGTACTACCCTCTGAGCAAAAAAGTTGCTGAAAAACAAGGACATTTCATAGGGAAATTGGGAGCCAATTATTTTGGTGTGGGAACATTAGATTGACAGTGTCTGCTGCTTTTTTCAGGTTTACTCCACAAAAGGATCCTTCTTTGGGACAAATTATTGTAAGTCTTTTCATGAAAAAAAAACTGGTGAACCAAAATTAAAATACTGCCAATGTATTGACATTTGAACTAATAGCCGAAAATGCTAGAAATATTCTGCAGATCAGGCAGCAGGATTTGTGAAGTGAGAATTACAATTGAATGTTCTAAGTCAATGATCTTTCAATAGAAAATGAAGCTGGCATGACAACATTTATTTTTCATTCCTAATTGGCCCAAAAATGATAGGGGACGATCAGCCATGATCACAATGAATGGCGGTGCTGACTCGAAGAGCCGAATGGCCTCCTCCCGCACCTATGTTTCTATGTTTCTAAAACTGAAGGGTTTGCTAGACCTTTTGGAAAAGATTTACATTGGCGGTCTGGAATCACAGGAGACCACAAGGATGACATATTTCCTTCCCTAAACAACAACAGTTATTGATGAAATAAAACAACTAAATATTTGTATGTTTTAACTCATCAAAAGCATCAGGCACATTTAAATTTTGGTGCAAACATGGACATTCAAAAATAATCTTCCCACAGGATTTTCAATTGTGCTCATCACTCAACTCTGCTGAAGGCAATTAACCAACCTTGTCAAAAGGCTCCTAATTATACAGCACCAAAATGTGTTTACATTCCAAGTCTGGATGTCCTCAATAATTTGCTTCTTCAGTGTATATTACCACACAGTCAGCTGTTCATTGAAAAGGTCATGTTTTGTAATATTAGAGGCGGTAATTAAAATTAAAATACTAAATAATCAAAGAATATCAATGACAATACTGAAATATTTTACGGCCATGGAGGATGGTGCTGAATCTAATTCAGCCACTCAGAGGATTCTTTTTTTTGTTGACTTTACAGCTTTCTCACAGTAACTCCAACTGAAACAACTTCTTCTGATCAGGATGTTAAGAACTTAGAATGACATTCCTAATACTTTGCCCTGCATGTTTAGCCAGAATGTACCTTTGTATTGTCACCCATTTCTGTCACAATACATAGCTGATGAACTTGTCCAGTGATTTAATGTACTCCAGTTACAATCTGGAACAATGGATGTGCCATGTCTGATTTCCAAGTGAAACTCGAGAAACTTAATAGTTGGCTCCCATTATTTGACACAAGTGGCACAGCGGTAGAATTGTTAGCTTCGATCAGAAATACCTCCTCCCTCCCATCAATTGATGGTCATCACTGCCATGTCCTTCACCATTTCACCAAATCTTACTCTCACCCTGCCCGCCCCGAGAAATAACAGGGATATAGTTACCTTCCTCCTTATTTTTCAACCACCAGCCTCTAAATCCAGCATATTATTCTTCAACATTTTTACTAGCTACATCATTCAACATGCAGTCACAGATTCTCATCCGCACCCCTTTACGCATTCTGTGTGACTTCCCTTCTGCATCCAACTTCCTCCCCCCACCCCCCGGCACTTTCCTCTGCAAAACTGTAGCCTGAGATCTAAACTGCCCATCCACTTGCACCTCATAAAACCTCATCCATCGCATTCAGAGCTCCAGATGTAATTTCCCCATACCGGTGAGACCAAGTGACCAACAGACCTCAATCTAAGGGAAGGGGATAAATGATCCTCCATGATAATCCTCAACACTGATGCTCCACAAGGCTGCATTCTCAGCCTCCTTCTTTACTCCTTGTACACCCACGTCTGTGCAGCCATGTACAAATCTAATTCAACTTTCAAATTCGCAGACGACACCAACATTGTGGGTCGGATATCATATAATAATGAGACGGAGTACAGGAAGGAGATTGAGAACCTCATGTCCTGGTGATGAGAAAACAACCTTTATCTCAATGTCAGCAAGAAACAGAAGATTTAGTTTAGTTTAGTTTGGTTTAGAGATACAACATGGAAACAGGCCCTTCGGCCCACCGAATGCACCAACCAGCAATCCCCGCACATTAGCACTATCCTACACGCACTAGGGACAATTTACACTTATTCCAAACCAATTAACCTACAAACCTGTAAGTCTTTGGAGTGTGGGAGGAAACCGAAGATTGGGAGAAAATCCATGCCGTCACGGGGAAAACGTACAAACGCCGTACAGACAGCACCAGTAGTCAGGATCAAACCCGGGTCTCCAGCGCTGCAAGTGCTGTAAAGCATCAATTCTACAGCCTCGTCACCATGCCAGTACCAAGATAGTGATCAACTTCAGGAAGCAAAGCGGTACACATATCCCAGTTTGCATTGACGGCGCATAAGTAGAGAGTCAATATCACCAACCTAGATCACCCTAGACAATCCATATTGAAGTGACCACCAAGAAAGCACACCAACGCCTCTACTTTCTTAGAAGGTTTAAGGGCCTGTCCCACTGTACGAGGTAATTCAAGAGCTCTCCCAAGTTTAAAAAAAATCAAACTCATGGTAAGTACGTAGAATGTAGGTAGCGGCTACGTCGGAGTTAGTGGATGTCTCGTAGCTGCTTGTAATGCTAACAGCAGGTACTCGGGAAACACGGAACCTCGTGAAATATTTTCAGCACTGTGAAAAATGTCCACGAGAGCCCCGAGTACCTACAAACGGCTATTACCGTAATTCTCCGAGTTCGAATCAGGGGAAACTTGGGAGAACTCTTGAATTACCTCGTACAGTGGGACAGGCCCTTTAGGAAGTTTAGCATATCCCCTACAACTCTTGCCAACTTCTACAGGTGCAGCACAGAAAACATTTTATCAGGATGCATCACAGCTTGGTTTGGGAACAGCTCCATCCAAGACCACATGCAATTGCAGCAAATTGTGGATGCTGCCCAGGCCATCACACAAACCAACCTCCCTTCTATTAACTTTATTTATACCACACACTGCCTCGGTAAGGCCAGCAACATAATCAAAGACAAGTTGCACCCTCGCCACTCCCCTCTCCCATCAGGCAAAAAGTATAGAAGTGTGAAAATTCATGCCTCCAGATTCAGGTACAGTTTCTTCCCGGCTGTTATCAGGCAAATTAATCAACCCACCACAACCAGAGAGCAGCCCTGAACTACTATCTACCTCATTGGTGACCAATGGACAATACTTGTTCAGACTTTGCTGGCTTAACGTTGCACTAAACGTTAATCCCTTATCATGTATAAGAGCAGGGAGGTTCTACTGCAGTTGTACAGGGTCTTGGTGAGACCACACCTGGAGTATTGCGTACAGTTTTGGTCTCCTAATCTGAGGAAAGACATTCTTGCCATAGAGGGAGTGCATAGAAGGTTCACCAGACTGATTCCTGGGATGTCAGGACTTTCATATGAAGAAAGACTGGATAGACTTGACTTGTACTCGCTAGAATTTAGAAGATTGAGGGGGGATCTTATAGAAACTTACAAAATTCTTAAGGGATTGGACAGGCTAGATGCAGGAAGATTATTCCCAATGTTGGGGAAGTCCAGAACAAGGGGTCACAGTTTAAGGATAACGGGGAAAGTCTTTTAGGACCGAGATGAGAAAATCATTTTTTACACAGAGAGTGATGAATCTGTGGAATTCTCTGCCACAGAAGGTAGTCGAGGCCAGTTCATTGGCTATATTTAAGAGGGAGTTAGATGTGGCCCTTGTGGCTAAAGGGATCAGGGGGTATGGAGAGAAGACTGAGTTGGATGATCAGCCATGATCATATTGAATGGCGATGCAGGCTCGAAGGGACGAATGGCCTACTCCTGCACCTATTTTCTATGTCTATGTCTATGTATCTATACACTGTAAATGACTTGATTGTAATCATGTATTACTGTATCTTTCTGCTGACTGGATAGCACACAACAAAAGCTGTTCCGTGCTAGGTGTCCTCGATACATGTGGTAATAAACTAAACAAAACTAAAGTGCATACTAGGTAACTGCTTTGCGAGTCTCTGCACTCTTTTCACAGAGGCCGCCTGGAGCTAAAGGTTGTAAGCCATTTTAATTCTTTGTCTGTCCACCATCCTGTCTGTCCTCAACCTCCTCCACTACCAGGGTGAGGTCAAACATAAAGTAGAAGAACTGCACCTCATCTTCCATCTAAGTTCCTGCAGTAGCTCAATTTTGTTTTGTTCCAAATGAGGTCGATGCTTGACTGAGATAAGAACTTGCACATTCCCATACCGCTTAATACCTTTAGTTATCCTTCTTAATGATATATATTTTGGGGGATCTTTTATTTTTTTATTTTTTTTATTTTATTAGAAGTTTATATAGTACAAAACAGTACAGTGGAACCTAATTTTAGGTGCCAACTATGTCATACCGTAATCCATTCTATGTACAACCTCTAGTTTTATGTTTTGAGAAGGAAGTAAGCAAGACAAGAAAAAGAAAACAATAGAAAGGGGAAAAAGTGGAAAAATAGATGGTAGAGAGTAGAAAAACGTGAAGTGTGTATATAAAAAAAAGAAAAAGTGGGAAGTAGAAATAGAAGAGAAGGCCCCTTAAAAGAGAATTTTTCAAATCTTTATTCGGAGATGTAGATTAGCATGAACTGAAATCAGCAATCTTTACGGTGCCGCTGCATCACATGATTCCAAAAAGTCGATGAAAGGGGACCAACTCCTTAAGAATTGGTCATATTTATCTATTAGTCGGAGTCTCATTTCTTCAAGGCGTGCTATGTCCATCATATTCCTAATCCACATTTTAACAGTTGGTATGGTTGTATTGTTCCAAATGAGGACGATGCTTGACTGAGATAAGAACTTGTACATTCCCATCCCGCTTAATACCTTTATTTATCCTTCTTAATTATATATATTTTGGGGGATCTAATGGAACTACATGAAAGACCAGATGCAACGCAAATTAGCAGAAAATAAATAGCAATTAAAATTAAAATACAGTCATGAACAATTTAACCCTCTAATCACATTCAATAACATTCAACAGCCGTTCCGACTGGAGAGAAGCACAACAGTGTGCTCTGTTTCAGGTCGAGACCCTTTTGTGCGCGCCAGGTCAGTCTGAAGAAAAGTCATTTAAGGGTCTTATAGCCCGGAAAAGTGTGAGGAGCATCCTGCTGGTTTTGGGGCTGATGCTGCTGTGTACCTCTTCACAGGTGCAAAAGGAAGATGAAACAGAACACACTGCGATGAACAGGTAAGGGTCTTTGCTGTAAAGATGGCTCTGTTGATGCATCTGTACTTGTAAGTCCTTTAAAAGTAGTGGAGCACCAATAATCCTGCTTGCGGTCCTCACTATCCTGTCCAGTTGGAGAAGGTTCGGACGCCAACTTTCCCGAACCAGGAAGAGATACCGGCTGTCAGTGTGCTCTCGGCGGACATTTAACATCCCATCCCGGTTATCCTTGGTTCTGAAAACTACTGCTATATATATTTTTTTTCCCCAATGGAGCCAATGAAATTCGCCGGTCAGCAACGTCTGTAAATTATCAGAACCTCCGGAGATAGTGAAAGATCGACCTCCTAAGACCTGCTGGAGTAACACAGCTCGACAGGCAGTATCTCTGGAGAGAAGGAATAGGTGATGTTTCAGGTCGAGACCCTTCTTCAGACCGCCAGGTCAGTCTGAAGAAGCGTCCCTGAAGGGGGGGTGCTGTCTAAAAAATTCACATGGTGCAAAACCAAGATGAAACAGACACACACTGCGATGAACAGGAAGGATAGCACTGTAAAAAGACGGCTAAAGCCAGTGTACGGTAAGTCCTTTAAAAAGAGGGGGAAGAGGGTGGGGACAGGCCCTTGAAGAGGGTTGAGAAGGGGAGGTGGAGGAATTTTAAGGAGGCAGAGATAACGGCTATTGAAGCTCGGCGGAATTTAACATCACTGGACCAATAATACAATTGGTTCTGAAAACTACTGCTTTGTTTTTTGAACCTCATAGAGCTCAAGTGAAATTCGCCGGTCAGCTGCGTCTGTACATACGAGAAAAACCTCCGAGAGACACAACACAATTTAAGACACTGGCGACCTCACAGCGCACCCCACCTCGCTCGAGAATGGAAGGCAAACTTTCCATGGCGGCTCTCGCCCCTAATTTTTCAACTGAGACCATAATGAGGCTGCGACTAGTTCCCAGAATGCGGGAGCTCTTCACGACCATGAAGGCAACTCCCCGGCAACCACCCGCGAGCATGTGGTGACCATGTGGCAACTGCATTGTCTCCTGCAGTCACCTAAAATGTTGCCTGTGGGACAGGCCCCTGAAGATGTTGAACAAATGGGAGGTGGAGGAATTTGGAAATGAGGGCAGTAAGTGGTATTAGTATTTTTTTTAATTCTTTTCTAGACCAATAAACAGTCCCCTTTGCATGTACCAGCATTTCCTTTTGCCATTTAATTTTCCCTACCTTCTATTCTGTCACAGTATTTGCCTTTAATTTATTCCTTCCGTGTCTTGTTTTCATAGGTGGAACTCGTTAGCTTCTCAATAGCTTCTCTAACATTTTCCAGTTTCAATAAAATGTTGCTTGCCTTGAAATAAGTATTAATTTACACTTTGGCACCCGTGCCTGCAGCACCAGTGCCCACTCAAGTCTCCTGAAAAGTAACACCAGAGTTTCCAAAAATACACAAAAAATGTAGAGCAATTGCAATTAGCACATGATTCCATGCACCAAAATGGACATCAGAGATTCCCCCTCAGGACCAATACGTAGTGCTTATAACTGCCATGAAACTGCCTTGCTGACTGCTGGAAAATGAGTCAGTGTTTAAACAACTCTCTGTCTGTCAGGACTCCCACTATCAACCTCTGTGCCACTCCACCAATGGCAGTTTGTCAAATTTAAAAGAGACCTATTCATTTCTATTATTAGCTTTGCTGCCTTCAGACAGTTCTCAATTCATCCACCAATTCTATGTGCTCTAATCCTGTTGAACAATCTTATATGTGGCATCTTAATGAAAGCCTTCTGACTGTCTAAATGCACCACAGCCACTAATTCCCCCGCACCTCAGTGACTAGAGACATCCTCACAAAATGTCAATAGCTAAGATCATCATTGCTTTCCTTTTGTAAATCCATGTATTCAATCCTATCATTGATTTCTGCATGCTCTATTATTACATCCAGTACCTATCTGGTAATGTGCTCCATAAGTGCACAATTAATGTACAAATTACGTTTGTTGCTCCAAGGTTAATCATGCCAAGAAATACCCCTGTGGATTGACTCAGAAATAATCTCTAGGTAAGTTCTGCATTTGCTCAAATTTCTAGACAACTAATATGAATTGCTAATTCTGTCTTTCTCTCTGTAAATGCTGTTTGATCTGCTGTCTGCTTCCTATATTTTCTATCATTATTGCAGATTTCCAACACCATTATTGGGTGCCGCAGTGGCACAGCTGGTGGAGGTGCTGCCTCACAGCGGCAGATACCTGGGATGGATCCTGAACCAGGGTGCTGTCTGTGTGAATGGGTGATCAATGGTTGGCACATACATGGTGGGCCAATGGGTCTGCATCCAAGCTGCTTCTTTCAATCAATCAATGATGCTTTACCTGGTATGAGAATAATAGCTTTGTGAAGGATAAGCATCATTACAACCAGTTGAACTATTTGTTCAGTCAAAAGTCAAGAGTGTTTTATTGTCGTATGTCCCAGATAGAACAATGAAATTCTTACTTGCTGCAGCACAACAGAATATGTGAACATAATACACTGTTATTATTTTATGTTGAATTTTCTTCATAATTAGTTTTGATTTAGATATTGTATTGATAAAAAAAACATCTGAGTGTTTAAAATCTTGTGTGTGATATTTCAGGTGAATTTTCATGAGAACAGAGTCAATTTCAGCTTGCAAATGTTCAGTTTACATGAAATGAAATTCTGATGCAAGGACAATGCGATTCTGAAGGTAAATAGTATTTTAATTGGGTAATCATTTCATATATTGGGAATTTGAGCAGAGGTATGTAATATTAAAGGAAAGACAGCCATTTATTTCAATATGACTAAAAATGAGTTTGGATTTCATTTCTATTGAAATAATGTCCAAGATGGCTGCCGTGAAGAGAGAGTGGATGCTGGCGCGCTTTGGCTGCCGCTGCTCTCTCTTCACACTGTGTTTTTGATTTTCTGTTTTTGGATTGAATTTCTGTTTTTAATTTGTGTCTCTGTGATGTCTTTATTACTTATTTTATTCCGATTATATGTTTTTATTCCGATTACTATGTAAGGTGTCCTTGAGATGTCTGAAAGGCGCCCATTAAATAAAATGTATTATTATTATTATTATTATTATCAGAGTGTAAATTTTAATTTTCCAGTTGGCTGAAAAAAATGCTTCCCAGCAGGAAAACATAGCCAATTTGAATTGGCAATATATTGTTCCAAATAGGATCTACTTTTTCAAATATGATGAGAGTAGATTAAGGAGAATAATGGTGTGCATGGAGTGCATGATACACTGTTTCATACAGAAAGTCGTTCATGTATCAGTTTTATTTAAGTGGATCCTCTATTTACTGAGATTACGATTCCCAGGCAACTGACTGAACATGTCTGTTTTATTGAAGAGGACAATTCCAGACCAAGTCAAGGTATGATCCAACCAATTGTGGTCAGCAGAATCAAAGATTCAGAAGAAGGGTCCTGACCAAAAAATATCACCCATATTTTTCTCCAGAGATACTGCCTGACTCCTGCACTTTGTGTCTATTTTTGTAGCAACGGTTCACTGGATCTCATTGTTGTTCATCTGGATGCTGAAGGAAAAGGTATTCTTATCATGAGATCTGCCATGTCTCAATATCTCCCTCACTTCAAGCCCAAATAGCTCTTTACAAAATTGGGGTGCATGCACTTCAATTCTGTATTGGCCACATCTGACCCTGGATTCATGTATTGCAATCTTCTCCAGGAGTGTAAATGGAAAAGGAGTTGTTTGGGCCATTACCCAAAACAATACCTCATCTTCCGTTTGAGCACACTGCAGTTGTTTAGTCTGAATACAGATTTTTCCAACTTCATACATTTGTTAGCTAGACTCAATATTCTGTCGTTCTTTCTGGGACATGTCCTGGCAGGCTTGCAGTTAGCAACTTGTAGCACAGATAAATAATTGTAACCACTTCCTCATTTCGCCCATTAACTCATCTGACTTGCACTTCCTGGCCCTCCCTTTAGCCCTCTCCACCTCTTCCCACTTTCCCAGCAACTTACAATTAACTTGGTTTCTCTCCCAGTTCTTCGGGGTCTCCCAGGGTTTCAAACCCCAAACATTAACTTAGTTTAACTTTCCACAGTCATAGCCTGACCTGTTGAGTGTTTCTGGTATTTTCTTTTTTTCAGGTTTCCAGCACCCAAAGTGTTCATTAAATCATTTCTCAAAGGCACTTGCTTACATTTGTAAACTGTGTAGCAAAGCTGCGGTTTAACCTCCTGACCCATTGACAACGTTTCCGTCAGGGAAGACCTGTTGGTCAGCTTGGATGATACAGATTCCCTTCCCTCCCATTACGTTTCACTTCCATTGCACCTTCCCGTGCAGTCACAGGACGGCTGTCTTTAGACTTTACAGATACAGCATGGTAACAGGCCCTTTAGCCCACCGAGTCCTCGCCAACCAGCAACCACCCCGTACACCAGCAGTATCCTATACACAAGGGACAATTTACAATTTCACCGGTCACTTAACCTACAAACCTGTACATCTTTTGACTGTGAGAAGAAACTGGAGCACCCAGCGAAAACTCAGTGGCATTTGAAGCTTTTGGATAGACACATGGATATGAAGGGAATGGAGGGATATGGATTATATGCAGACAGAGGAGATTAGGTTAACGGTATCATGTTCAGCATCAACATTGTGGGCTGAAGGGTCTGTTCCTGTGCTGTACTGTTCTATGTTCTTTGTTCTGATGTAAGTTGATTGATCTGAAATATTAACACTGTTTCTCTCTCCACAGATGCTGCCTGACTTGTTGAGATAGTCCCACAGCATTTTCAGTTTTACGTTCAGATTTCCAACAGATATTTTAGCTATTGAACTTATATTTGCAGTCCACACGCCACAGTTGATAAGCAATCATTTCTCCAACAACTCATTGATCCTGGTCTAATTTGTCCCCAACCAAAGGTAATTTAGAATTCTTCATGGCATCTTTGCCAGGACTGGGCAGCTTGGTGGGAAACAAAATGTCCCCTTTGTGCTCAAATGCAGAAGCACTGCAAATGTGGTCTTCAAATGGATTGATTGGTAATGACAGCTGTAATAATACACAGGAAACCCCCCAATTATATCAAACCGGTTAATTAGTTGAAGCCTGAAGCTGATAGTTATTACATTAAACTTCTTATACCTCAGAATCCAATGGCCAATGCCTACAATTTGTTTGTAATTGAATGCAGAACTTTACATAAAAAACAGCTGGATGCTAAACCTAAAATTTAGATTCTGAATCATATAGCATGGAAATAGGACTTTCAGCCCAACTTGCCCACATCGACCAAGATTTCCTATCTATCAGTGTCCAACCCGCCTGCATATGGCCCATATCCCTCTAAACCTTTTCTATCCATATACCTGTCTGAATGTCTTTTAAATGTTAATATAGTTATTAATGGGAGGGGGAGTTGAAGTGCTGAGCCACCGGGAGGTCAGGTTGGTTAATGCGGACCGAACGGCCTATTTCCTTCGCTCCATAGATGCTGCTGCATCTGCTGAGTTTCTCCAGCATTTTTGTGTACCTTCGATTTTCCAGCATCTGCAGTTCCTTCAACTCTCCCGGTGGCTCAGCACTTCAACTCCCCCTCCCATTCCGTATCCGACCTCTCTGTCCTGGGTCTCCTCCATGGCCAGAGCGAGCACAACCGGAAATTGGAGGAACAGCACCTCATATTCTGCTTGGGGAGTCTGCATCCTGGTGGCATGAACATTGAATTCTCCCAATTTTGTTAGCCCTTGCTGTCTCCTCCCCTTCCTAGCTCTCCCTCAGCCCCCTGGATCCTCCTCCTTTTTCCTTTCTTCTCCCCCCACCCCCATCAGTCTGAAGAAGGGGTTTGGCCCGAAACATTGCCCATTTCCTTTGCTCCATTGATGCTGCTGAACCCACTGAGTTTCTCCAGCATTTTTGTGTACCTTCGATTTTCCAGCATATGCAGTTCCTTCTTGAACACCTATTTAAACTTTCCCCTTTCACCTTAAACCTAATGCCCCCTGATTGTCAAGGCTTTTACATAGGCACATGGAAGTGCAGGGAATAGAGGAATGTGGATCATGTGGCAGATGAGATCAATTCAGTTAGGCATCACCTTTGACACAAACATTGTGGGCCGAAGAGCCCATTCCTAAGCTGTACTGTTCTATGTTTAATATCCTTGTATATCTTCTGTGCATTCTCTCTAGCTTCACAACATCTCTCCTATAGCAGGCTGAGCAAAACTTAATACAATACCCCAAATGTGACCTTGCCAATGTCATGCACAACTGCAATGCTTACTTACAATAAACAGATGCACATGGAAACCAGCATCAAATAATTTTGTTTCTTTGTGTTTGCATTGTGGATGAAATTCTGGAATTAACCATAGTTTATACCTTAAATAAATCTCTCCTTGTCCTAATAATTGTGAAATTAAATTAATTCGATTTTCTTATCTCGCAAAAGCATTCCTCAGAATATTCAATAAGCCGGTCCATAATACCACTGCAAACCTCCGCGAAAAACTGATGAACCAAAAACATTCATCCTAAAGGTGAATGATCAGATCTTCTACCCATTGGAAGTGGAATGGTAATATAAAAATAACCTTTGTTTCTTTAGACACAACAATGTTATCTTGAGCCTTGCAAGATGGAGCAATGCAATGTTTGTGTTTTACATGGGAACCTGGTTACAATTTTAGGACTAAACTTGGCACAGCGCAATGCACACTCTGAATGATAATGGTAGTCTTTCAACTGAAAAGGATCTCTCACATATGTTTAAAACTGTATTTATGCATGGCTGAGAAGAACAGGAATGCAATTTTATTTTCATATCTCTGGTAGTGTGCTGCATGGTTATAATTTTGAGAGAGCATGATTAGAACTTGCATATGTGAAAATAACAAGAATCAGTGTAATGAAACTTAGATAGGTTTTTAAAATAGTTGGGTAGCCCACTCTATAAACTCACTGTCCGGGCAGTGAGATCCATAGTTTATTCCACCATAGGCACTTTAGAACAGAATTTTAAATGTGCAATATACTTCAAAATCAAAGATGAAATACTTGGACTTATCTTTTGTACTATTTAGAATCCAAAGCTAAGTGATTGCTGCTTGGCAATGTCATATTGTCAATGTTAATTGTGACTTTTATTTCCATCGGTCTGTCTCTATAGAACTCTTATAAATTCTAATTGTTGCTTTATAGACTGCTTTGGAATGTAGCTGGAACTTTCCAGACAACTCAACGTTTACCAGAAACAGCTGGCAATCGTGTTCCTTGTGATGGAGCACAAAAAGGTTTTGTTCCACTGGATAATAATCAAATGATTAACATTTTGGAAGTTACAGCAGTGAGATTCTGGAAAGACAGCATCAAAAATATTTTATAAATGGATTTTATTCTGCTGAAGACACTAATTCTGAAAATCTCTTATGATCATCTGATTTTGGGAATTTAAAAACAATTACTTTTATTCATTTTCAAGTTCAAAGCAACACACATGGATGAAGTAACAATCTTTAGATTTAGATGTCACTCTTTCCCCAGATCAGAGTATTCTCACAACTAAATTTTCTGCATAAATATTCCATTCTCCAAAGGTTCTTTTTTTAAAGATATCTACACATCACCCCTATGTGTTACCCCTCCTTGCATCATATCCTTCACAGATGGAATGCCTCCATTGTTTCCTGTAGTGCTCAGACCTGTATAACCAGTAGAATGTTTGATTAACTTAGTCTGCTGGGATAATTTTATGCATGCATTTCTGGCACTGAGCCTTGATTATTCCCCAAGGTGCAGGTAATGAGGTGAGAAATGGTATGATTGCCTGACAGTTTTCCTCCTGGGACGAGCTCCATGCTGGGTGCATGAAGTAATGAAACAACCTCTCATAATATCCAAGAACATTGCCTGCCAATGATTCAGCTGATTTCATAAATGAGATACTTGTCCTCCAGATACCAAAATAAAATCATTGTTTTCAAAGTAAAGTCAGAATGAAATTCCATTAATATTATTAGCAGTGTGAGTAGTAATTATGCCATAGCCTCAAACTGCAGCCGATGGGTTGTGTTGAACGTGACTTTGCCACTCCCTCTTTATAAGGCCTGTCCCACATGGGGATCATTTGCACGTCACGCAGGTGGTGCGCGAGGATTTTGAGAATCCCCAAATCCTGGGGCGCCGCGCGCTACCGCGCGTCTCTGCCTACGCCATCACGCGCCATGCACACGTAATGCACGCCATGATCGCACGTTGTGCATCGCGACGCGTAAATGATGTTGCGTAAATGACCCGCAAATGACGCCCAAGTGAGACAGGGCCTTCAATTCAATCTTTGGGCAGAGCTATGATGAATGGCCAAACAATCTATGACTTGTTACAAAAGGGAAGCTGTTTAAGTTTAGTAACCAATAAGTTGTATCATACTGGTTTTCACATTCCCCTTCCTATTTCTCCCACCACCATTCCCCTTAAAATATTAGTTCTTAAAGGGACCATTATGTATAACCCTCTTGGGAGCACGAGAAAGGTCTTTAAATTTGAAACTTAATCTGGAACATTTGAGCTCACAATGCCAGAAAGTCTGGTTCACATGTAATATACATATTTCCTCGCTCTAGAGGAGGCTATTCAGCCCATCAAGTCAATGCAGGCTCACAGGGCAATCGCATTGTCTTCCCTATTCATTGCCATCAGATCCTCCCAGTTTCCAGCATTCACCTACATACTAGGGATAAATAATACTGACAAGTTACCTGCCAAACCACATTTGGGAAAAAACCCCAGGCCATCTGGAGGACGCCTACAGAGACATGGGGATAATTGCAAATTTTACACACAGAGCACCGCAGGTCATAATTGAACCCAAGTCACTGGAGTAGTGAGGCAGCACATCTGCCAAGTGCACTACTGTGCAATGTAAGTGGGTCCATGTGAAATTACAGAGAGCTAGCCCTTTATGAAGGTGGATGTCCTTCAGTCAGATGGGCTCTACAACTTTCTCCCTCTGAAGTTATTATTATAATGTAAGAGAGATAATGTCAGCTAAATTTTGTTTCTCCACAATATCCAACGTTTGTTGGCAGAGCAAAATTTTGAGTTGAATTTAGTTCAAATATAGCTCATAAATTTGAAGAGCAGAATTAGGCCATTCGGACCATCAAATCTACTCCGCCATTCAATCATGGCTTATCTATCTTGCTTCTCAGCTCCGTTCTCCTACTAATGTCAATTTCCACCTTAAAAATATCCATTGGCTTCCCACAGCCATTGTGGCAATGAATTCCACAGATTGACCACCCTCTGACTAAATAAATTATTTATCATCTCCTTTCTAAAGGTAATATACATATATAGAAACCTATAGATGATAAAAAAAAATTGGAGATCTACAAAAATATCTGAGCAGAAATTGCTGAGCCGTTGCTAGAAATTAAAATGAGCGACAGTTCAAACTGCTTTGAGCACCATGTAAGAATGATTATGATTGGATATCACCTTTAAAGAAGACATTGGCAGTGGTTTATTTTGTTGGGTTTGCATTTTCAGTTTATTTTCCAGTCTTTATTGAGATAATCCAGTTGTATTGGATAGTCCCTTCAATTAGTTAAATCTGTGCATGAACAAAATAACCCATAATTATTCACACTATAATTAGCATAATTGTATCTGTTTTTGTGAAAACCTATATTCCAGAAATCGTATATCACAAATACAATTTTGAAAAATACAACGCACTACAATAAGCGCTGCCAACAGGATGATTGCCTCTTGATTCATCTAAGCCATTCCACAAACAATAAAGCATCAGGAACGTGAAACGTCTCTCCACTTCCCTGAATGAACGGGGCTTCAAGAAACTTAATGCCACCCTAGGTAAACCAACCCGTTTCATTGCAGAAACAAGGAACTACAGATGCTGGTTAACACAAAGTGCTGGAGTAACACAGGTCAGACAGCATCTTTGCAGAACATGGAGAAGTGACGTTTTGGGTCGGGACCCTTCTTCAGACTGATTGTAGGCACGGTGGACAGGGTGAAAGAGCTGGGAGAGGAGAGAGTTCGGGCAAAGCGTGGGAGGTAATAGGTGGATAGAGGTCATCAGTCTGAATTTTGAGTATAGAACTTGGAAGGTCATGTTACAGTTGTATAAGACATTGGTGAGGCCACATTTAGAGTATCATGTACAGTTTTGGTCACCCTGTTATAGGAAAAATAATTCATGCTGGAAAGGGTGAAGAGAAGATTTACAAGGATGTTGCCATGACTCGAGGGCTTGAGCTATAGAAACATAGAAGAATAGGTGCAGGAATAGGCCATTCGGCCCTTCGAGCCAGCACGGCCATTCAATATGATCACGGCACATCATCTAAAATCAGTACCCCATTCCTGCTTTTTACCCAAATCCCTTGATTTCTTTAGTCCTGAGAGTTAAATCTAACTCTCTCTTGAAACATTCAGTGAATTGACATCCATTGCCTTCTGCAGCAGAGAATTCCACAGATTCACAACTCTATGGGTGAAAAGGTTTTTCCACATCTCAGTCCTATATGGCCTAAATGGAGAGGTTGAGTAGGCTAGGACTTTATTCCTTGGAGCGCAGGAGCATGAGGAGTGATCTTACCGAGGTGTACAAAATCATGAGAGGAATATATATTGAGTAAATGCACAGAGAGGGGGAATCGAGAACCTGAGGACAAAGGTTTAAGGTGAAGGGGGAAAGATTTAATAGAAACCTGAGGGGTAGGTTTTTTTTCACACAAAGGGTGGTAGGTATATGGTGTGACGCCACCCGGTGGTTAAGCCACTTACTATGCAAATCCTCAGCAGTCGGAGGGAGGGTCAAGTGGCGGCGGTGCCTTGGAAGGCCCACAAACCAGGCCCTGCGTCCACCGGGGGTTTGGCTGCGCCGCCTGTCCCGAAGGACCCCGGTAAGGGAATGTGGTGTTACTACCACCAGCGCTGATGTCCCGCAGCCCGTTAGTGCCACCCGCCCTGCTCATATCCGGGAAATGCCGTTCCGTTGATATAAACGGGATTGTGGGTGCCTATCCTACCCCTTCCAAAGTCCACAATCAGTTCCTTGGTTTTGCTGGTGTTGAGAGCCAGGTTATTGTGCTGGCACCATTTGGTCAATCGGTCGATCTCACTTCTATACTCTGACTCGTCACCATCAGTGATTCGTCCCACAACAGTGATGTTGCCGGCGAATTTGATGATGGAGTTCGCACTATACCCGGCTACGGAGTCACGAGTATAGAGTGAGTAAAACAGGGGGCTGAGCACGCAGCCTTGAGGTGCTCCCATGCTGATTGTTATCGAGGATAACACATTTCCACCAATACGGACAGACTGTGGTCTGTACATGAGGGAGTCGACGATCCAATTGCAGAGGGATGCGCAGAGACCGAGATCTGTGAGCTCGGGGCGATGATGATTCTTGGTTGATACGGTTGTGAAGGTTAGTGTTTTGCCCCCGTCGGGGATCGACACTCGTTCTGGCAAGCGGAGGCCTTCTCTGACTGCAGTCAACAGCAGCTCCATATGGACGTATGGGGTTCATACGATCCAGCTCATCTTTGGCCATTTTACCTGGAATTTAATGTTGGCTGACGTTTCCCAGCCATTGTTGGGCGTAGATTTCCTCTGGGCCCAATCTCTGTTGGTGGTTTTGTGGGGGCAACGCCTCGTTCATCTGCCATTTTTGGTTTTGTGCCTGATTCTGCGAGGGTTCCTGTGGCGCCATTCTGTAGTTAGGCCACTTACCAGGCGAACCCTTGGCAGTCGGGGGTAGGGTCATGTGACTGGGTAATGGCAGGAAGGAGTTGTCACGAGGTATAGGGGTGTGCCCTAGTATATAATGAACCCCTGGTCAACCTTCCCCCATTTGCGTGTGTGATCTCTTTGCCTTTGATTCACCATGGTTTGCTTATTTGCCTGCCATAATGGACTGAGTTGCTGGAAGAGGTAGTTAAGGTAGGTACTATTAAAACATTTAAGAGGTATTTGGATAGGTACATGATTAGGATAGGTTTAGAGGATTATGGGCCAAGTGTGGGCATGTGGAACTTAGTGTATATGGGACATGTTGGTCGCCAAGGGCAAGTTGGACCAAAGGGCCTGTTTCCATGCTGTATCATTCCATGATTCTGATAAATGTTTTAATGATTTATGCATGCTCTCCATGTGACCAAGTGGGCTTCCTCTTACTCCTCTGTTTTTCTCTCTCATCCCAAAAGGCATGCTGGTTGTTAGGTGTTGACATATATGAAAATATGCTCTCAATTGTAAAGAAGTTAATCTTAATGTTGTATTGTTACTCAGACAATCTTGGTGCAGGTAGTGAATGACTGACAATGATAGCAGCCAATAGTAACTGACAATGATAACAGCCAATGAGAGGTACTGTAATTGATGTGTGAGCAAGTGTGTAAATAAAGTTTTTCTTCCAGTTTGAACAAGATGGATGCCCCATTGTGTTTTTTTACTGCTCTGAATTATCTTTGGTCTAGCACTGGGTAGGCTGCAAGAATCGCTGCACAATGCACCTCTGCCAACAGGTTATGGGACCAGCTTTACCCAGCTTTACCTAGAGTTACCCAGAGACAGTTACCCAGGGATTTACCACCGAGAGAAACGTCCAGTGAGAGTTAACTTGCTAAGCTAGCACCATGAGTAGACGGAGTGCCCAGTCGAGTAGCCGCTGGTCTCGGCTAGTTTTTGACGGAGATGAAAAGAACTATGAGCTGTGGGAGACTAAATTTTTGGGCCATCTTCGGTTACAAGGGCTAAAGGATACTATCTTGGAAGAGCCTACCGACAATGAAGAAGGAGACGAGGCCAAAAATGCAGAGGCATATGCTGAGCTAATCCAGTTTCTGGATGACAAGAGTTTGTCGCTGGTAATGCGAGAAGCAGCAGACGATGGGCGGAAAGCGCTAACTATTTTGAGAGATTATTATGCGGGTAAGGGAAAGCCACGTGTAATAAGTCTGTATACAGAACTGACTTCACTTCAAAAGTTGAGCAGCGAGAGTGTAACTGAATATGTTATAAGGGCAGAGACAGCCATCACAGCATTGAGAAACGCTGGTGAGGTGTTGAGTGACGGACTGTTAATTGCAATGATTCTGAAGGGACTGCCTGAATCTTTCAAACCATTTGCTATCCATGTCACGCAAAGTGAGCAGGCAATGCCTTTTGCCGAATTTAAAACTAAACTACGGAGCTATGAAGACACGGAAAAGATGCGTGCAGCAGCATCCGACGACAATGTCATGAAGGCACGTGTGCAACCGAGTGTGAGACCCGACACGACAAGTACAAGTGCGGAGAGAGCGGACATTGTGTGCTTCAGGTGTGGCCTAAAAGGACATAAAGCCAGAGCATGTCAACGCAAGCAGTGGTGTAGTCACTGTAAAAGCACCACACATCGGGACGCAACCTGCAGACGGAAACAGCGGCGGGACAACGCACGACAAGTTTCCGGGGAGACTAACAACAAGGAATATGCATTCCTGGTGAGTGAAAGGGACGCGAAGATCCAGTCAGAGCGTGGAGTCGAGTTGAAAGGGCTGATGGTCGATATGGGGGCAACTTCGCATATCATCACTGATATAGCAAGGTTCAAGAAGTTCGACGTTATGTTCCAGTCCGAGACACACTGCGTGGAGTTGGCTGACGGAACAAGGTGTGATGGAGTCGCGGAGCGCAGAGGAGACGCGGAGGTTTGCTTGGTCGACAGCCAAGGGCGTCGCCACAACACAACACTGAGGCAGGCATTGTACATCCCCTCATACCCGCAGGACATCTTCTCTGTAAAAGCAGCTACTTCCAGCGGAGCAACCGTAATCTTCAGGGACGGGGAAGACGTCCTACAACACAAGGACGGTACAAAATTCCACATTCATGAGTACAACAGACTGTACTACTTGCACACGGTAAACGTTGAATGTGATGACCAATGTAAGAGCAGTTATGATATGCAGACATGGCATGAGATTCTAGGGCACTGTAATTATGAAGATATTAAAAAATTACCAAATGTTGTTGAAGGTATGGCATTTAAGGGCAAAACAGACAAACCTGCTCTACACTGTGAAGTGTGTACTCAGGGAAAGTTTATCCAAACTAGGAACAGGGACCCTGATGTAAGAGCCAAAGCAGCTTTGAAGTTGGTACACACAGATTTAGCGGGACCGATAGACCCAGAGTCCAGAGAGGGGTACAGGTTTGCGCTATCATTCACTGATGATTATTCCAGTGCAGTGTTTGTGTACTTTCTAAAGAATAAGAGTGACACAGTGCAAGCCACCGAGAGGTTTCTTGCTGACACAGCCCCATACGGGAAGATTAAATGTATGAGGTCTGACAATGGTACTGAATTCATGGGAAAGAATTACCAGGCACTACTCAGCAGAAATTGCATTAGACATGAGACCTCAGCGCCATACTCACCACACCAGAATGGTACTGCTGAGCGAAATTGGCGCACCCTGTTTGACATGGCCAGGTGTATGCTAATAGAGAGCGAGTTACCTAAACAGTTTTGGACCTATGCAGTGCAGACAGCAGCTGTAGTGAGGAACAGATGCTTTAACAAGCGCACAAAGCAGACGCCTTACTTGATGCTGACAAGAAAACGGCCCAACCTGTCTAGGATGCAAAAGTTTGGGTCTGAGTGTTATGCCTATAAACAGGACAAGAGAAAACTGGACTCAAAGTGTGAGAAGGGAATCTTTGTCGGGTACGACAAGAATAGCCCAGCTTACATGGTTTACTATCCTGACAATGGGAAAGTAAAGAAGCACAGACTGGTGAAGTTTGTGACCAAAACAATTATAGAGAGGCAGACACAGACTGACATGACCCCCAGTGACGATGACTTTGAGGTGCAGAATAGGGCCAGTAGGATGAGAAAAAATACTGATGAGAGTCCAGGACATACTCAGAGCCAAGATCCAGTAACTAGGCCTGAGGTGAATAGCCAAGCACAGATAGGTGAAACCAAGCATGAGCCTGCACGTTACCCTTCTAGATTGAGGAAGAAACCAGGTTACTTAAGTGAATATGTAACTGGCAAGGCGAGTGATGATCATGTAATGATTAACATAGATTATTGCTACAGATTGATGTGTAACATCCCCCTAACATTCAGGGAAGCTGTAACTTCAACTAACTCAAAGGAATGGGTTAACGCAATGCATGAGGAAATGCAGTCGCTGAGAGAAAATGACACATTTACCCTAACCAACTTGCCTGAGGGTAAGAAAGCAGTGGGGGGTAGATGGGTATATGCAATCAAGAACAATGAGGATGGATCTGATAAATACAAGGCACGGTATGTAGCCAAAGGATACAGTCAAATATTGGGTGTAGACTATGAGGAGACATTTTCTCCTACTGCTAACCTGACCAGTATCAGAGTGATGATGCAAAAAGCAGCACAGGAAAACCTGATTTTACATCAGATGGATGTCAAAACTGCCTACCTACATGCACCAATAGATTGCGAGATTTCATGGAAAACCAAAAAGCAGCCCACCGTTGCACTGTCAACTTGTGAGGCTGAGTATATGGCGTTAGCCGCAACACTACAAGAGTGTATGTACCTAGTACAACTACTAGAAGGTATTGATGGACATCAGTACCCAACACCCAAGGTTTATGAGGATAACCAGGGTACAATTGCGTTAGCAAAGAATCCTGTAAGTAGACAGAGGTGTAAGCATGTGGACATAAAATATCACTTTGTGAGGTCCACTGTGAATCATGGCAAAATAAGTTTGGAGTATTGCCCAACAGACCAGATGGTAGCAGATGTGATGACAAAACCTGCAACAAAATTTAAGTTGATGGAGTTTGCAAAGTTTATGTTTGGAGAGTAACCATGTATGTAAAAGTCTACATGATGCAAGGTAGAAAACCTTAGGATGTTTTATTTTGAGTTAAGATAACAATGCGAGAGCAAGTGGGGGTGTTGACATATATGAAAAATATGCTCTCAATTGTAAAGAAGTTAATCTTAATGTTGTATTGTTACTCAGACAATCTTGGTGCAGGTAGTGAATGACTGACAATGATAGCAGCCAATTGTAACTGACAATGATAACAGCCAATGAGAGGTACTGTAATTGATGTGTGAGCAAGTGTGTAAATAACGTTTTTCTTCCAGTTTGAACAAGATGGATGCCCCACTGTGTTTTTTACTGCTCTGAATTATCTTTGGTCTAGCACTGGGTAGGCTGCAAGAATCGCTGCACAATGCACCTCTGCCAACATTAGGTTAAGTAGTATCCTGAGTGTAGGTGACTGGTGGGAAAATCAGTGCATCACCACCAAGATCCCCTCCAGCTCACATTCCATCCTGATTTTGAGACCTATCACTGTTCCTGCCTCCTGTGCAGTTTTAGAGATAGCCTCTTTTTATCTAACAATACCACAGGGGTACATTCATCTCAAGTGCTGCAGTGATATATTTCACTACCTCCTCACGGAAAATTAGATTCGGGCATTAAAGACTGATTTGCTAGCACATCTAAGTTCCTTTAGAGAATGAAAACATGAGTATAATTGTCATGCTGGCAACATATATCAGGTTGATTCATTTAACACTGCTTGGATTAGTTTCTAAAACTCAAATTACCTCAGTGACAAATAAATTAATCAAACCATCTAAAAATAAAGCACCAGTTAATTTAAAAATATAGAAACATGTCGTACGAACAAAGCACTTTCCTAATTGTACAAGATGCCCATATTTATTCTCCATAATTGCAGGAGTGATTTTAAATCCTTGTAGAATAGAAATCAATGACAGGTAAATCAGCCTAGCATCAGGATGAAGAATATTTTTAAAAAGTCGTGGGACTAAATTAAACATCGTTTGGGAAAATATGATATTTTTCATAAATGACATCCAGTGTGGATTTGGTGAGTGTAAACAAATTTGAATACATTGATTGTGGTTACTAATGCTTGAAGACAATACAGTTGATGTACTGTAAGTGGACTTTCAAAAGGCATAAGGTAACGCAGCAGGATAATAGTTTTCTAAAATTGATTTAAGAGACAATAGCTGTTGAATAAAAATGTATTCAGGCAGGGACAGAAAGCCCAACATAGTGTTACGGTAAAACTCTGATAATCTGGCACACTTGGGACTTAGGTAGTGCTGGAATGGTAGATACTTTGGGCTATTGCATTTTACCTCAATACATTTTTACTTTTATTTACTTTTCGTAGTGCACATGGTTTTCCACTGAAACCAAGTTCTTCTTCTTCTTGCGTATGGCGTGCACAGCCTAAAGTTGTAGGACAACTTGTTCTATTTGATCTTACTTGATTGTGCATGCCAGGTAGATTGCATTTGTCGAAACAGGGCGGACCACGTGAAGATTGCAATCTCCCACCCCGAAACCAAGTTCAAAGGCAGTGAGGGAAATGGGGTCCTGATCAGTTCAAAGAGTGTGTGGGAAACAGGGCCCTGATGAGTTTAAAGAATTTAAAGGAACTACAGGTAATAATAGTAAGATTAAACGAGAACTTACCAGTTTGAAGGTTGATCTTGATTTTATGAGGAGTTACGATGAGCGATTACGTGAAGAAGGGCCTTCCGTCTGCGTGCGCGTCAATCTTCAAAGCAGCGGTGTTAAATCACAGATAAAAAGAAGACCTGTGAATAGTAACATTGAAGAAACTAGAACTTCCATGTGACCTTGATAGTATGAGGGTGGGAGCGGTGGGCACGTAATCGCTCATCGTAACTCCTCATAAAATCAAGATCAAACTTCAAACTGGTAAGTTCTCGTTTAATCTTACTATTTTACTTCGGAGTCACGTGAGTGACTACGTGAAGATTTCAAAGCTCTGTGATTTTACGCCGGTTACGAATCCAGGCGTTACACACTGAATGGATTGACCATGGATGCGTGTAATCATTAAAGCATTCAGACATTACGTAGTTAAGTAAAGACACTGATGCTTTAAATGAAAGAAAAGTTTTTAAAAACTAGTTACCCCTCCCAACCTTGGGGGTAAACTAAGTGACAGAACTTAAAATGGTACGTGCAAACACCCCCAGTCCGGTTATAGGTTTGTTATAAAACCGGTGGACCGTTATTTCATTCGTCCATCCTGCAGCCACTAGGATGTCGTCAAGAGGCACGTCCATTGCTCTTGCTGCCGACGTAGATGCAGCCCTGGTGGAGTGAGATTTAACCATATAAATGTTCACTCCTGTTACCGCCATTACCCCCTTTGACCATCTGGAGATGGTTTGAGTTGACACCTTCTGGTGTGATTTTTTTATTTATTTTTTTATTTTTATGGCTGATGAGGACCGATTGTTCTGAGCCTCTGAGGTTCTCCGTAACTCTCAGATAGTGGTGTTAGTATGTTACCACACACACAACCGTAGGTCCTCTGGATATGCCAAGAACTGGATCTCCATCCCTGGCAATCCTGGCCTGCTATGTTTTATCAGGTTCCTGATTACGAATGTTATGTTGTTCATATTGGTGGTCATGTGGTCCAACCATAGTTTTTGCAGTGTCTGGACTCTTTGTCAGCATATCACCTTCAGGGTTAGTTATAGGCGGTCCCCACTGTCAAAGTAGGGTTAGTACCACGCTCACATCCCATGTGTCCGTGTACCTTGGTCTTAGAGGTATTAATTGCAAATTCCCTTCATGTATTTTGTTGTAAATTTTGTTTTGTTGCGTTCCTATCGACCCGTGCCCTGCTTCCACAATCAGATAGGAGGAGAATGCGCCTCTGGCACTATAGATTCCACTGTAACTTTGTTTATAGTTATAGTACAGAGTTGATAGGAAACTCCAAGACATCTGTTATCCGGCACTGTGTTGTATTTGTTCGGACAGTCCTATGCCTTGAAAAGGCCTCCTCAGAATCTGCAGACCAACAAGTTAATACGTTCGTGTAGTGGATGATTACTCCCTGTAACTGGGTTCACTAGGAGGTCCCTGCTCTTGGGTACAGCCATAAATGACTGGACTATAGTTCCCAAAATTTTTGGGAACCAGGCTTGAGTAGGCCAATCTGGCACTACCAATATGCCTGTGGTTTAGTCTTGCTTGATTTTGGTCAAGCATCGGTTTGTGAGACAAATTTGCGGAAAGCATACATAAACAATCCTCCCCAATTGAGGGAGAAAGCATCCACTGTCCTTGCTCCTGGATCCTGCTTGCAGGACACATATCTGGGTAACTGATGGTTTAGTCTAGATGCAAACAAATCAATATCTGGTATGCCAAATCGTGTAGTTATTTCGTTAAATACTGCCTGATTCAACATCCATTCTGTGTTGTTATTAAACATTTGTGATCCAGCATCTGTCACCGTGTTATATCTACCTCGTAGATTTCCCAAATATTCCTCTTGATACACCAGTGCCAAATGAGATTCGACAATCTGTCGTAAGATACAGATTTTACACTACCCTTGTTAATGGATATGTGCCACCGCAGTGGTGTTATCAATCTGAATTTGAACAAGCACCGGTTGCATATTGCTACAGAAACCTTTGAGTCCAAATTGTGCTCCCAACAATTCTGGGTAATTGATTCCATGTGTTGGGGAATTACAGACTCCTGCTCATTCCATCTGCCCTCGCAGCTCTAGACTGTGTTAGTGACTCCCCATCCTTGGCCGCTTACATAGATCTGAGGAACCCTTGATGGCTTTCAAGCAAAATTTACCTTGAGCTTTCTCACATTCGTTATCCAGCATAGTTATTCAACAATGGCCTCTGCTGGCAATCCATAGTTTTGCCAATTTGGCCTGCATGGAATCTGAGTGTTCGTTCCTTTGCTCGCTGTAAATTCTGGTAATGCAAAGGCCCGTACGTACTGCTGGAAATGCAGCTACTATTTGCCAATTACACTCGCTGTTTGCCTGATAGATGGCTAGTATTTGACTATCAGGTCATAGCAGGCTTGATTAATATAGTAGTTTGCCCCTAGGCAAAGTCACCAACATATTTACTGTTTTTGACAGTAAATTCTAGGTAATCAATTATCCTTGTAGGTGTCAATTTTGATTTAACTGGATGGATGAGGTAACCAATTCTATCAAACAGGGTTTTGGTTTGCTTGACTGATGCTTCTGCCAATTCTTGGTGACTGCAAAATGAAATTGTTCAAATATGCCATTATTATGTGGTTCTGAGACCTTTGTAGACCCAGAATTGGTTTCCGTAGTTTTGTCAAAAGGCTAGGAGCTGATGTCAACCCATTTGGCAGATCCATGCCATCCAGTTAAACTTCAAATATCTCCTGTTCTTAGTGAATAGACACCGAATAGTATGCATCTTTGAGGTCAATGCATGCCGTGTGACCATTTTATCGGAAGCTCCTATAAAACAGTAGTTAGACCGTAACAAAAAATTACTGTTCTGAAAGTCTATACTGCACAAATGAGTTAAACCTGGATGAAGTGACATCCTCCATCTGTCACATGTCCTGAATGGCAATCCTGCCCAAAAATACTGGGCCTGCCTTGAAGACAACTCCAGTCCAAGTTCCAAGTCTGCTTGGAACCTATGTATGTTGTGCAGTAAAAATAATCACATGTTATTATCTGTTTTTTAAAACCAGTTCTGAAAATTCATGTTATTGTCATTTTGAACAAGAACACAAGAGTAAATTACCAACATGTAACTGGTCCACAATCCCTTGTTTCAGTAAACCCAGACCCACCTACCTCCATGGCTACCGGTGGTCTTGTGGTAAGCCCAAAGGCCCCTGATGCGGATTCCTTTTCTCTCCTTGATTGGGAGTAGGACTGGTAGGGAGTGTGGATTCCATGTTTTTCCTGACCTCTGCTTGGGTCTGGTCTGAAAACCTCATCATACTGAGCCTGCCTTGTAGGACAATTCTGGCCATTATTTTGAGTCTGCCTTGAAAGACGACTCTGATCATATTTCCGTGCCCAGCTTTCAAGCTACCACCGGATTCAGTGAACTGCTTACCCCCTATGGAGGTGTGGGGTGTGTTGTCACCTACTGATGATTTGCTTGTCGTTGGTACCTTGATTGGTCCGACAGTTTTTGCTTCCTTCTTCTGGTCTTACCTGAAGAGAGGATTCGGCGGCTGATAGCACTCCCTTGCCGGCATTGTAGCGTGCGGATATTCTGCCAACTGTTGGCCATATGCATGTGCTTCAGTATGTTCATACTTTAAATTCAAGATCAGTTACTCCACTGAGAGTGAGATTCGTAGGCAGCCCTGAAAACAGGTGCTGCCGCAGGCCCCTGAGGACTGTGCTGACATGGCCCTTCCAGTGGACCTAAATGATGTTCTAGCTTTGGGTCAGACTGAAACGGACCATGAATGCTCCTCTCCTCAGAGCAGGAGACATTTGTGCAGCCCTGAAAACAGGTGCTGCTGCCTGCGGGTTCACCATAATACCTGGGCTGTCAATAGCTAGATTCCATCCAGGGAAGCACCCAGTGGAACCTGGATGATTGCAGAAGTACTTATTTTCTGTTGTTTGTATGGAAGCTTATTATTCCTTTTATGTAAAGCATTTTGGTGTTGACTTAAACAGTGCAATATAAGTAAAACTTACTTACTTACTTCCTTTCTTCTGCTTGTCCCTGGGAAGGTTCCCCCCCCCTCTTCTTTTGTACTCTGATTCAGAGTGGTTTCTTCCATGTGTACTTCCCCCTCCAATGGGGAAGACATTAGGCTGCCCCATGTGCGAGGCTCCCGGCACCGGCACTGCTGTAGGCCGTGCTGATCCTGCTCCCTCCTTCGGGGCAGATCATTGTTGGAGCAACTTCTCCATAAATTGCTCCATGTGGGAGAAGTCGTCCTCAGACGCTGTCCGTTGAGGGAGGGTATCCCTCTGAGTTAACGGGTTTGTTAGACTTGCGGGTGGTATTACGTCCCGCAGGACCACCATGGAGCTCCTCCTCCCACAAAAAAAAATCTCCTGTCGATTCTGCTGTCGGCGCTAATGTCGGGAACAAGACCGTCGCCCGCTATTTGGAATGCTGCGGTCTTCGGCCGCCGACATCCCCGTGGGCCATCTCTTCGACATTTGGCTCTGAAACTACAAAAAAGCTTCAAGCCCGAAAGAACGCAGGTAAGTAGTTCAACTTTCCTTACCTGCCCATCCCGACGGCTGGGAGGACACAGTGCCTGCCAGCCCGTCGTGCGCGTTGCGTTCAGACGTAATGACGCGCACGCAGACGGACGGCCCTTCTTCACGTAGTCACTCACGTGACTCCGAAGTAAAATCACCTGATAAACCTGATGCCAAACCATCAGGATGTCTGAATAAAAAAGAATGGGTGGTGTCTCGACCCAAAATGTCACCCATTCCTTCTCTCCAGAAATGCTGCCTGTCCCGCTGAGTTACCCCTGCATTTTGTATCTACCATCGATTTAAACCAGCATCTGCGGTTCTTTCCTACACATGATGTCTGAATAGTTGGACAGAGAATTATTGTTTATTTTACTGAAAAATACAACATGGAAACCGATCCTTCATCACACCGTCCACAGCGACTATTGTTTATCTGATCACATCAGAGTTATGTTATTCCACTTTCTTATCCACTCCCTTCACACTAGGGGCAATTTTATAGAAGCCAATTAACCTGCAAACATGCACATCTTTAGGATGTAGGAGGAAGCCAGAGAACACGGAGGAAGCCCACATGGTCACAGGGAGAACGTGCACCCGAGGTCAGTATCGAACCCTGGTCTCTGCTGCTGTGAGGCAGCGGCTCCCCCAGCTGTGCCACTGTGTTGCCCATGGTGTTTTATTGTAAATGGTTGGCTGAGAAATTCTAGTTATGAATGGTAAAACAAAATAGTCCATGCAAATACAGGAATGAGCATGCCAGCTGTTCGATGTTTACCACCCAGATTAGGGATCAGAAGGGTGAGAATAGATCCACATAAACTGATGGATGGAAGAGGATAGAAATCAGGATATGTAATCGGGTAACTGTTTAGTGGTTTGAAATTTCCATTACATATAATCACTGGAAATAGATATTGCTGTATTTCACTCCATGGCAACTACATTTTCAATCTTGTAACACTGACATGAATGATACAACACAATAATTTCCATGATATTTTATGAATGATATAAGAATCGAAGACATCATTTTAAACCTTTCAGATAACTCAAAACTTGGAAACTATGTAGTAAGGAAGATGGTAATTGACTTCAGGGGGACATAAATAGCCTGGAAATATAACCAGGCATATGGCAGATATGTGTCAAGAAATGGAAGCAATGTGTTTTGGTCGGAAAAGCAACATAACCTAAATAGAAAACATCATTGTAGTACAAGGAAAGACAAAACTCACTGCTTGATGCATGTACACCTTTGATTATGGGAAAGCATAGAAAATAGTTTAAGGACAAAAAATATTCATAATATTGGACACACAATATAAACATTCACTGATATAATTTCATAATCCTGATAGAAACATAGAAACATAGAAATTAGGTGCAGGAGTAGGCCATTCGGCCCTTCGAGCCTGCGCCGCCATTCAATATGATCATGGCTGATCATCCAACTCAGTATCCCGTACCTGCCTTCTCTCCATACCCCCTGATCCCCTTAGCCACAAGGGCCACATCTAACTCCCTCTTAAATATAGCCAATGAACTGGCCTCAACTACCCTCTGTGGCAGAGAGTTCCAGAGATTCACCACTCTCTGTGTGAAAAAAAGTTCTTCTCATCTCGGTTTTAAAGGATGTCCCCCTTATCCTTAAGCTGTGACCCCTTGTCCTGGACTTCCCTAACATCGGGAACAATCTTCCTGCATCTAGCCTGTCCAAACCCTTAAGAATTTTGTAAGTTTCTATAAGTTCCCCTCTCAATCTCCTAAATTCTAGAGAGTATAAACCGTCAATCCAGTCTTTTTTCATAAGACAGTCCTGACATCCCAGGAATCAGTCTGGTGAACCGTCTCTGCACTCCTTCTATGGCAATAATGTCCTTCCTCAGATTTGGAGACCAAAACTACGCAATACTCCAGGTGTGGTGTCACCAAGACCCTGTACAACTGCAGTAGAACCTCCTTGCTCCTATACTCAAATCCTTTTGCAATGAAAGCTAACATACCATTCGCACCTAACATACCATTCTGATAACTATCAACATTAAATCTTCCCTGAATGTAAATAATTACAGATCTGTCCAAGGTGGCAATGGCGACATCACACGCATCACAAGTTCCAACATATTATAAAAAGACATGGAAACATTCTGCACCTTCTTCACCTAGTTGATCAGCTTCTTTGGATACATTTCCCTTTCATTGCACCACCTATATCATGCATTCAGAAAGTATTCAGACCCTTTCACTTTTTCCACATTTTGTTACGTTACAGCCTTATTCTAAAATGGATTAAATTCATTTTTATTATCATCAATCTATACACAATACCCCATAATAAAAAAGTGAAAACAGGTGTTTAAACATTTTTGCAAAGTAATTTAAAAGAAATAACTGAAATATCACATTTATATAAGTATTCAGACCCTTTACTCAGTACTTTGTTGAGGCACTTTTGGCAGCGATTACAGCCTCAAGTCGTCTTGGGTATAATGCTACAAGCTTGGCACGCCTGTATTTGGGTAATTTCTCCCATTCTTCACTGCAGATCCTCTCAAGCTCTGTCAGGTTGGATGGGGAGCATCGATGCACAGCTATTTTCAGGACCCTCCATAGCTGTTCGATTGGGTTCAGGTCCGGGCTCTGCCTGGGCCACTCAAGGACATTGACAGCCTTGTCACGAAGCCACTCCTGCATTGTCTTGGCTGTGTGCTTAGGGTTGTTGTCCTGTTGGAAGGTGAACCTCCACCCCAGTCTGAGGTCCAGAACGTTCTGGAGCAGGTTTTCAAGGATCTCTCTGTATTTTGCTCCGTTCATCTTTCCCTCGATCCTGACTAGTCCTACAGTTCCTGCTGCTGCAAAACATACCCACAGCATGATGCTGCCACCACTATGCTTCACTGTAGGTATGGTATTGACCAGCTGATGAGCGGCACCTGGTTTCTTCCAAACGTGATGCTTGGCATTCAGGCCAAAGAGTTCAATCTTGGTTTCATCAGACCAAAGAATCTTGTTTTTTCATGTCTTTTGGCAAACTCCAAGCGGGCTGTCACATGCCTTTTACTGAGGAGTGCTATCCGTCTGGCCACTGTACCATAAAGGCCTGATTGGGGGACTGTTGCAGATAAAGTTGTCCTCCTGGAAGGTTCTCCCATCTCCACAGAGGAACTCTGAGCTCTGTCAGAGTGGCCATCAGGTTATTTGTCTGACCAAGGCCCTTCTTCCGCGATTGCTCAGTTTGGCAGGGCGGCCAGCTTAATGAAGAGTCCTGATGGTTCCAAAGTTCTTCCATTTACGAATGACCGAGGCCACTGTGCTCTTCAGGACCTGCAATGCTGCAGAAATTGTTTTATACCCTTCCCGAGATCTGTTTCTTGACACAATCCTGTCTCGGAGGTTTACAGACAATACCTTCTTATTCATGGCTTGGTTTTTGCTCTGACATGCACCATCAACTTTGGGACCTTATATAGACAGGTGTGTGCCTTTCCAAATCATGTCCA
Organism: Leucoraja erinaceus; assembly: GCF_028641065.1. NCBI lineage: Eukaryota > Metazoa > Chordata > Chondrichthyes > Rajiformes > Rajidae > Leucoraja > Leucoraja erinaceus. Next base: position 87,331,253 of record NC_073379.1, read on the forward strand.
ATCAATTTAATTTACCCCTGGTGGACTCCATTCTACTTGTAGAAAAATCTCAAGGATAATCAATGGAAACAGGATGAACCCCAGATCAATTTTGTGTGTCATAGCAAAGGGTCTGAATACTTATGTAAATGTGATATTTCAGTTATTTCTTTTTAATTTACATAAATTTCTAAACATCTGTTTTCACTTCTTCATTCTGGGGTATTGTGTATAGATTGATGATAAAAAAAAATTATTTATAATAAGGCTGTAACGCATCAAAATGTGGAAAACGTGAAGGGGTCTGAAAACTTTCTGAATGCACTGTAGATAAGCCACACTCAAGAATTTTCAACAAGAATCTAGCTGGACCATCATGTCACTGCAGTGCTGAAAACCATTACAATGACAGTTACCTTTTTCAGTATGGTGGACTAAACCATGGTTCCATTGGCTGGATAATAAAAACATGCAAAATAATGCAGAAAAGCAATTGCCAAAAGGTCCATAGGGTCTTTTACCCAGGGTAGGGGAATCAAGAATCAGATGACAGATGTTTAAGATGAAAAGGGAAAGATTTAATACAAACCTGAGGAGCAACCTTTTCACCTAGAGGGTGATTGGTAATATGGAACGAGCTGCCAGAGGTGGTAATTGACGCTGGCACTATAACAGCATTTAAAGGACATTTGAACAGGATGGGAAAAGCGTTAGAGGAAATATGGGTCAAACGCATGCAAATGGGACTAGCTTAGATGGGGAATCTTGGTGGGCATGGACGAGTTGGGCCAATGGGTCTGGTCATGCGCTATATGTCTCTATGAAAGCTTTGATACTTTCAGAAAGGTATCTTAAATTCTAGATGTTTTCTTTGGATCAGTGTGGCTGCAGTAATCTTTCCTTTACTTCTGAAAATTTACAATTTGCATATTGTGAAAAGAAAAAAACTATATATATGTAAATATTTATAATGTAAAATGTTTTTAAACTGTGTTTTTGTTATTAAGTTTTATTGGTCACTTTTATTTTCTGTTTTATAGATTTTATGCAGCAAAGTTCCACCTTTTACGATATTTTTTTCTTTTCATGGCTTTTTTTCCAATAATTTTAGTTGACATTCAGCTCCCATGAATGTATACTGTAAAGTAGTTTTTCACAGACCTGCCATTAGGAAATCCGGCCAAGCTGTTGTGCGGTAGTTAACAACATTTGTACTAGGAAAGCCTATGTACACAAACAAATTGGATGCCTGGAATCAGCTGGGTCATACAAGGGAATATCGGGTACTGGTGGCTTGTTAGTTGCGAGGGATCCAGAGATAGGGAAGGTTTGAGGATTGCAATGTTAGAGTAAGGATTAGGATAGGATGAAGGGTTTGATCAGAATCCCAATAGGTATGAATAGCAACTGCAGGTCTCTATTGGCAGGGATGAGTGATTAGAGGATCAGCATTAGGAAGAGAGCATATTGATGGTATTGCTCATAAATTGAAGTTGGTGATGCAGTTGCAGTGGACGGGGTGGAAAAATGGGCAGGATTTTTTTAAATAAATGTTCCCAGTTTTAGATTCCATGGCAGGTACAGCACTGTATTCAGCATTCTCCAAGCATTATACGCAGAAACTGAAATTGACTTTGTGCTAAGTGCACAATATCCCAGATTTGTCGATACTTTACAATGATAGTGAATCACTTGGCACATAAGGAGTGGGTCAACATGCAATCCAATATCCAGGAAAATGTTCTACTGATGACTAATTCTGTTTCTAGTAATTTAAGTTTTCTTTTCTTACATCAGACACATTTCAGACTCTGAATTTACAAGCAACAATTTAGACTCTATATTAGATGTTCTGATGACGCAATAGCCTGGTATTTTTTTTTTAAATCTGTTATTTAACATTTTGACAAGAGGGACCTGTTGCAATTTTTAAACAAAAACAATGACTGACCATTGAAGCAGTTTTGATGAAGACTCGTTGACCTGAAATGTTAACTCTGTTTCTCTCTCCACTGACGCTGCATGACTGGTTAACTTTTTCAACAGCTTCTGTTTTTATTTCATATTTTCAACGTCAGTTTCTTTTTATTTTCATTTATTGGAGTCGACTTATCTCCTTTCCCTTAGTCAACCAAAGCAAACTCCTGATACTAGCACTTCTGATGGATAGGCAACCAGCTAGTTACAACTTTGACCGGACAAAAAGAGCCAAAATATTTAAAGCCAAAAACAATGAAAAAAATATAGATATGATGTGATGCGTCTCTACCAATAAAAAAAATAATTTAATAATGTTATTTGCATTCACAATATGGATGACCTTCCAGGCACAGTTTCTGTACCTGCAGTGTTATTGGGTTGGCATTCTATACTGCGTAGAGTGGAACTGCAGATGCTGGTATATACCGAAGTTAGACACAAAGTGCTGGAGTAACTCAACAGATCAGGCAGCATCTCTGGAGAAAAAGGATGGGTGACGTTTTAGGTCAGAACCCTACTTCAGACTAGTTTTGCTGCTATACTGTTTGATAAGATTAAGTCCACAGAGATTTATTTGATCCATGCTCAATTATTTTTTAATGTGCAAATACTAATTGCTTTATTGCACATGGAAGTCAAGCCAATCCATTGAGCATCAAAGGTGAACTCAACCATCAGATGAATGAACCTCTTTAGTGACTTCTTAAGCTATACCTAGTTAACAAAACAAAATTTTAATGTGAAAATTGAATCGTATTTTGATGTTCACAGAACATTTAGTAATGGTAAAAATGCAAAGGGCTCATATTCCTGAAATAATATATCATTAATGATTGTGTTTTTCTCTCCATGGGAGATTTTAAATTATTCATGTCTCTTCGGGGGTGGTGAACATTTCAGTGGAGGAAGAGTGACATAAGACAAGAGAATTCCCTTGGAGTTAAATGTTCCCTACAGCGCTGACAACAATGAATTTGTTGAATCTATAGTCTATTTGCAAACTGGTGGCAAGTTGTCAATTATTTTGGTGTTTTTCGTCTCCATTTTGAAATGGTGTACCAAACATACCAAACTCAGAGCTTCAAATAGTAAGGCCAAAGTAGGAAATCACTTGCTCCGAAACATTGGTCTAATAGGTTAATTAAGGGGTAAATCGAAACATAGAAACATAATCCTAGAAAATAACACAATCCTTCGAGCCTGCACCAAATAGGTGCAGGAGTAGGTACCCATTCGGCCCTTCGAGCCTGCCTGTTCCATCATTCAACAGGGATCATGGCTGATCATTAACTCAGTTTTAAATTTCCTGTGCGATGCTTCCTTCTCGTCTTTTCATTTGCACCCTGTTGCTTGCCTTGAGCAATAAAGGTTGCCACATGATTGCCACATCTAACCGTCTTAAATATAGCCAATGAACTGGCCTCAACTACCTTCTGTGGCAGATAATTTCAGAGATTCACCACTCTCTGTGTGAAAAATGTTTTTTTCATCTCAGTCCTAAAAGATTTCCCCCTTATCCTTAAACTGTGACCCCTTATTCTGGACTTCCCCAACATCGGGAACAATCTTCCTGCATCTAGCCTGTCCAACCCCTTAAGAATTTTGTAAGTTTCTATAAGATCACCCCTCAATCTTCTAAATTCTAGCGAGTACAAGCCGACTCTATCCAGTCTTTCTTCATATGAAAGTCCTGACTTCCCAGGAATCAGTCTGGTGAACCTTCTCTGTACTCCCTCTATGGTAAGAATGTCCTTCCTCAGATTAGGAGACCAAAACTGTATGCAATACTCCAGGTGTGGTCTCACCAAGACCCTGTACAACTGCAGAAGAACCTCCCTGCTCCTATACTCAAATCCTTTTCCTATGAATGCTAACATACCATTTGCTTTCTTCACAGCCTGCTGCATCTGCATGCCTACTTTCAATGACTGGTGTACCATGACACCCAGGTCTCGTTGCATCTCCCCTTTTCCTAATCTGCCACCATTCAGATAATAGTCTACCTTCCTGTTTTTACCACCAAAGTGGATAACCTCACATTTATCCACATTATACTGCATCTGCAATGCATTTTCCCACTCACCCAGCCTATCCAAGTCACCTTGCAGCCTCCTAGCATCCTCCACGCAGCTAACACTGCCCCCCAGCTTTGTGTCATCCGCAAACTTGGAGATGTTGCATTGAATTCCCTCGTCCAAATTATTAATATATATTGTAAATAGCTGGGGTCCCAGCACTGAGCCTTGCGGTACTCCACTAGTCACTGCCTGCCATTGTGAAAAGGACCTGTTTACTCCTACTCTTTGCTTCCTGTCTGCCAGCCAGTTCTCTATCCACATCAATACTGAACCCCAATACCGTGTGCTTTAAGTTTGTATACTAATCTCTTATGTGGGACCTTGTCGAAAGCCTTCTGAAAGTCCAGATATAACACATCCACTGGTTCTCCCTTATCCATTCTACTAGTTACATCCTCAAAAAATTCTATAAGTTTTGTCAGACATGATTTACCTTTCATAAATCCATGCTGACTTTGTCCAATGATTTCACCACTTTCCAAATGTGCTGCTATCCCGTCTTTAATAACTGACTCTAGCAGTTTCCCCACTACCGATGTTAGACTAACTGGTCTGTAATTCCCCGTTTTCTCTCTCCCTCCTTTTTTTAAAAGTGGGGTTACATTAGCTACCCTCCAATCCTCTGGAACTACTCCAGAATCTAAAGAGTTTTGAAAAATTATCACTATTGCATCCACTATTTCTGCGGCTACTTCCTTAAGTACTCTGGGATGCAGCCTATCTGGCCCTGGGGATTTATGGGCCTTTAATCCAATCAATTTACCTAACCCCACTTCCCGGCTAACCTGGATTTCACTCAGCTCCTCCATCTCATTTGACCCCTGGTCCCCTGCTATTTCCGGCATAGTATTTGTGTCTTCCTTAGTGAAGACAGATCCAAAGTAGTTATTCAATTGGTCTGCCATGTCTTTGTTCCCCATGATCAATTCACCTGTTTCTGACTGCAAGAGATCTACATTTGTTTTAACTAATCTTTTTCTCTTCACATATCTATAAAAACTTTTGCAGTCAGTTTTTATGTTCCCTGCCAGTTTTCTTTCATAAACTATTTTCCCTTTCCTAATTAAGCCCTTTGTCCTCCTCTGCTGGACTCTGAATTTCTCCCAGTCCTCTGGTAGGCTGCATTTTCTGGCTAATTTGTATGCTTCATCTTTTCTTTTGATACTATCCCAGATTTCCCTTGCTATCCACGGATGCACTACCTTCCCTGATTTATTATTTTGCCAAATTGGGATGAACAATTGTTGTAGTTCATCCACGCAGTCTTTAAATGCCTTCCGTTGCATATCCACCGTCAACCCTTTAAGAATCAATTACCAGTCTATCTTGGCCAATAGGCTACTGTTGATCTAGCTTTCCATTGCGTGGGTCACATAAGCTGTGGCTATAACCCACAATTTACAGCAGCTAATTAACCAACAAACATGCACATCTTTGGAATGTGGGAGGAAACTGGAGCGCCTGGAGAAAACCCACATGGTCACAGGGAGAATGTATAGTTCCGCACACATAGCACCCATAGTCAGGATCGAACCCAGGTCTCTGATACCATGAGGCAGCAGCTCTGCTGCTGCATCACTGTGCTGCCCTATTTAAAGTTGATATTTTAGCATATGACTTTGTTAAAACAAGAGCAGGCCATATAAGCAAAAGTATTTAGAAGATTGTGCAATAGGGAATAAAATAAAGAAACAAAAAGAAAAACAATAGAATTCCTAAAGGAATAAATTGACATGGATGGATATATACAGTGGTGTAAAACAACTGACAACAGGTCAATAGCCTGATTTACACCTCTGCTGTTGCTTTCAAGGTCATAAGGTCATGTGATAAGTGTAGAATTAGGCCATTCGGCCTATCAAGTCTACTCTGCCATTCAATCATGGCTGATCTATCTCTCCCTCTTAACTCCATTCTCCTGCTTTCTCCCCATAACCTCGAACACCCGTACTAATCAAGAATCTATCCATCTCTGCCTTAAATATATCCACTGACTTGGCCTCCACAGCCTCCTGTGGCAAAGAATTCCACAGATTCACCACCCTCTGGCTAAAGAAATTTCTCCTCCTCCTTCCTAAAAGAACATCCTTTAATTCTGAGGCTGTGACCTCTAGTCCTAGACGCTTCCACTAATGGAAACATCCTCTTACATCTTCTGACTTTACGGGATTTTTATATTGAAAGACCCACATATTATGTTTTGGACTATTAAAAATCGAACCCATAAATGACCTTCTATACAGAAACATACTTGCGTATTCCATTACCACAAATAAAGCGATAAACATACAGTTCATAACATGATTGGTGAACAGTGATGCTGTGGTGATTTAAACACAGTGTGAAGCTGGGAGTGAAGTTGTTGGCTTGTAGCATTTACAGATCATTTAATGATCTTAACATCTCACTCGAAGACATTGAAATTCTAGTGGATTGCCTCCAAGCCCCCAGGTATGTTTCAGATTGTCAGTTTCTACCAGGGTGACAATAATGTACTTTGGAAAAGTGAGAATTGAGAGAATGTTAACTGTAGCCTGACCTCTTTGTTCCTTCCTGGGGGAGGGGAAGGAGGGGAGAGGGAGGAGGGGAGGGTGGATTATGTAGATCCAGAGAAGTCGTCCTGCTGGGAAATGTTCCAATGAACCTGGAGTCAGTGATGTATAATGTAGGCAGAGTTTTCAGTATTCACCACAGTCCTAGCCATTAATGTCCATTGGTGGGATCTGGATAGTGCTGCACATATGTTAGCTGCTAAGGAAAATGCTATCTTAGGGGTGGTGGATTGCCACTACCTTAATAGATATTTGTACACAAAAGAATCATTGCTGGATTAATTCTGCAGGTCAGGCGGCATCTTTGGAGAATATGGATGTGTAACATTTTGGGAAGGACCCTTCTTCAGACTGACAGTATGGGGGGGGGGGGGGGGGGGGGAGAAGAAAAGTGATGAGGCAGGACAAAGTGTGGTGGGTAATAGGTGAGCATGGGGGGGGAGGGGATGGGGGGGGGGGGGGGGGGGGGGGAGTTGAAAGGCAGATGATTGGAACAAAGACCAGAGGTCAGAGCAGAAAGTGTGAGAGGTTTGAAGAGTTATGGATTGTGAAGCCAGATGGAAGAAAGTAGCAGGAGAGGGATTGGTTTGGAGGAAAGGATTTTGTTTCTCTGATCAGCCATGATCACATTGAATGGCGGTGCTGGCTCGAAGGGCCGTTATGGCCTACTCCTGCATCTATTGTCTATTGTCTTTTCTGGATTCAATCTGTCTATATACTGAACTGAACAATTCAGCTGGTAACCTAAAGTGCATTTAATCCAAAAGTTGAACAGTGGCACAACAGTAGAGTTGTTGCCCCACAGTGTCAGAGACTCAGGTTTGATTTTGACTACGGGTGCTATCTGTGGCAGTTTATAAAATTTTCCCGTGACTGCATGGGTTTTCTCTGTGTGGTCTGATTTCCACCCACATTGCAAAGATGTGCAGTTTTGTAGGTTAATTGGCTTCTGTAAATTCCCCCTAGTGTGCAGGATGCAAATGCATTCTAACATAGAACATGTGCACAGGTCAGTGTGGTCTCGGTAGGCCAACAGGCCTGTTTCCATGCTGCATCTCTAAACTATTCAAAAAGTGGCCTTTGGTATCCTCTCACTTCAACTCATCAGAGGTAATGGACAGATCTTGTACCCCCAGAAAAATGAGCCACTAAATTAGTTTAGGATTACTTTTTGGAGCAAAATTGTTAAGGGCTTGGACGCGCTAGAGGCAGGAAACATGTTCCCGATGTTGGGGGAGTCCAGAACCAGGGGCCCCAGTTTAAGAATAAGGTGTAAGCCATTTAGAATGGAGACGAGAAAACAGTTTTTCTCACAGAGAGTGATGAGTGTGGAGTTCTCTGCCTCAGAGGGTGGTGGAGGCAGGTTCTCTGGATGCTTTCAAGAGAGAGCTAGATAGGGCTCTTAGAAATAGCGGAGTCAGGGGATATGGGGAGAAGGCAGGAACGGGGTACTGATTGGGGATGATCAGCCATGATCACATTGAATGGTGGTGCTGGCTCGAAGGGCCGAATGGCCTACTCCTACACCTATTGTCTATTGTCTAAAATAAACATGGCACTGGAGCCAATATTACCCAGTTCACCAACACAATCCTACACACTGGGGACAATTTACAATTTTCACCGAAGCCGATTAATCTACAAACCTGGACGCCTTTGGAACGTGGGAGGAAACCGGAGCTCCAGGAGAAAACTTACGCGATCACAGGGAGAACGTGCAAACTCCGTACAGACAGCACCCGTAGTCAGGATCGAAACCTGGCTCTCTGACGAAACTCTAACACTGCACCACCATGCTGTCCACCAATTGGGGGCAACATGCAAGCAAGATCATGAGGCAGCTTGCGTAGTTGGGATCACGGAGACATGGCTCCAGGGTGACCAAGGCTGGGAGCTGAACATCCAGGGATATTCAATATTCAGGAGGGATAGACAGAAAGGAAAAGGAGGTGAGGTAGCGTTACTGATTAGAGAGGGGATTAATGCAATGGAAAGGAAGGACATTAGTTTGGAGAATGTGGAATTGGTATGGGTAGAGCTGCGAAACACTAAGGGGCAGAAAACGCTGGTGGGTGTTGTGTACAGGCCACCTAACAGTAGTAGTGAAGTTGGAGATGGTATCAAACAGGAAATTAGAAATGCGTGCGACAAAGGCAAAACAGTTATAATGGGTGACTTCAATCTACATATAGATTGGGTGAATCAAATTGGCAGGGGTGCTGAGGAAGAGGATTTCTTGGAATGTATGCGGGATAGTAATCTAAATCAACATGTAGAGGAACCAATGAGAGAGCAGGATATTTTAGACTGGGTATTGAGTAATGAGGAAGGGTTAGTTAGCAATCTTGTTGTACGTGCCCCCTTGGGCAAGAGTGACCATAATATGGTTGAGTTCTTCATTAGGATGGAGAGTGACATTGGTAATTCAGAAACAATGGTCCTGAACTTAAAGAAAGGTAACTTTGAGGGTATGAGACGTGAATTGGCCAAGATTGACTGGCAATGAATTCTAAAAGGGTTGACGGTGGATATGCAATGGAAGACATTTAAAGGCTGCATGGATGAACTACAAAAATTGTTCATACCAGTTTGACAAAAGAATAAATCAGGGAAGGTAGTACATCCATGGATAACAAGGGAAATCAGGGATAGTATCAAAGCGAAGGATGATGCGTACAAATTAGCCAGCAAAAGCACCATACCGGAGGACTGGGAGAAATTCAAAGACCAGCAGAGGAGGACAAAGGGCTTAATTAGGAAAGGGAAAATAGATTATGAAAGACAACTGGCAGGGAACATAAAAACTGACTGCAAAAGTTTTTATAGATATGTGAAAAGAAAGAGATTAGTTAAAACAAATGTAGGTCCCTTGCAGTCAGAGACAGGTGAGTTGATCATGGGGAACAAGGATATGGCAGACCAATTAAATAACTACTTTGGTTCCGTCTTCACTAAGGAAGACATAAATAATTTGCCGGAAATAGCAGGGGACCGCGGGTCAAAGGATTTGGAGGAATTGAGTGAAATCCAGGTTAGCCGGGAAATGGTGTTGGGTAAATTGAATGGATTAAAGGCCGATAAATCCCCAGGGCCAGATAGGCTGCATCCCAGAGTACTTAAGGAAGTGGCTCCAGAAATAGTGGATGCATTAGTAATAATCTTTCAAAACACTTTAGATTCTGGAGTAGTTCCTGAAGATTGGCAGGTAGCAAACGTAACCCCACTTTTTAAGAAGGGAGGGAGAGAGAAAATGGGGAATTACAGATGAGTTAGTCTAACATCGGTAGTAGGGAAACTGCGAGAGTCAGTTATTAAAGATGGGATAGCAGCACATTTGGAAAGTGGTGAAATCATTGGACAAAGTCAGCATGGATTTACAAAAGGTAAATCATGTCTGACGAATCTTATAGAATTTTTCGAGGATGTAACTAGTAGCGTGGATAGGGGAGAACCAGTGGATGTGGTGTATCTGGACTTCCAGAAGGCTTTCGACAAGGTCCCACATAAGAGATTAGTATACAAACTTAAAGCACAAGGCATTGGGGGTTCAGTATTGATGTGGATAGAGAACTGGCTGGCAAACAGGAAGCAAAGAGTAGGAGTAAACGGGTCCTTTTCACAATGGCAGGCAGTGACTAGTGGGGTACCGCAAGGCTCAGTGCTGGGACCCCAGCTATTTACAATATATATTAATGATCTGGATGAGGGAATTGAAAGCAATATCTCCAAGTTTGCGGATGACACTAAGCTGGGGGGCAGTGTTACGTGTGAGGAGGATGCTAGGAAACTGCAAGGTGACTTGGATAGGCTGGGTGAGTGGGCAAATGTTTGGCAGATGCAGTATAATGTGGATAAATGTGAGGTTATCCATTTTGGTGGCAAAAACGGGAAAGCAGACTATTATCTAAATGGTGGCCGATTGGGAAAGGGGGAGATGCAGCAAGACCTGGGTGTCATGGTACACCAGTCATTGAAGGTAGGCATGCAGGTGCAGCAGGCTGTAAAGAAAGCGAATGGTATGTTAGCTTTCATTGCAAAAGGATTTGAGTATAGGAGCAGGGAGGTTCTACTGCAGTTGTACAGGGTCTTGGTGAGACCACACCTGGAGTATTGCGTACAGTTTTGGTCTCCAAATCTGAGGAAGGACATTATTGCCATAGAGGGAGTGCAGAGACGGTTCACCAGACTGATTCCTGGGATGTCAGGACTGTCTTATGAAGAACGACTGGATAGACTTGGTTTATACTCTCTAGAATTTAGGATATTGAGAGGGGATCTTCTAGAAACTTACAAAATTCTTAAGGGGTTGGACAGGCTAGATGCAGGAAGATTGTTCCTGATGTTAGGGATGTCTAGGACAAGGGGTCACAGCTTAAGGATAAGGGGGAAATCCTTTAAAACCGAGATGAGAAGAACTTTTTTCACACAGAGAATGGTGAATCTCTGGAACTCTCTGCCACAGAGGGTAGTTGAGGCCAGTTCATTGGCTATATTTAAGAGGGAGTTAGATGTGGCCCTTGTGGCTAAAGGGATCAGGAGGTATGGAGAGAAGGCAGGTACGGGATACTGAGTTGGATGATCAGCCATGATCAAATTGAATGGCGGTGCAGGCTCGAAGGGCCGAATGGCCTACTCCTGCACCTAATTTCTATGCTTCTATGTTTCTGTGCCCTAGGGATGAGCTAATTTTCAGATTTCTAAGGAAGGGTTACAACCCAAAACATCGCCTACCATGTCCTATGGAGAATCTGTCTGACCCGCTAAGTTACTCAAGCACTTTGTGTTCCACTCTCCTGGTTTTTCACTCTCCAGATTTTTAATTACTTTGAGGGTTGCAACAGAGCAGAAGCTTAATTAAGGTCCACACATATTCATACTGTATTACTCTGTCATACTGTAGAACAAAGCAAATTAAAGATAACCTGTGATAGACACAAAAAGCTGGAGTGACTCAGCAGGATGGGCAGAGAAGGAATGGATGATGTTTTGTGTCAAGACCCTTCTTCATCTTTCTCTTCTCTTTTTTCTTCTTTCTTTCTTTCTTATTTTATGGGGTTTTGTCTTCATTTTTCTATAGGCTATCACTTGTTCACCCTGGACTGCCCATCTGGTAGTCTAAGGGTTTACATATCACTACTTCCTTCACTCTTTCCTTTTCTTGCTCTTTCTCTTTTGTTTTACCTCTTTCTTGTTAAATCTAAAATAGAAGTTGTACACAAAATGTATTTTGTCATATGCCGCAGTTTACACTACTGTACACTGTTTCAAATAAAAATACAAATTTAAAAAAAAATGACCCTTCTTCAGATAGATGGTATGCCTCTGCCCAAAATAGTTTTCACCATTTAAAAACATTTTGTAACAAAATTGGTAAAACGTAATAATCACAACTAATTGCACTACACTTGCCGTGGCTGACCATATATATGTTATATAATGTAGCTTTCCTACTTCTTAACCAACTTATCTACTGATTCTGTTACATTCAAGAGTCTGCAGAAAGATTTATTTTAAACCCTGAATCTTTAACATTAAATATAAAAAAAACAGTGAACTAAATTTTTTTAATTTTTTTAATTTATTTTATTATTTATTTCAAACAGAATAAAAGATTAAAAAGCAAGTGTGAAACAGCATACAAAAAACAAAACAAAAACATTTATAAAGTGTCATAAACAATATATATATAAATAAATGAAATCATATGTGTCCGAAAAGGAGCAGGAAGAAGCCAAAGCTTATTAATTCCCTTATTCAACTGCTTGTAATTATCTTATACAAATTTAGTAGCTATATGTACTCCATATGTACACCAGCCACTATATGTACACCAAAGTATTTACATTTGAACACTAATCAAATATTTACAAAGCCATACAAAAAAGAAAAAAAGAAAAAGAAAAGAAAAAACCCTCATATACTATACAGTATCTTAGTCATATATACAACCCATCACCCTATAATCACCCTTCGCAATACAATCAGTATAACAAAAATCCCACTCACATGATGAGCATTATGAAATTCCACCATAAACAATCTTCCCCTCTCAAGTACATCTGCTGACAAATTAATGGATGCTTCCAGAAAATTGGATACACTTTGCCTCGGATTCCATGTTTTGTTTTACTGAGCAGTTATGTGAAAACCTTCCACTTAGGAAATGCGGCTGGACCTGTAATTGAAGTGTCAGTCGGGGACATCTGGGACCACTGAGCATAATTAGTACCTTCAAGATAGTCATGGAAAAGGGTAACATTCTCTTTCAAGCAAATTTCCTAAATTGGGGTAGGCTAATTTTGATGACATCGAATAACAACTCAAAAATTGTTTAGGGTAGGCTGTCTGCAGGGAAAAGGATGTCTGGCAAGTAGGAAGCTTTTAAAACAGACATAGGAAGAGTATGCTCCTGTTAGAATGAAATATCAAGCATGCAAATTTTAGGGCAACTGAGTTGACAGATATATTGAGCATCTGATCAGGAAAAAAGGAGGCACATGTTAGGTAAACATAGAAACATAGAAATTAGGTGCAGGAGTAGGCCATTCGGCCCTTCGAGCCTGCACCGCCATTTAATATGATCATGGCTGATCATCCAACTCAGTATCCCGTACCTGCCTTCTCTCCATACCCTCTGATCCCCTTGGACACAAGGGCCACATCTAACTCCCTCTTAAATATAGCCAACGAACTGGCCTCAACTACCCTCTGTGGCAGAGAGTTCCAGAGATTCACCACTCTCTGTGTGAAAAAAGTTCTCCTCATCTCGGTTTTAAAGGATTTCCCCCTTATCCTTAAGCTGTGACCCCTTGTCCTGGACTTCCCCAACATCGGAACAACAATCTTCCTGCATCTAGCCTGTCCAACCCCTTAAGAATTTTGTAAGTTTCTATAAGATCCCCTCTCAATCTCCTAAATTCTAGAGAGTATAAACCAAGTCTATCCAGTCTTTCTTCATAAGACAGTCCTGACATCCCAGGAATCAGTCTGGTGAACCTTCTCTGCACTCCCTCTATGGCAATAATGTCCTTCCTCAGATTTGGAGACCAAAACTGCACGCAATACTCCAAGTGTGGTCTCACCAAGACCCTATACAACTGCAGTAGAACCTCCCTGCTCCTATACTCAAATCCTCTTGCTATGAAAGCCAACATGCCATTTGCTTTCTTTACTGCCTGCTGCACCTGCATGCCTACCCTCAATGACTGGTGCACCATGACACCCAGGTCTCGCTGCATCTCCCCCTTTCCCAATCGGCCACCGTTTAGATAATAATCTGCTTTCCCGTTTTTGCCACCAAAATGGATAACCTCACATTTATCCACATTAAACTGCATCTGCCAAACACTTGCCCACTCACCCAGCCTATCCAAGTCACCTTGCAGTCTCCTAGCATCCTTCTCACACCTAACACTGCCCCCCAGCTTAGTGTCATCCGCAAACTTGGAGATATTGCCTTCAATTCCCTCATCCAGATCATTAATATATATTGTAAATAGCTGGGGTCCCAGTACTGAGCCTTGCGGTACCCCACTAGTTACTGCCTGCCATTGTGAAAAGGACCCGTTTACTCCTACTCTTTGCTTCCTGTTTGCCAGCCAGTTCTCTATCCACATCAATACTGAACCCCCAATGCCATGTGCTTTAAGTTTGTATGAAGTTTGTATAAGTTTAAGGTAGAGGCATCCGTGAGCAAGCAATTACCTTAAGATCTATAGTCACAGTAATAACAAGACCTTCTATGATTCACACAGACACGCTTGCCATTAAATGTCTTGACTGCCTTTGATAACAGAAAGCTGAGTTCAGGGCATTGCCACCTGTAAATGCTGCAAGTAAACTTAAAAGTGTCCCAGATATTGAGAGAAATTTGAAATCTCAAAATTGCAGATTTTTCAGGATTCTAAACGGACTTTAATTGAACAGATAGATTTAAAGGATCATCCCAGAGGATCATTCATAATTGGCCATTTCAAGTAAAGAAGACTTGACTTCAACGACAGGAGTGGGTAGAGTGTCTTGGAACTGGTAGTCAATTATTGTTATCAATAAGAATGGAGTTGCAGCAAGACCTGAGAACTTCAGACAAATCAACCTAAACAACAAAAAATATATGAACAGAAGAATAAATAGAATAAATTCTGAAAGACCGAGTCAGTCTCAAGCAATCTGTTTGAGTTATTTGAAGAGATAGCACAAAAAGGCAACAAAAGTTAGATAATAGATATATGCTTAGTTTTATATTAGGCATTTCTTGAAGCTATATACCATGGTAAGCTCATGTCAAAAAGCAAGTGCATGTGGTGTTAGAGAACAAATAAATGAAAGTAACAGCTAACACCCCTGGACACAGCAAATTTCAAGGGAACCTATAACATGTTTCAGTTACTAAATCATTATGCTCCAGAACTAATCACGATTCTAGCCAATCGTTTCAGTGCAGCTATAAAACTGAAATGCAAATTTCCCAACTATGTCCTTTCCACTGAAAACAAGATAAATCCAATATGGCCAATACTGCCTCATCAGCCTACTCCCAATCATTAGTTCAATTCAGTTTAGTTTACAAGGCACACTGAAAAGCTTTGGTCGCGTGCTAACCAGTCAACGAAAAGACAATAAGCAAAGAGATAGAAGGTATCTTGACAGTGTTATCAAACAGCACCTAGTTATCTATAACCTAATCACTAACATCCAAGTTACACCTGCACCATTCACTTCACACTCACTTCGGACTGTATTGGCATGGGCAAAATAACTCAAATCAATAGAGTAACTGGTAGCCTGGTGGCACTTGACCAAGTGTGATTGGTGCCAGGCAGTATCTCCTTTTATCATTCAATGAAGCAATTGTCATTTATTCTTTATCCACATCACTGAAAATTTAACTAAGTAAAATGTCTGATAATCTGTTTTTTCAGTTTTCAGAAATTGTGATGGTTTGGCTCCTGGCTCAGCAGCCGATGTTTCCCACACTTTCTTGAAACTCACGAGAGGCTCAGTTCCCATGTTCCTTTCTAATTCACTGGAGTACTGGTTCCTACACGCCCTTGAAACTCATTGGAGCCCCAGTTCCACAAATTGTACTGGGGCCATAGTTCCAAAATTTCCCTAGAACCTATCGAATCTCTTTAATTAAATTTATTACGAAGATTTCCTTTGATCTTACCATACACACTGGAACATAACTATAATGCTATGTAGCATTATACACAAGTGGACTACCATTCCAGTACCAACCTGTCTGTTGTCACCTTTTTTTTCCCACTGACAGAGTGGCCCCACATGGCTCCTTCTGATCTATTTTTATCATTGTCTCTCTCCACCTATTATCCACCTAGCTCTATCTCCTAACTCCACCCTTACCACTCCTCCATCTGCCCATTTTCCTTTATACCTGCCCAGTCAATAGACAATAAGTGCAGGAGTAGGCCATTCAGCCCTTTGAGACAGCACCGCTAGTCACTGTGATCATGGCTGATCATCCCCAATCAGTACCCCGTTCCTGCCTTCTCCCCATATCCCCTGACTCCGCTATCATTAAGAGCCCCATCTATCTCTCTCTTGGAAGTATCCAGAGAACTGGCCTCCACCGCCCTCTGAGGCAGATAATTCCACACTCACCACTCTCTGTGAGAAAAAGTGTTTCCTCTTCTCCGTTCTAAATGGCTTACTCCTTATTCTTAAACTGTGGCCCCTGGTTCTGGACTCCCCCAACACCGGGAACATATTTCCTGCCTCTAGCATGTCCAAACCCTTAATAATCTTATATGTTTCAATAAGATACCCTCTCATCCTTCTAAACTCCAGAGTATACAAGCCCAGCCGCTCCATTCTCTCAACATATGACAGTCCCGCCATCCCGGGAATTAACCTTGTAAACCTATGCTGCACTCCCTCAATAGCAAAAATGTCCTTCCTCAAATTAGGGGACCAAAACTGCACACAATTCTCCAGGTGTGGTCTCACTAGGGCACTATACAACTGCAGAAAGACCTCTTTGCTCCTATACTCAACTCCTCTTGTTATAAAGGCCAACATGCCATTCACTTTCTTCACTGCCTGTTGTACCTGCATGTTTACTTTGCTTGACTGATGAATACGGACCCCCAGATCCCGGAGTACTTCCCCTTTTCCCAACTTGACACCATTTAGATGGTAATCTGCCTTCCTGTTTTTGCTACCAAAGCAGATAACCTCACATTTATCCACATTAAACTGCTTCTGCCATGCATCTGCCCACTCACCCAACCTGTCCAAGTCACCCGGCATTCCCATAGCATCCTCTTCACAGTTCACACTGCCACCTAGCTTTGTGTCATCTGCAAATTTGCTAATGTTATTATGAATCCCTTCATCTAAATCATTGATGTACATTGTAAATAGTTGCGGTCCCAGCACCGAGCCTTGCGGCACCCCACTAGTCACTGCCTGCCATTCTGAAAGGGACCCGTTAATCCCTACTCTTTGTTTCCTGTCTGCCAACCAATTTTCTATCCATGTCAGCACTCTAACCCCAATATAATGTGCCCTAATTTTGCCCACTAATATCATATGTGGGACCTTATCAAATGCTTTCTGAATGTCCAGGTACACTACATCCACTTGTCCCTTGTCCATTTTCCTAGTTCCATCCTCAAAAAATTCCAGAAGATTAGTCGAGCGTGATTTCCCATTCGTAAATCCATGCTGTTTTGGACCGATCCTGTTACTGCTATCCAAATGTGCCGCTATTTCATCTTTTATAATTGACTCCAGCATCTTCCCCACCACCAATGTCAGGCTAACATCTATAATTCCCTGTTTTCTCTCTTCTGCCTTTTAAAAAAAGTGGATAACATTAGCTACCCTCCAATCCACAGGAACTGATCCTGAATTTATCGAACATTGGAAAATGATCACCAATGCATCCACGATTTCTAGAGCCACTTCCTTAAGTACCCTTGGATGCAGACCATCAGGCCCTGGGGATTTATCAGCCTTCAGTCCCATCAGTCTACCCAACACCATTTGGTGCCAAATGTGGATGTCCTTCAGTTCCTCCGTCACCCCAGATCCTCTGGCCACTAGTATATCAGGAAGATTGTTTGTGTCCTCCTTAGTGAAGATGGATCCAAAGTACCTGTTCAACTCCTCTGCCATTTCTTTGTTCCCCATAATAAATTCACCTTTTTCGGTCTTCAAGGGTCCAAATTTGGTCTTAACTAATTTTTTCCTCTTCACATACCTACAGAAGCTTTCACTATCCTCCTTTAATATTCTTGGCTAGCTTACATTCGTACCTCATATTTTCTCCCCGTATTGCCTTTTTAGTTATCTTTTGTTGTTCTTTAAACATTACCCAATCATCTTGTTTTCCGCTCATCTTTGCTACATTGTACCTCTTCTCTTTTATTTTTATACTGTCCCTGACGTCCTTTGTCAGCCACAGTCGTCCCTTACTCCCCTTGGAGAGTCCACCAATCGCCTGTTTACCCCTGCCTCCGCATTACCAGTTATCCTTCCTCTTCACTCTCATTCCAGATGTAATGTTTCAACTTGAAATGCCAACAATGTCACCAAAGCCCTGAGCAGGCCAGCTATCAAAGTTTTACAGGTTCCAAGCTTAATCTATTTTCTATAGTTTTTGTCCTTTAAACTTCTCTCTCATGAAATTGTCAAATCAAATCAAAATATAATTTAATCGTCAACTAGCAAGGGGGGGGGGGTAAGAGAAGTCACCTGGTTATTTCAGAAAGGAGCAGGAGGGAAAGTAAGGCACAGCTGAACTTCAGGTCTGATATCAATAAACTATGGCAATGGAATCAATGGCTGCTCACATTATCTCTTTCCACAATTTTATAAATTCCAAAATGTTTCCTGTTGATAGGGAGGTGGGTAAGAGAAGTCACCTGGTTATTTCAGAAAGGAGCAGGAGGGAAAGTAAGGCACGGCTGAATTTCTGGTCTGATATCAATAATTGGGAAAAGGCTGGAATTCATAAAGGTGACATGAAGACTTAGAAAATGGTAATATGATTGAACAGAGTTAGGATGAAAGGGAAATCAGGTTGTACTGAGCCACACGAGTACTTAGAGTTCTTTGAGCTCTAGTGGGGAAATTGACAGGTGAATCAATTAGTTTAGTGCTATTTGGATTTGCAGCAGGAAGAACGCTGAGGAACAAGATCAAACCAAGAAAATGTATTAGTGTGGTTAATAAATGAAATAGAGTAAAAATAAATAGGGGCTTCTTGGTTGACAAGCTCTGACCAGCAATTTACTGGAGTGATCAGTGATTGGGCCCCATTAATATACAACTTATATCGATGATGACTAAGGGATCAAAAACTGTGTAAGAATGTGGTGATGATGGGGATGCAAAGGTGCTTCAACATGGTATGGACAACAAGCCAAGTGTGAGAGGAACAAAATGACAAATGGGGTATATAGTGGAAAATTAGGTTATCAGTTCAGTGGAAGAGAAATGTAATGTTCAAATAGCAAAAGCAGCTCTATTTAGCAAAAGCAGCTGTAGCCGAGAATTAAGAAGGCAAACTGTATGTTGGCCTTTATTGCAAAGGGATTTGAGCACAAAGGTAAGGATAATTTACTGCGATTCTAGAAGGTCTTGGTGAAACCACACCTGGAGTATCGTCAAGAATTTTAGTCTCGTTAATCAAAGATGGATGTACTTGATAAGGAAGAATCGCGGTGGTTTCACCAGTTGTTTCAGGGAAACAAGATTTTCTGTTTTATGAGGAGAGAACGAATATGCCAAATCTTTGTGATCAAGCGAAAAGCAACCAATATAATCAAAGACTTTCCACACTGGTCATTCTTTCTTCTCACTTCTCCTATCTGGCAGAAGGTACACACATTTGAAAGCCGCACATCACCAGGTTTCAGAACAGCTTCTTCCCCTCTTATTATTTGGCTTCTCAATGGTCCTTCCATTAGCTCGGGGACTGTCCAATTCACCTCCACTCACGGCAGACATTGGACTTTATTTTGGGCGTGTTGTGCCTCAATGCTGAGAACTTATTTGTAAAATATTGCACCAGAATAAAAAACAGGTGCAAACTAAATAGAAATTAATGCTATTTGTTGGTCTTGATCTAGATCTATAATTGGTTAAAGATTTGTGCAGATAACATCTGTTGAAATCATGTGATTTCCTAAATAATATTGCATTGAGTTGAGAGATTGCATATAGTTTTACCATGAATTCTGCACAGCAACTGTCTCCTAAATTGTAAAAGATGGGTTTATCCTATTTTTATACTTTTCATCTGCTAACTATATAAATAAAAAAACATCTTATGCATATTTATCCAACAGAAAGTGATTCTTTCTCATGAAAAACTGCAAGATAACCAAACCAAGCACGGTATAAATTGTAAAAAATGGAAAACTGAACATTGTGCTTAAACAAAAAAACATTCAAAACCCATTTATTTCTCTTTGAAATACTGCCCTCGATAAAACTGGTTCCAGAAGAATATTTGCAGTGTTTTTCCTTTATTAACACAATCTAAGATTAGTATAACTACAAACAGAATAATTTAGATGTAATGTAACAATGTAATGCATCTTACAATATGGATTAATTAAATCTCATTGGATGCAGGATAATAATTCAACCTCTATTATATGTAGTAAACGCAGTGTGATAGTGGAATTGGATTCTACATTTTAAATTTGGTTTTATTCACTTCAGTGGATCTAAATTTAAAAAGTAGATAGCAAGTGCATTGCTATTTTAATGCCGTCTCCAAATTGTAATGATCTCTAACTTGGTACATTTTATTTTTGTGAATACATTTGTGTCTGTCAGAACCTGATAAACCATGCATAACCTGATGAACCTTAACCAAGAACTGTAATGAGAATAAATTTAGATTTCAAAAAGAGGACAATTATGTTTAGGATAACATAACCATAACATGATCTTCTATCCCAAACAGTGCACTAACTTCAAGACAATGTTTATAGTTGTAACCCGGCTAATGTATAACACTATGAAGAATATGCCAATCAATTTCCACACAGTGGCACAAACAATGAAAATGTTTTAAAAAGAGTAAATACACTTACCATGATTTGTTCTCGGATATTTCTCTGGAGAACACTGGGTACATGTGTTTTGGCTCTTTATTGCTTGGTTAGAAAGTGCTTAATTCATTTGGGTACAAAAAAAGTTTCCAAGATCGTTGCATCAAACTGTTGTGGTTGTTGACTTCCTCAGAATAGTCTTTTGAGGCTTTGGAGCAATTGGTGGAGGTGTGATTTTAGCTTTTGCATTTGATAAATTAGTACTAAAGTTAACGCGCGATCCTCCATTTTCGAGGGGAGGGCACTGGTGAGGTGGTTTTCCTTTTGCGTTGCTCAAATCACCGTGCAAATGCACATCCATGTTTCTCATGTCATACCGAACATCACAATCCGGACAGTAGCCATGGTACTGAACTTCCTCATTAAATCGAACTCTTTCCCGTGTGACTTGCTGATATTTGTTTTTATCGACTCTGGGCACTGGCGGCTGTTTATGCAATTTTCCTGGATTGCTACCAGGGAGACAGCATACATCTCCATTTGGCATTTTGTCTGTCTTACACAATACTGCTCCATTTCGAAGCAAGGCCCCGTTGGTCCTCAGAGGGTTAGCGCAGTAAGGGGGTTTACAAGGATCCTCGTATCGGATTGGTGTCAATCGTGGAGGCGGAGGTGGGGGATTGGTCTTCTTTAGCACCGTTAGGATTGCTGATGAAGTCACTGTTGTCTTACAAATTGTTCTAACTGAGTGCACTTTGACCTTATCGAGGCTTGAGGCAGTTGTATTACTTGAGGTGCTATTTATAGTGTCAGTCTTGGAGCTGTCAGTCATTTCCTCCTCCAGCTGGAGGTCACAGGTAAGATGGTCTATTTGGTCAACTACCTGCACATAATGGGAAACAACAGTGAGAATGTTATGCACATGAAAGCTTCGAAACCCACAGACAAAGGAAGTGGACCATCAATCATCATCTTATATGCAGCATGTAAGCATATTCCCTCTAGTCTGCCCAGTGCACAAACAATTGCAATATTTTTTAAGCCCAAAGTAATGCTGTGATCTGTTAAGCTATTTATCATCCTGATTTTACATCCTACAACTCCCTATGCTGTATCCACCTCATGAAACTTATTTTTTTATAAGCAATCAATATTACTGTTTAAAATGACTTGCTCACAACCATTCAGCTGGAATGCATATTTTTACAGAACCAAGGAAGAAATCACTTACTTTAATGTCTTGAAATCTTATAGCATTTATATACAGCAAAAAAATTCTGAACAAGGAACACTGATCAAAATAAAGTGTAAGTGCACATTAATTGCACACTTCAAGCTTCTGATTTCCATATAGAAGCTAGTGCTACTTTACATGCAAATCCTTTTTGCATGAATCCTTTTCAGCTCAACCAGATGAGCAAAACATTACTTCATGCACCTGAATACAAAATATAAGTATCAAAAGCTGGGGAGAAGGCAGGAGAATGGGGGTAGTAGGGAGAGATAGATCAGCCATGATTGAATGGTGGAGTAGACTTGATGGGCCGAGTGGCCTAATTCTATTCCTATCACTTATGATCTCACTTATGAAAAACTATGATGACATCTACTAAACTTGAGATATTTTTATGGCTATGTTCATTTTAATATGGGATAGTTGTAAATTAACGAAAGGGGCCTGAGCAATGATAGTCTGCATAAGGAGCAGTGGGTCCTGACCCCGGACAATTATCTGGCTGGTAGCCATTGGTATACCACAGGCTTCAGTTGTTCCATGTCCAATTTTTTTTAAATGCACATTAAGTTCAAGGAACAATACAAGTTTAACAGGATCTTATAACAGTAGAATACAGAATTTAATACAGGAAATTGAACATTATGATATACAGTAGCAGGAATGTTAATGTGGATAATGTGCTAAATAGGATTGTTTTCAAGGCATCAGATTTGTAGAAAGGTCATGGGGTTTTAAGTGAGTGAGATTGGTCTTTGATGGATAGCAGTAAACTACATAGTTTCATTCTCCTCCACATATTCAGTTTCATTCTTTGGTCTGTTTGAACTCAATGAAACTGACTGCAGAGATTAAAAACAGTAGAAAGATTTTAAAACTTTGATAGGCCTCGAAACGACATGTGAAAGTTTGCACGAGATTTCTGACTCCTTTTTCAAAATAAACATCAAGTTATTGGAGGAGACATATAAATTAATAGAGAACAGATTGCCAACATCAGTTGCTTCTCCTCACAAAAACAGACATAACAATGCATTTCAACACGTTGAATTATATGAGAAAATTCTGAAAACAATGACAACCAAAGAAATTGGGAAATGCAAGCTTTTCATCCTGCAACTCTCAGAAAAATCCGTCACCTGGTTTTGGAGACAACCCTGCCAGAAAGTTCCTCAAAGCTGGACAATTAACCTCAGCTGAGAAACTGGAGGTCAGTACACAAGTTATCCTTTGGAATTTAAGAAAGCCAGATTTAGTTCAGATTACAGAATTGATTGCCAAATTGTCTTGTCACTTTTGGTAACATTCCCATTTCTGACTGTTAGTGACTATCTGCTGAAACTCTTAAATGTTGCAATTGGGCACTTTTCTTGTAATACATTGAAACTACTTTCATAAAATTGTGTAAAAATACAGTTATTTCAACTGACTGCCTTGCACTCAAAAATTATTTATATTCTGCATAGAACATTAACTTTAAATCCCACTCATTTGACTCAAACCAAAGCAACACAAAAATAGACACAAAATGCTGGAGTAACTCAGTGGGTCACGCAGCATCTCTGGAGAGAAGGTTTGGGTGACTTTTCGGATCTTCAGACTGATGTCAGGGGTGTGGGCAGTACAGAGATAAAATGTAGTCGGAGACAGTAAGACTGGTCGGAGAACTGGGAAGGGGAGGGGATGGAGAGAGAGGGAAAGCAAGGGCTACTTGAAGTTAGAGAAGTCAATGTTCATACCACTGGGGTGTAAATTTCCCAAGCAAAATATGAGGTGTTGTTCCTTCAATTTGCGCTGGGCCTCACTCTGAGAAATAGAGGAGCTCCAGGACAGAAAGGACAGCGTGGGAATGGGAGTGGGAAAGAGTTGAGCAACCGGGAGATCAGGTAGATGTAGGCGGACTGAGTGGAGGTATTCAGCTAAAAGATCGCTGAGCATGTGCTTCGTCTTGCCGATATACAGGAGTCCAAACCTGGAACAGTTGATACAGTAGATGAGGTTGGAGGAGGTGCAAGTGAACCTCTGCCTCACCTGAAATCACTGTAGGGGTCCTTGGACGGAGTCGAGGGGGGAGGTAGAGGGACAGGTGTTGCATCTCCTGCGGTTGCAGGGGAAAGTACCTGGGGAGGGGGTGGTTTGGATGGGAAGGGACGAGTTGACCAGGGAGTTGAGGAGGGAATGGTCTCTGCAGAAAGCAGGAAGGGGTGTTTCCTTCCAGCATTTTGTTTCTTCTCTAAATTAGCTTGCTTATATTCCATTGTCATTTGACAACCCCCTTTCCAAAAGCCAATGATTTCCTCTTACCTACAAAAGCTAATATTTTCCTCTTACTTTTGAATATAACCACCTACAACAAAAATAGTTTTTATTTCCTGGTGAAGCAATTGTTTCCTTTGATCCACCCCAGTTCAGTGCATTTGAAAGTGCCTAATAATGTGGGAACAGTAGAGTCCTCACAGACGGGAAGAGCAATAGACCTTAGAGCAGGTGGTTGAGTAGTTTGTGAGGTGTTGCACTTTTTTTCATGTTTACACAATGCCTCTGCCTCAATTCTCAAACCCTAATGCCCAGTTTGTATCATGAGAGATCAAGGGCCAAACATTCAAAGGGCCAGGTGTTGCATCTCCTGCGGTTGCAGGGGAAAGTCCTGGGGAGAGGGTGATTTGGGTGGGAAAGGATGAGTTGACCCGGGAGTTGCGGAGGGAAAGGGGTGGAGATGGGAAGATGGTAGTAGTGGGATCCCATTGGAGGTGGTGAAAATGTCGGAGGATTATGTGCTGTATGCGATGGCTGATGGGGTGGAAGGTGAGGACAAGGAGACTGTCCTTGTTACGAATGGAGGAGGTGGAGCAAGAGAGGAGCTGTGGGATATCGATGAGACCCTAGTGAGAGCCTCTTCTATGATGGAAGAGGGGAACCACTTTTCCCTAAAGAATGAGGACATCTCCGATTACCTGGTATGGAACACCTCATCTCGGGTGCAGATGCTGCATACACAGAGGAATTGGGAGTAAGGGATAGAATCTTTAGGGGAAGCAGGGTGGGAAGAAGTGTAGTCTAGACAGCTATGGGAGATAGTGGGTTTGTAATAGATGTCAGTCGATTGTCTCCTGTGATGGAGACGGTGAGATCTAGAAATGGTAGGGAGATGTCGGAGATGGTCCAAGTGAACTTGAGTGCAGGATGGAATTAGTCGTGAAGTTGATGAAGTCAGTGAGTTCTACATAGGTGCAGGAGGTAGCACTGATGCAGTCATCAATGGAGCAGAGTTAGAGTTAGGGGATAGGGCCAGTGTACGCCTGAAACAGTGATTGTTCAACGTACCCTACAACGAGGCAGGCATAACTGGGGCCCATGCGAGGGCCCATAGCTACACTTTGGAGTAAGTGGGATGAGTTTCGAAGGACAATTTGTTTAGGGATATATAAGCAACACAAAAACATATTGTTTCATTGGAGAAATAACTGGTACAATTTCTGTAAGGTTAAGAAAATGCAGTTATTTGAATTGATGATGTCCTTGAACATCAGCTTTTACATATGTGGTTGAACACACAACCAAACACAGCTTTAAACCACAGTATAAAGCTGATTGCATCATTAGTCAATGTATGTGAAAAGTTAATGTGATAAAGTAATAATTTGTCAAAACCCTAAGCCAGTCATAATAAGAACAGAAAACGCTGACCTTGCTTAGCAGGCCTAGTAGTAGTTGTGAGGAGAGAAAAATAGAGCATCTTTGATTAAATACTTTCTGATAAAATACCATCAACCTGAACCATATTTTTTTTCCTCTCTCTCTACAGTTGGTCCTTGAACAAGCATTTCCTATTTTTATTTCACGTTTTTAAATTCTCCTTTTTGAAAATGAATGGTGACCATACAGCATGAAACAGTTTTGAACTCGAGGGGGACAACTCAGCCCTCTAGCCTATTCTGTTATAGCTTATTATTAAATAAAGAATAAATTGGAGTAAATTGGAATCAAAATGGACCAGATAACCTGTTAGAATTACATTTCTATGATTTACAGTTAATGCTAATGATTGACAGTAAACGACCTCCATGACAGTACAGTACTGCTAATTGATATGGGCGCCTTTAGTTTCTGATCATTGCAATTGACCTCAGATGACCCCATAAACCCAGTGCAATAGACAACGTTTTTCAGTTCAATCATAATTTCAACAGAGGAGAGCTGATGGAAACAAAATGAATATCCGCAGAAAAAAAGCAGCATGGAGAATCACAGGTAACCTCTTTCTGAGAAGAAAGCCTGAGCAATTTCAATAAACAGAATTCCCATTTCTCTCTTGCACCACAGTTGCCATCTGATATCCCACCTGACACAGATTCTCTCAGGGCTTGTTTGAATAAGACGATAAAAGAGACCACTAAATAGACATTCCAATATTTTCATTCAACAACAAAAAACTATTAAGTTGTGCAGTCCTATGGTATATTTTCCATTTACCTTGACTAGTGCCTTCAAAGCACTGCCGTTTTCTTTATATAGTGTTCCTACAGTGGATGCAAATGACTATCAATGGCTCCACATCACTGCTACTTTATAGTAGAGGAAGATCTCATACAGCTTTGTGATTAGAAGGCACAGCTTTATTTATACATCCTCCCAGACTGACCGATGGGCAGTAGCAAAGGCACTGAAGAGGTAAGGCTTAAATGCACCGATATCACCAGCCTGAGAGCCTCTGCTTCTCCCCCAGAACAATGACTCAGAAATCCTAATGAACTGTTGAAATCAGATTACTGAGGGAGTAGCACGACAAAACCAAAGCCATCATCTCAGAAATTGGAGCTGCTTCAGCAGCACCTAGGTACATACTTTTTCCAATGTGGTTCTGCTGTATGCTGATGCATTGGCCTATAGTCACTGCACTAAAGTTGACCATTTTTGTGCTAGAAAGAATTAAATACTGGTTCTGTTAAAACACCTGTTCAAAATCTGAAGAGAGGAGTTATTTTCCATGACACAGTCATACAGCACGGAATTAGGTTTTTCAACCCACTTCATATTGACCAAGTTACACTATTTAAACTCAACCCATTTGCCTGGGCTTAGCCCATATTCCTCCAGACCCTTCCTATCCATATACCTGTCCATGTGCTTTTTAAATGCTATTATAATACCTGCCTCAACTACCTCATCTGGCAGCTTGTTCCATATACTCCCCACCCTCTGTGAAAAAGTTTTCCCTCAGGTTCATATTAAATCTTTCCACTCTTATCTTAAACCCATGTCTTCTGGTTATTGATTCCCCTACACTAGGTAGAAGACTGTGTATTCGCCCTATCAGTTGCCCTCATAATTTTGTACTCCTCTATAAGGCAATTTCTTAGCCTCCTGCACTCCAAGGAGAGTCCTAGCTTGTCCAATCTCCCCCTATAGCTCAGGCCCTTGAGTCCTGGCAACAAACTCAAAAATCTTCTCTGCACCCTTTCCAGCTTAATGACCTCCTTCCCTTTGGCACTTCCTTTCCATAGTAGGGCAACACTTCCTGTAGCATGGTGATGTTGAAGCGTGACTCCTTGGTGCTCCTTGAAATTTTGCTTATGGTTTCCAGCAGGCCTGCTAATGCGTCATTCATTTCATTGTTAATACCATTCAGCCTTTTTATGCAGGTTCCCACATTACAATTCATATCCAAAGGCACTGCAGCAGAATCCTCACAACTTTGCTCTACAAGTTGCTGGCACAGAGTGGCATTCTCTGCTTCTCCAGGTTATGGGTCACTCACACGAGAGACTTAACCTGTGGAGATCTCGCTCTACAGTTCATGAAGTGTCAGCTGAATGCCAGCTAGTGGCAGCAAGTGCCAGGTCAAGTCTCAAGGATCCTTCTTCATCACAGTTACACTGCTTAGCCGTCATCACATAGCTTTGCTGTTAGATTTGACTATCTGAATGAAATGCAAGCGTAGCATTGCAGCAATTTAGGGGTGTATATTTATCTGAAGCTTATACTTCAGAAAGAAAATGTGGGATACAAGGAGAATTAGTTATAAGGACTAATCCGGGGACTTTTTAGCCAATGCCATTGTGATTGAAGCCTTAATAGACTGCAGCGTTTGATTTCAGGGTGATAATCCATTGGAGCTCATATTTTGCAGCTACCATTGCTGATTCCACATTTATCCACAAAACATTTGTGGATAAATGTAGTGACAATTTCCATCAAAATCTGTACCATACACACAGAATCCATAATATATTTTCCTTTCTGATATTCTCTCCTCCCCTCCAGAGGACGATGAATCATCCACCCTCCAGAGTTTGAAATAAGTGGCCCTTCTCGTCATTACAAGTCACCCAATGTTTTGCTCTCAGCAAAACTTCACACAAGATAGAGGATGGCAATTTAGAGCCATGGTTCTGTTTATTTTCTTTACTTCATGGAAACTCAAGATCAAGAGATTCAATTTAATTGTCACATGTACCAATTAAGGTACAGTGAAATTTGAATTACCATACAGCCATACTAAGTAAAAAGGAAAAATACACACAGCACATAAAATAAAGTTTAACATAAACATCTGCCACAGTGGAATCAACATTTCTCACTGTGATGGAAGGCAATAAAGTTCACTCTTCCTCCTTTGTTCACCCGTGGTCGGGGCTTTTGAGCGGAGTCGGTGCTGAAGGTCCGCTGTTCAAGCCTTCTCGTCGGGATGATTGAAACTCCAGCTTTGGGATGGATCAGAACACCCCGGCATGGAGCTCCCGAGTCGGCCACTTCCTACCAGAGACCGCTGCTTCACGGTGTTAAAGTCCACCGGCCTCCGCGGTGGGAGCTCCAACACTGGCGATCCTCGGCAAAAGATCGCAGGCTCTGCAATGGTATATCTGCGCCGCACCCGCGGCTTGAAGCGCGGGTCAGTCTCCAGGAAATGCCACACCACTCCACTTTGTAGGCCGCAGGGGGGGACGGAGAAGCGAAACCGAGAAAAATCACATTTCCGTTGAGGTAAGTGACTGGAAAACGTTTCCCCCGATTCCCACCTGCACACCCCCCCCACCCCCCATTATAAAACATTCCAAGAGACATTAAAACAAACAGTCAAGACAGACTTAAAATAATAAAAACAGAGAAGGGGCAAGAGCCTGCTGGCGAGGCGGCCATTATGGGTGCCACCCGGTGGGGCCATTTGTAGCAAACCTCACCCCTGGCCTATGTCTCACAAGCTTTCATAACCAAAAGTACAATTTTATACAAGATAGCACCTCGGCCATTTGATCCGCTGAGGCTCGTAAAATCATTTAAGTGCCATTGTCATGTAAAAATCATTGCCATGTAGAGGTGATGACAGTAATGTTGCAATAACTGTCACATTTTTGTTATCCAATGGCTTAGATATTGTTTCATGTCAAGAACTGCGTGTGCAACCAATAATACATGGGGGATATTGATGTGGGTCCCTCCCATATTGTTATTGTATTGATGGGGTCTCTGCCAAGTGTTATTTTCAGTGGACCGGAGTATGCAAGTAAACATAATATTTTTTACTCACTGGCTGTGGCCCATAGTGAAGTGGTGTGTGGTAGAGGGAGGCTCGAGGGAGGAAGTGTCACAAATGGGGCAAGCTGTGATTATGACTGTGTGTGGATGATTTTGTATTTGGAAGGATCAAAATCCGGTGAGGCAGACAAAAGAGCAATTAGCTGCTTGAGCAGGCATGGTGCAGAGATGGGAAATGTGGAGGATGTGAAAGCACTAAGTTAACAACACCCTTTAATAGGGCCTTAGCCCATCGACCTCCGAGGTCTCAGGCATGAACATGGGCCTGTTGCCACAATGTATGATTCTATTAGCAGGTAGGTTCCTTTAAGTCATGCTTTAGCTGATGCTGTGAAAGCCTGCTTCTGTGCGGTTCCATGTGATTAAGAAAGACCAACGATCACGAAAGAATCTTAAGTGAGCACTGTCCTAATGTGCTGAATGTTATTGAAGCCTATTGCACACGGCTGTACACTGGGGTCTCAGTTACAGTGAAAATATAGGAAACTGTTAGCGTTTGTTGCCATTGCAAAGGCTTTTGCACACTCCCAAGCTTGGCCAACTGTCAAAACAATAAAATGGGATTGCTGCTAAGTTTTATACACATTTCAGAAAGTAACCAAAAGTTAATCAAAATAATTAAAAATGTAAAAATTAGGACCAGTATACTAATATAACTAATATAACTGTTTAATAAATGTTTAATATATCAATGTTTAATGTACTTGAAACATTTAATAAAATAAAAAATATATTTATAACAGCTCAAGTTTTTTTTTAATCCATATTTCCTCTCATCTTCATTTTACCATTTAACTGAATGGAGTTCCTGAACCTGTGCCAAGTCTATCCTGGCACTGATCCAGGAGGCAAATTCCCACATGCAAGAGCTGGAGAAATTGCAGGAAATTGGCAAACTGCCACAAGGAATCCAAAGGCAGAGAAAAGAAGCTTGGGACTTCTGTGCATGAATATGCCTAAGCAGAAATTGCGAGTTTCCTGACACTTTTACATTGAGAAATGTCACCAGCTCCACACAGAATCGTAGACATTCATTTCTCAGGAAAATCTGGTTTATTTACATTGCCCATTCAAATTTATCTTCCCTCTCAGAACATTCCTTGTTTATTAATTATTCCTTTAATTTATTGTTTAAGGAAAAATACTACTATCCTTGCCATGCAGTTGACAGACAGTGTCACTGGTAAATTACTTAGCAAAACCTACCTATGACATCAAGTTTTAGCTCAACATTGAGTTATTTAATGTAATGAATGCATGACAATGTTTCAAAATTATTTTGCTTTGAGTTTCAATTGTCCCCTGAAATGCTAAATAGGTTAAGGGCATAGCTTCTCACCACATCATTTGTAAGCTTTTTAATCAATGTCTTTATACCTGTAGGGAGCAATTAGATAAGCAGAAAGAGAATAGTCAACCTGAATAATTCACTTTGTACTTTTGCACTATAATTTTTGTAAACATAACCTGACCTCAACTAAGCTTTGGTATATGTGGCTGCTAATATTGGATTATTGCCAATTAAAATGTATACGACTGCTATAGTACATGATAACATGTATTTAGGCATCATTCGGGCCTTCTGATCAATGTTGACTCAATGTTGTTGAGGGAGTGCAGTGTAGGTTTACAAGGTTAATTCCCGGGATGGCGGGACTGTCATATGCTGAGAGAATGGAGCAGCTGGACTTGTACACTGGAGGTTAGAAGGATGAGAGGGTTTCTCATTGAAATATATAAGATTGTTAAGGACTTGGACACGCTAGAGGCAGGAAACATGTTCCCGATGTTGGGAGAGTCCAGAACAGGAGCCACAGTTTAAGAATAAGGAGTAAGCCATTTAGAACGGAGACGAGGAAACACTTTTTTTCACAGAGAGTGGTGAGTCTGTAGAATTCTCTGCCTCAGAGGGGTGGAGGCAGCTTCTTTGGATGCTTTCAAGAGAGAGCTAAATAGGGCTCTTAAAAATTGCGGAGTCAGGGGATATGGGGAGAAGGCAGGAATGGGGTACTGATTGGGGATGATCAGCCATGATCACATTGAATGGCGGTGCTGGCTCGAGGGGCTGAATGGCCTACTCCTGCACCTATTGTCTATTGTCTATTGTCTGTCGTAACAACTTGTATTTTCCAGTTCATTCTTCACTTCTTTATGTATCCTGACTTTTTAAAAGGAGGCAATCGACAGGAAAGCAAAAAGTTGAGACATTAACTGATTGTCAGTAATTTGTTCCCCATGTGCAGTTTGCAGCAGAGCCAAAATCTCTCCAACTGATCATATCTTCCTCTGAAAATTATTTGGAATTAAGTAATATATTTTGTCCAAATCTATATACTTTTTAAAACTCTGTGTGTGTGTGTGTGTGTGTGTGTGTGTGTGTGCTTGTGTGTGTGTGTGTGTGTGTGTGTGTGTGTGTGTGTGTGTGTGTGTGTGTGTGTCATTTTGCGTTTGAACCGTATCTCCTCGAAAACCAGACGTATAAACGCAGAGATCTTTACACTTTCGGCAGAGGTTTAACTTATGATTTCAGAAACCCACTCCTCTCTAAATTTGGTCGATTATTTCCCCAAAGTTTGAATGAAGTTGTTCACAAAACTCACTTTTTCAAAGATAACCACCGCTTGCCATCTGCTGACGTCACAATGCCCACAAACCCACCAATCCAGGCCCACCTGCCTCCTGGTCCTGCTCCCCCCCCCCCCCCCCCCTCCGCCCCCCACCGCTGTGGATTAATGCAGCTCCTGTCAACGTGCATGCGCAGTTTTCCACGAGGTACTTTCGCCCACCCATCACCCCGTTCTTCATAAGGCGCAGAAAGATCGAGAAAGTTCTGCAGAACAAAGATTCTACATCTCAGCTATAGGATCTTTGTTCTGCAGACCTCGGGGTCAATGGCGCCTCATGCGCTGAATCTTCTCCTCACTGCCGTGCAGCTCGTGAAGCCCCTCTCGTCCCCCGCCCGCCTGCCCACACATTCCAGCTGTGAGGTTCCAGAGAGTCAGAAGTCTCTCTCCTCATTTCTCAGCCCACTCACTCACCCGGCTCCACCCCCCCCCCCACCCCCCCCCCCCCCCCCCCCCCCCCCCTCCATTCTCACCTCCTCCGCTCTCCTTCCTCCCTCTCTCCCCTCTCCTCTCTACCAAAGATCCTATACCACAATAGGATCTTTGCTCACTCCTCTCCGGGGAGGCCCGATCATCTGTACCCCCGCTGGGCTCCGCTCTGTCACGCTGGCGGAAGCCCTGATCGGCTGGTCCCCCCGCTGCTTTTCACCGTCCTCAGATCGCTCCATGCTTCGCTCGGGCTGCTGCTGCCCCGCCCGCCCCCTCCTCTCTCTTCCCCCCTCTCTTTCCCCTCTCTCTCTCTCCTCTCTCTCTCTCTCTCTCTCTCTCTCTCTCTCTCTCCCCCCTCTCCTCCCCCTCCGCTCTCGCTCTCTCTCACTCTCTCTCCCTGCTCTTTCATTCCCCCCTCTCGCTCTCTCTCTCCCCTCTATTTCCCCCTCTCTCTCTCTCTCCCTCTCTCTCTCTCTCCCCTCTCTCTCTCCCTCTCTCTCTCTCTCCCTTTCTCCCCAACCCCCACCCTCCCTCCCCTAAACCCCCTTCCCTCCTCCACACCCTCCCCTCCACCCCCTCCCCTACCCGCTTCCCCCTCCAGCCCCCCTCCCTTCCCCCACCTCTCCTCCTCCCTTCCGACCCCCTCTCCCCGTCCCTTCCACCCCCTCTCGGCCTCCCTTCCCCCCCTCTATCTCCTCCCCTCTCTCTCCTCCCATCTCTCGCTCCCCTCCTCCCCCACCCTCCACACCTCACCCACCCACTCTCTCCTCCTCCCCTTCACTCCCCCTCTCCCTCTGTCTCTTGCCCTTCTGTCTCTGCCTCTCTCTCTGTCTCTCCCCATTCTCGCTCTGCCCTACTCTCTACCCCCCCCTCCCCCCCTCTCTAGACGCGCCTGTGAGTTGGGGGCTATGCGTCAGTGGATAGGGCGGTTATGGGGTAAAAGGAGCAAATTAATAATATTAATATAATATCAAGGGGGGGTAGTTAGTGTGTGTGTGTGGGTGGTTTGTGTGTGTGACGCCGCATGCCGCCCCACCCCCACCCCCCTCCCACAAACGCGCGTTGGGGGAACAGACCCAACGGGTCTGCACTTGGTCTAGTGTTCATTAAAAGTAGCAACAGAAGACATTTGGCCCCATTCCAATGTGTTAATCCTTGTCATAATTATCTCTCTCTTGTGACTGGTATTCTCATATAATATATCATTCAGGGATCATAAAACTCAAGCATAATGCAATTCTACTGCAAGAATGGAGTACATTTACTTTAATTTGGGAACTATATGACTGAAACAAATTAAATATTTCAGGATAGAAACTGGTACATGGTAAATCCTTAGAGAACATAACACTCTGAGCATTTCCTCTGTACCTCCACACCACCACC
This sequence comes from Leucoraja erinaceus, assembly GCF_028641065.1. Taxonomy (NCBI): domain Eukaryota; kingdom Metazoa; phylum Chordata; class Chondrichthyes; order Rajiformes; family Rajidae; genus Leucoraja; species Leucoraja erinaceus. The sequence goes on from NC_073379.1 coordinate 87,365,084, forward strand.
TTGTTGTGTGCATTTTTTCCATAAACAGCAGGTATGATTTGCCATTTCTATGGGAGTAATAAAATTCCCGCTCTCTTTAGACTTCTAGAGTTTAGAGAAACAGCGCGGAAACAGGCCCTTCGACCCACCGAGTCTGTGCCGACTAACTTTCACCCAGTTACACACTAGGGACAATTTACAGTTTTACTGAAGCCAATTATCCTACAAACTTGTACTTCTTTGCAGTGTGGGAGGAAACCAGGGCACTCTTAGAAAACCTACGTGGTCACAGGGAGAATGTACAAATCCAGTAAAGACAGCACCTGAGGTCAGGATCGTACCCAGGTGGCTGGCGCTGCAAGGCAGAAAGGCTACTGCTATGCCACACGCAATCCCACTCCAAATCCCCTCAGACTTGCATGACTTCTATTCCTGGCAAAGGTAAAGAGGTCAACACTGATTCCTTTAATCAGTTGCGATGAGAGCAGCACTGACAATTCGAACTCTGGTGGGAACTGAACACTAATTCCCGTCCACCCACAGTAACCTTTCATTTACATGTATTTAATAGGTCTTCATCTACATTTTGTCTTATCTACATCTTTGAATCTATATTCAAAAATTCTGTGAACATTTTCTTTGAGGATGAGAATTCCAAAGAGTATTAACTGAAGGGAAGAAAATTGACTTATACCGCTTAATGGACGATCTCAAGAGGTAACTTTAAAATTTGTAAATGGTGAGGAAAGTCTAAGCTTAAAACTGTGTTTTAAAGTACTTCTGATGTGCCCAAATATTTTTGTATTAAACTAGCTGTATTAAATTAGTTTATTGATATTTAAATTAGCTGTATTGGGAGTTAAAATAAATGCAAGCGCGTTAATTCTGCATTAAAATGGTGTCAAGCAGAAAAGCAAAGTGTGATAGTCAGATATGTCACAAAATAGGTTTAGGCTTTTTATTGTCATATATACCAAGGCATGGTGAAAAACTTTGTTTTGCATGCTATTCAATCAAATCAGATAATACCATACAAAAGTACAATCAAGTCAAATTCAGTTACAATAACTAGAGCAAAGAGCAACTGGAAGGAAAACAGCAGGTTTTGTGTTTTATGCCCAATGTTCTTCTTGGTAGTTTTAACAGGTATCCAGTACATTTTTGGAAACAGCTGTTGTGATCTACTGTGGTGGAGGAAATGAATGTGGAGGGTGGTGGATGGAGCTCCAAACAAGCAGGCTGCTTTTTTCTGGATGGTGGTGAATTCCTGGGTGTCATTGAAGCAAAATTCACCCAGGCAAGTGGAGAGTATGCTATCACACACCATATAGATTATGGAAAAAAGTGTCAATTGGTGTGTCTCTTGCTGATACATTATTTATGCGACTGGTTCAATCAATAGTGACTCCTCGGATATTGATGGTGGAAGGTTCACTTATGGTAAAGTTATTAAATATCAGGGATCGAAGGTTAAATCCTCGCTTGATAGGGATGGTTATGTGACACAAATGTTAACTGCAACTTATCAGCCCAAGCTTTTGATGAGTTGAGAATAGAATTGAACATGGTGAAATTACAAACAAACATTCTTACATCTGACCCTACAAAGAAGTGTAAACTTTAAATTCAGAAGCAGTGTTCTGTACTGTCAATAGCAATGTGATACCTAGAATATTGTTGATAATTGTTTGATGCTAATTAATAGTTAGATTAAACGAGTACTTACCAGTATGAAGTTTGATCTGTATTTTATGAGGAGTTACGGTGAGGGATTAAGTGAAGAACCCAGCAGGTACTGCGCATGCGGCATACTTCGAAGCAGCGGTGTGGAATCACAGAATAGACACAATATTTGAAGTAAGATAGTAAAGATCACGAGACATCAGTTTATTAGCTTGATCTATATAATGAGGGTGGGAGCGGCGGGCACTTAATCCCTCACCGTAACTCCTCATAAAATACAGATCAAACTTCATACTGGTAAGTACTCGTTTAATCTAACTATTTTACTTCGGAGTCACGTGAGTGATTCCGTGAAGACTTCAAAGGTCTGTGATTTCAAACCGTGTAACAGTTTTTATTTCACTCACTGCCGAAGTTTATGAGGGAGGAAGTGTTATCGTAATCAACCAGTTGATCTGCTTTCAAAAGAAACAGAAAGGTATTTGTTAACAATAACAACATAAAAGAGCTCCTCTGAGCTTAAATTAATATTGCAGTTTGTAATATTCTCCTGCAATTAAATCAGGTTTATCAACGTTTTATAATAAAAACAAAATGTTCTGAACGCCGTTCCCTTGACCATTCTGCTGTATTGAAAATGTGGTCAACCGGGATGTCCATTCGTTCAGCCGCTGATACCAATGCTGCCCTAGTGGAATGGGATTAAATGTATTATTATCTATTCCGGCAGCTTTCGGTACCTGTTTGAGCCACCTTGGAGTGGTTTGGCTCGTACCCCGTCTTGGGTTACTGTGGTTGACCCATAGGCTTTCCTCTCCCTCTAAGATTGTGGGTTGTGTCTATATATAGTAGTAGATGGGTCACCACACTCAACCTGGACTCTGGTGGGTAGGCCCGGAATCCCACCAGTGAATTGGGCGTTCCTGGTCCATATAGCCATATAACGACTACAGCACGGAAAACACAGGCGATCTCGACCCTACTAGTTCGTGCCGAACTCATAATCTCGCCTAGTCCCATATACCTGCGAGTTAGATTTTACCAGACCTAAATATGAACGTGATGCGTCTGGGGTAATCACCATGTTATCCAGTCTGGTTTATGGAGTGACTGGACTCTGTGAGCGTGTACGAGAGCCATAAGCATGAGCGTTTTTTTTTTTTTTTATTTTTTTATTTTTTTTTTTTTTTTTTAAAACATAGATTAAGCAAGCTGAGGGATCTGGCTGGTGCCATCTCTGAGACATGTCAATGTCACACCAATATCCCATACATGGGTATATACCTGGGTGTTTGGGGCTTATATTATAGTTGCCCTTCATACCTTCAGTGGATGGGATCCCATGCTCTGCTGACATGCTGTTTTAGATAAGCAGATAAGGCGCTCCATGCTGTATTTACGGCACTGTAACTCACCTTTTAGTCATGGTGTAGATGTTCCAGGAACTCCAATACGTCAGTGGTTGAATAGTTCGTTGTCCCTGCGTCGTGGCAGTATTTTACCCATGTTAGCTTTTAGTGACTGTTCGCAGGGATGCCGACATGGTGGTAATGGTTCCTTTGGATAATCCCAGTCCCTGGTAAGGTCTATTCAAACCCTGCACCCAGGAGTTTGATGTTTCCCTGGCATGGGTGGCTTGTGCCTGATACTGGGTTGAGTCAGCAACCATGGTCCACTAGGGAAATCCATAGGTGACTCGCCCACCGTGTCGTGATGAACTGGGAACCATGGCTGTGTAGGCCGATCGGGCACGTTCAATATCTCGGAGACAGATCCCTCTGTATTGCGAAGTGCCCATCTGATGAGGCAGAAGGGAGGAAGGCAAAGCAGAAATTCCCCCTTCCAGCGTATAGGCATCTATCGCTGCTGCCTCTAATCTGGTTCCTAAGTCACATACATGGGTTACTGGTGATTCCGTCTTGTGCAACCAAATTGATATCTGGCTTTCAAACTGCTTAATAAATTTAGCAGATATTTTGGGTTTGACATCTATTCAATGTAATCATGGATTTTACCCCGTTACATGGTGTCTCCCACTGTGTTCTAGCTTCCTAGGACATAGGCAGCTGATAGTTAAAATGTCTTTTGACACATCATTGCCAGATTTGTTTGACCAATTTGTTGCACAATAATGATTATTATGCTCCCCATATGGTTGATATAAGCCACCACCATAGTATTATCAATCCGTAACCACATATGTACGTGCTGCATTTGAAATGCATATGCTTTTTAGCCCAATAGGCGATCACCAATCCCAAGTAGTTGATGCCCGGTATGTGTAGTAACGATGTTTGTGAATTGGTCCATCTGTTACCTGTGCTGGATATGGAGTTTAGTTGCTCCCCAGCCTAAAGTACTGGCATCGGTTTTTAATAACCAGGTTGGGATTGGTGATGATAATAGGGCTGAAAACTATGCCAAATATATGTCTGCCCACCACCTTAATTGTGATATAGCTTCAGTGGGTACATTCATGATTTGATTATAGTGACCCAAGTACCTTGGCAAAGTAACAGTCATATGGACGGAATTATTATTGAAGCCCAGATAATCCTTGGTAGTTAACGCTTCAATTCTGGTTTATCTGGGCGTGGGATAAACCTCAGCTTTAGGGAGCTGTTTCGTAGCTAGAACTGCTGCCACAGCTAATTCCTTTGTTTCCCCTAATATGAGGATATCATCCAATATATGCCATGATTATGCTAGTTTTCTTAATATTTTCATGGCCATTTATAATAGTTTAGGGCTGAGGTTAGACCATAGGGAATGCTATATGCTCCCATGGTTGCCCTAACCGGGATATCCATTATCCAGGTAAAATTTTTTTAGGTATCTATAATGATCCTAGTGTATGGGTATAAGATAGTTAGCATCTTCCATATCAATGCTCCCCATAGGTATCCTAGGGAGATCAGATGTCTGGCAGTGACAAGAACCCATCTCCATCTTAAAGTGTATATACTCAACAGATTTATTTAGTGATATTAGATCAATGATGATGCTACATTCACCATCTTTTGTAGTTTTGGTGAATATATTCGATACAAATTCCAATGGCTCATGTTTACTCCCATGATCCGTTTAGTAATGAGCCTTTCTAGTTCAGCTTGACCTTCTCACTTCTTTTTTCTTAGAGGGAGAAAATGCCCCTTTGGGCGCATTGCTGAACTGGCGGTAATATGCCCAATTTGAATTCGTTTTTATCCTCTAAGACTGTTGAGTATATTTTAGTTATTTGTGACAGCATCCCATGCTTTATCCACAAGTGTAAATGCCCCCCCACGCAGTTAGTAGAACACCCTTGTTTAGTGTAAACGGGAGGAACCAGACTACCTACCTCCATGTTTGTTGTTTTTTCATGAAGGCGTAGTTTGCTGGTATGCTGGTGCTGTCGGTGGGGCGGCGCATCTTCCCACGGCTCCGCTCTGGGCCCCGTCTAAAAAGAACTTTGGGGGTAAAGTGAAGCGGTCGCCAGGCTTTCACCAGTCCTTGTTTGATTCACTGGTGGATGCCGAGGGGTGCTGCCAGCTGGGTGTTGGATGCGATGTCCTGCTCGTTCCATGGCCTGCCTTCATGAGGCGCACAGGTTTATCTGCCTCTCTTCCCGCAGCAGCGGTTTGCATAGCCCCATATATTTGGGGTTGCGGGCAGGTCTATATGCACCATTGTTCAGTCGAGTATCCCAAATTTGGGAACATCTTAGGCGTCAGCACCCTGGTAGTGCAATGGGATAGTCTCATCCTGGGAGAGTATAATCCGTGGAAAAGGCGAGCAAAGGCGGTAACATCTTGACCCTTCTGTAGAATTCGCTGCTTGTCTGCGAGTCTGCTGACCCAGCTGCCTGCGGATTTGCCTCTGGAAAGGCCTGCTCCTGCAGGACTTTTGTTGGGAAGATGGTCGCGTGGAGGAGCCATGTAGTGGCCCACGACACCCAGTAGCTCTTCCTGATCCTGCTCCCCTGGCATACTGCTGTTCTCGTCCGCCTGCCCAGCGTTTAAGCCAGCCCAGCCCTGGCCTCCTTAGCTAGCCTCAAAAGAGGGAGCAAAAGGGTGTGCTAAATTGGAGGAGGCATAGCTCAAACTCCGCTGTTGCATCAATCCCTTGACAAGGGAGATGGCTAGTGCAATAGCACTGGGGTAGGAGTCAGCTCCCTTGGCATTCAGCCAGTGCCCCTTTTCTCCTGGAGGTGAACTCCATGACCTCCTCTGGCTTGGGGAGACAGACATACTTATTTTTGCCTTCTCCAACCTGTTCCAGTTTTGGAGGAAGTTGGCTCCTGTAGAACCTGTAAATTGGGAAGATTTTTCTCTTACCTGCATGTAGAGGCTGCCTGCCGTTTTCCAGGCGGCGTTGTGGCGGTTCCCGGGCGGTGATTCTCCTGGTCAGGAGTCTGCAGGGCTGCTGGTCGGGTTTTTTTAAATTTCCCGCCGGTCCGCTGCTGTTACCAAACAGCTGTTCAGCGGACCGGTATAGCGCAGCTCCTTGCAGCGGTCCGCAGCGTTTGCGGTCCGGGTAGCGCTTTTTTCCCCGTCCACTGTCGGCTCCACGCTGGAGTCGAAACGGGGCCCGCTCACCATGCCTCTCTACTTTGCTCCCCCTGGAGCAAAAACCACAAGGCCCGATTAAGGTAAGTACCTACCTCTCGTTCCTTGGATGCGGGAGCTAGCCCGACTCCCGCTGGCCGCATTGCACAGCTGTGCGATAATGCCGCATGCGCAGTACCTGCTGGGTTCTTCACGGAATCACTCACGTGACTCCGAAGTAAAATGCAAGGCAGGTTTGGACATATTGTGCCTCTTAGAAACATAGAAACATAGAAAATTGGTGCAGGAGGCCAACCTGTACAGCCATTCAATATGATCATGGCTGATCATCCAACTCAGTATCCAGTACCTGCCTTCTCTCCATACCCCCTGATCCCTTTAGCCACAAGGGCCACATCTAACTCCCTCTTAAATATAGCCAATGAACTGGCCTCAACTACCTTCTGTGGCAGAGAGTTCCAGAGATTCACCACTCTCTGTGTGAAAACTCTTGCACAAGAATATTGTTAAACAAAATGTAACATATGTTTGATCCTGCCGACTGTCCTTTTGCATCTTAATGCTTTTCATTTCAAATGTTTGTAAGATTAATTTGAAGTCTCTGAAACCAGTTACACGCTTGTGTTTTCTGAGCTGTTTCCGCCAGAAATATAAATGCATCCTAACTGCATAACTATTCATCATCCAGCTATTGGGACTTTACATTATTATTTAACATTTGAGTTTAACGAAAAAATATTTTTCATTTTGTAGGCTGGAATCATTATGCAAACCATAACATACCCATAAAATGTGCAAAACAGTGAATCATCTCTTGCATTGACCATCTTCAAATGCCATAATTTTCACCAGATAAATAAAAAGCTTGATATTCCTTATTAGGACAGGTTTCGATGGTTATGGGCCAAAGACATGCAGGTGGCATTAGTGTAGATGGGACATGTTGGTCGATGTGGGCAAGTTGGGACTGTTTCCACACTGTATGACTGAGTTAATATGAAACTGAATTTGAAAGCAGACCATATAACCATATAATCATATAACAATTACAGCACGGAAACAGGCCATCTCGGCCCTACAAGTCCGTGCCGAACAACTTTTTTCCCTCAGTCCCACCTGCCTGCACTCATACCATAACCCTCCATTCCCTTCTCATCCATATGCCTATCCAATTTATTTTTAAATGATATCAATGAACCTACCGACACCACTTCCACTGGAAGCTCATTCCACTCCGCTACCACTCTCTGAGTAAATAAGTTCCCCCTCATATTACCCCTAAACTTCTGTCCCTTAATTCTGAAGTCATGTCCTCTTGTTTGAATCTTCCCTATTCTCAAAGGGAAAAGCTTGTCCACATCAACTCTGTCTATCCCTCTCATCATTTTAAAGACCTCTATCGTCCCCCCTTAACCTTCTGCGCTCCAGAGAATAAAGACCTAACTTATTCAACCTATCTCTGTAACTTAGTTGTTGAAACCCAGGCAACATTCTAGTAAATCTCCTCTGTACTCTCTCTTATAGACGTGTATAAGATCATGAGTGGAATAGATAGGGTAAATGCACACTTTTACCCAGTATACGAGAGTCAAGAACTAGTGGATATAGGTTTAAGGTAAGCGGGGAAAGATTTGGTAGGAACCTAAGAGGCAACTTTTTCACACAGCGAATGGTGTGTATATGGAATGGGCTGCCACAGGAGGTAGTTGAGGCAGCTACTATAACAACATTTTAAAAGACATTTGGACAGGTACATGGATAGGAAAGTTTAAATGCATATGGGCCAAACCCTCTCGTACTACAGACGTACCTTTGTTAGTTCAAATTCTGAAATTTCGTTCAGACCATAAGGTCTGAATGACAATAAAGGTAATTCTAATTCTATTCTATGGATGGCAATCTGAGTGCATCAGATTCCAATAGTTGAAGTAATTCTCCACAATATGTTTACTCATTTGCAGGATATAGTATTTCATTTCATGTGCATCCTGCAATAACAAGACTTTTAAAAATTTGCTGCGCCCTTAAAGAACAACAAAAATTTCTGTTGGGGCTCGAGATAAAGAAGGAACCACTGAACTGTTTGTTAACAAGCTTTTACTTGATATGGTATCACCGAGGAAAGTGGCCATTTTTTGCCCACATAGATAAGAATTTTCTAAATAGAGCCAGTGCCGCAGCAGCATTGCAGGAGGAGAATCTCTCTCATCTCAGGGTTACTGTGATAACAAAAGTAAATTTCAAACCAAGGAAAAGAAGGTAAATTTCAAACCAAGGAAAAAAAACCTAGTGAAATTGGAACTTTTTCCATTCAAAATAATCAGATTGAATCACTGAGTCCAAGTTACGCAGTGTCAAAATGATCCTTTCACCCAACTCACCCATGATGAACAATGTGCCTTCCTGATATGCTCTCATTTGCCTGCATTTGGCCCATAAACCTCTACATCTTTCCAATCCATGAACCTGTACAGTCTTTAAAATAATGTACATGCTTCTCCCAAATCCTCTGTCATCTCATTCCATATACTCTTTCACCTCCTATCTTAAATCTTCTAGTTTAATACTTTCCTGGGGGAAAAGAGGTCTGTAACCATTCACCTTATAATTTAATAAAACTGTATAGCATCATTATTCAACCTCCTTCATTTCTTGGAGAACAGTCACAGCCTGTACAGTCTCTCCTTGTAATTCAAGCCCTCCAGTCCTGGCAATATCCTAATGATGTTTTTCATTCCTGCAAAATCCTCTCTAGTTTGATCAAACTTTCTCCAATAGTATGATGACCTGAAATGCAAGATATTCCAATCTCATGGAGCATAGACCAGTACAGCACAGGAACAGGGTCTTCGGCCCACAATGTTTGTGCCAAAAATGATGCCAAGTTAAATTGATTTTGACTACCTATACACGATACATATCCCTCTATTCCCTACGCTTCCATGTGCCGATCTAAAAGCTGCTTAAATGACACTATTGTATCTCCCTCCACCATCAACCCTGATAATGTGTTCCGGGCCCCCCACTAGTCTCTGTGTAGTCTCACCAATGTCTTATACAATGACAACATGACTTGCACTCAATGCCTGTTCTGATGAAGGCAAACATGCCAAATGCCTTCCTCGGCATGCTGTCTACCTGAATTGCCACTTTCAGGGAATTACGTACCTGGTCAACTCTTTAAAGAAATAGTGACCACGCTTTCACAACAAAAGCAGAAACAAAGAACTGCAGATACAGGTTGATGCACAAAAGGACACAAAATGCAAAAACAGCAGATCAGGCATCATCTCTGAAGAACAGGGATAGGACTGAGAGAGGAGAAGGGAGATAGCTAGTGTAAAGATTAGGAGAGCCGTGAGATAGGGGGCCAATCCATGATTGATGGACCGAGGAGCGGTGGAAGATGATGCTCAGATAGGTCCGTGAGGGGGAGATGGAGGATGGAGTTGGGAGACAGAGGCAAATGGATGATAAGTGGAAGCATACAAAGAGAAAAAAGGGCAGATGGATCAGTGGGGGAGTGGAAGAAACGAGAGGGTGATGAGCAGGGACACCAAGCTAACCAGTGCTGGAATTTGATCAGTTAAGAAGGTGAGATCGGGAACAATAAAGGGAGAAATGAAGGACAGATGGAATCAAAAGGGGATGGGGATTCAGTGGGTGATATGTGTGTGTACCAGGTGGATTACCATTCCCACACTGACCAGTCAGTCCTCGGCTTTCTCCACTGGCAGTGGCTCCACCTGGCACCATCTGACTTTTTTCCACCATCTCTTGCCATCTATCATCCATCTGCCTCTATCTCCCAAATCCACCCCATCCCTCCTCTACCTGATTACCTAACTCCATCCGCCCAATATCCTTCATCTCTGCCCAGTTCACTAATTACCTGCTTATGCGTACCTCACTCCTCCCCCTCTGTTTAGACCCATTATCTTTCCTCTTCTCTCTCAGTCCAGGAGCAAGCTTTCAAGCCCAAATGTCAACAATTCTTCACCCCGCCCTACACAGATGCTGCATGACCCACTGGATTCCTTTAGTACAGGGGTCTGCAACTTTGTTCTGCATAGGAGCCGGGACGCAAGTCTGTGAGCGGATGGCGGGCCACATCTATCACGTGTACACATGGATCCCGCCCCCATCCCGCCCCAGATGGCAGGCATCCAATCACGTGTTCACAGAAGGTAGGCAAAATGCTGGAGAAACTCAGCGGGTGAGGCAGCCTCATGCAATCCTTGCATGTCTCACCCGCTGAGTTTATCCAGCATTTATGTCTGCCATCGATGTTTCCATAATCTGCAGTTCTTTATTAAACATTATCTAAACAAATATTCTTAAATGTTACACTCTAGATGAGATTCCTCTTAGCAGGCAAAGCAGACCACTTCCAAAAGACGTGGTCTACGTTTTTGGACATTTTACAAGCATAAGGTGCAATAGTAATTTAAAAATAAATAAACAAATAAATAAATAAATAAAAGGTACCAGGATCTGGCAACGGGGGGTTAAAAAAAACCCCCAACAAAAACAGATTTGGTTGGTAGTCCCCTTTCTGCGGAGTTTAATGTTATAATAGAGCGATTGTTTCTCCTTTCTTTTTCTTTCTTTTCTAGGGTCTACTTTCTTTCTTTACTTCCTTCTCTAACTTCTTTTCTAAGGGGCTTTTTTTTCTCAACACTCTCCTGCACCTTCACGACTCTTGCGCACTTTCCTTACTTCTATCTTTTTTTTAAAGCTCAAAAAATGAAGCGGTACAAAAAATGTATTAAGATATATGTGTTGTGTATTATTGTAACTTACCATACTTCTAATAAAAATAAAATTAAAAAAAAAAAAAACATTTTAAAAATGTTACACTCTTAAACAACTATATTACAATCCTTGGGGTGCCCGGCCGCTGCTCGAGGCGCCTGGCGGTCCGGATGATTACAGGAAAAAAAATCCGCCTGCAGGCCAGATGATTTCGGGTTACGGGCCGCATTTGGCCCGGGGGCCGTAGGTTGCCGTTCCCTGCTTTAGCAGATTGTTTTTGCTCAAGATTCCAGCATCCACATTCTCTTGTGTCTCACTGACATTAAGCAGTGAATAAAGGACGTGTTCTTAGTGCAAACATTTTGTGCTAAAAATATTGTCATTATTTCTACTGGCTGTTTTATCAGTACCTAGAGAACATGAATTTAGACCTAATTATCAAACAGTAGTATATGGAACAATACAGCACAGGAGCATTGCCTTGCGACCCATAATGTCTGTACCGGCCATGATGCCAAAGGCAAACACTCATCTCCCTCCCTGCACAAACCATCCCTTCATATCCATATGCCTATCCACGTCTTTTAAATGCCACTTTCCGTATCTGCCTCAACCTCCATCCCAGGCAGCACATTCCAGTCACTCACCACACTCTGTGTAAAAAAAACACACATCTCCTTTAAACTTTGGCCCTCTCATCTTAAAAGCTATGTGCTGTAAGAAGAGTTTAATGGGCCTGTCCCACTTAGGCGATTTTTCAGGTGACTGCTGGCGACTGTCAGAGTGGAACACACACACACATCGCTTCCTTCACCAGCCCGTTATGCAGGCGGGGAGCAGGGCAAGCGGGGGGCAGGGCAAGTGGGGGGAGTGCTGTCTGAGTGAAAGTTACACGGTCCAAAGCCAAGCTTACACACACACACCGCGATGAACAGGAAGGTTGGCGCTGTAATTAAAACAGCTAAAACACAGTGTACCATAAGTCCTTTAAAAGAGGGGGGGGGGAAAGAGGGGGAAGAGGGGGGAGAAGGAGGGAAAAAGGAGTGGAGACAACTTTTTAAGATGACTGTGAAGATCGGCAGACATTTTGTCGGTTACCCTTGGTTCTGAAAACTACTGCTCATGTTTTTTTCCCCCAATGAGCCAATGAAATTTTCCGGTCAGCACCAGCTACAACCTACGAGAACCTACGTGAACATTCAACCTCCTGGTGACCCACCTACGGCACGAGAATTCTCGCTACTCTCCATGGCGGCTTGATTCTGGTCGCAGCTAATTTTTCAACATGTTGAAAAATTTGCGGTGACATTAATGAGGCCGTAACTAGTTCCCCGAATGTGAGAACTCCTCACGACCATGAAGGCGAGTCCCTGGCAACCACCTGCGTACATGTGACGACCATGTGGCGACTGTAGTCGCCTAAAAGGTCGCCTGTGGGATAGGCCCATTTTATGCAGAAGATTATTGGGATGCAAGTTTTGGGCCTGAGAAGACTGTGATATAATATGAATTTAATTGAAAAGTAGCATTTTAATGTACATGAGAAAAGGGGAGAAAATTGAGGCTAAATTGTCTTTCAGTTAGGCAAAAATAACCAAAACTGCAATAGACCAGAAACCTAATAGACTGATTGAAACACAATGCTATGGAATTAATATACTATAGTATACATGCAGGACTATTTAGAGATACAGTGCGAAAACAAGCCCTTCGGCCCACCGAGTCTGCACCGACCAGCGATCCCTGCACATTAACACATTAACTTACAAACTCCGTACAGACAGCACCCGTAGCTGGGATCGAACCCAAGCCTCCGGTGCTGCAAGCACTGTAAAGCAGCAACTCTACCACTGTGGCCGTCCTTGACTATTCTTTGAACAAATAGAATGGTTTATAACAAAATATCTACTCCAGATTCCTTGCCTTGCCAGTCTGTCTGGTTATGAACCAAGTATCCTGCCAATCTCTTCCCTCTAAGCAAGTGTACACACTCATATTCCAGCCTTTCTGGCTGCATGAATTCCATTTTGAAATGAAAACTGCAGATCACAGCAGACATGGGTTATCTTTGATCTGGTCTTGGAGCAACAGCGTAAACCTTATCTGATCTGTCCAGACAGCAGGAATAATACTTCCACATCCTCATGGCTTGTTTTACCAGAATGTAGATGAACTACGAGCATTGATATATTTTTTGATTTAAATTGCTGTGAGAACTAGTGCCCCAAAAACATAAAGGTCAGCAAGAACAATCCTTTCATCTTCACATGGACATCTTCCATCTTCTTTAAAAGCCTGTTGTAAAATAAACGCTCTTTGCCTCAGGGTATTTTAAAATGATCAATAATGTATGAATCAAGAACACCTAAACTTATCAGGAGTAAATCAGTGCAAAAATGATGTACACTATTATGTAACCTCAAGATCTATCCCCTGCACTGAGAACCCAACCTTTTCTCTGTAGGGTCTCCGTTGATGTTGGGGCCGAGCACCGTGGAGCGGCCTCCAGCAGGAACGACCTGGGGCTCCAGTCGCGGAGCCTGCGGACCTACTCACCATCGCGGAGCTGGCCGAGTCCGGAGCGGGAAGAGCGGTGGTGGCGCTCGGCTGCGACCCGACCCCCGGGGTTTCGGAGGCTTACCGCAGGTCTGGCAGACAGGAACACCGGGAGCCCACGGGTCCCTGCTGGGAGACCGCTTTTCTGGGCTTCCGCAACGGTGACATCACCCGCCCGAGTTGCGGGGTTGAAGATGACCTGGAGCGGGGCCATACATCACCGCCCGGCGCGGCTTGGAATGGCTGCGGGTCTTTGCTAGCGCCCGTCGGGGGCTCCAACAACAAGACCTGGAGCGCGGCCTTGCATCGTCCGGCGCGGCATTAATGGCCGCGGGACAATTACCATCGCCCGCCTGGGGCTTTGACTTTGACTTTGACTCTGACATCGGGAGGGGAATGGGGAGTGCAGGGGAGGGATAAGTCTTTGCCTTCTATCACAGCGAGGAGGAGATGCGCTGTGATGGATGTTTGTGTAAATTGTGTTGTGTCTTGGGTCTTTTTTGTGTGTATGACTGCAGAAACAACATTTTGTTTGAACCTCAAGGGGTTCAAATGACAAATTGTATTGTATTGTATTGTATTGTATTGTATTGTATTGTATTGTATAAGAGCAATGGGGATTGTGTGTGGGGGGACCGCCATGTGGGAGGGGGAAGACCCGGCATGGGAGAGACCATCGTAAGGACAGAAGGGGGGGGGGGTAAACAAAGGGGGACCTTGTGCGGATACTTTGTAACTCTGTGAGCGCCCTTTATGAGCGACTATTTGCATACCTTGCATATGCAAGCAAAGAACTTCACTGTGACTTATCACATGTGACAATAAAGTATTCATCATTCATTCATTGTGTATAATTTTACCGGAGACTTTCTTGAAATCTAATTCCATCAAAACCTTTGATTTATTCTACCAGAAACATCATCAAAAATTTCCAATAGATTTGTCAAATACAAATGTTGTAAATTCATAGACAATCATAAAATGCTCGGGTAACTCAGCGGATTAGGCACCATCTCTGGGGGAAAAAAGGAATACATGACTATCTTCGGTTTAAACCAGCATCTGCAGTTCCTTCCTGCACATGTTGAGTTTTATTACATTCTTTATATTACTTGCGTACAACTGAATTAGATTAACTTGTCTGTATTTGCTGCTTTGAGAGGTACACTTTTTTAAATGACAATGCTAAATTTGGCACTCTCTTATCTCAGATTCAGATTCAGATTCAATTTTAATTGTCATTGTCAGTGTACAGTACAGAGACAACGAAATGCATTTAGCATCTCCCTTGAAGAGCGACATAGCAAACGATTTGAATAAAAAAAATAATAAGTGGGGGGGGGGGGGTGGTGATTGGCAGTCACCGAGGTACGTTGTTTAGTAGAGTGACAGCCACTGGAAAGAAGCTGTTCCTCGACCTGCTGGTTCAGCAACGGAGAGACCTGTAGCGCCTCCCGGATGGTAGGAGGGTAAACAGTCCATGGTTGGGGTGAGAGCAGTCCTTGGCGATGCTGAGCGCCCTCCGCAGACAGCGCTTGCTTTGGACAGACTCAATGGGGGGGAGCGTGGAACCGGTGATGCGTTGGGCAATTTTCACCACCCTCTGCAATGCCTTCCGGTCGGAGACAGAGCAGTTGCCATACCATACTGTGATGCAGTTGGTAAGGATGCTCTCGATGGTGCAGCGGTAGAAGTTCACCAGGATCTGAGGAGACAGATGGACCTTCTTCAGTCTCCTCAGGAAGAAGAGACGCTGATGAGCCTTCTTGATCAGAGTAGAGGTATTGTGGGTCCAAGAGAGGTCATCGGAGATGTTGACTCCCAGGAACCTGAAGCTAGAAACACGTTCCACCTCCGTCTCGTTAATGTGGATGGGGGTGTGCGTGCCGCCTCTGGACTTCCTGAAGTCTACAATGAGCTCCTTGGTCTTCTACAGGGTCATTTACAGGATCTACAGGGTCATTTGCATAAGAAAGCATTCACGTTCCATTACTACCTCTTTTTGGACTCTAGGATGCAGGTTATCAAACACTGGAGATTTTGCCCAGTCTATAAATAACTCCTACCAATGCCTTTCACACTTAATTTCTTAGCATGAGCCCCAATTAATTTAAATACTACATCATAAAATGGTCAATCAAAATAATTTCTTATTATGGCACACATCTCCCTTGTTGGTAATAGTGCATTGTCTCCTTCTGTTTTTGCATGTCCTTCCTTCAAGTTAAATATCCTGGAGCATGCTGTTCCCAACTTTGGTGACCCTACAGCTATATTTCTGGTATTCCAGTAGCGGCCAGTTTATGTATCAGCTTGCAGGCCGCAAAGTTCCGCAGAGCCACCCTTCTATCCCTAGTTCATGAAGAATTTCAAAAAGATTGTGAATACGGGGGCCTAAACATAAATCCCAGCAGTGGCATGTTGTTCACAACCCACCAATCCAACAACAATTTGTTTATTCCAGTATTTCCTCTCTCTCAAATAATGAATTCTCAATCAGCGTCAGTATATTGTCCCCAATTCCGTGTGCTCCATAATTGTCGTCTAAGTGTAACTTAATTGAAAGCTTTAAAAACAACCAAATACTGCGGCCATGGTGGTGCCGCAGTAGAGTTGCTGCCATACAGCGCTTGCAGCACCGGAGACCCAGGTTCAATCACGAGTATGGGTGCTGTCTTCACGGAGTTTGTACGTTCTCCCCGTGACCACGTGGGTTTTCTGTGAGATCTTTGGTTTCCTCCCACACTCCAAACACATACAGGTTTGTAGGTTAATTGGCTTGGTGTAAGTACAAATTGTCCCTAGAGCGTGTAGGATAGTGTTAATGTGTAGGGATCGCTGGTCCGCGCGGATTCGGTGGACCAAAGGGCCTGTTTTCGCGCTGAATCTCTGAACTAAAGTAAACTAAACCTTCTTGTTATCGAAGTTGTTGATCAAATTCTCAAGTGCTCCTGTAGATCAGTCAAGTACACTTTTTATTTCATAAACCATGATTTCTCTACTCAATCCAATTCTACATTTCCAATTATATCTAATATTATATTACTACATTTTAGATTCCAGAACTATCCTTACCACTGATGTTAGGTGAACTGTCAGTGATTTCCTGTTTTCTCCCTCCCTACTTTCTATATTAATTTGCCCCCTCTGTTCTACAGGAGCAATTACTGAACTTGAGAGATGACAATTCGAGTATCCAGCTTATGTGAAGCCACCTCTCAAAAATCAGGAAAGTAGATCATTTGGTTCTTGCTGTTTATCAGTTTTGAAGTTCACTAAAAGCACTTTAGTCAGAAGGTGATGAATATGTGGAATTATTTGTCATAGAAGGCTGTGGAGGCCAAGTCATGGGATATTTTTAAGGCAGAGAGAGATAGATTCTTGATTAGTACAGGTGTCAAGGGTGATGGGGAGATTGCAGGAAAATGGGGTTTGGAGGGAGAGATAGATCAGCCACGACTGAATGGCGGAGACACTTGATGGGCTGAATGGCCTAATTCTGCTCCTATCCCTTATGAAATGTAGAATGGTTCATTGTTGGCTGAAGGGATGGTGACAATAGATAATTTGGTTCTTGCTGTTTATCAGTTTTGAAGTTCACTAAAAGCACTTTAGTCAGAAGGTGATGAATATGTGGAATTATTTGTCACAGAAGGCTGTGGAGGCCAAGTCATGGGATATTTTTAAGGCAGAGAGAGATAGATTCTTGATTAGTACAGGTGTCAGGAGTTATGGAGAGAAGGCAGGAGAATGGGGTTAGGAGGGAGAGATAGATCAGCCATGGTTGAATGGCAGAGACACTTGATGGGCTGAATGGCCTAATTCTGAGAGATGGCAGATCATCTATGGACTTGTGAAAGAAAGCCCTGATTTGATGACATTGAAAATCTGTAAAAACATAAATCTTGATAAGGAAACAGTTTGCCATAATATTGCTCTTAATGGTATCAAAGCACTTCCTGGCCAAAGTGGTCTAATTTTAAAGCATAGTAAAGTTATAAACAATAAAATGTCACAAACACCTGAGGTTCCATTAGCAGCAGGACTGAAATTGACAAAGAACTTACAATGAGCTCCCTGATTTATCTCAAACACTCCAGTTTCATATCTATCAGTAGAGCAGATGAAGCTTGCAACATTCTACCCACACTTATACATTTTTATATGTGCATAGGCAAGTAACTAAACTTCATATCTCAATAGTGTTCTGCACTTGCAGATGAAAAATCACTGGAATGAAATATTACTGTACTGCAAGGTATATTCTTTGAATATGAAATAAGGGGAAACAATGTAATATTTGTGACAAGACCATAAATAGAGTAAATGGGGAATTCAAGTAACTGAACTCCATGTCAGGTAAATCTCCTGGCATGTAAAACCACATTGTTTTATTGGCTTTTTAAATAATTTGAATCCACATTTACTCTACAGTGCCCCAATAAGAACTTGGGATAATCATTCAATTGAGTAAATAGAAAATTTGGAAATACTTTCAATTGAACTATATTTATTGCATTTTTATTAGCTGAAAAAATCTTACCACCACTAAGAAATTGTCAAAGCAACTGCCATTGAATGATCTTTTCTGTGATGTTAAGTGTTCATAAGTAAGACTTGTGTAGTTTGTGGCCATGAAGATTGCTTTCAATTTGAAATTTAACCAGAGGTGTTGTTTATATCAGTGCACTGTCATCAACCTCACTGCTGCTTACAGTACTGTACAGCAATAAATTAAACATAACAACATAATAAAGAAGACAACTATAGACCATTACGCCTCACATGTGGGCTCCACAATTCAATAAGATTATGGCTGATCCTATCTTGGCCTCAAAAACACTATTTCATCTCTCCATATACCCATAGCTCCCTTATTGTCTCCACCTTGAACATTTTCAATAACTCTGTATCAACAGTTATCTGGATACAACATTGCATTACATTGCAATTCTGAGAAAAGAAATGACTACATTTTTGACAATAAACAATAGGTGCAGGAGTGGCCATTCGGCCCGTCGAGCCAGCACCACCATTCAATGTGATCATGGCTGATCATCCCCAATCAGTACCCCGTTCCTGCCTTCTCCCCATATCCCCTGCCTCTGCTATTTTTAAGAGCCCTATCTAGCTCTCTCTTGAAAGCATCCAGAGAACCTGTCTCCACCGCCATCTGTTGCAGAGAATTCCACAGACTCACCAATCTCTGTGAGAAAAAGTGTTTCCTCGTCTCCGTTCTAAATGGCTCACTCCTTATTCTTAAACTGTAGCCCCTGGTTCTGGGCTCCCCCAACATCGGGAAAATGTTTCCTGCCTCTAGCGTGTCCAATGTATATTTTCATGTTCATAAGTCATAGAAACAGAATTAGGCCATTCAGCCCATTGAGTCTATTCCGCCACTCGAACGTGGCTGATTCATCTTTTCCTCTCAACCCCATTCTTCTGCTTTCTCCCCATTCCATTTGACACCCTTGTGTCACTCGCTGCCGCAGGAACGGCCGAGACGGGGGGGGGGTGTGGGCAGGTTGGAGGTTTGAGTCAGAAAGGGTTTTGTGTTAACTTGGTCGGGGGGTCGGGGTTAATGTCTGGGCATAAACGGGGATAATTGCGGGTGGGATTTACTGGTTGTGTCTCGTTCGGTGTGTGTGTCTGTCTGTATGTGGAGGTGTGAGTGTGTCATTCTGTGGCTGTGTGTGTCTCTGTGTTTCTGTGTCTCTGTGTCTGTGTGCGTGTGTGTGTCTCTATGTGTGTGTGTGTGTGTCTCTATGTGAGTGTGTGTCTATGTGTGTGTGTATATGTGTGTGTGTGTGTGTCTGCGTGTGTGTCTCTGCCTGTGTGTGTGTCTCTATCTGTGTGTGTGTGTGTCTCTATCTGCGTGTGTGTCTCTATCTGTGTGTGTGTGTGTGTGTCTCTATCTGTGTGTGTCTCTATCTGTGTGTGTGTGTCTCTGTGTGTGTGTCTCTATCTGTGTGTGTGTGTGTGTGTGTCTCTATCTGTGTGTGTGTGTGTGTGTCTCTATCTGCGTGTGTGTCTCTATCTGTGTGTGTGTCTCTGTCTGTGTGGGGGGGAGCCGTGGACAGACAGAGGGAGGATTTTCAGATGCAAACCACACGTTTTCAGTTAATAGTTGGACACGATTACTGTCAATACAAGCAGCTCACGGAGCAGAGTCAGAATGAGAAACACTGCTTGGCTCTCTCACACACACACTCGTGGAGTGAACTGTAGATATAAACGTGGCTGGTGGTAGAGTGGAGGGGGGGGAGGGAGAGGGGAGAGGGAGAGAGAGAGAGAGGGGGGAGAGAGGGAAGGAGGGAGGCGAGAGAGAGAGATAGGGTAGATAGAGAGAGAGAGAGGGGAAGAGAGAGAGAGAGAGAGGGGGGGGAGAGAGAGAGAGGAGAGAGAGAGAGAGGGGGAGAGAGGGAGAGAGAGAGAGAGAGAGAGAGAGGGAGAGAGAGAGTTCTCCCTTCTGCCTCATCACTGTTGGCTGCCCTTTGTGAGATGATTGGAGACCAAAACCAGTTACCCTTTAGATCTCCCTCTCCCTACCTCTCACTACCTTCCTCCCCCTCCCTCTCCCTCTCCTTAGAGGGGGGGGGGGAGAATGAGGGAAGGAAGGGGGGAGAGGGCGGGGGGGAGAGAGGAGTGTGCCTTGCTTGGTGGAGAAGAGGGATGTGGGAACGCTGGGCGCAGATGGTGACTCACTCCCACACTGGGATTCCCCCCCCCCCCCTGTCATTGCGCAGACTATCTGAACCCCTGCACCCCACCCCCCCCCCCCCACCCCCCTATGGAGCGAAGGAAATATGCAACATTTTGTGTCAAAATCCTTCTTCAGACCCGGCCCGAAACGTTGGCTATTTCCTTTGCTCCATAGATGCTGCCTCAAGCCCTGTCCTACTGTGCGAGTTCACACAAGAGCTCTCCCGAGTTTAAAATCTCTGTGTAGCATCTCTGTCCCTATCTTCAAATTCCCACTTTGAAATAAAATACAATTTTCGACTTAAAAATTTCGCAGCAGGATCGCGATTAGTTGATTCCCACGCATTTTCAATCGTCGTCGATTCAGTGTAATTTTCACACCTGGTTGATGTAGTTTTTAAAAATATATATATAACATTACAATAAATAGTTTCAAGCATACCCGGTACTAAACACACAAACATTAAGGTGGTTACTGATGTTACAAACTGATGTTAAAATAAATTGGATAGGCATATGGATGAGAAGGGAATGGAGGGTTATGGTATGAGTGCAGGCAGGTGGGACTAAGGGGAAAAAGTTGTTCGGCATGGACTTGAAGGGCCGAGATGGCCTGTTTCCGTGCTGTAATTGTTATATGGTTATATAAATGAATATAATTTCAAAGTGAAATAGGAGATTTCAGTGGAAAGAATATTTAACCAGAATATGGTGAGGTTGCTGCAAAATGCTCACTTAAAACAATACGCCGTCAACTCAGGATTGTTTCTTAGCCCACTGACAGGTGTTTCAATCTCACCTCGTAGCTCGCTGTTAATCGATTCATAGCTATTAATTTTCATTCCTGGTCCATATCAAACTTCTCCAAATGCAAACGCTTCAAGTTACGCTTCTTGTGTGGTGGTAAGGGGGGGCGGGGAGATCCTAGGATAAAATACCATGTATTTGCATTTATATAGCGATCTTGCTGCGAAATGTTTAAGTCGTATGTTGCATTTTATTTAAAAGTGGGAATTGGAGGATAGGGACGGAGATGTTACACAGAGATTTTGATAGGAAGGAAGCATTACAGCAGCTGAGTAAAAGATCGGTCAAATGAAGATCGGGCGAGGGGGATTGGGGGGGTGGGGTAAAAGTATCTATAGCTTGGGATTTGCCTAAATGGGTACTGAGATGGATTATCATTCCACACCAAATTTCTTATACAATAATACCTTTTATGCAATTATCACAATAGCTTGTTGGATATGGATCAACGGACTCTGTATGGTACATGCTCGTAAATTAGTAAAACAAATGTTCTTCTTTAAGTTCTGTTGTTTCTGGGATGTGGGTCACTGATAACAAATAACCCACATTCTAATGTGGCTGAAACAATGGCATATTTTGTGATATTTATTGAGATAGAAAGATACAACGGAGTTTGGGCAAGATATTACCTTGCAACATTCTGTATGTCTGATAGATATTTTGAAATGGAACTCAGAAATTATGGGAGAATTACATAAAACTACAATTCAAAGGTAATGAATATACAGAGTATTTTTATTTCCATCATGAACATACAATAGTGATATAGGACACCAGGTCCTACTACGGCAAACTCACGAGCTACTACGGTATGACTACATGTTAAAAAGTATAAAATTTTTACATCCTGAGTATATTTTACTCGTGGACATTTTTCAACATGTTGAAAAATCTTCACGAGTTACCACGTTTCCCAAGTACCTGTCATTGAGGAAGGACATTCTTGCTATTGAGGGAGTGCAGCGTAGGTTTACAAGGTTAATTCCGGGATGGCGGGACTGTCATATGCTGAGAGAATGGAGCAGCTGGGCTTGTACACTCTGGAGTTTAGAACGATGAGAGGATATCTCATTGAAATATATAAGATTGTTAAGGGCTTGGACACGCTAGAGGCAGGAAACATGTTCCCGATGTTGGGGGAGTCCAGAACCAGGGGCCACAGTTGAAGAATGAGTAAGCCATTTAGGACGGAGACGAGGAAACACTTTTTCTCAGAATAGCGGTGGAGGCAGGTTCTCTGGAAGCTTTCAAGAAAGAGCTAGATAGGGCTCTTAAAAATAGCGGAGTCATGGGATATGGGGAGAAGGCAGGAACGGGGTACTGATTGGGCATGATCAGCCATGATCACATTGAATGTATGTGATATGAAAGTGAATTAGTTGTCAAATTAAACTTCTTTTTATGCTTTATCTGATGGGATAAATTGCAGACTTGATTTTTAAAATCTCAAAATTTTGTAACATTGCTAGAAAATGTACCTGCATCTTGGAGGCCGAAGGTTTGGTTATTAGCAAAGAAAGATAGACTTCGTTATCGCTCAGTACAGCAACATCAAGAACGATGTTGCTGTACTGAGATATAGCCAAGTCTATCCCTCATTGCTCGCAGCTGATGGGAAGCGGCTGTAAAGTGGGAAGCGGCTGTTAAAGGGCAGCGCTGCTGAGAGGGGGGCTTGCTTTCAGAGTGTGTGGGTAGTCTGGCCAGGGGTAAAGTTGCGGGGAGGGCAGGAGGGTTGAGATGGAGGGGTTCGGACGGGGATCATCCAGCTCTAGAGGGGGTCAATGGGGGGGTGGAGCTTACTTCATATGTCAGGGCGAGTAACCTCAATTGACCCCTTGTTCGCGCTGACACATGACTAAGCTCCACCGCCTGCTGTGATGTTATCCATCGCCCGTTGACCCACTCCGCTCTATGATCTTTGCTCTTGAGCTGATCCCCTCACTGTTCAAACGGAGAACACTGCCAGATGTGAGCAGGCCGGCAGAAGGCGCTGAGATGGCAGTCGTTTCCGCTGTCCGGTGATGGAAGCCGCTCGTAGCCACGCGAGCTGTTTCCCTCCCCAGCCACAATGCGGTGGCTCTGCGCATGGAGCGCCGTGGCAGCGGTGAGCGAGTGCTACTGGCATGAATCCGACCCCCTCCTCCTCAACGCTCCCACAACTTTATCCCTGGCTAGACTCCCCACACGCTGTGAAAGGAACTCTTCCCCGAATTGTCATGTTACTCACGACACGTGACTCATTTATAATTATTTATTTATATTTCTACGAATATTTTTCCCAATTGGGCCCCGTACTTCCTAAGGCCGACCCTGGTGGCGTGGTCCACCTAAAAGGTGAGATGGAAGAATGCCAAGATGTCCTTGTATTATGTTTGACGTATTAACCATCTGTTGGTGAATAAGATTGGCATAAACAAAAAGTATGCTATGACTAATTAAATAATTGGTAGTGGATAGTAATAACAGAACAAAGTATACTTTTGTATAGTTGTATCTAACAAAAAACAAAAGTTGTTAACTGCACAATATAACTGTCGGCTAATTCAGCTGTGAAGTCAGAGAACTGATGAGCAGTTAATTCCAACACAACACTATAGAATTTAACATAAAACATCCCCCACAGCAGAATCAACGTTTCCCACTGTGAGGGAAGGCAACAAAGTTCAGTCATCTTCCTCTTGTTCACCTGTGGTCGGGGCCTATTGAGGCCTCCGCAGTCACTGCAACAGTGGCCTGATGTTTCAGGCCCTCTCGCCGGGATGATGAATCTCCGATGTCGGACCGGAAGAACACTCTCAGCGGCTTGGAGTTTCCGAATCGGCCGCTTCCAACCAGAGACCGCAGGTTCCGAAGTCCACAGGCCGAGCTGGGCGGAGCTCCAACACTGGCGATCCTCGGCAAAAGATCCCAGGCCCCCGCAATGTTAAAGTCAGCGCCACCCGTGGCTGGAAGCTCTGCAGACCACAGCTCCACGGTGTTAAAGTCGGCAGGCCCAACACTCCGGAGCTCCAACACGGCGATCCCGGTAAGGCATCGCCAGCTCCATGATGGTAATTCAGTGCTGTGCTGCAGCGGAAGCTCTAGCTGGTCTCCGGCAGGAAAGGCCGCGCCAATCCAGATCGTAGGCTGCGAGGAGGGGGCGAAGATGCGGCTTGGAGAAAAGATGCATCCTCGACCAGGTAGTGACTGAGAAGACAGCTCCCCTCCCCTCTCCCAGCCCCCACATAAAAAAGATTAAAAGACCTCCAAAAACAAACGTTTGGACAGACTAAAAATAACAAAAAGGATGAAAGGACAGCTGTTGGTGAGGCTGCCACACTCAATGGCGCCACCACTAGAGTGTGGTGAACTACAGTCATCTCTCCATTCAATAAAGTCACTTGAAGCAAACCTGCGAAGATTCCGTTTTTCATTTTCCTTTAATTTCCCTCTAAATTAATTTCTTCCACAGAGTATAAGCCTTTTTTTGACTGATTGAAAGATACAGTATGGAAAGAGTCTTCAGCCATCGCCTCCACTCCGCCATCAAGCCACTTCCATGTTATCCCATTTTCACATACGCTCACTACATACTAAGAACAATTTTACACAAACCAATTGACCTACAAACCCACATCTTTGAGTTGTGGAAGGAAACTGGAGCCCCAAAAGAAACCCTTGCAGCCACAGGGAAAATGTGCAAACTCCAGACAGACACCACCAGAGGTTAAATCAAACCAAGGCCTCTGGCACAATGAGGCAGCAGCTCTACCAGTTGCACCACTGTGCTGTCCTTTCCTATTCCTATTCAACCTTTCTTCATAAATCAAACAGTTCTTCTCAGATATCATCAACCTAGTGAATTTTCTCTGCACCATCTCTACTGCAGGTATCACACTCCTTAAATATGACCAAAACCAAGCTCACCAACTTCGGGTACAATCTTACCAGTGACCATGCAACTTTGAAGTTGCATCAAAATGTATTTACTTTTATTATCTGTACTCTTAGCAATAAAGTATTGCATTCCATTGGCCTTTTTAATTACTTGCTCTATCTGAATGTTAATACCTGAATCTGAATTAGGATCCCAGATCACTTTATAGTGAAACATTTTGTAATCTTATTTTATTTAAATAATAATTCATTTGACATCGTGTGGGAAGGAACTGCAGATGCTGGTTTAAACTGAAGATAGACACAAAAAGCTAGACAGTAACTTCTTCAGATTCTGAAGAAGGGTCTCAACACGAAATGTCACCCATTCCTTCTCTCCAGAGATGCTGTCTGTCGAGCTGAGTTACTCCAGCTTTTTGTGTCTCTATTCATTTTACATTCTTCCATCAGTAGATAACCTCCTGTTTTCCCATATTAAACTCCATCTGCCAACTTCATGGCCACTTTTTTTTTAACATCTATATCCCCAGCTCTGTATTTTCCTCAATTCGACAATCCCTTTATTTTGAGTTATCAGGAAATTTGATTGCAATACACACATCAGTGCTGTAAGTGAAAATATTTGCAATCTACATTATTGGCTTAATGTAGCCAATAATGTGGATTGCAATTAGTTCCAGTTCAAGCACTGACTGCTGTGGTACACCTAGAGTTATCGACTGCCATCTTGTTGTATTTCTAATGTAATTATGATAGCAACACGGGAACAGGATGGAGGAAACTATCAATCAATTCCCTAT
Source organism: Leucoraja erinaceus (assembly GCF_028641065.1). Lineage (NCBI taxonomy): Eukaryota > Metazoa > Chordata > Chondrichthyes > Rajiformes > Rajidae > Leucoraja > Leucoraja erinaceus. Next base: position 87,390,792 of record NC_073379.1, read on the forward strand.
AATGCACTCCTTTGACCATTTTGCAATATTTTACATTTTATGAATTTGGCTTCTGATATCACGTTTTTTTCATTTGCAAACTATTTGCAGTCCTTTCCACAGAAAGCCTGGATGGAATCCCTGGCCATGTCCTCAGGAATTGCATCGACCAGCCGGCGGGAATATTAACCATATAACCATATAACAATTACAGCACGGAAACAGGCCATCTCGGCCCTACAAGTCCATGCCGAACAACTTTTTTTCCCTTAGTCCCACCTGCCTGCACTCATACCATAACCCTCCATTCCCTTCTCATCCATATGCCTATCCAATTTATTTTTAATATATTCATGGACAATTTATATTCATGGACAATTTAACCTCTCCATTCACCTTCTTTAAGACCACATTCATCACGATGCCAAAAAGGGAGTATGCCTGATGACTGTTGTCTGGTAGCTCTGACATCCATTGTCATGAAGTGCCTCAAGAGGCTGGTCAGCTGCAGCTTCCCAGACAGTCTTGATCCACTGCAGTTTGCCTACAGCTGCCACAGACTCATGGCGGAGTCCATCTCCCTGGCCATACACTCATTCCTTGAACACCTGAATAACGACACCTAGGCCAGTCTACTATTAATGACTATAGTTCCACTTTCAACTATGATTCGAAGGAAATACATCTCCATACTCCTGAATCACGTCTCAGCATTCCTTGTGCAACTGGATCCTTGACTTCCTGAGCCACAGACAACATTCATCAAGGATAAGCAGCAATACATTATCTAAAACTCTAGCAGTTAAGGTCTCATCTACTTAACTTTGTTTCATAGGCTAATTTCAAGTTCAGAAGTATGTGACCAGTAGTTGAGTTATGAATAAATGTAGTGAGCATCACCAGAAACTGTCAAGTTTATGGGAATGTGGATATAAGTAAATTAAAATTTTAAAAATACCAAAGATATGTAAATGCTATTGTGGTATTACGCAATAATAGTGTAAGGCTGAGCAGAGGGGCACTAGGACCCTGCCAGAAGCCAGGCTCCAGTAACCGGATATGGCTGGAATTCAGGGAGTGGGCAGTGTTGGAGAGAGAGGCCTGGGCTTACACGAGGCTGTTGCAGTTGCTGTTGTTATTGTACAGATTAAAGGTATACTCTGTTTACGTCGTGGTACGAGCCTTATTACAAGCATAACTCGACATGGTGCCAGAACTGGGAGACTTGTAAGCAAGAAAATAATTAAAGAAGAAGAGGACGGTGTATCGTTTTGGCGGGAAATAGGAGACGAGCTGGCAGATATGGCGCAACCTACACCAACTGCTACGTTCACAATACAACCTCCAGAGCCATTCGATTTTACCAAGCCTCAAGAATGGGAGCGTTGGATCAGGAGATTCGACCGCTTCAGGCTTGCAAGCAATTTAAACGCGACGTCGGCAGAAAACCAGGTGAACACGCTAGTGTATTGCATGGGCGATGAAGCAGATGATGTGCTAAAGGGGCTAACGCTAACTGCAGAGGAGAAGAGGGTGTACACGGATGTCAAGGCGGGCTTTGATGCATTTTTTGTGCCTAAAAAGAATGTTATCTATGAAAGAGCCAAGTTCAATCAGCGTGTGCAACTGCCAGGAGAAACGGTGGATTCCTTCATCACTGCTCTATACGGATTAGCCGAACACTGCAACTATGGACAGTTACAGAACGAGCTGATCCGCGACAGGTTAGTGGTTGGGCTGAGAAACGTCTCATTGTCCGAAAAGCTACAGCTAGACAGAGACCTAACCCTTGAAACTGCTATAACAAAGACAAGGCAGTCTGAAGAAGTTAGACGACAGCGGTCTGACTTAAGAGGAGAAAATAGCGGTGCTAGCAAGTGCTCAAATGTTGATGCTGTGCATGCTAAAAGCTACAGAAAACCCAAATTTCCCTCAAAGCCTCAGCCACAAGCACAAACACCAGGCAAAAATAAATTTAATACACAGCCACAGCCAGGTTCAAAGGCCTGCTATAGATGTGGAAAAATGCCCTCGCATGGAAAATTGGAATGCCCTGCTAAAGATGCTGCGTGTCACAACTGTGGCAAAAAGGGACATTATGGCAAAGTGTGCAGAAACAGTGCTAAATCTCTCAATGCTGTCACTACAGAGGAAGAAGAGAGCTTTTTCCTGGGATCCGTGGATGCTGGAAAAGACCCATGGACGGTGCAGCTACATGTGAGACAAAACAAAAAGTGTGCTTTAAAATAGATACTGGTGCTGATGTGAGCCATGCCAGCGGTGCCTTGTACCATGACATTACAGGGGGTGCTGATGTGAATGCCTGGCAGTCGGAGGTGACCATGACATTGGTTGGGCCAGGGGGGGCATGCAAGTGCCTGGCCTCAGTGTCGACACGACCATTGTTTGGGCCAGGGGGCAATGCACTCTCTGTCCTGGGCGTAGCCAGAGAAACACTGCGCAGAGGCAACAAGGCAGCCATAGAGGACATTTATGTAGTCAAAGACCTCCACACTGCACTGTTGGGAAGACCTGCCATAGAAAGGCTTCAGCTTGTGTGCAGGGTTGACGGCATCACCTTGGAATCTGTGAGACAACAATATCCGAAGCTGTGTAGCGGCTTGGGTCTTGTTCGGAGGCCATACTCAATTAAATTGAAGCCAGAGGCTGTGCCCTTCTCTCTCCACACGCCACGCAGAGTCCCTCTGCCGCTTATGGGAAAAGTGAAGGAGGAGATAGACCGTATGGAGAAGATGGGCGTAATCACCAAGATTGAGGAGCCGACTGATTGGTGTGCCGGGATGGTGGTGGTGCCGAAAAAAACAGGTGATGTTCGCATTTGTGTGGACTTCACAATGATGAATGGATCAGTATGCAGAGAAAAGTTTATCCTACCTTCTGTCGAGCACACTCTGGGCATGCTAGCTGGGGCAACAGTATTCAGCAAATTAGATGCCAACATGGGCTTTTGGCAAGTACCATTGACAAAAGAGTCTGCCAAATACACCACCTTCATCACGCCTTTTGGGCGCTACTATTTTAACCGTCTACCCTTTGGCATAGCATCAGCCCCCGAGCACTTTCAAAGGATGATGATGACAGAAGTGACCGGTGGCCTGGAGGGGGTACTGTGTCATATGGATGACATCCTGGTCTGGGGACAGACGCAGGAGGAGCATGATGTGCGGCTACATGCGGTGCTAGAGAAGGCACAAAAGGCCGGCATTACGCTCAACATGGACAAATGTGAGCTCACACGCCACACAGTCAGATTCCTGGGTCATGTGATTTCAGCAGATGGAGTGAAGCCAGATCCAGAGAAGACGAGAGCAGTACAAGAGATGGATGCACCCAAAAATGTCAGCAAACTCAGGAGTTTTCTGGGCATGGTCAATCAGCTGGGCCGCTTCTTGCCTAACCTGGCTGAAAAAGACAAAGTGCTACGAGACCTGCTGTCCAAGAAGAACCACTGGTACTGGGGGACAGAGCAGCAGGCCGCCTTTGATCAGTTAAAAACAGAGCTGTCATCCACACCAGTGCTCACATTATATAACCCAAACAGTGCTCTAAAGATCTCTGCTGATGCCTCTTCCTTTGGCCTGGGGGCAGTCCTGCTGCAGAAGAGCGATGCCATGTGGTCACCTGTGGCATATGCGTCCAGGTCAATGACACCAACAGAGCAGCGCTATGCTCAAGTAGAAAAGGAGGCATTGGCTGCGACGTGGGCATGTGAAAGGTTCAGCTGTTTCATCCTGGGAAGACCATTCGAGCTGGAAACTGACCACAAGCCGTTGGTGAGTCTGCTGGGAGGGAAAGCTTTGGATGACCTCCCACCAAGAATCCAAAGATTTAGGATGAGACTCATGAGGTACAGCTATACAGTAGTTCATGTCCCTGGCAAAAGCCTGTGGACAGCCGACACCTTATCTCGTGCTCCTCTGAGAGCCGCAAGAACACACACAGACACAAGCCTACTAGAGGACACCAACATCTATGTAGACTCTGTCATCAGCAACATTCCTGTCAGTGGAGATTATCTGAGCAGCCTACGGGAGCACCTACAGGCAGACAGCACATGCTCTGCACTGATGGAGTACTGCACAGACGGCTGGCCCGACAAAAGCCAACTGCAGGGTGTGCTGAGACATTACTGGGCTGATAGAGCAGTGCTGACTGTGCACGATGGGCTGCTGCTGCGGGGCACGAGGCTCGTCATCCCATCAGCCTTACAAGGTGATGTGCTGCAGAGACTACACGAAGGACACCTGGGGGTGACAAAGTGCAGGGGCCGGGCCAAACAGACGGTATGGTGGCCAGGACTCAGCAGCCAGCTGAATGACATGGTGCTGAAATGTAGAACCTGCATCCAAGAGCGAAGGAACGTCAAAGAGCCGCTGATGCCAACGGAGATGCCAGACAGGCCTTGGCAAACCTTGGGAGCTGACCTATTCACGCTGAAAAACAAGACTTATCTGCTAGTCGTAGATTATTTCTCAAGATATGTGGAAGTTGCGCTGCTATCACCGACAAGGTCCACAGATGTGGTGGTGCACCTGAAATCCATATTTGCTCGTCATGGAATTTGTGAATTTCTTAAAAGTGACAATGGGCCCCAATTCTCAGGTAGCCACTTTAAATCCTTTGCAGCAGAGTATGGCTTTATGCACATCACGAGCAGCCCCAGGTTTCCTCAGAGCAATGGGGAGGCGGAACGCGCTGTACAAACCGTGAAAAACTTGCTAACAAAGGCGTCAGACCCATATCTTGCATTGCTGGCCTACAGAGCTACCCCTCTACAGAACGGCTATAGCCCAGCCGAGCTGTTGATGGGGCGCCGCCTACGCACTACAGTTCCTGCCCTTCCAACCCTGCTGAATCCAGTTTTGCCTGACTACAACGCGCTGGGGGCCAAAGAAAGGGAGAAGAGGTGGAACGACGCAAGATCCTTTGACAAGAGGCACGGAGCGAGAAATCTGGAGCCACTAATACCTGGGGAGGATGTGTGGATCACCGATGCACGAGTCCAGGGCAAAGTGCTATCTACACACAATGCACCTCGCTCTTATATCGTCCAGGTGCCTCAGGGCACACTGAGGAGGAACCGGCAGCACTTGGTGCCGCTGCAGACCAACAGTGAGGTAGTCGACGCGGATGAGCCACCGGTGGGAGAAGAGCCAGCTCCACCAGAGCCAGCTCCACCAGACCCAGCTCCACCAGTGACAGCATCACCCAGCGGAGAGGGCCCCACCACAGAGACTGTGCGGACTAGGTGTGGGAGAGAGGTTAGAAAGCCGCAGAGACTTGATTTGTGATTTATTGATCTGTTTTCTACAATAAAGAAAAAGAGAGAGTGAAATGTGATGTGGAAATGTTCTGTAAACCTGTTACATTTACCTGAAACCTGAAAGAATAGATCACAGTATGGTAACGTGTAAGTTATTTTATTTCTATTTTGCATGCTTAGATCAGGGACAGGTCTTCCAGCAAAAGGGCAGAATAAACCCCTTAAGACCTGCAGAGACAAAGGTAGTCCACCCTTTGTTCTCAAAGAAAGGGAGATGTGGTATTACGCAATAATAGTGTAAGGCTGAGCAGAGGGGCACTAGGACCCTGCCAGAAGCCAGGCTCCAGTAACCGGATATGGCTGGAATTCAGGGAGTGGGCAGTGTTGGAGAGAGAGGCCTGGGCTTACACGAGGCTGTTGCAGTTGCTGTTGTTATTGTACAGATTAAAGGTATACTCTGTTTACGTCGTGGTACGAGCCTTATTACAAGCATAACTCGACAGCTATCAAGGGTGGAAAGACCTGAAAATAAACATAACATTTTAGAAGAGCGTGGATTACTGAATTAGGGGGCAATAAGGTGAAGAAAAAGACGACCACTATTTTGATTCATGTTCCTGCCAAGCTACACAATAACCGCTGGGCTCCGCAGGGTGTTGAATGTATCCTCAATAAGGATTGTATCATAGTTGTATAGTAGTTTATTATGGATACATGTTTGTATTGTATTATGGTGGTGGGTTCTGGCTTGTTTTATTGTAGTGTAAATATTATTTTTAATAATTGAATAAATTTTGTTGTAATAAAAAAACAAAGAAAAGCTACACAATAAAAAATATTCCAATAAAATTCAACTGAAGATCAGCATCAGCTTGAAGATTTTGGTGGAATGCAGGACTCAATTTTATCCTAAAGCAGAAATGCAACTAATCCAGCAGTTAACCTGGAGTCACTACTCAACACACTGCAGAGTTACCATCACAACACCGATCAGGGATTGTTAGAAAGCAGCTCATCATCAGCTTCCCAAGTGCAATTAGAGATGGATGAGAAATGCTGGCCTTCACGATGCATGAATGAAAACAAAATCTTCATGCTCTTTTTTAATGCTCGGTGGATTTGGCCTGGCAGCACTGTCATCACTCTTCCCAATCCAGGACCGCAATTGAAAATTGCACTTCAGATTTCTGCTGCCCAATCTCCACATTTAAGGAGCCTGCACAGTCATCACTCCCTCTCACACCAACCCATTCCTTCATCTCTCTGTTCAACTAGACAGATTTCTCCTCTGTCTGAAATTCAAAACAATCATTCACAGGGGACACAAAATGTTTTATGGCTTCTCTTTCTGGATTGAATAGTTGATTCAAACCAATGGAGAAAAGAGTGGAAAAACGTGAATGCTGTCTGAAGTCAGGAGTCTAAAGAAACGTTCCCATTCCTTCTCTCCAGACATGCTGCCTGTCCCGCTGAGTTAAGCCCCTGTCCCACGATGCAAGTTTGCCCAAGAGCTCTCCAGAGTTTTAAAAAAATCAAACTCGTGGTACTTCATCACAAGTATTTTTTTACTCTTGGAAATTTTTCACACTGTTGAAAAAACTTCACGAGTTTCAGCGTTTCCCGAGTACTTGCCGTTAGCATTCCAAGCCGCTACGAGACATCCATGAGCTCCGACGTACCCGCATTCTACGTACTTACCACGAGTTAGATTTTTTTTTTTAACTCAGGAGAGCTCTTGGGTAAACTCGCGTCATGGGACAGGGCCTTGACTCCAGCTCTTTGTGCCTATCTTTGGTTTAAACTAGCATCCGCAGTTCCTTCCTACATATTTTTGCTGTCCATGTTTGATTCATCATCACCATTGCCATGCATTGGCTTCTGGTTAGGCCATGCTTCAACTTTAACTTTTTTTAATTCTAGCTTTCAAATTCCTCTGTGTCTTTATTCCATTGTATCACTGTAATCTCCATAAACACGTCATATATGTTGATTATTTAATTTATTATTGTCTTTTACCTACCAATGCCACTCATCTTATCTTTTTTTTTACCTTAGTTTTATCCTTGTAATATCATTGCTGACCCGTTATCTTCTCAAAAACATTTCATTGTACTGTTGACCCTGTGTTAACCTACATATGACAAATAAAAACTGAACTGAACTGAACACCAACAACACAAACCTCCAAGATATGTTATGTGAGATTAATTAGGATTAGTACAACTGGATAATTGGGGCTGTCAGTTGAAAGGCTTGCTTCCATGCAGTCTGTCTCTATATCTCTCTATCTGCAGCACTCCAGTTCTGGCCTCTTGCTTGTCACTGAATTTAATTAGACCAGACCTTTTGCGGTCATGGCCCTCATGTCTGGAACTCCTTCATTGCTACACTCCACCTCTCCTCTCGCCTTTTACATATCCCTTTAAATCTACCTCCTTGACCAAGCTGTCTCATTACAACAATTGTTTTAAATGGGAATTATGACAATTATGTTGTAATTGACAATGCTTTTGTGAATTTTTTTTTTTTTTCTGATCCTCCAACCTGATGCCTCAAGAACCAAATGCAACATCTCGTGGTGGCGATAAATCAGTTCAAAAGGTACCATGTAAATGGAAGACTGCTGGTGGATTCCCCAGACTCACTTAAGGAACAGTCAGGTGAGATGACTGTAGTGAGTTTCAAATGGAGAAAACAAAATATATATTTCTCATTAGTTAGAACTGGAAGAATATTCCTTTCTCATTCATATTCATTTGAACATCATTAATTGGAGTCTGTAGACTATTTTATTTTTGTCCAACTTCAAAAGAATTTCTCATCAAATTTACATCTTGCACTGGCAATTGTTAGTCATATTGATCTTTCTCATTTTTTCCTTATAAATATTGTTGAAAACTAATTTTAATTTGAGTTTAGTTTAAAGATATAGCGTGGAAGCAGGCCCATTGGCCCACCAAGTCCATGCTGACCAATGCTCAACGATACACTAGTTCTATCCTACACAATAGTGACAATTTGCAGAAGCCAATTAACCTACAAACCTGCAAGACTTTGGAATGCGGGAGGAATCGGAGCACCCGGAAAAAAACCCACGTATTCACAAGAGAGAACGTACAATCTCTGTACATACAGCACCTGTGGTCAGGATTGAACCTGCGTCTCCGGTGTTGTAAGGCAACAAATCTATTTCTGCACTATTTTTTTGTTTTTTGAAATTTTCCCTCATTCCTGTTGAAACTTAACTTTAAGTGTTAAATTGTTTATAAATGTTTGCCCAGACCCTTCAGATACAAAATGCCAAATAATTGTAAGTTTAGTCTCGGTGTAGTTATCAATCACCAGACTCCACTATATTAAACATCAAGCCTCCAACCTGATGCCTCAAGAACCAGATGCAATATCTCTTGTTGGCAACAAGTCAGTTCAAAAGAACCCTACAGTGTATTCACACTGTTAACTCCATTACATCACTTAAAATAACATTTACAGCTTTAAGATAAGTTTTGTTTTATTGTAATAATAATATCATTCCAAATTCTTAGTTCGCCATATAATTTAGTCATAATTCTTATCCTCCCCAAGAGACCCACAGCAAATTGTTAATCCTGTCTTCTAAGTCTTTGTTAAATTATGACAGGCTATTTCCTTTGATGTCCTCCCTTGAGATATATTATTCTCTTTCATTTCTAAATTATCATGAACATATAATTCCATCCGCCCTTTCTTTTAAAGATTTTCCTACCAAATATATGGGTATTCCTGCTTGTATTATCAATTAATTACCATTCTTCATGTAACTCACTCTGTTCTAATATATTGCATAATATTGTGATATGTACAAGCTGACTGAATGGGAAAGTACTTGGCATGTGGAATATAATGAGGAAATATATAAACTTGTCTACATCAGTGCAGATCATAGTAAAACAGATTATTTATAAAAGGGAGAGTATGCCCAGTGCTTACGTGTATCTTGGACAAGCAACAATCAAAGAGAAGCAGGGAGAAGAGCTTATTGGCTGAAACCAGTGGGAAAGGTGAGTAAGTCACAGGGGAAAACAGTTTAAAACTGAGGAATTTGGTTTGTAAATTGGTAAATTAGGCAATTTATCACTCAATATAAGGCTGCTCTAGGGGAGCGGCCTTGTGAGTAAAAGGTGAGCCTTTGGCTCGAGAGACTTCAGCGAGGAAGCTGAGGAGAGGAGGCTATGCAAAAAGCTGGAGAGGACAGATGAGACAGTGTGATACTTGCAGAATGTGGGAGCCCAGGTACATGGATGGAGCCTCTGGCTGCTACAACTGTGGCAAGTGTGTCCAGCTTTAGCTCCTGAAGGACCATGTTGGGGCACTGGAGAAGCAGCTGGATGACCTCAGGGCCATCTGGGAAAATGAGAGTTTCCTGGACAGGACCTACAGTGAGGTAGTCACGCCGAGGATACGGGAAGAATTAAGGTGTGTGACTGAGAGAAAGGGTGGGAATCGTGGAGTGCAGAAGACTCAGGTGGCTGTACCTAATGAAAACAGGTACGCCCTCTTGGGAACTGTCCAGGGAGATGATGTTTCCAGTCCGAGCGACGGACACGTCGGTGGCTCCAATCCTAGAGATGGGACTCGACCGGCGAGACCGACGTCGGGCAGAGCCCTAGTGGTCGGTGACTACATTGTCCGAGCAGTGGGCAGGAGATTCTGTGGCAGCAGACGAGATGCAAGGATGGTCTGTTGCCTCCCTGGTGCCAGGGTTCAGGATGTCACAAGCCGAATTCAGAACATCCTCGAGAGAGAGAAGGTGAGCAGCCGGCAGTAGTTGTGCACATAGGCACAAATGACATCTGGAAGAAGAGGAAGGAGGTTCTCCAACATGTGTTCAGAGAGTTGGGAAGAAGACTTCTAGGGCGGTTATCTCTGGATTGCTTCCAGTACCTCATGCTAGTGAGGACAGGAACAGGGAGATAGGGGATCTGAATGTGTGGCTGAGGGGCTGGAGCAGGGAGCAAGGATTTAGATTTATCGACCACTAGGATCTCTTCTGGGGTAGGGGTGACCTGTACAAAAGGGACAGGTTACACCTTAACTGGAAGGGGAACGACATTCTGGCAGGCAGGATTGCTAGTGCTACACGTGTGGGTATAAACTAAATAGTGGGGGGAGGGATTGACAAATTGGGAGCATAATAATGGAGTTGAAGGGGAAGTGAGTACAGGAAAAATTACAAAATATTCTTGAATTAATGGGAAGGAAAATTCGAGAAGGGATAAAAAAGTAAGGTCAGGACCAATTGCAGGTGGTGCAAGGGGGGGGTGTGAATATGGAGGTCAAAGTGTCGTATATTAATCCGCGAAGTATAGGAAACAAAGTGGACGAGTTTGAGGCTCAGTTTGAAATTGGCAAGTATGATGTTGTGGGAATTACTGAGACATGGCTGCAAGAGGGCCAGGGCTGGGACCTGAATATTCAAGGGTATACCTCCTATCGAAAAGACAGACAGGTGGGCAGAGGGGGTGGGGTAGCTCTGTTGGTGAGGAATGAAATTCAGTCCCTTACAAGGGGTGACTGAAACAGGAGATGTGGAGTCAGTATGGATAGAACTAAGGAATTGTAAGGGTAAAAAGACCCTAATGGGACTTATCTACAGGCCCCCAAACAGTAGCCTGGACATAGGGTGCAAGTTGAATCAGGAGTTAAAATTGGCATGTCGTAAAGATAATGCTGTGGTTGTTATGGTAGATTTCAACATACAGGTAGACTGGGAAAATCAGGTTGGTACTGGACCCCAAGAAAGGGACTTTGTAGAGTGCCTTTGTGATGGATTCTTAGAGCAGCTTATTTTGGAGCCTACAAGGGAGAAGGCAATTTTGGATTTAGTGTTATGTAATGAACCGGGTTTGATAAAAGAACTTGAGGTTAATGAGCCATTAGGCGGTAGTGACCATAATATGGTCAGGTTTAAACTACAATTGGGGAGAGAGAAGGAGAGATCGGAGGTGTCACTGTTATAGTTGAATAAACGGGTCTATGGGGCCATGAGGGAGGAGCTGACCAAAGTTGGATGGAAAGATACCCTAACGGGGATGACAATGGAACAACAATAGCAGGTATTTCTAGGAATAATACTGAAGGTGCAGGATCAGTTCATTCCTAGGAGGAAGAAAGATTCCAAGGTGAGTAAGGGACGACCGTGGCTGACAAGGGACGTCAGGGACAGTATAAAAATAAAAGAGAAGATGTATAATGTAGCAAAGATGAGCAGGAAACAAGAGGATTGGGTAATGTTTAAAGAGCAACAGAAGATAACTAAAAAGACAATACGGGGAGAAAAGGTGAGGTACGAAGTTGAGCTAGCCAAGAATATAAAGCAGGATTGTAAAAGCTTCTTTAGGTATGTGAAGAGGAAAAATTAGTTCAGACCAAAGTTGGAACCTTGAAGACCGAAAAATATGAATTTATTATGAGGAACAAGGAAATGGCAGATGAGATGAACAGGAACTTTGGATCTGTCTTCACTAAGGAGGACACAAACAATCTTCCTGATATAGTAGTGGCCTGAGGATCTGGGGTGACAGAGGAACTGAAGGAAATCCACATTAGGCAGGAAATGGTGTTGGGTAGACTGATGGGGCTGAAGGCTGATAAATCCCCAGGGCCTGATGGTCTACATCCCAGGGTAGTTAAGGAAGTGGCTCTAGAAATTGTGGATGCATTGGTGATAATTTTCCAATGTTTTATAGACTCAGGATCAGTTCCAGTGGATTGGAGGGTAGTTAATGTTATCCCACTTTTTAAGAAAGGCGGGAGAGAAAAAACAGGGAATTATAGACCAGTTAGCCTGACATCAGTGGTGGGGAAGATGCTGGAGTCAATTATAAAAGATGAAATTTGGATAACAGTAACAGAATTGGTCCGAGTCAGCATGGATTTATGAAGGGGAAATCATGCTTGACTAATATTCTGGAATTTTTTGAGAATGTAATTAGTGGCAGTGTGAACTGTGAGGAGGATGCTATAAGAATGCAGGGTGACTTGGACAGGTTGAGGGCGTGGGCAGATGCATGGCAGGTGCAATTTAATGTGGACAAAAGTGAGGTTATCCAGTTTGGTATCAAAAACAGGAAGGCAGATTACTATCTAAATGGCGTTGTTGGGAAAAGGGGAAGCACAACGGGATCTGGGTGTCCTTGTTCATCAGTCTATGAAAGTAAGCAGGTACAGCAGGCAATGAAGAAAGTGAATGGCATGTTGGCTTTCATAACAAGAGTCAAGTATAGGAGCAAAGAGATCCTTCTGCGGTTGTATAGGGCCCTAGTGAGATCACACCTGGAGGATTGTGTGCAGTTTTAGTCCCCTAATTTGAGGAAGGACGTTCTTGCAATTGAGGGAGTGCAGTGTAGGTTTACAATGTTAATTCCCGGGATGGCGAGACTGTCATATGCTGAGAGAATGGAGCAGCTGGACTTGTGCACTCTGGAGTTTAGAAGGATGAGAGGGATTCTCATTGAAACGTATAAGATTGTTAAGGGTTTGGACACGCTAGAGACAGGAAACATGTTCCTGATGTTGGGAGAGTCCAGTTCTCTGGATACTTTCAAGAGAGAGCTAGATAGGGCTCTTAAAAATAGCGGAGTCAGGGGATATTGGGAGAAGGCAGGAATGGGGTACTGATTGGGAATGATTAGCCATGATCACATTGAATGGTGGTGCTGGTACGAAGGGACAAATGGCCTACTCCTGTATCTATTGTGTATTGATATCCAACAGGAAAGCCAACTTACAGGTGCCACGAGTGATTTAGAAAGCAAATTATACCTTTAGTAAAAGAGGATTATGAAGATTTGTTTACAGTTATTCTGAAGATACCTTCCTGTAACTACATACAGGTAGGTTAGATCGTATGAGATCCAGGGAGAGTTAGCCAACTGGATACAAAATAAGCTTAAATGTAGGAAACGGATGATGATAGTGGAAGGATGCTATTCGGATTGGAGGCCAGTGACTAATGGTGTGCATCAGTGGTTGATGGAGTTTAATTTTGATAAGTGTGAGATGTTGCATTTTTGTTAAGTCAAACCAAGGTGTAACTGCCACAGTGAATGGTAGGACCCTGGGAGTGGTGTAGAGTGGTACTTGGACATTGTCTCTTGAAATGGCATTATAGATGGGTGGGGTAGTGACAAAGCTTTTGACATGCTGGCCTTCATCAGACAGGGCACCGAGTATAGAAGTTGGGATACTATATCGCATTTGTAAAATATGTGATGAGGCCTCACTCTCAGAGTAGTGTGGTCAGTTTTGGTCACTGGAGTAATTCAGCAGGCCAGTCAGCATGTCTAGAGCACATGGATAGGTGGCGCTTCGAATGCGGTCCCAACCTGAAATGTCACCTATCCATGTTCTCCATCGATGCTGCCGGACCCACTGAGTTACTCCATCAGTGCTTTTTTTTTTAAACCAGCATCTGCAGTTCCTTGCGTCTTAACCTGTAAGGCCAAGGCCCTCAAGCAAGTTTCCACCCTTGCTGCAATATAAATGGTCAGAACAAGAACATGAAAAATATGGATATGTTGCATATGTTTGGAGTCCATCCTCATCAAAATTCACCACCTCCTTCAGTACAGCTTCCTAAACTTTGATTGATTGAAGAAAATTGGAAGACATAGTATTAGAAGAAGGGGTGACTGAGATAGTAACTTCTACAGGTGCACAGTAGAGAGCATGCTGACCGGTTGCATCGTGGCTTGGTTCGGCAACTTGAGCGCCCTGGAGAGGAAAAGACTACAAAAAGTAGTAAACACTGCTCATTCCATCATCGGCTCTGACCTCCCTTCCATCGAGGGGATTTATCGCAGTCGCTGCCTCAAAAAGGCTGGCCGTATCATCAAAGACCCACAACATCCTGGCCACACACTCATCTCCCTGCTACCTTCAGGTAGAAGGTACAGGAGCCTAAAGACTGCAACAACCAGGTTCAGGAATAACTACTTCCCCGCAGCCATCAAGCTATTATACCTGGCTCGGCCAAAGCTCTGATTATTAATAACCCATTATCTGTTATTTGCACTTTATCAGTTTATTTATTCATGTGTGTATATATTTATATTATGGTATATGGACACTTATCTGTTTTGTAGTAAATGCCTACTATGTTATGTGTGCTGAAGCAAAGCAAGAATTTCATTGTCCTATACAGGGACACATGACAATAAACTCACTTGAACTTGAACTTGAAGAGTCAGACCTCAGACTCGGCACAAACGGATGGGCCACATGGCAAAAGTGTGCACTTCCCTCCTGAACCTGGATTCCCAACAGCAAAGAGTACAAGGCACTGAAAAGGATAGCACAAATGCAGTCTCCACAAAACTCTCCAAATTCAAGGGAATACAACCAAATCGATGTCAGCATCCTCTCCCAGGGCAACATCCCAAGCACTGAGGCCCTAGGTCATATGTTTCACATGCCTGCGCCAGACTCCTGAAATGTAAACTCTAATATCAATTCAGATATGGAAAGAGATTACAACATGGGCAGGGAAAAAATATATTAAGGATGTGTTCAAAGCTCCCAAAACAAATGCATCATATCCTCTGACTCCTAGAATCTCTGGGAACGTCGAGGTTCTGACTAGAAAAAATGGAGAAGGTGCAGTTTGATGGTGTTGAAAACCTGAGATCCGGTATCAGGAGCACCAACACACTCTGCGTAAGCAAGAGAAATAACATATCACCACACTGAGTGCACATCCACTCGACCAGTCTATGGAAGACAATTCCACATCGTTCTCTTTAGCCACCTCAAGGCCCACAAAATCAGTGGAAGCAAATCATCCTTGATCCTGAGGGATTGCTTCAGAAAGGTCCAGACCCAAAACATCACCTGTCGCGATCGTCCAGAGTTGCTACCTGACCCGTTGAGTTATTCTAGCACTCTATTTCTATATTTGTAAACCAGCATCCGCAATACCTTGTGTCTTTTACTTTCCAACTAGTTTCTGTCTATTAATAATCTGAACAGACAACATTATAAAAATGTCTGATTTTGGAGCATATAGTTAATAATTTATTTCCTCAGACATTGTGTAATATGTCAATTTGCAGAATTAACACACATAGAAACATAGAAATTAGGTGCAGGAGTAGGCCATTCGGCCCTTCGAGCCTGCACCGCCATTTAATATGATCATGGCTGATCATCCAACTCAGTATCCCGTACCTGCCTTTTCTCCATACCCTCTGATCCCCTTGGCCACAAGGGCCACATCTAACTCCCTCTTAAATATAGCCAATGAACTGGCCTCAACTACCCTCTGTGGCAGAGAGTTCCAGAGATTACACAGATGACTATAAAGCAAAAAAGTTGCTTAAAGAATCTTCAACATTGCCACACTCCAGAATAATAGTCAATATAGAATAGAATGATGATCCGGAAAACCAAAACGCCATTCAAAAAGTTAATGGAATCTTAATATTGAGTATAGAAGTTGGGATGTAATGTTAAAATTGTACAAGGCATTGGTGAGACCAAATCTGGAGTATGGTGTACAATTTTGGTCGCCCAATTATAGGAAGGATGTCAACAAAATAGAGAGATTACAGAGGAGATTTACTAGAATGTTGCCTGGGTTTCAACAACTAAGTTACAGAGATAGGTTGAATAAGTTAGGTCTTTATTCTCTGGAGCGCAGAAGGTTAAGGGGGGACCTGATAGAGGTCTTTAAGATGATGAGAGGGATAGACAGAGTTGATGTGGACAAGCTTTTCCCTTTGAGAATAGGGAAGATTCAAACAAGAGGACATGACTTCAGAATTAAGGGACAGAAGTTTAGGGGTAATATGAGGGGGAACTTCTTTACGCAGAGAGTGGTAGCGGTGTGGAATGAGCTCCCAGTGGAAGTGGTGGAGGCAGGTTCATTGGTATCATTTAAAAATAAATTGGATAGGCATATGGATGAGAAGGGAATGGAGGGTTATGGTATGAGTGCAGGCAGGTGGGACTAAGGGGAAAAAGATTTTTGTTCGGCACGGACTTGTAGGGCCGAGATGGCCTGTTTCTGTGCTGTAATTGTTATATGGTTATATATGGTTAATAGCAAGCTCCTGGAGTTAAGAGCAAAAAAAGATATCTGCTTCTTTTATTCATTTATCTATGATTTTTAATCAATTTGTCTCCCACAGCAAAAATATGTACTGCACCAGTTAACATCATCCAACTAAATTGGTGTCCAATGCTGTGTATAATTGGGTAAGATAAGTCTTCAGTTTCAACATTTATTTACAGTCAGGTGGACATCTGCTTCTTGGGAAAATCTATAAGATCGAGTTTAGGATTAATCAAAACAAGATGCATAGATGTCTGTAGAATTTAATTTACATCCAAGTCTGTCTGGTTTACAAAGGACATGGTGGATTTGTGATATGTGCCTGAACTATTTATCTGCAGACAGTACAGATGCACCATAACATTGCAGCATGTATTCAAATGTTATTGCTTTTCCATCATCATGTATGTTGTCACTATATTTCGTTCAGTTACAATATGCCATCTGCCTGATAACAAAGGCAATTATCAGGAATGGAGTGCAAGATACATCTAGTTCAGCTCATTTCCAGCCAATCTAATCTTAATCATAAACAAAGTGATGGAAACTGTTGTCAATGGAACAATCATGTTTCACTTATTCTCCAATAATCTATTCATAAATACTTATTTAGGTGTCTGCAAGGACTACTTAGCTGCAAATAAAAACAGAAGATGCTAGAAATACTCAATGGATCAGCCAGAAATTGTGGACAGAGGAAAGGTTAATGTAACTCAGTGGGTCAGGCAGCATCAGTGGAGAAAAGAAGTAGGTTATGTTTCTGGTTGAGACCCTTCTTCAGACTGTGCCAGAAATGACACCTACTCCTTTTCTCCAGAGATGCTGCCTGATCAGCTGAGTTACTCCAGCATTTGTGTTTATCTTTGGTGTAAACCAGCATCTGCAGTTCCTTCCTACACAAGAGGTAATGTATCTTCTCCTGGCACATTATTAACTGTTTCTCTTTTGACAGATGCTGCCTAGCTTGCTGAATCTTTCCACCATTTTGCTTTATTTTTGTTTCAGATTTCCAGCATGTGCAGATTTGTGGTTTTAATTTACTCAGCTCAAGATCCTATCACACCCTTTGATCCATACATAGACCAAGCAACTGAATTTCTGAGTTGAACTGAAAATGGCTTGCCTTGATATGACAGCAATATTTGATTGAGTGCAATCTAAAAGTACTTTTGGTAAAACTGGTCAATGGGGAAAGCAAAAACATTCCAGTGGTTGGAGTCCTTATTCACACAAAAAATGGTTGTCGTAGTCAGATATCTTTCTAGTCCCAATAAATTACTGCAGGAGTATGGTAGTTCCTCAGCATAATGATCTTCAGTGCCAGCAACCCAGATTCAATCCTGATCTCATGTGATATCTGTTCTGGCGTTTGTACATTCTTGCTGTGACCACATGGGTTTTCTCCAGGTGCTCTAGGGTGTCCCATATCCCAAAGACTTGCAAGTTGGTAGGTTGGCCACTGTAAATTTCCCGTAGTATTTAGGTGAGTGATGGAATCTTGGTGGGGTGGACAATAATGTGGGTAGAATTTAAAAATGGGGACTGATGCAAAATTAGTGAAAAATTAGTATTTGATAGATAGATTCAGTGTGCAAAATAATCTCTCTAAGGCTATGAGTTGCTTCCACATTGACCTTCCTTCCTTCATGTAAGGATGTTCACTGAAGATTGCATGGTGTTCAATTCCATTCTCAGCTCATCCGCATGTGTCTATGGAACGAGCTGCTATATGAAATGTTGAGGCAGGTACAATAACATTTAACATTTGAAAATATATTAGATAGGTGCAGGATTAGAAAGGTTTAGAGGAATACAGATTAAACACAAGCAAATGGGACATGCTTACCGCAGATGGGCATCTCAGGCAGCATGGACACGTCGTGCCGAATGGCCTGTTACATTCTGTATTGGTCTATGATATTATTTGGAGAGAAATAATCTGTAAGTGTAATAATGGCAGTATTCAAATGTGAATACTGCATACAAAATCTGAAGCACAGTCATGTGGAGATTCCAATTCTGTTGTATGCAACAAAGTTGTCCATATTTTTATTTTAGCCTTCAGATTCAAGTAGTTTCACTATTGTACCGACCCTTCATTTATCATTTTCACCACCCTCCAGCCGTTAATCTCCAGATACACATGAGCCCAAACTCTCCAAACTTCATAAGATAACAACCCTTCCCTTCTCACCTTTGCTGTTTTAATTAAGTTAGTACTTTCACACTCCAGCAGTTCAATAAATCACTCACTTCCACTTTCTCAAGAACAGGTAAGGATGGTTAATACATGTTGGGCTTGTCAACAATACTTTGATCCAGAAAATTAAATTTTAAAAGATTTTAAGACTGCAGATTGAAAATGCAAAATGATATCACTAATAATTAGTTTTAGACAGCCTACAAACCAATTGCTTTGTAATTATGAATATAATATATGGAAGAATTAAATGAACTTAGTACGGATTTACTTCAAATTTAATTGTAACGCACTGGAGAAAATGGGCATAATCTGTCCTTTGACTACAAGTTTCAATCCATATGCAAATAACATAGTGGGATTATTGGATTATTGCAGTCTTCACCAAAAGATTCAAAGGTTTTGCATTTATATTTCTAGCTATGCAAGTCCTTCTTTAGTGGGGATAGTGCACAGAATTGTGCATTGTCAATAATGATTCATATTCCGCATGATCTACTTTGAATCTCATCTCATATTTCAAACCATTGAAGTATATTGTAGAGTTGCCTGGTCTACATTTAAAAAAAATTGTCATTTTGTCTGTTGCTTCTTTACTTTTCAATCTACTGAAGATTTTCTGGAATGGGCAGCGTTGATACTTGCAAGAAGTGCATCTTTTACATTAAGTTCTATAATAATTCATAGGCACAAGCAATCAACTTCCATGAAAAATATGTCAATTAACCCTTGGGCTTCACAGTGGTGCAGTGGTAGAGTTGTTGCCTTACAGCGACAGAGACCTGGGTTCAATCCTGACTATGGGTGCTGTCTGTACAGAGTTTGTACGCTCAACCTGTGTTTTCTCAGTGTGCTCCAGTTTCGTCCCATACTCCAAAGATGTAGGTTAATTGGCTTCTATAAATTGTTCCTAGCATGTAGGATTGAACTAATGTAGTAGTAGTGATTGCGGTCAGCATGGACACGGTGGGCCAAAGGGCCTGTTACCATACTGTATCTTTAAGCTAAACTTCCCACACCTGCTCCTACTTCAATTTCTTACTATTACAGAGAAAGGTTGGTTTGGGTGAAAATTTAAAATTGCACACACGTCTCTTTCAGTTACATAAATGCCTGTGTCTCTATATATAGCGAGAGACTGCCGAACATATCTGCAACCTCTCTTGGAGAGTTGAAACAATTCAATGTAATATTTATGCCAGGCTTCAGCCCTGCTGCTGAGAACTTTATACAAGTTTAACAGCTGCTGGTCAGGTTTTCCAGTGCTCATGAAACACAACAGCTAAATAGAGCTAGAGCAGGCTGCTGCAGAGGTTAAATGCTGTAGCCCTTCTTCAGAGACAGGGGAATAATGCTCTCACTAAGCCCTCAAGTAGACATTCATTACTAATGCAAACTTGTAAAGACCCTCCACATTATGATCTGCCGATATTCCAGCCCCAAACTCGTTCTTTTACAATCTGCTAGGACCTTTTCAAACAGCTGATCTTTTCCTCACAGATCTAATGTTATTTTCTGGCTTCAGTATAAAATAGACATAGAACATAGAAAATAGGTGCAGGAGTAGGCCATTCGGCCCTTCGAGCCTGCACCGCCATTCAATATGATCATGGCTGATCATCCAACTCAGTATCCCGTACCTGCCTTCTCTCCATACCGCCTGATCCCTTTAGCCACAAGGGCCACATCTAACTCCCTCTTAAATATAGCCAATGAACTGGCCTCAACTACCTTCTGCAGCAGAGAATTCCAGAGATTCACCACTCTCTGTGTGATAAAAGTTTTCTTCATCTCGGTCCTAAAAGACTTTCCCCTTATCCTTAAACTGTGATCCCTTGTTCTGGATTTCCCCAACATCAGGAACAATCTTCCTGCATCTAGCCTGTCCAACCCCTTAAGAATTTTGTAAGTTTCTATAAGATAACCCCTCAATCTTCTAAATTCTAGCGAGTACAAACCAAGTCTATCCAGTCTTTCTTCATATGAAAGTCCTGACATCCCAGGAATCAGTCTGGTGAACCTTCTCTGTACTCCCTCTATGGCAAGAATGTCTTTCCTCAGATTAGGAGACCAAAACTGTACACAATACTCCAGTGTGGTCTCACCAAGACCCTGTACAACTGCAGTAGAACCTCCCTGCTCCTATACTCAAATCCTTTTGCTATGAATGCTAACATACCATTTGCCTTCTTCACTGCCTGCTGCACCTGCATGCCTACTTTTAATGACTGGTGTACCATGACACCCAGGTCTCGTTGCATCTCCCCCTTTCCTAATCGGCCAATATTCAGATAATAATCTACTTTCTGCAATGCTGCAGGTCATATTGATTTGCATAGGTCTAGTGGCTTATTTCACTTGTTACAGCAATGTACTTAGATAATTCAAACTAATTTACTATTCAAGGGCTTACACACTCCCAGCTCAGTTAAGAACTTGCAGCATTAGCAGCTTGATGGCTCATTTACATATTAATGCTGAAATATTTGCTATGTCTGCTCCTGACCAGTAGTCTGGGCACAGGCGCAATATAAAACTCTTAACTATAATTGTCTCTATTACATCCATTATACATATGCTTGGTACAGTTACTAAATGATGTTAAACTCTCTCACACCACTTAGAGAACACAATGAAATGAAACTCAGCTGTTCATTTGAATATTAATTGCACTAACATGTTTCATATTTGGCCTCAGCTCTCCTTTCCCAGCATGCCGATTTTCCCATCCAGAGCTTAATCACTTCCAGCTTTAACACCAACCTTTTAGATTTGACCCTAAAAATGGCAAAATATGCAAACTTCCAGATTTACATCAATCCCAGCTTCCCCCACAATATCTTCCTATACCTGGCATTGATGCCAGGAATGCACATTAATGCTGCTACTGCCTCAGAAGGCAGAGGTTTTTCAAGAAGTCGCCAATGACTCTTAGCAATTCCTACACAGGAAATATGCTGTTCAAATACATCATAGCCTGGTATAGCAACCGCTCTACCCTAAACTGCAAGAAATTGCAGAGATAGATACAAAATGTTGGAGTAACTCAGCGTGACAGGCAACGTCTCAGAATAGGCCGACGCCGCATCTGTTCCCAGGATGAGACGTTCCACACCAGGGCATCGGAAATGTCCTCATTCTTCAGGGAACGGGGATTCTCCTCCGCCACCATAGATGAGGCTCGCACCAGGGTCTCATCCATACCCCGCAACACTGCTCTCTCTCCCCATCCCCGCACTCACAACAAGGGCAGAGTCCCCCTGGTCCTCAGCTTTCACCCCACCAGCCGGCAAATACAACACATAATCCTCCGCCATTTCCGCCACCTCCAACGCGACCCCACCACTCGCCACATCTTCCCATCTCCCTCCATGTCTGCCCTCTGCAAAGACTGCTCCCTCCGCAACTCCCTTGTCAATTCTTCCTTTCCCTCCCGTACCACCCCCTCCCCAGGCACTTTCCATTGCAACTGCAAGAAATGCAACACCTGGCCCTTCACCTGCCCCCTCGACTCCATTCAAGGTCCCAAACAGTCGTTCCAGGTACGACAAAGGTTCACCTGTATCTCCTCCAACCTCATCTACTGCATCCGCTGCTCTAGATGTCAGCTGATTTACATAGGGGAGACTAAGCGGCGGTTGGGCGATCGTTTCGCCGAACACCTCCGCTCAGTCTGCAATAACCAACCTGACCTCCCGGTGGCTCAGCACTTCAACTCCCCCTCCCATTCCCAATCCGACCTCTCTGTCCTGGGTCTCCTCCATTGCCAGAGTGAGCAACACCGGAAATTGGAGGAACAGCACCTCATATTCCGCCTGGGCAGCTTGCATCCTGATGGCATGAATGTTGAATTCTCCCAATTTTGCTAGCCCTTGCTGTCTCCTCCCCTTCCTTAACCCTCGAGCTGTCTCCTCCCATCCCCCCGCCCTCGGGTTCCTCCTCCTCCTCCCCTTTTCCTTCCTTCTCCCCTCCCACCCCCCATCAGTCTGAAGAAGGGTTTTGGCCTGAAACGTCGCCTATTTTCTTCGCTCCATAGATGCTGCTGCACCCGCTGAGTTTCTCTAGCAATTTTGTGTACCTTCGATCTTCCAGCATCTGCAGTTCCTTCTTGAACTCTCAGAATAGGGAGTGGGTGACGTTTCGGGTCATTTAGACTCACTCTGCCAATGGACGAGACCTAGGACAGAAAGTTAATTGTGGGAATGGGAAGGAGAATTAAAGTGTGTAGCAACCAGGAGATCTGGTAAGTCCATGCAGACTGAGCAAAGGTGCTCAACAAAACGATGGCCCAGTCTACGGTTGGCCTCGCTGATGTATAAGAGTCCACATCTTGAACAACGGATACAGTAGATGAGGTTGAAGGTGCAAGTGATCCTCTGCCAAACCTGAAAGGACTGTTAGGGTTCCTGGACGGTGGAGGGAGGAGGTATCGTCTGCAGTTGCAGGGGAAGGTACATGGGGAGGAGGGTGGGAAGGGATAAGTTAACCAGGGTGTTGCGGCGGGAACGGTCTCTGTGGAAGGCGGAAAGGGCTGGAGATGGGAAACTGTGGCTAGTGGTGGGATCCCATTGGAGGTGGCAAAAGTGTCGGAAGATTATGTGTTGTATGCAACGGCTGATTGGTTGAAATGAAAAGACTAGGGGGACTCCATCTCTGTTGCAATGAGGGGGAGCAAGGGCGAGCTGCGGGTTACCGAGGAGACACAAGCGAGGGCCTCATCTATAAGGGATGGAGGGGAACCTCCATTCTCTAAAGAATGAGGACATCTCGGATGCCCTAGTATGGAACACCTCATCTTGGACGCAGTTTGAATTAACTGATTTTTGATTTGATTTAATTTATTGTCTTCAAGTAAGAGACAACAAAATGTTATTTCCCTTACAGTCATACGGATAAAAAAACCACAGAACACAGTAGTCCACAACAAACATGCCCACAGCAGCAGCAAAATTCCCCACTGTGAGGGAAGGAACCAAAGTCCAGTCAACCTACTCGCTGATGTTCCCCGATGTTCACCCATGGTCGTGACCTCCCGAGCCCCCATGCAGTCGCCGCAACGGGCGGCCCGATGATCAGGCCCTCTCGCCGGGAAGGATGGAACCCCAACGTCGAATGGAAGAACATCCTCAGCGGCCTGGACCTCCGAATCGGTCACCTCCCACCGGAGTCCGCAGCTCCCGAAGTCCACAGGCCAAGCTGGGCGGAGATTCAACGCTGGCGGCCCCCGGCAAAGTGACCCAGGACTCTGCGATGTTTGTCAGTGCCGCCCGCTTTGGGAGCTCCGCAAACCACAGCTCGGTGATGTCAATGCAGCAGGCCCAACACTTCGGAGTTTCAAATGGCGATCCCAGGTAAGGCATCGCCCGCTCCGGGATGTATCCAGCACTGCGCCGCCGCTGCTGAAGCTCTGGTCTGCTCCTGGCAGGGAATGTCACACCAATCCACTTAGTAGGCCGCGAGCCCACATTTCATAGCAAAAGGATTTTGAGTATAGGAGCAGGGAGGTTCTACTGCAGTTGTACAGGGTCTTAGTGAGACCACACCTGAAGTATTGCGTACAGTTTTGGGCTCCTAATCTGAGGAAAGACATTCTTGCCATAGAGGGAGTGCAGAGAAGGTTCACCAGACTGATTCCTGGGATGTCAGGACTTTCATATGAAGAAAGACTGGATAGACTCGGCTTGTACTCGCTAGAATTTAGAAGATTGAGGGGGGATCTTATAGAAACTTACAAAATTCTTAAACGGTTGGACAGGCTAAATGCAGGAAGATTGTTCCCGATGTTGGGGAAGTCCAGAACAAGGGGTCACAGTTTAAGGATAAGGGGGCAATCTTTTAGGACCGAGATGAGAAAAACATTTTTCACACAGAGAGTGGTGAATCTTTGGAATTTTTTGTCACAGAAGGTAGTTGAGGCCAGTTCATTGGCTATATTTAAGAGGGAGTTAGATGTGGCCCTTGTGGCTAAAGGGATCAGGGGGGGTATGGAGAGAAGGCAGGTACAGGATACTGAGTTGGATGATCAGCCATGATCATATTGAATGGCGGTGCAGGCTCGAAGGGCCGAATGGCCTACTCCTGCACCTATTTTCTATGTTTCTAGCAGGGGGGCGAGGGCGCGACTCGGATAGTAGTCGCATCCTCGCCAAGAAGTGACTGAAGGACGGTTCCCCCTTTCCCTTTCCACTGATTATAAGATTGCTGAGCTCACCATTAATTACAGGAGCAGAAGTTGACCATTTGGCCCATTGCATCTACTCCGCCAATCAATCCTGGCTGATCTATCATTTCCCACTCAACCCCATTCTCCTGCCTTCCCATTACCTTTGACACCCTTACCATTGGTTTACAGTGAAGTAATGGACAGTGTTGGATTTGCCATTCTTTGTGAATATACCCACACAAAGCCCTGCCTTGTTTTGCAGACGTCAGTGTTTTACTTACACTGAACAAAACAACACTTGATGCATGTCGAGGATCGACGGGAAAAATCCACGGTACACATTCTGCCTGGGCTCTCTTAAGGTGGCCAAAAATGACGGCTGTAGGTGAATAACTAAAAGCAGTTGGCCAAAACCGGTCAAGAACAGACTGAAGTAATACAGTGGTTGTCCGGGTAGCATTGCTAATCATGATAATATAGTTCAGAGGTGAATATACCCACATGGCGTAATCAACTGACCATGACCTTTTTGCCCCGAACAGACGTAATTGTTTTTTCTTACCTGAACCTATTTGCCCTGTCAATTCACTTGATTAAATGGGCATGTCGAGGATTCACAAACCATAAGGGGACTGTTTTCGCGATGGAGCCAGGATTTGCTTCTGGGCCGTCAGCCGTTTCTTGCTAACTACATGAAACAAATGAACCTGTCTGAAAATTGGCTTGTGTTTGGAGCATTCTTGGCAGAACCACATGTTAGGCTCCACTGTAAATGAGGATGGAAGATCTGCAGAGTTTCATCCTCTAGGAGTTGCTTAAGTGTTCACAACATTTCATTTGGCAATGTGTGGATTGGTATTAAATTAGTCGGAGTCTTCCAGTGTCTCCTGCCTTCCCGTTACCCTTGACACCCTTACCAATCAGGTATCTGTCAATCTCCACCTTAAAAATAACCAATGACGGCCTCCGCAGCTGTCTATGGCAGTTTAGACAGATTTACCACAGAGACTAAAGATATCTCCAATCGCTTAGGTTTTCAAGTTTGAAGAAGGGTCTCGACCCTTTTCTCCATAGATGCTGCCTCACCCGCTGAGTTTCTCAAGCATTTTTTGTCTACTTTAGGTTATGAAGTTGATGACTTGGAGGAAGAAAGCAAATATGCAGTGGCCAAATTTGTAGACAGCTTAAAAATTGGTGGGGTGGCAAATTGTGAAATCAAATTAAATCAAGTGATTTAAAATGGAGAAAATAAAAACTGCAGAAAGCTGAAGTACAAATTGATTTGGGTGTTATTATGACTGAAACACAGAAAGTTAACATGCAGGTTCAGTAGATAGTAGGAAAGTTGAATGGGATTTTGGTCCAAGGGGGTTTGAGTATAAAAGTAAGGTAGTTGTACTGCGACTGTATAAGGAACGACTGATACCACATTGAGAATACAGTGCACAATTTTTCTTTTTCCTGCGCAATGAGGGATATTTCAATGGAGGCAATTGAAAGGCTCACTAGAAAGAGTAGGCACTAGGGGATGAATGTTCTATGAATGAACTTATGTGAGCCCCCCTTGTGGGAGAGGGTGAGGCATGTTAACATTAGAAGAGCATGTAAGATTTTAGAAACATAATAGTTTTATCACCTTGGATGTTGCATGTTGTTTTTACCACTTGGCACAGATGCTGCTGCATCACCAGGTAGTGTCTTTCCGCTGACTGGTTCGCACGCAACAAAAGCTTTTCACTGTACCTCTGTACACGTGACAATCAACTAAACTCAATTCAACTCGGGGGTCGGCATCTAATTTTTTGCGAGTGCTGCTCCTATGTTATGGAAGGTAATGGTCTATGCACGGAAATGCTGAATCACAAGATTACTAAATATGATTAGATACAATTGTGCTGTTTATGCTATCCGAATCTACTTGGAAGCCATGAATTTCGATAAAACACACTAAATGATTAAGAACATTATAGATGCAAGTTTAGATATTTATGCTTGGTAGTATGGAGAACTATTTTACATTGTGCTTCTCTGAAAACTGGTTCCATTGCAGACATTGGGCTACATTTCAGCAGTGAAATACACCATGTGCCTTTAATGTATTATTTATTTACCATTTACATTCAGGAGTAAATTTTTACTTCAAGGCTGTAATGGTACTGTTAAGTACAATTGAATGGCTAAGAAACATTTAGACAGGTACACGGATAGGACAGATTTAGAGGGATATGGCAGGTGGGACTAGTGTAGATGGGACGTACAATACTGGCCAATATGGGACACATTAGGTCGAGGGGCCTAATTCCATACTGTAAGATTCTGACTTTAATATAATACCAATCCGCACATTGCCAAATGAAATGTGTTGCGAACAATTAAACGACTCACTGGAGGATGAAGCTCTGTAGACCTCCCATTGCACTTATAGTGGAGCCAAACAAGTGGTTCAGCCAAGAATGCTCCAAATACAAGCTAGTTTTCAGACAGTTTCAATTGTTTCATGTGGTTAGCAAGAAACAGCTGAGAGCCCAGAAGCAAATCCTGGCTCTATTGCTGAATGTTGAATCCTCGACATGCTTCAAGTTGTTTTGTTCAGAGTAAGTGAAACACTGCCGTCTGCAAAACAAGGCAGAACTTTGTGTGGGTATATTCACAAAGAATGGCAAATCTAAACTGCCCATTACTTCACTCTAAACCAATGGTAAAGGTGTCAAGGGTAATGGGAAGGCAGGAGAATGGGGTTGAGAGGGAAATGATAGGTCAGCCATGATTGAATGGCAGAGTAGATTCAATGCACCAAATGGCCAACTTTTGCTCCTATGACTAATGAACTAATGTACTTGTGAGCTCAGCAATCATGTAACCAGTGGGTCAAGATAAAGTTTTGCAGTCCTGCCAAGGTTGCAACCATTGTCATCCCCAAGTACAAATAGGTATCCATTTGGTAATTGGGATGTATTGCTGAGAGTGGTATCAAGTTGCACTTGCTTATCAATAACACTGCAGCCTTGATTCAAAGATGGATAAAAGGGTTGAATTTCAAGGAGGAGGTGAGTGAATTATCTTGTTAACAAGACAATATTTGTCAAATGGGTATCAAGGATTCCTGCAAAAATGGAAGCAAATGAGAATCTGAGATTGCTGTCTTTGGATTGGTTGCACTTTGGAGTTTGTACTTTGTATCTTGGACTAGAGTTGTATGTTATGTAAAATAAAGCTAGTTGTAGTTATTGGAGATCAATGGTCTCAGATATTCCTTATGTTGATGAGTTAGAGTCTCTCAAAAAAACAATTCTGATAGCAAGTGATTCTTGTTCAGAAGTACAGAATTCTTGGAAAGAGTAAAATCTCTGCCACCAGAATATTCCTTGCGGACTTTATCAACTTGGAAAGACCACACTTGCAGAATCATCCACCATTCCGTTCCCTGTAGAAAGTGCCTATACATGCCTATAAGTGCATTGTTACTCCAGGGTTCCTCTCAAAGGATCTGTTGTGCTCTCTTCCACAAATTATTGCTCTGACAAGTATACGCTTTAGTCAGATGTCAGCATCTACAGCATGTGACTTTCCATTGACCATGAATCCTAGTATTTTAATTTAAGCTGAATTGAAAAGAATGTGTTAATTAGCCCCAATTGAGTTCCACTGCTGAACTAATGAAAATGGTAACATAATTTACTATTTCCCCTCGTTGCTGAGTTGAACAACTGGCTTGGAATCTACCTGAGAGTAATAACTGACATTGAGGTTACTAATCTTTCAAAACTCAAAGTTGCACCAAAAGGTATCGTCTCATGAAAGAACAATTATTCTTTTTGCCAACAATGATGAATAGGACTGGTTTGGAACAATTACATTTATTCTGAGCTGCATTACTAGATCTACAGATTCTTGTGTGTGCGTACCTCTAATATTTATTTCAATCATAATGATTATCAAGGGATGTTTCAAAAATGATCAATGGTGAGTTTATTCTTACCAAGTTTTAGGGGCGAGAAATTTGGCTTCAGTTACACAAGATGGGTGGCAGTGGATTAGTTGTACATAATGTGCAGAACCTAATATTGAATCTTACCTGCAGGAATGGATATGTATTTCAGTGCTGCATATAACAGGAACACAGTTCAACACATATGATCTGGATGAAGGTGTGGTAAATTGGATTAGTAAGTATGCAGATGATACTAAGATAGGGGGTGTTGTGGATAATGAAGAGGATTTCCAAAGTCTACAGAGTGATTTAGGCCATTTGGAAAAATGGGCTGAAAGATGGCAGATGGAGTTTAATGCTGATAAATGTGAGGTGCTACACCTTGGCAGGACAAATCAAAATAGGACGTACATGGTAAATGGTAGGGAATTGAAGAATACAGTTGAACAGAGGGATCTGGGTATAACCGTGCATAGTTCCTTGAAGGTGGAATCTCATATAGATAGGGTGGTAAAGAAAGCTTTTGGTATGCTAGCCTCTATAAATCGGAGCATTGAGTATAGAAGCTGGGATGTAATGTTAAAATTGTACAAGGCATTGGTGAGACCAAATCTGGAGTATGGGGTACAATTTTGGTCGCCAAATTATAGGAAGGATGTCAACAAAATAGAGAGAGTACAGAGGAGATTTACTAGAATGTTGCCTGGGTTTCAACAACTAAGTTACAGAGATAGGTTGAATAAGTTAGGTCTTTATTCTCTGGAGCGCAGAAGGTTAAGGGGGGACCTGATAGAGGTCTTTAAAATGATGAGAGGGATAGACAGAGTTGATGTGGACAAGCTTTTCCCTTTGAGAATAGGGAAGATTCAAACAAGGGGACATGACTTCAGAATTAAGGGACAGAAGTTTAGGGGTAATATGAGGGGGAACTTCTTTACGCAGAGAGTGGTGGCGGTGTGGAATGAGCTCCCAGTGGAAGTGGTGGAGGCAGGTTCATTGGTATCATTTAAAAATAAATTGGATAGGCATATGGATGAGAAGGGAATGGAGGGTTATGGTACGAGTGCAGGCAGGTGGGACTAAGGGGAAAAAAATTTGTTCGGCATGGACTTGTAGGGCCGAGATGGCCTGTTTCCGTGCTGTAATTGTTATATGGTTATATGGTTAACACAGCCCTGTACATCCCCAGCTTCAAATATTGTTTCCAACCAGGTAAATAGGAACTGATGGGTGCTATAGGTAATGAAAACTGTGTGGCAAAGGTATTTGGACACAAAATGCTGGAGTAATTCAGCGGGACAGGCAACATCTCTGGAGAAAAGGAATGGGTTTCGGGTCTAGATCCTTCTTCAGATTGAGAGTCAGGGGAGTGGGAGATACAGAGATAAGGAAGTGTAAGGTGTGAGCACAGAGGGGGAGCAGCGAGAGAGGATGTTGCAGAGCTCTTGTCGGAGAGAGGAGGAGAACTTCTTCAAAGTAGGCATACATTGAGGAGATTTCACAGTGGAGCAGCCAAAATGTGTAGGGAGGAACTGCAGATGCTGGTTCAAACCAAAGATGGGCACAAAAATGCTGGAGTAGCTCAGACTCTCTGGAGAGAAGGAATGGGTGATGTTTCGGATCAAGATCAGGTAAAGGCTCACTTGTTCAGAGAATGTTTATTATTTTGCTTTTGCTACAATTGGACTTGGAGACTTGACATTAATGTTGAAATTCTCATCATGATCCATGCACTAGTTTAGCTTTTGATATGTTGGGGGAAAAAATCTTACAAATTCTGCAGAAGGACAAGCAAAGAAACATCATTGCTCTCCCAGACCAGTGTGCTTGGCATTGAAGTCCCTGTTACACTCATTAGGTTATGTGGCTACTTCCTTTACTGGCCTGACACTGGATTCCCTAAATTCTCCATTCTGGCCTCCATCATAATAATCATAATCGTAACCTATTAGCCAAGTATGTTTTGCAACAAACAAGGAATTTGCTTTGCCATACAGTCATGACAAAAAAGCAACAAGACACACAGCTACATAAAAAATGACTTTAACATCCACCACAGCGACTCCTCCGTGTTCCTCACTGTGATGGAAGGCTATAAAGTCTTATCTTCTTTCCTCCTTTCCTCCCACAGTTGGGGGAATCGAACCATCCACAAATGACGATCGAGCTCCCTCATTGGGGCGGTCTCAGCTCCCGCATCGGGGCTATCGAAATCCTGCGGTTTGGAGTTCCCGAAATCGGTCTGTCACCAGAGACTGCGTGCTCCATGATGTTAAAGACTGCAGCTCTCGCATGTTGGAGAACCAAAGGCCGACCCCTGGTAAAGGGATCGTCCGCTTCGAGATGGTAAGTCTGCAGACTCCACGGTTTTGGAGCACTAGAAATCCCAAACAAGAGGCCGCCAACACCACAATGTTAGGCCATAGTGCCGACTGACATACGAGTGGGAAAAAGTTGCATCTCCGTCGAGGAAAGAGACAAAAAAGTTTCCTCCACATAATACAAAAGTAAAAATAAACTAAAGCATACATTTTACAACAAACTAAAAACACAAAAGAATGAAAAGACGAAGACAGGCCGTTTGCGAGGCAGCCATCGTGCGGCGCCTCCCAGATGGGAAATGATTACTAGGCAGAACAGTGGAAAAGATTCAAGAATGTGCTCAGGAAATGCAATACCCCTGCTGAATTATTCGGATCATTGGGCCCTTGACCTCTCATGGCGGAAACAGGGCATTAGGGTTTGAGAATTGAGAACATGCATTACAGAGGCTTTGTGTAAGTATAAAAAATAGTGCAACACCTCACGAACTACCCAACCACCTGCCCTAAGGTCTATTGCTCTCCCCGTCAGTGAGGAGTCTACTGTTCCCACATTATTAGCCACTTTCATGTGCACAGAACTGATGGATCAAAGGAAAGGATTGCTTCACCTATATGTGAGAGAATTGTTCAAACACTGCACATGATACTGGAAAGATAAAAATCAAAAGTTATATTCAATAGAAATTTCTGTATGACTAGTCGAAATGTATGGAACAGGAAATACAAACTATTTTTGGCGTAGGTAGTTATGTTTAAAAGAGGAAAATATTAGCTTTTGTAAGTACGAAAAAATCATTGGCTTTTAGAAAGGGGATTTGTCAAATGACAATGGAACATAAGCAAGCTAATTTAGAGAAGACACAAAATGCTGGAAGGAAACACCCCTTCCTGCTTTCTGCAGAGACCATTCTCTCTTCAACTCCCTCGTCAACCCGTCCCTTCCCACACAAACCACCCCCTCCCAGGTACTTTCCATGCAACCGCAGGAGATGCAACACCTGTCCCTCTACCTCCCCCCTCGACTCTGTCCAATGACCCCAACTGTGTTTTCAGGTGAGGCAGAGATTCACCTGCACCTCCTCCAACCATATCTACTGTGTCTGCTGTTCCAGGTGTGCTCCTGTGTATCGGCAAGACCAAGCGCAGGCTTGGCGTACGATTCGCTGAACACCTCCACTCAGTCCGCCTACACCTACCTGATCTCCCGGTTGCTCAACTCTTTAACCCCCCCTCCCATTCCCATTGACCTTTCTGTCCTGGGCCTCCATTTCTCAGTGTGAGGCCCAGCCCAAATTGGAAGAACAGCACCTCATATTTCACTTGGGTAGCTTACACCCCAGCGATATGAACATTGACTTCTCTAACTTCAAATAGCCCTTGATTTCCCTCTCTCTCCATCCCCTCCCCTTCCCAGTTCTCCGACCAGTCTTACTGTGCCCGACTATATTTTACCTCTGTACCGCCCACTCCTCTGACATCAGGCTGAAGAAGGGTTTCGAACCAAAATGTCACTCATTCCTACGCTTCAGAGATGCTGCCTGTCCCGCTGAGTAACTCTAGCATTTTGTTTCTACCTTCGATATTAACCAGCATCTGCAGTTCTTTCCTACACATCTTGCTAGAAGGACTCAGCAGCTCAGTCAGGGACTGGAGACAAGCTAATGTTTCAGCTCACACTCTTATTTACAAC
Organism: Leucoraja erinaceus; assembly: GCF_028641065.1. Taxonomy (NCBI): domain Eukaryota; kingdom Metazoa; phylum Chordata; class Chondrichthyes; order Rajiformes; family Rajidae; genus Leucoraja; species Leucoraja erinaceus. The sequence goes on from NC_073379.1 coordinate 87,423,455, forward strand.
TTTATCCAACACAGAATACTTATAAATTCTTCTTAAGCATACATCTTACCAGCTCATCATTGATGTAGCTTTAACTGAGAGGAGGATGAACTTTTCAGATTCAGATTCAATTTTAATTGTCATTGTCAGTGTACAGTACAGAGACAACGAAATGCATTTTACGAGAACTTTTAATCTCTATATAACCATATAACCATATAACAATTACAGCACGGGAACAGGCCATCTCGGCCCTACAAGTCCATGCCGAACAATTATTTTCCCTTAGTCCCACCTGCCGACACTCATACCATAACCCGCCATTCCATTCTCATCCATATGCCTATCCAATTTATTTTTAAATGACACCAACGAACCTGCCTCCACCACTTCCACTGGAAGCTCATTCCACACCGCTACCACTCTCTGAGTAAAGAAGTTCCCCCTCATGTTACCCCTAAACTTCTGTCCCTTCATTCTGGTCATGTCCTCTTGTTTGAATCTTCCCCATTCTCAAAGGGAAAAGCTTGTCCACATCAACTCTGTCTATCCCTCTCACCATTTTAAAGACTTCTATCAAGTCCCCCCTTAACCTTCTGCGCTCCAGAGAAGAAAGACCTAACTTATTCAACCTTTCTCTGTAACTTAGTTGTTGAAATCCAGGCAACATTCTAGTAAATCTCCTCTGTACTCTCTCTATTTTGTTGACATCCTTCCTATAATTGGGCGACCAAAATTGTACACCATAGTACACTATAGACTTTGGAAATCCTCTTCATTATCCACAACAACCCCTATCTTGGTATCATCTGAATACTTACTAATCCAATTTACCACACCTTCATCCAGATCATTGATGTACATGACAAACAACAAAGGACCCAACACAGATGCCTGAGGCACCCCACTAGTCACCTGCCTCCAACCCGACAAACAGCCATCCACCATTACCCTCTGGCGTCTCCCATTCAGCCACTGTTGAATCCATCTTGCTACTCCTGCATTTATACCCAACAGTTGAACCTTCTTAACCAACCTTCCATGAGGAACCTTGTCAAAGGCCTTACTAAAGTCCATATATCCAAAATCCACTGCTTTACCCTCGTCAATTTCCCTAGTAACCTCTTCAAAAAATTCAAGAAGATTAGTCAAACATGACCTACCAGGCACAAATCCATGTTGACTGTTCGTAAACAGGCCCTGTTTATTCAGATGCTTATATATATTATCTCTAAGTATCTTTTCCATTAATTTGCCCACCACTGAAGTCAAACTAACAGGTCTATAATTGCTAGGTTTACTCTTAGAACCCTTTTTAAACAATGGAACAACATGCGCAGTACACCAATCCTCGGGGACTATTCCCATTTCTAATGACATTTGAAATATTTCAATCATAGCCCCGGCTATTTCTACACTAACTTCCCTCAATGTCCTAGGGAATATCCTGTCAGGACCTGGAGACTTATCCACTTTTATATTTTTCAAAAGTGTCAGAACTTCTTTTACTTTGAAACTCATAGTATCCATAGCTACTCTACTAGTTTCCCTTACATCACATAATTCAATATCCTTCTCCTTGGTGAATACCGAAGAAAATAAATTGTTCAATATCTGCCCCATCTCTTTTGGCTCTGCAGATAGCTGTCCACTCTGTCTCTCCAATGGACCAATTTTATCCCTCGTTATCCTTTTGCTATTAATATAGCTGTAGAAACCCTTCGGATTTACTTTCACCTTACTTGCCAAAGCAACCTCGTATCTTCTTTTAGCTTTTCTAATTTCTTTCTTAAGATTATTTTTACATTCCTTATACTCCTCAAGCACCTCATTTACTTCATGCTGCCTATAATTATTGTAGATCTCCCTCTTTTTCCGAACAAGATGTCCAATTTCCCTTGAAAACCAGGGCTCTTTCCAATTTTTACTGTTTCCTTTTGACCAAACAGGAACATAAAGATTCTGTACTCTTAAAATTTCCCCTTTAAATGTCCTCCATTTCCCTTCTACATCCTTCCCATAAAACAAAATGTCCCACTTCACTCCTTTTAAATAATTTTGCATCGCATCAAAGTTAGCCTTTCTCCAATCAAAAATCTCAATCCTAGGTCCAGTTCTGACCCTCTCCATAATTATATTGAAACTAATGGTATTGTGATCACTGGACCCGAAGTGCTCCCCAACGCATACCTCCACCACCTGTCCAGTCGCATTTCCACAGGAGGTCCAGCACTGCCTCTCCTTTAGTAGTTACCTCTATGTATCGCTGCAAAAAATTATCCTGCACACATTTTACAAACTCCAAACCATCCAGCCCATTTACAGAATGTGTTTCCCAGTCTATATGTGGAAAGTTGAAATCTCCCACAATCACTACCTTGTGCTTACTACTAATATCTGCAATCTCCTTACATATTTGCTCTTCCAATTCTTGATCCCCATTGGCGGTCTATAATACACCCCTATAAGTATTGCTACACCTTTCCCACTTCTCAGTTCCACCCAAATAGCCTCCCTAGATGAGCCCTCCAATCTATCCTGCCAAAGCACTGCTGTAATATCTTCCCTGACTAGCAATGCAACACCTCCACCTCTTGCCTCTCCAATTCTCACACCTGAAGCAACAAAATCCTGGAATATTTAGTTTCCAATCACAGCCCTCCTGCAACCATGTTTCACTGATCGCCACAACATCATACTTCCAGGTGTCTATTCAGACTCTAAGCGCATCCACTTTTCTTACAATGCTCCTAGCATTAAAATATGCACATTTAAGAAACCCACCCTCTCTTATTCTCTGTTACTTCCTTTTTTTTCTTTCTCCTCTTGTGTCCGAGTGCTTCCCTTTTCTGCTTCTTGCCTCCCATTCTGTCTACTAGCTTTCTCTATTTGAGTCCCTCGCCCCACCCATTCTAGCTTTGTTAATTCAGTACATATGTCCCCTGGATAATAAAATTAAACACTTTTGCAAATTATTCAGGTTAAAGTATTATACCATATCATTACATTTTGTTCCTTCTCACAATCCTGGTAATTTTGCATTGGTCCTCATATTTAAATGTTCAGGATAATTTAGTCTCAAGTTTCAAGTTACTTCTCAAGTTACTCAAGTTACTATTTCAAGTCACTCTCCGAATTCAGTAGAATGTTTCTAACATCAGATGATATAATTGTCGACAATAAATGTAAGCTTGGAGGAAATCTATTGTGATTCTAGGACAATTTAGTATCAATGATTTAATCAATTCTGAACAACTCTGCAGTGATCAATAGCTCAATTCTCAGATCAATTAAAGAAAGCTGATAAAAGCCTTGAACAGTGTTCAAGAAGGAACTGCAGATGCTGGAAGATCGAAGGTACACAAAAATGCTGGAGAAACTCAGCGGGTGTCAGTCTGAAGAAGGGTTTCGGCCCGAAACGTCGCCTATTTCCTTCGCTCCATAGATGCTGCTGCACCCGCTGAGTTTCTCCAGCATTTTTGTGTACCTTAAAAGCCTTGAACATATTGTTTACGGTAAGGACTGTGAAATGCCAATTTTTAAATTGCAGTGCAGTTTTATTTTGGGAACAATTTTTCTTTTATATCATGGGAATTTCAAACTCTCAAGTTTAAATCAGTGTATGATGTTTGAATTGGCCTGAATTTGTGAGAACAATATAAACTCCGAGTGTCCTTCTAAATTACTTGTATAAATGACTTGCAGATGTACTATAGCTCAATGATTGTTGCTAATCACAATCCTGGATTTCCCAGCCTAACCACATTGAGTGTTGCACAAGGAATGAAAATAAGGTCCATTACTATGGCTTTGACCAATTTTGGCTGAAGATAACTGGGGATGAGTAAGCATAAGACATTGTATGTGAGAGAATAAGAAGCCAATCCCTTCTGAATTTGCTATATTCTGTTAATTCCCACATCGCAATACTTTTAAAATAATTAGTGACTAAATCTCCAACTGTGCTGCCAAGAAAAAGGTTTAATAACAATGTACATTTGATTAATTGAATTGAAGAATAATCAAATTTAAGACCCCGATTTGTAGGGAAGGGTAAACTCGATGGCACAATTATTAACCATGTAAATTGAATATTGATGTATGTGTTTGGATGACTTTAGTAGAATTACTAAATACAAATATTGTTATATAAAATTGATCCATTAACATTGGCTTTAAATGACTTTTCACATTCCTTTCACATTGTGCAAGGGTGATCATCCACAGAAAAATATTTAGACTGTTCTTGCTTTTTTCATTTTAACATGGGTGAAAAGCTAAACACTTGAAATGAATTTATTTAAAGACGTCAGCTGGACTATACACACAAAACAGTTTCAGCAAGAATGCAACATTTTAGTTATAAAACCTTGAGAGAATTGTACCTACAGCCCTCTATCCTTGTATGTGAGTCTTTGGATACAAGAGTTAGAATGGCTCAGAATACTTATGAGTGGGCATCTTGTATTGGGTCCCACAGGATATATTTTTTGCCTTGATCTCCAGAATAAGCTGTGCTGCAATAATGTTCAGAAACCTTGGTAAACCTTGTCCATATAAACAATAAAAATGGATGAAGAAAGTAAATGAATAACAGCAATAAAATTAGGGCAAATTAAAATTGAATGTAATGCAAAAAGAAATATGGAAAATTGTGTCTGAAGATAAATAATAGCTAAAAATGAAAATCCAGAAATAATTTACAATTTTATACTGCTAGAGATAAGAAAAATGTGATAGAATGTAAATTTAATAATTAAAATGGTCTTCCATTGTTGTTGTAACTCTCACCACATCTGGCAAATGTAGCTGGCAAGTGATGTGTGAATGTATTCATTTTCTGAAGTTTATGGGGAGGTTAGTAGCTAGTTCTTTTTTTCATGAATGTTAATAGCAGAGTGGTGCAGAATGACTGCCAATTTGTGGCGACTTAACATCTCTTCATTACTGCAACTTGTTACATGCACATGAATATTAAACACATGAATATTAAACATATGACTTAGTTGTGGAGGGAGGGGTCTGCCCGAGCAGGTTCCAGTCTGGTGCTGGGAGAATGCCTCAGTTCTGTGATCCTTTTAATTTACTTACTGATTTGAGCCTTGGGCTCAACACACTCCACTTCAGTAGCAGCCTCTAATAATCTGTACAACATGTGTGGAGTTCCTGATTTTCAATAGTATTTCATTTTTCATTGAAATTGGACTGTGTTGTGCACAATCCCCGAGACCTTCAATATTGCATTCCAACCCCTTGTGATAAAACCATATAAAAACATATAATTTACTTTCCTAATGGTTTGCTGCGTCTGGATCTCTTTGCATCGTATAAACTAGTTCCCTTGGTGCACTAGTTTGTTGTTATAATAAAAATATATTCTTTCTTTTTTTCTACCAGGCTTCATGGTATCACATTAATCTATGACTGTCATCTCCTTGCCCAGTGAGTTAAAGATAACTCTTCTGTCCACTATTGTTAATCCTTTTTATTTAAAATTACCCATTTCCCTTGATACATTGACTATTCTGGGTGAATTTTCTCTTCAAAAAAATAAATAATGCAGAATTGTATCATGCAAATTGTCGTAATGTCTTTAACAATTTTTACGACAGAGGAAATCATGTTGCCAAGGTTCAGAATTCTGCAAGCAAGTGAGTGTTAAGTCATTTGAACTATGATTGAAAAGTTTGAGATGTTTTTTGACAAATACCTCTCTAATATTTCAGAAATTGTTGGCACATAGTTCTGAAACTTGGCTGGGTGATGGCATCACTTTAATTTAGAGATACAGTGTGGAAACGGACCCTTCAGCACCCAAGGTATGCGCCAACCAGCGATCAGCACACATTAACACTATCCTACACACACTAGGGACAACTATAAAATTTACCAAGCCAATTAACCTACAAACCTGTACGTCCTTCGAATGTGGGAGTAAACCGAAGATCTCGGTAAAAACCCACGCAGGTCACGGGGAGAACGTAAAACTCCGTACAGACAACACCCGTTGTTGGGATCGAACCTAGGTCTCCGGCACTGCATTCGCTGTAAGGCAGCAACTCTACCGCTGTGCGACCGTTAGTTAGAATGTAGAAACAAAGAACTGCAGATGCTGGTTTATACCATAGACACAATGTGCGAGAGTAACTCAGTGGGTCAGGCAGCATCTCTGGACAAAAGGGCTAGGTGATGTTTTGGGTCAGGACCATTCTTCAGAATCCATTAGTAGCCTTTTCTCAGTTCCCAATGCTGTAAGATGAATCATTCCATTTTTATAGATATTTTAAAGATATTTGGTAGTAAGTTATTGTTTAATCGGAGTAAGTGTGAGGTATTGCACATTGGTATGCTGAATGTAAGGGGAAAGTATACAATTAATGGCAAGACCCTTAACAACATTAATGTTTTGAGGGATCTTGAGGTCCATCCATAGCTCTCTTAAAAAAGCCCCACAAATTGATAGAATGGTAAAGAAGTCGGTAAATGGTAAAGAAGGCCGCATTTGGAGTATTGTGTGCAGTTCTGGTCACCCTCTTATAGATTTACAGAAGGTGAGAAGGGGCAAGATTTAAAGGAGATGTGTGGAGAAAAGCTTTTTTTACACAGAATGGTGGGTGCCTGGTGTGTGCTCCTAGGCATGAGTGTTCTGTAGAGGCTTTTAGATATTCACATGGATAAGCAGGGAATGAAGGGATATAGATCACATGAAGGCAAAGGAGATTAGTCCAACCTTGCATAATTGTTGGCAGGAACAATGCACAGGCATCGTATGGCCACATGGGGCCGGTCCCACTGAGAAGCGCATATGTAGTTGTGAGCGACATCGCGCGGGGCTCCGAAATATTTGTAGCACACAAAATCTTCGTGCGCCAACGGCCTGTCGTGGAACTGATGGCCAAAGTGGGACAGGCCCAGGCCCAACGTCTCACCTTCAACAGCAGCAGAAGCAGGCAAACCATCGCCAAACTCAGCCTGTGGCTCATGGCCATTGCGGTCCGGATCCGCCCCCACTTCTACTCCCAGAGCGGGGCCAAGAAAATTGAAGATAGACACAAAATGCTGGAGTAACTCAGCGGGACCGGCAGCATCTCTGGAGAGAAGCAATGGGTGATGTATCAGGTCAAGACCCTTCTTTCAGACTGAAGAGAGTCTCGACACGAAACATCACCCATTGCTTCTCTCCAGGGATGCTGCCGGTCCCGCTGAGTTACTCCTGCATTTTGTGTCCATCTTTAAATGACGTTATGCGCACCAGACGGCTGTGCAGGCGAATGAAGTTACGCACGACCTTCGGGGGACCGTCGCGGCTCAACGCGACCATGAGGTCGCGTAATTTGCGTGCCAAGGACACGTAAGTGGGACAGGCCCTTAAGGAACAAATTTCAATGAACTCGTGTGGAAGATTTAGGTACGTTGCAAAACCTACCTTAAGCGTCGCTGCAGATCTGTCCAAGCCCGTGTGCGTGATTTTGGCGCCGTTGAGAGGGGGGCGGGGTTAAAACGCGATTTTTCCTAGGCTGTTCAAATCAAAGTTGTTCAGCCTACTTAGTTGCTGATGAAAAATCGCTTGGAGGTTTGTTCGCTGGAGCTATTTTTACATTTAGCGGGTTTATTTAATTATTATAGTAGTTTAAAAATTATCCTCCAAACCCGCGACTGCCGACCACGGGCCGGATCTCATACAGGGGACAACGGAAGGTAGGCTGTTTATTTTTACATTAAAAAGCGCTTGTTACGATCACTTTATAAAAAGTTTTATGTTGTGAGTAGCTAATTTGGGGCCCATTATATCCCGCAGTATTTTTCTGGGCATTTGGGAGTACAAATCTACCGCAATGGGAACATTCCAAACCAGCGCGTTCCACACAGTTCCAAGGATCCCACTCAAAAGCTGATTAAAATGGCCATTAATTTACAGGAATTGAACACTAAATTCCTTCCATTTGGCCTATAAATTAATGTCAATGAGATTTAAAAATCATGTTTTAATGTGAATTCTTTGTGAATGTTATTTGGACACTTAGGCTATTTAAAAATGTTAATCTTTCCTTAAGAAATGGATAGATATTTAGATCTAGTAATTGCAGTTTGGAATTAGCTACAATTCGGTAACTAACTAATTATATGCTTTAATTTCAGGTCATCCAAGTAAGATTGTGTTGTATTTGTTTCAGAATGCTTCAATCTAAGATAACTGAACATTTCATTCAGTTCTCTTAATTTTTAAGAAAGTTATGAGCTTTTGACTGTCCACGATCACAGCTTTTTTGTTATGTCCATAGAAAATCAATAGGGAACAAGATGCTAATTTCCGAGTATGAAAATGGCCATAACCTTTTTAATACTTGAGATATGAAAGTGAATTAGGTGTCAAATTAAACTTTGTTTTATGCTTTATCTGATTGGATAAATTGCAGACTTGATTTTTAAAATCTCAAATTTTGTATCATTGCTAGAAGATTAGTTTTGGTTTATTACTTTTGTAGATTGGTTTATGCATGAAAGCCAAACATAGTAGAATAGCATCACTATCCCCACCCTACTGTATGATTCATACTAACACCCACTTCCTAAACTGGTCAGTCTTGGAAGCGGTTACGATGAACTAACAACTAATGACCAGCTGTACCGTTATAATATGGGTACTGATTAAAGATGATCTTGAACTCCAGATTGTGGATTTTGCTTATTTAAATGGCGTCAGAAGTGGGATCCGAACCCACGCCTCCAAGAAGGGTAAAGACATGCTCGTTGCGGACACTCTCTCTTGCGCACCACGGGCATCCAACGAACGACACCCCTACGAACGGGACGAGTTTACGGTTCTCAGCATTGACTTTGTTCCCGCAAAACAATTGTACCGCTTAGCTGAAAACACAGCCACTGACACCACCCTCCAGCTACTCTCATCCATAATCAAGAGAGGCTGGCCAGACAGACAATCCAGCGTACCGCCGGAGGTCCAGCCGTTCTTCCTGGTCCGTGATGAACTGATAATACAGGATGGTGCCATTGTTAAGAGCCACAAAGTAGTGATCCCCTCATCGCTACATGACGAATACTACAAAGAGGCACACAGCGGCCACCCAGGCACCGACGCCACGCTGGCTCACGCACAGAACATGTTCTACTGGCCCGGCATGGTCAAGTACATACGGGACAGGACAGCCTCCTGCCCCATCTGCAACAGCCTGGCACCGCACCAACAGAAACAATCCTTACTTCACCAGCCTCCACCAGCACTGCCCTGGACGCCGCTGGCAGCAGACATTTTCGAGTGGCACGGTAAACACTATCTAGTCCTGGTTGACTCCTATTCTAACTGGTTCAAACTCGATTTACTGCCTTCTATCACATCAAAGATAGTCATTCAAAAGCTACAGAAACACTTCTCCACATTCGGCGCACCTGTCCGCTTGCAGACTGACAATGGAAGTTTACAGTTTACTCTTTGCTAACCGATGGAATTTCCATCATGTCACGAGAAGCCCTGAATACCCACAAAGTAACGGGCTCGCTGAACGAGCCATCAGAAGCGCTAAACAGCTAATGGAACGTGCCCACCTGGCAAGGTCAGACGTGTCTCTCGACCTCTTAAACCTCTAGAACATTGCTAGAGATGGAACCCTGGGCTCGCCGGCCCAGCGACTGACGTCCAGGACAACGAGGACCTCCGATCCCGATTGCCCAGCAGAAGCTGGTGCCACAGGTGCTGAAGCCAGCTACAATCCAGAAGCGTATCCAGGAGAAACACGACATACAGAAACGATCACATGACCAGTCCAGCAAACCACTTAAACCACTACTACCGGGCCAAGTCGTTCGTTTGCAAGCTTCTGTGGGACATTCCCCTTTGGGTAGCGTTGTTAGCCTGGCTGAAGAACCACGATCTTACCTTGTGGACATTGATTGCACCCTATACCGTTGGAGCCACATACACTTGCTTGCTGTGAAGGAACCATGTCCACCACCAGCTGGTCCTTATGCTCCACCTCTACTGTTCCAGCCATCTGCTGCCGCATCCACCACCAGTCCCCGCATGTCCCTTACCCCACCACGACCGGCGGCTATGATTAACAATAATACCATCTCTCCTGCATGCTCCCCGTGTCGGTCACCACGGGTGTCCCCTGCTGCTTTCTCACTTCCGGGTTCACCACCTCCTTTTAATCTTTCTGGGGAGAGGGCTTGGTCTGTACATGTTTGGGCCGTATTAGTAGACCACCTGACAGATATGGCGAGTATATTTGAATTCTTGCGACGTGTGTGTTTAACCATATTCACTCTTTACGGGGAAGAATGTAGATTTGTTTATGCATGAAAGCCACTCATAGTAGAATAGCATCACTAACCCCACCCTACTGTATGATTCATACTAACACCCACTTCCTACACTGGTCAGTCTTGGAAGCGGTTACAATGAACTAACAACTAACGACCAGCTGTACCGTTATAATATGGGTACTGATTAAAGATGATCTTGAACTTCAGATTGTGGGTTTCACTTATTTACAACTGTCATGGAAGCGGATACAGTAGATGAGGTTGACATGGTTTGCCACAATTGTTAAGACAACATCCTGTCAAAAGGATAGTGCTGGTATTATTGCTCTACCTCAAAGGCTATGTGGTGCTGCCATACTCCATACCGGCTTTCATTATAATGCCATTCTCCAGGCAAGTTTGATCATGAAATAATTAGCCTCCTATTTGGTTAAAGGGACAATGCTTATATCTACACAAGATTGTATGATATGATTCTACTTGTGATGAGGATCATTCACGAAGAATATCTCTCAAGAAATTAGAGTGCTTTTTACAGCATGTCTTCCCTATAGTTCTGTAATTGGGACAATATATCTGAAGTCTGCTTCAACTTCAAAAGCAAATCAAATTTTAAGAGAAAGGATTGCAAATTTCACATTAAAAAAAAAATTCAAATTAAAACGTTGTGGCCCAACTGCAACAGATTGGGGTTTCATGTCTACTCTGTACTTCCTCAGTTGTTGGAGACATTCCAAAAAGTACAGCAAGTAGTTGTTTTGAAAACTTACTCATGTTCATGATTTTTTTGTATTCATTATAATAGTACTTTTATATCTGCAAATGCTGCCTTTATATTGCTTGTTGAAGATTTTGTAGATCAAGAGTATTTTATTGTTATATGTCCCAAAGCGGAACAATTAAATTCTTGCTTGTAGCAGCAGCGCATCAGGTTTGTAAACACAGTAATATAATAAACAAACAGAAAAAAAAAGTGCAAGAATTTTTTTTAAACTGAATATAATGCAAAAACAAAAGAAAGTCCATCATCCAGAGTGCAAACAAATTGGAGTTTGTAGTGTTCAATAGTCTGATGGTTATTGCGAAGAAGCTGTTCCTAAACATCGACGTTACTATTTTCAGACTTCTATACCTTTTTCCTAATGGCTGGAATGAAATGAGAGCATGGCGAGGGTGGTGTGCATCCTTGATGATATTGGCTGGCTTTTTGAGACAGTGCCTCTTATAGATCACTTTGACAGTGGGGAGGTCAGTATCTGTGATGGGCTGGGCAGTGTTCACTACTTTTTGTAATCCCCTCAGAGTTGCTGAACCAAGCCATGATGCAACCAGTCAAAATGCTCTCTACCATACACCTGTAGAAGATCGAGAAACTATTCGGTGACAAACCAAATCTCCTCAATCGTCGAAGGAAGTGAAAGCATTGATGGTTTTTCTCTAAGCATTGATGTGCTGGGTCCAGAACCGGTCTTCAGAGACATGCATGCCCAGAAACTTGAAGTTGTTGACTCTATCCGCCACCAACCTGCTGAAGACGACAGTTTGTGGATCCTCTGCCTTTCCCTTCTAAAGTAAACAATCAGTTCCTTGATTCAATTTGTAAAATCATATGCAATTTTTTTTCTCAGCAACATTTAAAAGGTCTAATAAATTAAATGGCGTGTCTACTGGTAGTTGTATCGTCTTGTCACTTTTTTTGCAATAGGCAATTTCCTAGATTACAATCACTGTTAATCTCCAGGTTATGCACAAATTATTTTCCTAACAACTGTCTGTAAGGAGATTTATCCATGTCAAACATTACCATTACTGAGTTAGTGAGATACAGTAACCTATATCTCTCTAAATACTTATTATAATTGAATATCCACACTAACACTGACCATAATTAAACTTTTGGAATATGTATGGTACCCAAGTAATAATAAATACCATGAAATTATCACTGGCTTAAAAATAGAATTTGTGTATTGTTGGATTTCTGCAAGTTAGATCAATTGTAATCTGGGGAAACCTTGTGCTTTAATGGAATTGTGGGTCCAATTTGCAGTGTGTTTAGATTTATTTTCATTTGGTCATTAAAAAGACATTCACTAGAGGATTTGGTGATTTACAGGATCTTTTAAAAAAAATAATCAATGCACATTAAACATTTCATTCTGTTTAAAATTAACTTGTAATAAGTTGCTTTATACTGTTATGTGCTTTTTAGCCAATACATAAAAGTGTTTAGAAAAATCAGGACAGGTGAGAGCAAAGTTTTGCATGATTAACTTTAAGGACTAACAGAGTATTCAAGCAGAGTGCCTTCTATTGTCTCCACAAGGTTCTTAATTTCCAGTTCATTTGGTATAAATACCATATAACCATATAACAATTACAGCACGGAAACAGGCCATCTCGACCCTTCTAGTCCGTGCCGAACACATAATCTCCCCTAGTCCCATATACCTGCGCTCAGACCATAACCCTCCATTCCCTTCCCATCCATATAACTATCCAATTTATTTTTAAAATACCAGCCCATGTTAATAAGAAACAAATGTAAGTGTTGTTTACAAGTCATATATGGTGGTATCCTTAAATTAGCCTCTGCCTTTTACATTCCATCCTTCTGTTTAGGTCCACCTAGACCTATCCTTGTGTTAGGTATGATTGGATTGATTTAGCTCTTGTCCACTTTCTCTCAAATGGTCCCGATTATCCAATCAGCCAGATGACCTCCTGCTTTGCTCCTTACTTGCACACCCTGACCTTAGTACATAGATATACATCTTGCCCTGTCCATTCCTACCTAACTTTCTCTGAATATAAAACTGCCATTGGGTCCACTGAAATGTTGTTTTCATTATTGAGTGTATGGTACTGTGAAATAATGCCACATTTAAAAATTCAATTCTACATTTAGTCATTTAAAAAAAATAAAAGCTCTTAATTTAGAGGCATCACTTCAACTTGTTCAACATGAGCACAAATGTAAATTGATTCACATACATCTATTTAATTTATGCTCAAACAGATCCATTGATTGAAACACCACATTCTAGTTGAAATCCAACCAGGTTAACATGTGAGATTTATCTTGTTAGCTTAATGATCCAATAGGCAAGATGGTAGAAATTTGTTATGAAATGGTGGTTCGATAGTACGGAACTTCTGCATTTTTCAGCTTGAAATTGTGCAATATGATGCATTCTGTAGCGAGTCTTTTAACTTACTTGAATGCAATATATATGGTTTAAATTGGATTAGCTATGAATAAGGTTAGACTAAATTACATTCCACAGTAGAGCCCAGGCTCCGATCAAGACGTGCAGCACATGAATGTTTTTAGTGTATTCATGTATGGAAATCAGGTAATAATAAAACACTTGGCCCATGTTGACCAACCTGGGTCTCACTGCACACCTGGTAGTGCTCCTGGCCTGACTCCAGAGAATGCATACCATCTCTCATTCCTGTCCTTGAGTATTCTACCCTGATCATAGCTGCTTACCTGCTTAGGTTCCCAATGCTGAACACTCCCCTGTTCCCAGTTTTGACTGCACACCTAGTACTATTCCAGACCTTGACTCTGGATGCACCTTGGCCTAGCTCCTAGCCCCTTTGCCCTGACAATATATCTGGCTCACACAGAAAGACCCATATCTGACCCCCTGGACTTAACCTATTATGTTCAAGTCCACAGATGCTTATCGAATGCAGTAATCCTTTATGGGGCACTTCACAAACCAAATTAACAAAATTTGCTACATTCATTGGCTTCCTTGTTATCTAACATGCTAGTTACTTTGTCAAAGAAGTCAACAATTGGTTGAACACAATTTCTCATCCATAAAATTATACTCTCTCCGCTAAATAAGTATTCTGTTACCATTTCTTTCATTTTCCTAACAAACTGTCCTGAAGTCATTTTCACACCCAATATTTTGCTGTCTTCCTTTCAGCTGGGACTTTTCCGAAATGCAAATTCCAATAACTATATATTTAAGCAATATTATTCTATTAAATGTGATCTTGAGAGTACATAATATTTTCTGTGGTATTCATAACACAACAATGATAAAAAGATCTTTGTTTTGATTGCACCTACCAACATGCATACATTATTACATTACAGTTAATATGTACCGAGGGCAAATTTTTTGTTCCAATGCTCCCCATTCCCAATTACTTTTACATTTAAGTGATTGAAATCCAAGTGAAGTTTAAATGGCATCATAAAAGTAAAACCTCCAGAATGGATGATATTCATTACGTGGTTGGTTGGGGTCAGTATCAGCACAATTACTATAATAAACTTTGAATCTTCAGGTGTCCTGGTTCAAGCTAAAACTAAAGACAAATAATAATCTCCTCACACATTCCCCTGCAAGTATCTTTGTCACTCCTTTAAAATATGCCCCTTCTTTGAACAAGCTCTTAAATATTGCATCGGAATCAGTTTCCATCTGATTACACTCCTGGAGGATGTTCATCTACGTGTCAATAAATAAAACAACGAGATTGGGGACATTTCTATTCAACTTGTCAAAGGAATTGGGGGGATTTAGAAATATGTCAGTGAGGTAAACAAACATAATAATTGAGTGGCAAATGACAATAGTGCTACCGTCCCAATATTTAACTGAAGGAAATAATGGGTTATCAGGGCTGTATGTTGTGACAGACAGCCTGACACCTTGCATGTCATTTTAATATTACACTTATCCTATCCCCTGGATATTCCGGATGAATAAATTAAGGTTTTGTCAACTAATTACAAATCAGGCTAATTACAAATCAATAACATGAGCCAACCCCGAAAGATGAAGCGCTGAGCATTGGGATCCAAACATCACGGACAACTGGCCTCAGTTCCCCGCTCACATCTGGCAGTGTTCTCTGTCTGAACCAGGGGCCGTGGAGTGTTTTTCAAAGTGGGGAGGCTGAGTGATCACTGATCACTGGCCTTGGGGGTACCCAGTGAGGGAGTGGAATAACTGAGTGGGGAGGGGGTGTGGAAGTAGGGGGTCCCCCCTCCCAGGCCCAGGGCAGGGATTTTTTGAAATTTGATGTTTTAAAATCATGCTTTAGGTCATTGTAGAAGTATGATTTCAATGTTTTTTGTATGAAGTATTTTTAAGAGGTAACTTTTTAAGGGGTAACTTTTTCCACACAAAGGGTGGTGGGTGTATGGAACAAGCTGCTAGAGGAGGTAGTTGAGGCAGGGACCATCCCAGCATTTAAGAAACAGTTAGACTGATACATGGATAGGACAGGTTTGGAGGTATGGACCAAAAGCAGGTAGCGTAGCTGGGATATGTTGGCTGGTGTGGGCAAGTTTCGCTGAAGGGCCTGTTTTCACACTGTATCACTCTATGACTACATTATGCCTCCACCATGCATCAATGCTTCAAAATCAAGTGATCGTGTTTTATTGCCATATAATTAAGCATAGAAACAGAAAATAGGTGCAGATAAAGGCCATCGGCCCTTTGAGCCAGCACTATAATCATGGCTATTCATCTAAAATCAGTACCTCTTTCCTGTTTTTTCCCTATATCCCTTGATTTTGTTAGCCCCAAGAACTAAATGTAACTCTCTCTTGAAAACATCCAGTGAATTGCCCTGCACTGCCTTCTGTGGCGGAGAATTCCACAGATTCACAACTCTCTGCGTGAAGAAAGTTTGTCCTCATCTCAGTCCTAACTGGCCTACCCTTTATTCTTAAACTGTGACCCCTGGTTCTGAACTCCCCCAACATCAGGCACATTTTTCCTGCAGTTATAGTAAGTGAAAATCTAGCAGGCAAGCAGGATGCTTTCTCCAATCACTCCCATTTGAAGTCCACTATCTTCTACTGTTTCTACCCAGTGCTTGGTACTTACTTCCAGCAGCCACTGGTTGACCCCCAGGATGCACCGAGCAGCAGCCTGACCCATGCTGGTCACCTGGGCGAATTTGGCACAGAGACTCTCATGGCAGCGGCGCAATGCTTCCAACGCCTCCGATGGCCCGGGACTCTTGCACAGAGGCTGCTCCATGGCTGGAGCTGCAGTGAGCGACTCGCCAGCCCGGCAAACACTCGCAGCCCCGCTCCCCATCCGCATCTGTCCCCATCACTGCTTCAGCTTCCAAAACCCATGGCCCATGCACTGTCTCTCTCTCTCTCTCCCTCTCTCCCCTCTCTCTCTCTGTCCTCTGTCTCTCTCTCTCTCCCTCTCTCTCTCTCTCTCTCTCTCTCTCTCTCTCTCTCTCTCTCTCTCTCTCTCTCTCTCTCTCTCTCTCTCTCTCTCTCTCTCTCTCTCTCTCTCTCTCTCTCTCTCTCTCTCTCTCTCTCTCCCCCCCCTCTCTCTCTCTCTCTCTCTCTTTCCCCCTCTCTCTCTCTCTCCTCTCTCTCTCTCTCTCTCTCTCTCTCTCTCTCTCTCTCTCTCTCCTCTCTCTCTCTCTCTCTCTCTCTCTCTCTCTCCCTCTCTCTCTCTCTCTCTCTCTCTCTCTCTTCCCTTTCACTCTCCCCCCTGTCTCTCTGTTTCCTGCCCCTCTCGCTCTCTCTCCCCCCTCCCTTTGACTCTCACGGCAGCGGCGCAATGCTTCCAACGCCTCCGATGGCCCGGGACTCTTGCACTGAGGCTCCTCCATGGCCGGAGCTGCAGCGAGCGACTCGTCAGCCCCGCAAACACTCGCCAGCCCGGCAATCATTCGCCAGCCCTGGCTCCCCACATCTGTCCCAGCCGCTGGTTCTGCTTCCATCCCTCTCTCAGCCCCGGTTCTCCAACACCCGCGGCCCATGCAGTTTATCTGAGTTTTGACATTTTTCTGATCACAGAATTTCTCACGACAGAGCGTGAGAAATTTGTGATCAGCGTGAGAGCATGAGAATTTGTTCAAATGCGTGAATCTCACACTCAAAGCATGAGAGTTGGCAGCCCTGATACTTGCGTCATGTGTCAATACTTATCCGTGGATTGTCAGTGAATTAATAAAATGAGGGTAAAATGCACGTGGGAAAGAAAACATTTCTTGTACGATTTGGTCACGGGGTGTGCAAAAGCCGACACCATTCGTTAGATTTAAGGACTTGTTTCCATGTTGCAACACACAATTCTGCAGACCCAACAAGTGCAAGAAACATATCTTAATCCATGCTCCTAATAGCTTTTATCATCACCATATAATACTACTTGGCTTTATTTCAATTCCTAAATTACAATAAAAAGCTAAGAAAGGATTATGTTTTCCAGTTCAGACTACGAACCAGACAGACCCTAAAATAGCACTATTTAAAAGTATTAAACAAACCTTAAGTTTTTGCTGACTGATCTCTTTTAACTGGTGCCAAGCTTCTGCAGGGATTTTGTAGCAGTTGTGTGGGAGATACATCTGTGTTCATAGTTTCTATATGAACAGATGGTTGCAGATATGGGTAAGTAGTAAATATTCTCCATTAGAATACAGCATGTCTGGAAATCTGAGCAGAGCACCCACAAAAGACAACAATGAACAGGAAGAGAAAGGACTTGCAAGAAGGCCAGGAGTGTCATCTTGCAGAGAAAACAACCCTCCAACTTCAACATGAGCAAGTAAATGTTCAGAAAGGAAACTCGCTTAAATTTTCGTTCTGTGTCCAAACCTCTATGCACATGCTCCCTTCTATTCAGACATAGAGACAGCTGCAACATTTTGCACTTTACTGTTGCTGAGGAAGGCAACTGAGCAGTAGGGTGCTTGTGCTTAGCGGAAAACATATATCCTCTTCATAAAGCATTGGTCCTTTATGTTCCAGTTTTCCCCAAAATCTAGATTAAACCTACAACAGCAACCAAAAAGAAACTTCTAGCATCATTAAAACGGATTCAACCCACTACCTGGGACCAAGCCTACTGCACCGACCATCTTGCCTTCATTGTTAATGTAAATAGCTGGCTTGGAAGCACATTAAGGTTATGTTGGAGTTTAAAACAAAAAGAGTCATCCCTTAAGCCTTTAGACTTTCTTCTTCCATAGAGGCCAAGCACTTATTGTCACCTCTGCCTTGTGATCCTTTTGCTCATATTCAGTTTTTACAATAGTGATCAAAGTGGAAGTGTTAATACACTGATCACACTTGTTGAACTGTGGCCATTAATTTGCAAAAATGCGTGCAATGAATGAATGAACGGCACTGGAACGCACAGTCACAATTAAAGCAGAGCTCCTCTGGATTTACTCTTATTTGGCAAGGAATGCTTAGAATGTAAATAAAAACACCAGATAAAAGTTCAGAACTTGTGATCTCAGTCTATTAGTTGACCAATGACTATTAAACAGTTAATAAGTGATCACTATGGATGTGGAAATATCACAAGAAAACTCACATTAAAAATTTCTCAACATGGATTAATCAACAAAAAAAAATTAGCAACAGGTCACTCCCTGCATGAAATGTTTCATTCCTAAATCGAACAATTCTCACATTCAGTGGGAGTCCCATTTACTCCACATGTCGCTTAGGACAATGCAGTAAAACACATGCTGGAGTGTGATTATTGCAATGATAGCTCTAAAAATGTATTTCAAGGCATGCTCTGTGTATTTTCAATTCTCATTGCACCAGAGGTGTAACTCCCTCCCCATCATGCATCCAATCATCTGCCATCTCTACTCACCCCCTGACAAGTCCCAATGCCTTGGCAATACGGTCCATCCACAATGAACCTCAGTATTCATCTTTCTCTACCTATCTATAGTGAATTATTGTGTTCTTGTATCTCTGTTCAACGTCATTAGCATTAGAATTTCTATCACAAAATAATCCACTAATTCAATTTATCCAGCCCAAAAGAAAATGTTAAATATTGCATGAAGCTTGTTATCGGCCGTCTACCAACCAATATTAACAGAAACAATTCTGATTTAGCTTAAAGAAAATCCTGCATAAATCTTGCAGTATTAACATACATATTCAATTTGCAGAATAGTCAGGTAAAATACAATAATGTTTTTTTTTCCCCATTTGTTATAAAGAAAAACAGCATCAACAGAATCATGGGCCAATTATGCCTAGCTTTCTGCCTGATAGCTCAAACCAATGCTTTTGTCATATTGCAATTTACAACTTATTCCATTTTGATTTTTGTTAGTTTTGCTGGCTCGGAAAAGATTCCTTAGAATACTATTGCCTCAGGTGGTGGCGAAGTTCCAAATGAGAATCATTACCAAAAACACCCAAGGGAAAATCGATTGTTGATGGGTCTCTGTGATGGAAAGGCTATAACCGTGTAGGGGCCATGATAAAGTAGTTCTCAAATGGCACAAACCTTCGTCTTATGCTGAACTAGCGGAAAGCTTTATTCTGCAAAAAGCTGCAGATTGGCTGGACAGTAAAGCAAAAAACTGGCTAATACAATTTCACCCAGACAAGTGAGAAGTAATATATTTTGGGAGAAGCAACAAGGAAGTATGGGATAAATGGTTTAATATTTGATATATGCAATAAATGTTTAACAAAGAAATGCAGGTGCTGGAAAAATCGAAGGTAGACAAAAATGCTGGAGAAACTCAGCGGGTGAGGCAGCATTTACGGAGCGAAAGAATAGGTGACGTTTCGGGTCGAGACCCTTCTTCAGACTGATGTGGGGGTGTGGGGGGGCGGCGGGAAGAAGAAAGGAAGAGGCAGGGACAGTAGGCTGTGGGAGGGCTGGGAAGGGGAGGGGAAGGAGGGAGAAAGCAAGGACTACCTGAAATTGGAGAAGTCAATGTTCATATCACTGGGGTGTAAACTACCCAAGCAAAATATGAGGTGCTGCTTCTCCAATTTGCGGTGGGACTCACTCTGGCCATGGAGGAGGCCCAGGATAGAAAGGTCGGATTCGGAATCGGAGAGGGAGTTGAAGTGCTGAGCCACCGGGAGATCAGGTTGTTTAATGCGAACTGAGGGGAGGTGTTTGGCGAAGCGATCGCCAAGCCTGCGCTTGGTCTCACCGATGTAGAGCAGCTGACACCTAGAGCAGCGGATGCAATAGATGAGGTTGGAGGAGATGCAGGTGAACCTCTGCCTCACCTGGAAACTCTGCTTGGGTCCTTGGATGGAGTCGAGGGGGGGAGGTAAAGCGACAAGTGTAGCTTTTCCTGCAGTTGACAATAAACAATTGTTGCAAGGGAAAGTAACAGGGGAGGGGGTGGTTTGACGAGGGAGTTACAGAGGGAGCAGTCTCTGTGGAAAGCGGAAAGGGGAGGAAATTGGAAGATATGGCCAGTGGTGGGATCCCGTTGGAGGTGGCGAAAATGTCGTAGGATTATCTGTTGTATGTGACGGCTGGTAGGGTGGAAGGTGAGGACAAGGGGGACTCTGCCCTTGTTACGAGTGGGGGATGGGGAGTGAGTGCGGAGCTAATGGATATAGATTAGGCCCTGGTGAGAGCCTCATCTATAGTCAAAGATGGGAACCCCCGGTCCCTACAGAATGAGGACATCTGCGATGCCCTGGTTTGGAACACCTCATCCTGGGGGCAGATGCGGCGTAGACGTAGACTTTGGCAGATATGCAATAAATGGTAGAATATTGATTCATGTGGAAGTGTATATCCACAGATCTTTTAAGGCAGCAGGAGAGGGAGAGTTGGCTAAATAAAACAACTTCCCTTTATTACCCGAATAAAACACAAGAAGGAAGATCCCGCTAGAAATGTACACAGTAATGCATAGGTCAGAGCTAGAATACCGTGGACATATCCAGTCAGTAAATTATAATGTGTGATTTCAGTGGAGAGAGTTAATAGAAGATATTGCCGGGACTAGAAAATTGTCACTATTTGTCAGAGAGTTGATTTGTTTTCTTTATTGCCGGGGCTAGAAAATTGTCACTATTTGTCAGAGTTGATTTGTTTTCTTTGTGGCAGAAGAGGCTGAAGGGAGTGTAATCCGAGTTGTACAAAACTTAAGAGGGACTGAGATGTGGCGCAGAGAAAGGACGAGTTTCCTGCAGAGGGGGGCATATATTTAAGTAATAGAAGAATTTGAGAGAACGAGATGAGGAAAATGTTTCTGTCCAGAGGATGATGGTGATATGGAGCGCATTGCCTGGATGCGTGATCGAGATACTGTACATACATTCACAGTTAAATGGCATTTGGATGCGCTTTAAAAAATTATGATGTGCAGAGATACAGAACTAATTCTAGAAGATAAAATTGAGTTAGGCAGTTCTTTTTTGGCCAACACTAATACAATTGACTGAACGGCTCACTGTCTCAGTGTCTTAGAACTCTATCATGGAGTGGAACTTCACAAATGAGCCGCACTTGGGCAGCAAAGTGGTTATTGGGCGCACTTAGGCACGGTAGAGTTGCTGCCATACAGCGCTTACAGTGCCAGAGACCCGTGGTCGATCCTAGCTACAGGTGCTTGTCTGTACGGAGTTTGTACATTCTCCCCGTGATCTGTGTGGATTTTCTCTACGAACCTTAGCTTCCTCCATCAATCCAAAGATGTACAGGTTTGTGTGTCTTGTGGGAATTGTTTTGTTTGTATCGCTGTAGAAACAGAGTTTTGTTTGAGCCTCACTGAGGTTCAAATGACAATGAATAAATATTGTATTGTATTTGTAGGTTAATTGGCTTGGTATAAATGTTAAAAAAAATTGTCTCTAGTGCAGGATAGTGTTAATGTACCGGGATCGCTGGCCGATGTGGACTCGATGGACAAAAAGGACTTTTTCCGTGCTATAACACCAACTAAACTGTATAGACCTCAAACCTCGTGGCTCCCAAATCAGTGCCAAAGCTGCATTAAAGCTTTATGTAAAGTGTCAAACTAAATCTTGAAATCACATGTCTTTCTATCGTAACATCAGTATACTTTAAGGGGCTGTCCCACTTGGGCAACCTAATTGGTGAGTTTAGAAGAGTTTAGGAGAGTTAAAAAAAATGTCATGTTGAAGACCTTCTTCGACTAT
The DNA here is from genome assembly GCF_028641065.1 of Leucoraja erinaceus. Taxonomy (NCBI): domain Eukaryota; kingdom Metazoa; phylum Chordata; class Chondrichthyes; order Rajiformes; family Rajidae; genus Leucoraja; species Leucoraja erinaceus. The sequence continues at coordinate 87,445,632 of NC_073379.1, forward strand.
GTAGAAGACTAGCTTCGACCAGCTACGACTAACTTCGGGAAAATTGGACACCGAATACTGGGGAGTGAAGACGACCTCCTTTGATCTCCTTCGACCTCCCTTCGACTATGATGAAGACTATCTATGACTACCTTCGACTACCCTCGACTACCTTCGACTACCCTCGATTACCTACGACTAACATGCCGACCTACCACGATTAAACCTACGAGTAAAAAAAGTATAGATTTTTTCCATGGCGACCTTTTTTTACTCGTGGGTATTTTTCAACGTTGAAAAATACGCCGCGACCTAGCTGAGGCCTCGAGTACACGGGGACTACTCTCGAGCATGAAGGAGAGTTACAAAGACCTCCTAGGACCTCATGTCGACCATGCTGCGAGGGCAAATTCGCCAAAACGAGAGGATTAAGTTGCCCAAGTGGGACAGCACCTGAAGTCAATTCATCAGAGAAGAGAACAATCCTACATTTTTCTCATATTAGCAAATGATAAATGCATTGCACAGAAATACAATTAGCATACACCATGCTAAGTTTGCCTTGTTTCTATCAGTAGTTTTAAATATGCTTCATCAGTCCATATGTAACACTGGTTCTTTCAGTTGAACAATAATACTATTCAAATTTATTTCCATCATTAAAAATACATATCAATGTCCTGGAAAAATTGTAATAACCATTTAATCGTTATTCTCACTTAACTCCCCTTTACCTCCACTCACTTTCTCAAAATCAAAGGGATAGAATAAAACTAAAAGAAGATGTATAACACAGCAAAGAGTAGCTGGAAGCCAGAGGATTGGGAAACTTTCATAGGACAACAGAAGGATGCAAAATGGGCAATACGGGCTGAAAAGATGAAGTACGAGGGGAAGGTGGCCAGGAATATAAAGAAGGACAGTAAAAGCTTCTTTAGATATGTTAAGGGATAAAGAGTAGCAAAGTCAAATGTGGGTCCCTTGAAGGCTGACATGGGTGAAATTATTATGGGTAACAAGGAAACAAGTGAAGAAAACTAATGAAATGTTGGCCTTCATAACAAGCGAATTTCAGTATAGGAGTAAAGAGGTTCTTCTGCAGTTGTATAGGGCTCTGGTAAGACCTCATCTGGAGTATTGTGTACAATTTTGGTCTCTTCATTTGAGGAAGGACATCCTTGTGATTGAGGTAGATTCACGAGATTGACCCCTGGGATGGCAGGACTGTCATATGAGGAAAGATTGAAAAGACTAGGCTTGTATTCACTAGAGTTTAGAATGATGAGGGGGGATCTTATAGAAACATATAAAATTATAAAAGGACTGGAATCAGAATCAGAATGCCATGTCACAATGAATGGAGGTGCTGGCTCGAAGGGCCGAATGGCCTCCTCCTGCACCTATTTTCTATGTTTCTAAATGTAGTTATGGAAAACTGCATACACTTGTCTATTTGGAGGTACATGGAACAGTCTTGTTTCATCTTTCAGGATCCCACCACCACTTTGGTACTTTGATAACCATACTGATCTCCCACACTGTTCTTGTACAGAGCTCAAAAGTTTTCTTGGAACATAGAACAGAATAGCCAGGATAAACTAATCTCCTCTGTCTGCATGTGATCCATACTCCTCCATTCCCTGCAATTCCATGCGCTCATCTAAAAGCCTCTTAAATGCTACTTTTGTGTCTGCTTGCACCTCCACCACCAATCCTAGCAGTGCATTCCTGGCGCCCACCACTCTGTGTAAAATAATTGTCCCGCATATCTCCTTTAAACTTTGCCCATCTTACCTGAAAGCTCCCCCTCTCGTTTTCGATGTTTTCATCCTGGGAAAAAGGTTCTGGCCCCATCTATGCCTCTCATAATGTTATATACTTCTATCATCTTCCCACTACCTCAAGCATTCCAGAGAAAACAATCCAAGTCTGTTCAACCTCTTCCTGTAGCTATTTCTCTCTAATCCAGGCATCATTCTCTGCACCTTTTTCTAAACCCTCCACATCCTTCCCATATTAGGGCAACCAGAACTGCATGCAATACTGCAAATGCTGCCTAACCAAAGTCCTACAAGGCTGCATCATGAGTTCCTGTCTCTTAAATTCAAGCCCCCAACCTATGCAAACAAGCATACCATACACCTCATTTATCACTCTACCTACTTGGCATTTCGTTTGGACCTCAAGGGGTCCAAATGACAATTAAATGTATCTTGTATCTTGTATCTTGTGTTGCTATTTTCAGGGAACTAAGGACTTGGACCTCAAGATTCCTCTGTACATTAATGCTGTTAAGGGTTTTGCCAACCCTTCTATGTTTATATCCAAGTCAAGTCAAGTCAAGTCAAGTTTTTTTGTCACATACACATACGAGATGTGCAGTGAAATGAAAGTGGCAATGCTCGCGGAACAACAAAACAACCAAACAAATTATAAACACAATCATAACACACATATTATTTTACATAATAAATAATAGAAGGAAAAACGTTCTGTACAGTTAGTCCCTGGTGAGAAAGGTGTTTACAGTCCGAATTGCCTCTGGGAAGAAACTCCTTCTCAACCTCTCCGTTCTCACTGCATGGCAACAGAGGCGTTTGCCTGCGTAGCGGCTGGAACAGTCCGTTGCAGGGGTGGAAGAGGTCTCTCATGATTTTGTTTGCTCTGGAGTTGCACCTCCTGTTGTATAGTTCCTGCAGGGGGGTGAGTGAAGTTCCCATAGTGCGTTCGGCCGAACGCACTACTCTCTGCAGAGCCTTCTTGTCCTTGGCAGAGCAATTCCCGAACCAGATGGTAATGTTCCCGGACAAGATGCTTTCCACCGCCGCTGCGTAGAAGCACTGGAGGATCCTCGGAGACACTCTGAATTTCCTCAATTGCCTGAGGTGGTAAAGGCGCTGCCTTGCCTTACTCACCAGTGCTGAGGCGTGTGATGACCATGTCATATCCTCAGAGATGTGGACTCCCAGATATTTAAAACAGTTCACCCTATCCACAGGATCCCCATTTATACTCAATGGAGTGTACGTCCTCGGATGATGTGCCCTCCTAAAGTCCATGATCAGCTCCTTTGTTTTTTTGATGTTCAAGAGGAGGCTGTTCTCCTGGCACCAGAGTGCTAGATCAGCCACCTCCTCCCGGTAGGCCCTCTCATCATTGTCTGAGATCAGGCCCACCACCACAGTGTCATCAGCAAACTTAATTATTGAATTGGAGCTGAACCTAGCCACACAGTCATGTGTGTACAGGGAGTACAATAGGGGGCTGAGGACGCAACCCGGGGGCGATCCTGTGCTCAGGGTGAGGGACTTCGATGTATTCCCTCCCATCTTGACTACCTGGGGCCTGGCGGTGAGAAAGTCCAGGACCCAGGCACACAGGGAGGTGTTGAGCCCCAATTCCAGTAGCTTCCCGGCCAGTCTGGTGGGGACTATCGTGTTGAAGGCTGAACTGTAGTCTATGAACAGCATCCTCACGTAGCCCCCCTTCTGGCTGTCCAGATGGGAGAGAGCGGTGTGCAAGACCTGGGAGACCGCATCGTCCGTGGACCTGTTCGGGCGGTATGCAAACTGCAACGGGTCCATGTTCCGAGGGAGGAAGGCGCAGATGTGATTCTTCACCAGCCTCTCAAAGCATTTCATGACTACCGAGGTAAGGGTATCCAAGTCACATACACAAGTCACAAGCAGTGGAGGTCCCAGCACAGATCCTTGTGGAGCCCCACATGTTACCGACGTTCAGTTTAAATATCGTCATTCCACCAGAACTCTCTGATTTCTCTCTGATTACCACAAATTGGCCAGTTGTGGTAAAAGTCATTAAGCAGTCATGTTTTAGAAGGAACTGCAGATGCTGGAAAATTTGAAGGTAGATAAAAATACAGGAGAAACTCAGCAGGGGAGGCAGCATCTATGGAGCAAAGGATTAGATGATGTTTTGGGTCGAGACCCTTCTTCAGACTGATGTTCACACATCACCCTGAAGAAGCTGTCATGTGACTCATTTTTCTCAACGAATGTTGTTGACCCATTCAATATTTCAAGCTTTCTCTTTTATTTTTATAATTCCAGCAACTGCATGCTCCTTCCACCTCCATCATCATTCATGTGACTTCTTCCCGACAGATTAGCTGCGATTAACAAGCCTTCCAAAGTTTACCTCAACTACAATTATTTGCATTATTCTATCTTTCTTGATCACCATCCTATTCCGGATGTGTAGGACGGAACTGCAGATGCTGGATTAAACCAAAGAGAGACACAAAATGCTGGAGTAACTTAGCGGGACAGGCAGCATCTCTGGAGAGAAGGAATGGGTGACGTTTTGGGTCGAGATGTCTGAAGAAGGCCCTCGACCCAAAGCGCCACCCATTCCTTCTGTCCAGATATGCTGCCTGTCCCACTGAGTTACTCCAGCATTTTGTGTCTACCATATTCCAGATATTCCTTTTGTTACTTTCACACTTCCCACATCTCAGCAATTGAAAATGATGCCGTTTTATTTTAACTCTTTCTTGGTTGTGATTACCTAAATATTTGAGCTAAACATAGTGCTGGAGTGACTCCATAGGTCAGGCAGCATCCATGGAGGAAATGGATAGGTGACTTTTCAGGTCTGGTCCCTTCTTCAGATTGAAGTGTCCCAACATGAAATGTCACCTAACCATTCCCTTCACAGATGCTACCTGGCCCACGGAGTTACTCCAGCACGTTGGGTTTTGCTCAAGATTCTAGCACCTACAGTTCCTTGTGCCTCTACCTGCAACATCAGCTCTATTTTTCTCTCCACAGATGTTGCCTGACTCATTTCCACAATTTGGTTTGTATTTCATTTGAAAGTTCAAAATACCCAATTGCAACTGCTTTCAAAGACTAATACAACATCCACATACTGCAATCCAGATTGTGCAATTTCACATACACATTAGAATTATCTTGAAAACAAATAGGAAAATCAGTCATTTGCAAGTGTGACAATGATAAGCCCAATGTAAAGAAGTGTAATTGAATTTGAGGGTAGATGTGCATTTCTGACTTGACTGACTGCCATTATACCTTCAGCTAAAGATATCTTGCTGGAAACAGAAGCGAGCGCAGCCATGGAATATGGACCATCGTTATTCGGAGTCATTGTAAAAGAAAAAAGTGTTTCAGAGAAGTTGTGCTATTGGAGTAACAAACATGGCAAATTGATTGCAAATGATCTGCCAGATGAACCTACGTCAGGCACAGACAAGCATCACACCTCCACTCTGAATGGACTACCTTTTAGATGAAGTGGCAATACCAAAGGTGCCACGTTGGTAAATATTGAAAAGCTATTACATGCCAGGAAATGTATCCATCAGCTTGTAGCTTTCGTGATTGCTTAGTGAATTAATACACCTTGCATGAGTCGCACCCCAGCCACTCCCTCTTCTCCCATATAACCATATAACAATTACAGCACGGAAACAGGCCATCTCGGCCCTACAAGTCCGTGCCGAACAACTTTTTTCCCTTAGTCCCACCTGCCTGCACTCATACCATAACCCTCCATTCCCTTCTCATCCATATGCCTATCCAATTTATTTTTAAATTATACCAACGAACCTGCCACCACCACTTCCACTGGAAGCTCATTCCACACCGCCACCACTCTCTGAGTAAAGAAGTTACCCCTCATGTAACCCCTAAACTTCTGTCCCTTAATTCTGAAGTCATGTCCTCTTGTTTGAATCTTCCCTATTCTCAAAGGGAAAAGCTTGTCCACATCAACTCTGTCTATCCCTCTCATCATTTTAAAGACCTCTATCAAATCCCCCCTTAACCTTCTGCGCTCCAGAGAATAAAGACCTAACTTATTCAACCTATCTCTGTAACTTAGTTGTTGAAACCCAGGCAGCATTCTAGTAAATCTCCTCTGTACTCTCTCTATTTTGTTGACCCCTCTCCCATGGGCAAAAGTAGAGAAGTGTGAAAATGGACTTCTCCAGATTTAGGGACAGTTTCTTCCCATTGTTATCAAGCAATTGAACCATCCTACCAACAACTGGAGAGCAATCCTAGCTGTCATCTACTTCATTGGAGACCCCTGGACTATCTTTGATCAGACTTTTCTGGACATTATCTTGCACTAAAAGCTATTCACGTTATTCCCTTCATCATGTATCTGTACACTGTGGATGGCTTGATTGTAATCATATATTGTCTTTTCACTGACTGCTTAGCACCTCTGTACACGTGACAATAAATTAAATTCAACTCAACCCATCCAATTCATTTTCAATCTGTTGTAGAGTTAGCAGACCTCAATTTCATCATGGTTTGAAATCAAAACTTTGCATTGCCAGCTGAACCAGGGATTAAAGTGGAAGAATATGTCATGAAGTCCTTCGATTCTTGATAGTTTCCCAGCAATCTTTGTTGGCAAAAGCAACTGTCCAATCAAAATTTTACAGCACAGAACAAGACCATTCAGCCCATACAGGAAGTTTGTTGACAGCCAGCAAGAGCAAGGTTAGGGTAAATTCCAAAGGTCTTCTTGTTGAATAGTTTCTATTTCAGTAAGGTGTGACAATTTGAACTACACAGAGACCACCACTAGTCAGATTTTTAAATCATCAAGTGAACACAAGAGAGAAATTGCACACAAAATAAAACTTTCCACACAAAGATCAGTCTCCATATCCTCCTAGCAGTGATAGCACAAATGACAGCCATGCAGTGGAAAAATGTGTAAAGTATATTTATAATCAGTACATAGAGCTGATCTCACGTGGCTTAACCTTCTCACCACACCGACATAACATTTCAATTTTAAACAAGAGAAAATATTTTTTTCTGTGTGATAATCTCCAATTAGTGCCATCAAATCAGGGTCGTTGAAGCTTTTAGCCCACAAAAGCATGTCCATTGAGAACTGGGTTTATACAGCCCTAAGCAATTTCACCTAAGCTCTTTAATAAATGTCAGAAATTGAAGATTTTCATTGCACTCATTTTAATTGGATTTACTAATAAAAGGAAATATTTAATTATACAATCACTGTATTTGTATTTTAAAGAAAAGGTAATGGGCTATCAATCAGGGTTAAATCTCTAGGACAAATATTTTGTAAAAACATAGCTCAATGTGAAGGAAACAAGCTCTGTAGGGCTTTCTAGTTATCGTTCAAAAAGGTGCAGAAAACACTTGCCGATTGACTTGTGCAATAAATATATCCCTGTTGGGCCAATGTACAACTGTCTGTTACATAAATACAAATAAAAACTAGGTGTTGGAGTGACTCAGCAGTTATCCCCGTGATTGCGTGCGTTTTCTCGCAACAGGGACAGACTAACCCTGGTCCACAATTTTCACCCCATCAGCCGTTGCGTACAACACATAATCCTCCGACATTTTCACCACCTCCAACGGGATCCCATTACCAGCCACATTTTCCCATATCCATCCCTTTCCACATTCTGCAGAGACCGTTCCCTCTGCAACTCCCTGGTTAACTCAGCCCTTCCCACCCAAACTACCCCCTCCCCAGGTACCTTCCCCTGCAACTTCAAGATATGCAACACCTGTCCCTATACCTGCTCCGGTGACTCCGCCCAAGGACCCCAACAGTCTTTTCAGGTAAGACAGAGGTTCACTTATTCCTCCTCCAAACTCATCTACTGTATCCACTGTTCCAAGTGTTTCGCTGAACACCTTCACTCAGTCTGCCTAGGCCAACCCGATCTCCTAGTTGCTAAATTACTCCCCCTCCCCCTCCCATTCCCACACTGACCTTTCTGTCCTGGGCCTCCTCCACTGTCAGAACAAGGGCCCAACGTAAATTGGAGGAACAACACCTCATATTTTCCGTGGGCAGCTTACAACCCAGCAGTATGAATATTGATTTATCTTACTTCAAGTAACCCTTGCTTTCCCTCTCTGTCCGTCCCTTCCCCATCCTAGTTCTCCGACGTTCCACTGCCCTCCTGATTAAATATTACTGATTGTATGCCTCTTTGTCACCTTCCCCTCAGCAAACAAGGTACCTTCGACATTTCCTTGGTCATGGTCTCCATTGATTTGTGTTTACACACCTTACCCTTCCACATCTCCATGTCTCCCCCTCCCCTGACTCTCAGTCTGAAGAAGTGTCTCAACCAGAAACGTTACCCATTCCTTCTCTCCAAAGATGCTGACAGTCCCGCTGAGTTACTCCAGCATTTTGTGTCTATCCTCAATAGAATTAACATTCCAGGTCAAAGATCCATCAATAGAAATGGAAAGAAGGAAAGAGCAAATTTATATCATGCCACAGCAATGGCGAGGAAAAGATGCAACAGACAATGGAAATATCACTGAAAGCAAAGCCAGGATTGCTGTAGACTAGGTAAAACATGCCCCTCATTCACTAAACAAGGAAGAGAGGACCATGATTTATTTTCTTAGCTGTGCCCATTATGATATTAATCAAGTGTTTAGTTTAGTTTAGAGATACAGCGTGGAAACAGGCCCTTCGGCCCACCAGCAATCCCCGCACATTAATACTATCCTGCACACGCTAGGGACAATTTACATTTATATCAAGCCAATTAAACTACAACACTGTATGTCTTTGGAATGTGGGAGGAAACCGAAGATCTCGGAGAAAACCCACGCAAGTCACGGGGAAAACGTACAAACTCCACACAGACAGCATCCATGGTCAGGATCGAACCCGAGTCCCTGGCACTGTAAGGCAGCAACTCTACCGCTGCACCACCGTGCCACCCTAAGTGACAATGCTTTCTGTGTGTTAGAGAGATAAAAGCTTACCAAACTCATCACAGATCCATACCTACAACACAGGTCTGGTTCATCTCACCACGGGAGCCACAGTGAGTGGTCTTTTCTGTGATTTATGCAACCATGCACTTGTATAATCTTATACGCACTAATTTAAATAGCATACTGTATTACTGGATAAAATTAAATCTGGGGTGATTTTCCCCAGAAATTATCTTCCGCGCAATTTTACTCGACGTAAAGTTGAAACTCACAAACTGACAAAGTTGCATCCAAACTGTAGGAACCACAACAATTTCTGGACTTGTTTGATACTTACATCATAGGGTATTTGCATTCAGTCCTTCACCAATACTATTGTCCAATGATTGGTTGATATGGTTTTATTTGGCAAGCCCCCAATCTCTTAAATGATCTCTACACATCTTTCCCCCTTCACCCATTTCCTTCTGAAATCACACTTCTTTGATTCCAAGAGCATAAAGGAGGAGCAGTAAGAGTTGGCCACAAGATCACTTTTCGGTTTTGAACTCTTGTCCCATTTAAATCAAAGTGATCAAGATATAGATATGCCATTTATTGTCACTATACATGTACAGTGAAACTGAAAGCTGCTCGTACTCAGTGCATACATACAATTTTAGCACAAAAAACAAGAAACAGAAAAAACAAAAAACAGAAGGAAGATGGGGGGGGGGGGGGAATAGGTGCACAAATTCTACGGCGCTACATACATATATACATATATACAGATGGAAGTCCGTGTTGGGCGGTGTAGTCAGTGCATGTGTGAATTTGAATTTATAGTAGATATAATTCTTGGAAAGCAACTATTCCTGAGTCTGTTTGTCCTGGATTTGATGCACCTATAGCGCCTTCCAGAGGGCAGCAGGTCGAACAGTCCAAACGCAGGATGGGAGCTGTCTTGGATTATCTTCTTTGCCCTGCTAAGGCAGCGGGAGGTGTAGATGTCCATCAGGGAGGGGAGAGGGCAGCCCTAACAAGATGTTAGTCTTGGAAAAACAACAACTCGTATTCCACTTGGGTAGCTTACAACCCAAAAACATGAACATGGAATTCTCCAATTTTAGGCAAATAGATAACCCTCCCCCTTTCCCTCATATTCTCGCCTCCCGTACCCAACTGAACGCGTCCATATCCCTCCTCCACCTTCACATCCAGCATCATCTAACTTCACAATGTACTACTCTTCAAACCTTTTGTCTTGCACCTTCTGTCTTTTCATCTCCGACCTTTGTTCAACCAGCACCCTATGAAAGAACCCTCCCTATCTGCATCAACCCATTACCTGCCAGGTTTAGTCCTGTCTCAAAATTTGATATCCATGTGCTCCAGAGTTGCAGAGCCTGACCCATTAATACAGCACGTATCATTTTTGTTAGTCTTTTAACCTCTCCTCGGCATCTATTTTTGTCAGATTTTCTTTAATTTCTGGCATGCTGGCAAAGTTAGATTGCATTTTCAATGAGAGGATCATGGAATCATTATTATATAGAGGTTATCACACCTGTCAAAGATCATTCACAGATTCAGGACTAAGTTGACCCAGTGCTATATCAAACAGCAGCAACTATAGATTTTATTTCAAAGTCACGTGAGTGACTACATGAAGAACCCACCAGCACTCATGCGCATCAATACGTCCACACATGGCGCGAGTAGCGGAGCAGTTCAAAACTGCTCTGACAGGTAAGAGAAAAAATCGGCTGGGGCAGGGACCGCAGCTGGGACTGCCGTGGAGGCTCAGCAGGAGCTGGCATTTTTAAAAATAGTGGTTGCCGGCTTGGCCGGGTCAGCGACCCCGGCAGAGGCTCGGTAAGAAGCTGACGGCTATAAATAGCGGCTGCCGCGGAGCCTCAGCAGGAGCTGCCGGTTATATAATAGTGGCGGCTGCTCGGCCAGATCTGTGACTACCGTGGCAGAATGGGGCTCCATGGAGCAGGCAGCTGTTCGAAGCATCTGACGGGCAATGCCTGTGCAGATTGCTGCTCCAAAAGGGAGTCAGCCAGAGGCCTGAGGAGGCAACACCTGGTTCAGGGTTGCATTGTATTTCCTCCCCTAAGAAACTCCGTTGAGGCTCCAGAAAGGAAGCAAGGACTCGGAGTGACTAGCAGGAGCTCCTGTCTAGTGAGTAATATAAATAAACAAACAAACAAATAAATAAATAAAAATAAATGGATGAATAAATAAATAAAATGGAAAAAAGGAATGGGCTCCTAGCTCAGGAGACATTTACAGGCTGTGTCTGTCAGATGCCTGTGGGAGCAACACCTGGCTCAGGGTTGTGTTATGATATTTCCCGCTCAGAAGAGGGGAATGCTGGAGATTCTTACATAGATGGCTCCAACTATGTGGATATCGATAATGAAATCGAATCCCTGAACTAATGGGGGATATGCGTCATATTTAATCATATGAAGGCTCTTGTCACATATTTGCCATCCCTTTGGGGATAGGAGATTTACTGGAGCAAGATCTGGCTAAAAGTATCCGGGACATATGCCAGTCCACATAAACTGCCAGAATTTTTGGATGTTCCATACGTCAATTGTATCAGTTGAGATATCCTAGTGATGATATGTAGGCAAAGAATTACGTCAGCAAGTCAACATCCGCTGTGGAGTCATTACGGCCTTTTGCAAGTCAGAAGATGGGTCTCATCTCTCGGAAGTGCAGAAAGCTGTATTAACACCGCTGTAATACACAGTTGGGGCTGTTGCCTTCACATAATGCTATAAGGCATGAGATAATTCCCAAAATGGCTAATTTTTACAGGGCCAGTAGCGTGCAGCCTGCATAGTATCTCTTCAGAGAGTACCATTCTATGTTGGAAAAGCTCCAGTATTCCGGCGGGTTTTCACCCTGTATTCATGGAGCAGGAAGTACCGTTGAAGCTCCAGAAAGGAGCAGTCAGGAGTCACTAGCTGGCCTCACAAGAACAGCTTGTTGAACCAGGCTTGCAGTAATGGCAGGCGTGACCTGTCCAATGAGCCCGCTGAGGCTCTGAAGGAGCAGCTGGCCAAAGGAACAGTCTGTCGATCCAAGCAGCGCGATCTGCACAGTCAGCTCCAGCAAAGGCTCCAATAAAGGCAGAAGGCCGCAGGAGTAGCCTGTCGAGGCAGGCTCGGAGTTATGGCAGGCATGGCCTGTTTAGTGAGCTCCGCTAAGGCTCCAATGGAGCAGAAGGGGTCGAAGGAGCGGCGTGTTAAACCAGGCTGGGAATAACTGGTAGCGTGACCTGCACAGTAAAGCTCCAGCAAGGCTCTACAAGGGCTGTAGGCCGAATAAGTAGTCTGTCCCATTGGGTTCCGAAATGCTGGCAGGCGTGCCTTGCACAGCAATATCACCTTTGAGCTCTGGAAACGAGCTGTTTGGCAAGCGTGAGGCTGACGATATGGTCAGATACGGTCTGCAATGGAACTTCGCTGAAGCTCCAACAAGCAGGTCGACCTGGGCTCAGAGACGCTGGCAGGTAAGGTCTCTTTATTAACCGCCGTAAAACTCCGAAATGGAGCAGTCTGTCGGCCCAGGTTTGGATTCACTGGCAGCAATGGGCTGTCTAGTACCTTTCACTGTCTCTGGAGAAGATCAAGTTAATGCAGAGACATTGGTAGGGTGCCTTTGCATGGCAACCTCTGTAAGCTCTAAGTAGAATCAGCTTCGCTACCCTGCTTTCAGGGTAGACCATCGTGAAACTGGCTGGTCATATGGAACATATTGACCAGGGAAGCTCTGCCTCAACATCTATGATTGAGGTTATCAAGCTGCTCAGTAGAGTGAGGTAGTTTGAGGTTTCCCTCAACACATGTTTAATTCTTTCAGCTCAGTTAGTAGAGTTACGAGTTTGTTGGAAACATCATTGGCATCCTCCCTGGGATAGGTAGCTACCAGCAGGAAGCCGGTCTGGCATGTAGTATTTTTTATCTGACCTGAAAGTTCATGTTGTGAATAGAAAAAATATATATATAATAATCTGTAGGCTTTCAATACCAGTATTCCGGATTGAGTAGCTGGTCGAAGAGAGAGTGTGATGCACCCTGGCGACTGAGACAGGTGGTTTCAGTCAGAGGACTGCAGAGCAACTCCTGGTTCAGGGTTGCATTATGCTAATTTCCACTCTGAGGAGGAAGGCTGAGGATTCGTAGTGACTTTGACAATCAAGAGTTGACAGGGAACTCGTATTCCCCCATCAACTGGATGTTGTGTTTCAGCTCTAGTCATCAGGATCTGATTCTATGTTATGAGTGAAATAAATAAATAAATAAATAAATAAATAAATAAATAAATAAATAAGATATGCTTAGATATTAGATATGCCATTTATTGTCACTATACATGTACAATGAAATTAAAAGCTGCTCGTACTCAGTGCATACATATAATTTAGTACAAAAAACAAGAAACAGAAAACAAAAACAAAAGGGAGAAAGGGGGGGGGATAGGTGCACAATTCTGCGGCGCTATATACATATCTATAAAGGCAAAATGGTGAAGGAGATGTTTAAAAATTATATTAAATATTAAAAATGTTTTTTTTTTTAATGTTAAAAATTACAGTTACAATACACATTACAGTTCCAAATTTCATTACGTGGATATAATAGATGGAAGTCTGGGTGTTGGGCTGTAAAGTCAGTGCATGTGTGAATTAAGAGTAGTTATAATTTTCGGAAAACAACTATTCCTGAGTCTATTTGTCCTAGATTTGATGCACCTATAGCGCCTTCCAGAGGGCAGCAGGTCGAATAGTCCAAACGCAGGATGGGAGTTGTCCTTGATGATATTCTTTGCCCTGCTAAGGGCAAAGAATATTTATAAATATAAGAAATATAAAGAATAAATAAATAAATAGATAGATAAATGCATCTTGGAGAAATGCAAGACAAGCCAAAAATTTCCGTCCACACGGTCAATAAAGGAAATGATGGTTATCCAAGTGGAAACAGAGATGTCCCACAAAGGATGAGTAGTCTGCCCAAGAAAAGAGGGGTATATTTCTGATATTTCTCAAAGTTGTAACAAAGTGGAGCATTCCAAATCAGATTAGGATTTGGCTAGTCTGATCATGTGTTTGGTTACCCACTTTAAGACGGATAATTGTCTTTCAGAAAGTTAGCTGATTCAGCGGATTAGGGCCTCAATCAATCTTGAAGATGCATTATTTGCCATATCTCTACACGAGGGGCATCTGGTGTTTTGATGACAAAGCCAGTGGTGGGAAGTTTAGGCTCTACCTAGGACGTCTTCAGGCCTAGTTTATTTACAAAGATTCTAAAACTAATGCTGCCCTACTCAGATCAAAAGGGCATTGTGTCCTGGAGTGTATTGATGACACGCAAATTTTGTAGCTGATAAGGCTCAGGGGTTTATCAGTAGATGCCTCTTACAATATTAAGGATGAGGCAACATGAAATTTAATAGTGCCAAATTTGCCTACTCATTCAGAGTGTCCATGGTAAAGGTGGCTGAAAGAAGCTCCTATTTACTCAAAGTCACGAGTGATGGCTAGCTCAGCCTATTTCTCATGCAGCTAGCTCTGCACGATTGCATGGGAAGTTTGTGAAGAAGACATGTGAGCTACTTTTAAACAGAAGTAGCAGAGCTTTGTGTTTCTTTCAGTTTGCGCTCAGAGAAGCGATTATGTTATAGTACAATTGACACTGTTTGTGCTGCTTTGTCATTCTCTATAGTACCATAAGTGGGACAATAAATTATTGGTTATTCCCCCATTGTTGACTACATCATGCAAGGTGTCTTTTATATGACCGCGCTAAAAGCCTAGACTCATGTTAGTGTGGAATGTATATCACTAAATTATTATGCAGATATTCATCTACAGTTTTACCAATGGGAGCAGAATCTTTTAAGTTGATCATGCTTTAGCAGCTGATTTCAGCACAAAGAACACAGCCTTTACTCAATCTCTGGCTCAGACTCTGGGTCATAACTGACATGAGGGTAGCTTGTTATGGGAATGATCTCATAAAACAAAGCGGGCATGCTTGGGTACAAGTTGGAGTTGACAGTATACCCACCAGATCGGGGGTGTTATTATGTATACAGGTACACTGAGCTTGCTGTTACCTATGAGATGAAGGATACTTTCTTCATTGTTATTTAATCGTTTCTCAAGAGATTGTTGGTGGCTCATTAGCAGCCAATAGAATGGATATTCCCATTTGACCATCTTCTTGCAACATAGTGCACTTTCAGAAGTTAAAACATGTTGGTTGAATATGCCTGGATGATTGCAGATAGAATTCTGAACAATATTGCATGAGTTACTGTCTAACTCAAAGCCAATTGGGACTGTGGTCCGATTAAGGGCAATGGCCATGTATGCCAGTTAGCATCATGTTGTTAATAACCCATGTCTTTTCTACCATTTATGGTTTTATCTGTTTAAGTGTTTCACACACAGATTGGGTTACATAGCTTTGAAGGCTTCACGTAGTCACTCACGTGACTTTGAAATAAAATAGAACGATTAAATGAAAACTTACCGTTTGAAGTTTGATCTTTATTTTATCAGAAGTTGAAGTGAGGGAATACGTGCCCTCCACTCCCAACCCTGAATCTCCTAAAGATCATTCTGTAACTCAACTCTTATTAATCTTTCTATAGTTTAAGTTTGTGCAAGTAATCTGTGGTTTCATACAGTTGCTCTGAAGATTGACGCGCATGCAGGCTGGCAGGTTCTTCACGTAATCCCTCACTTCAACTTCTCATAAAATAAAGATCAAACTTCAAACGGTAAGTTGTTGTTTAATCTTTCTATTAAGTTACAAATCAGAATAGCTTATTTCACATCCTATCGATACCAATTCTCTATAAATAAATGCAATTCCAATTTCAAACAATAAAATACTCCAATAATTGCAGCAAGCCCATTTAATTGTAGCTCAGCTCCTAGTACTAATCTATTTTACATGTTTATTAAAAAAATAGTTTTCAACTTGAGTTCACAGTAAACAGCAATGTTCTATAAATAAAAGTCTGATCAGTTAAAAACACAGCAATTTACTTATCAATGTCATAGAGCATGGAAACAGGCCCTTCAGCCCAACCTGTCCATGCTAACCATCTAAGCTCATTCCATTTGTCCACATCAGGACCCTATTTCTCTAAACCTTTCCAATCAAAGTATCTTTTAAATGTTTTTATTGTACCTGTCTCAACTACTTTCTCTGATAGCTCAATAGACAATAGACAATAGCCCATTCCATATACCCACCACTCTCTGTGAAAAGGTCAACATACAGGCTCCTATTAATTAATTTCCTCCCATCTTAAACCTATACATGAGGCTTTTAACACATTCAGCAAAATGCTGTATTTGGCAGCTTTCGTGCCTTACTTCAAAATTATTATGTTTACAACTGGGATTTAAGCCACAACGTTATTATTTGATTGATATCGTAAGTACATATTGACTTGCATTATTACTACAATTTTTGTTATAAATGGAAAACTCTAGGATCCCATCTCCTGCTTCAAATTACAGCCCTTCAGCTGAACTGAACCTTATTCAATTACTGCTTCAGCAAAACACAACAATACAATTTTATTCCAAGCACCAGAGGATGATAAACATGGGAAATATGTTTCTCCCAAATCATGTTATTGGTAAAATTATCCTTTTGCACTTATTGCTAGAAACTATTCAAACAATAAAAATAAAAAATAAATAATAATAATAATAATAATAATAATAGAAATTGCCAGCAATACTCAGATACAGCAGCATATTTTAGTTTTAGAGACACAACGCAGAAACAGGCCCTTCAGCCCACCGAGACCCTGCTGTCCAGTGATCCCCATACACTAACACGTGCTATGGACAAATTACAATGTTTACCAAGCCAATTAGCCTACAAACTGTCTGTCTTTGGAGTGTGGGGGGAAACGAGAGCTCCCAGAGAAAACCTACACAGGTCATGGGGAGAACGTACAAACTCTGTACAGACAACGCCATGGACAGGTTCAACCCTGGTCTCTGGCGCTGCCGCCCCGATTTGGACAGAGATCCTGAGCTAACATTTCAGGTAGATACAATGTAATTGGACACTTTCTATCTTTCCTTCTGCTGCATGACCTGCTGAATATTGAAGGCACTTTACCATTTTTAGATTTGCAGAATCTTCTGCTTTGCTTCTCAAACTGTACAGTTTGTTCATGTAAATATCTCAGGTATGGAATACAATTATTTTAATTCGTCCTCCTAACCAATATTGGAAATTGACCAGAACACTAGTACTGGAAGGATGACAAAGCACTTCATTATGTATCAGATGTCGGTGAATCCAAACCCCCCAGTGAGGTGCTGGCATGGATTATTGGGGGAGAGGAGTGTGTGGTGGGAAGAAGGGTGCTGGTCAGGGTGCATCCTGTATCAATGCTGCATCCTGTATAATAACCAGGGAATATATGCTGGATGATTAAACTGTTTCTGGGACATTCAAAAGCATCATTAAACACAAGTTTTTCCATTTAATATTTAAGAAGGAACTGCAGATGCTGGAAAATCGAAGGTAGACAAAAATGCTGGATAAACTCAGCGGGGCAGCAGCATCTATGGAGCGAAGGAAATAGGCAACGTTTCGGACCGAAACCCTTCTTTAGACTGATGCCCTTGTGCTTTTTCCATTTAATGATTTCTGTACTCACTGGAGCATGGCAAGAAGGACCTTTATCAAGTATTCATTCAAAATGCCTTGTAGCAAGCAAAACCAAATTCTAAAGTGCAAAGGTTTTTACTCCATAAATGTGCAACCACAAAAAGAGGGCTGTGCAGGTGTTCGGATAGTTCCTGGCAATTGCTATGATGATAACATGCTGTTACACTCCATGGTTGCCAATCTATTTACGATCAAGACAGGATTATCAGCAGAAACAAGGAACATCCCTCTTACCCTGTTGACGTCTGACATGAGAACAAGCAAAAGCACCAAGTAGTGGTACAACTAAATGTGTCAGAGCATCAAATGGGCCAAAGCTGAAATTGTGCTTAAGGTGGATGGACAGTTCTGGGTACATTCAAAAATGTAATGAAAATCGAGCCTGCTGGAAATACTCAGGTGAGATAGAATCTGGTAAAAAAAAAAAGAGAATTAATATCTCAGGCCTTTCATCCAAACAAGGAAAACATAGAAACCAAATATGGAAGAGCTGGAGAGAATGAGTGGAATGGCTATGATAAGGTGCTGACCAAGAGAAACTGAGTGACCAAGACTGCATTGGCAACAGCTAATGCCCCTGTCCCACTTAGGAAACCTGAACGGAAACCTCTTGAGACTTTGCGCCCCACCCAAGGTTTCCGTGCAGTTCCCGGAGGTTCCCAGAGGTTTTTGTCAGTCTCCCTACCTGCTTCCACTACCTGCAACCTCCGGCAACCACCTGCAACTGCCGGGAACTGCACGGAAACCTTGAGTAGGGCGCAAATTGAAAGGCTCGACAGTGGTTGTGAGAATATTAAGTAGAGAATGCTGGAGTAAACCCTTAGGTTAGCACCATCTGAAAAACCAAACTAACAGTTTTTCTGATGAACTTGCATTTGAACCTTTAGCAGAAAGTATAAGAGTGCATCCAAATATTCACGGCTATAATACTAAATATTCTAGTAATAAAATATCATTATATGCAGATGATGTATTACTATATCGCACCAATTCCCAAATTAGCATTCCAAACATACTAAATCTTATGGAGGAATTTAAAAACATAATCTATTGGATGGACACACATGCCAACAGGTAAAATGGTTAATAATGGAGAGAGAAGATTGTTCGCCTTTTAATATAGGTGCGATTCTTCTCTCTCCAATAAATTTGAAGAAAACAGTACATGAGAAAAATCCGATTATCCATAGTACCCTACTAATCTAGAAACAAGTGAAGTCAACCCTTAAGCTGAGAAATGTATCTTTTCTCTCACCAATTGCCAATAATCCCTTGTTCAAGCCGTCTATCTTAGACAAGACGTTCACACACTGCGAAAGATTAGGATTTAAATAACTGGGAGATCTTTATGAGATGGGAACTCTTCTCTGATTTCAAGAATTACAGTCAAAATATCATCTGAAAAAATAGTCAATACTTTAGATATCTTCAAATACGAGACTATCTAAAATCATATACCCAAGACTATCAATATATGTTTCCAGACATACTAGACGAATGTATGAATAGAAACTTGGATTCAAATAAGTTAATATCATACCTTTATAATACCGTTTTAAATATAGAAATCCCATCATCGGAAAGAATTAGACGTGCTTGGGGAGATGAACTAGGCCTAACAATTTTAAAAGACAGATGGGAGGAAAGTCTTCTATACTGTTCGCTTAATGATAGGCATTTGCTAATACAATTTAAAATACTACACAGACTATTATTTAAAGTCTAAACTGAATAAAATCTTCACAAATGTTTCTCCTATTTGTAATAAATGTCTCCTTTAGGAAGCAACTATAACACATTATTTTGCCTCTTGTAGAAAGTTACATAATTTCTGGAGAGGAATTTTTGAAATTTTTTCTAAAATACTTAAAATAAAATAGGACCCCAACACTGAACTGATCACTCTAGGTACGTCAGAAGCCTAGGTACGTCTGAGCTAACATTATTTCAAAGACGTTTCCTTAAATATGGCCTGATAACGATGAAAAACATAACACTTAAATTTTGGAAACACACATCAGTCCCTACTGTTAAGATGTGGATTACAAACACGTCCGAGATACTACATCTTGAAAATATTAGACTTGTCTTGGCAGAAAAACCAGATCATTTTTTCAAGACATGGACACCTTTCACCGAATTCTTACAAGGATAGTATGGCGCAACACAACTTTGGAATTAAATCCAATTATGGGTTGAGTGAGGCGGGTGAGGGGGGGGATGAGAGGCAGGTATATCACCACTTTTTCGCTTTTTTTCTTTTTGTTCTTTTATTTTAATTTTCTTTATTTCTTTCTTTTATTTACTCTTTGGCTACACTACTTTGGTAGTCTAGGGGTCCTATCTTTACACCTCTCACTTTTTTTCTCTCTCTTGTTCTTTCTCTTTTCTTTTCCTCTATTTTAAAGTTAAAAAGTTAAAATTAAATCTGTACAATAACTGTATAATTTTATATGCCGATCGTTTTATTCTTGTACATTTGCTTCTAATAAATTAAAAAAAACAACAAAAAAAAACTTGCATTGCAATGGCCAATTCTGACACAAAACTGGAATTAATTAGAATAGCTCCATTCAATGCAAGTGTCTGGGATTATAACATGCGTAGGTGGGAGGAGGGGATGTTGCTACTCAAGATTACTTTGGGCTTCAATGGAAGAAGATAGAGTGACCAGAGTGGAAGTTGTATGGAGAATGAAAGTGGGAATAAAGGGAATGTTTGCTAATTAAAATGGTTTGTTTGCTGCTTAACAGGTTCAATGTACACCTGCAGTTACTGAATAAAAGGCACTGGAGATAACATTTAAAGCCTCTTCAAACAATGTGATAGAAAGGAATGGATAGCAGAGAGGGGAAGCAGGAGTTAAGACAAGCAATGCAATAGCATGTTACAGGCAAAGGTTTCCAACTTCCCAGCTCCATGATTCCAAGAAGAAAGATTGTGTGTCAACGTCCCTTGACCAGTACAATGCTGTCTCCTATTCCATCACGTGTCCCTGCTCAAGTTAAGTTTAGCTCAAATTACAATCTCGATGACTCCCTAATGAGTGGCGCTGAGGTGCTGGTATCTGGAGTGGTCAATGATTTAAGTGTCAGTTTACGTTTTATGAGCGACTGCCTACTATTGAGTTTGGTTCCCGGGGATTCATAGGCAAAGGCCGGTGGCAAAAAGTACAGGAGCTAGAATTAGAATGCAATGTCATATCACTCCCAACATATCATCATTGGGTCACTGGAGTAAGGGGAGATACAGTCCTGGAAACAAAGTGCTGGAGTAACAGCAGGTCAGGCAACATCCCTGGAGAACATGAATAGGTGATGTTTCGGGTCGGAATCCTTCTTCAGACTGAGTTTAAGAGGGCGGGGGGAGGAGAAGAAGCCTTGAGATGAGAAGCACGAGAAAGCATGGCACAAAATAGCTGGACACAAGTTAGAAGGGGTTTTGTTAGGCAGACGGTTGGAAAAAAGGCCAGAGATAAAACCGGAAGATATGAGATGGGATAGACAGTTGTGAATAGTAAAGCCAGAGGTAGTAAAGTAGCAGAGGTGGGGTGGATGGGAGACAGGTGGGAGTCCAGGTGGCCTACAGGGAAGAGGAGGGGGATGGGGATGGGGAAAAAAGTGGGGTGGGTTTAGAGGTTACCTAAAATTGGAGAATTCAATATTCATGCCATTGGATTGTAAGCTACTCAAGTGGAATATGATGTGCAGTTTTTCCAGTTTGTGTGTGACCTCACTCTGACAAGCGGCTGAGAACAGGATGATAATGGCAAGGGGAGTTAAAATGGTTGGCAAATAGGAGATGGGCGATACGATGGTACAGATGTAGAGTTGCTGCCTTACAGTGCCAGATACATGGGTTCGATCCTGACTACGGGTGCTTGACTGTACGGAGTTTGTACATTCTCCCCGTGACCTGCGTGGGTTTTCTCCAAGATCTTTGGTTTCTTCCCACACTCCAAAGATGTACAGGTTTGTAGGTTAATTGGCTTGGTATAAATGTAAAAATGTCTCTAGTGTGTAGGATAGTGCTGGGATCGCTGGTCAGTGCAGACTTGGTGGGCCAAAGGGACTGTTCCCTTACTGTATCTTTAAACTAAACTAAACATTCAGCTGGTCAAGTAAGACCTGTGGAACAAGAATCCTTCAGGTGACTAATTAATACTTCAGGTCAAATTAAACTGGGAGATAGACAATAGACAATAGGTGCAGGAGTAGGCCATTCGGCCCTTCGAGCCAGCACCACCATTCAATGTGCTCATGGTTGATCATCCACAATCAGTACCTCGTTCCTGCCTTCTCCTCATATCCCTTGACTCCGCTATCTTTAAGATCCAGTAGGCCCTGGTGGACCGAGTGCATGTGTTCAGCGGCCTGCGAGTCTATGCTTGGTCTCGCTGATGTACAGGAGGCCACAACGGGAACACCGGAAGCAGTAGAGTCCATATTCTTCAGTTATGCAGCCAGCACAAAATCTACCAAATTTTATGCCTGCAATTTGCATGGAAAAACTCGAGTGGAGGTTTAACTGCATCATTTCAACTCAAACTAATTTAAGAAACCTAGAACTATATTAATTCTGTGGCCGGTTTGGAGAAGTTCTGCCAAATGCACTGTAGAAGACTGCAAATTTTCTGCCTGCTTGTGGCACCCCATCTCACAGAGAATGTTACAACTCGTCAGTCTCTCTTCGATGATCAGGTGTCACTCAAAATGTTGCAGAATGCCCAGGTGTTCAGGTATTTACAGCAATATCAGAATGCATCAAATAATGGGAATGCAATATAAAAATATCCTATTAATTTGTTGCATTTTAAAGTGTGTTCTTATTTTCCCCATTAAGTTTCTGAACTTGATACCTTCAGTACTGTCAACCACAATTCCCTAATACAATGTTCAAAGAAAGATAAATCATTTTACATGCAATTCAATTAAAGATTTCCTTGACATTCAAAGGTTTATATCAAATGTAACTGATTGACAAAAAGTAAAAAGGCAGAGTATGATTCATATGGCTGCATGTTCAGCACCAACTAAATGATTTGTATAGACTTTGTTTCATTACATGTCAGGCAGTTTCAGAGCCAACAATCAACATGGTTATTTCTGTCAATGTTTCACAAAAATAGAAAATTTTATAGAATGCAAAAATAGAACAATGCACCATAAAAATAGAACACACACTATTCTCATTCAATACACAAGTAATCCAATTCTGTCAACTTTGTAATTCTCTTTTATGAAACTATTATCAGACACATTTGTGAATGTTTGGCATGTCTACTGAAAGGAAACATTGAACACGTTGATTGAGATAGAATGCTTCTGGCACCCTTATCTTTGATGAATCAGCCAAATCCCAAAGAGAAAAACAAAATAAACATTCACCAAAAATAAAATAAACAAATACAGCTGTCAGATCACCTTAATGGTCTTTCAGTTAAAATAGCAAGTATATATGAAAACTATTTTTAAAGAAAGCTTATTTTTATCCTAACTGTTTAAGAAACAGTTACACAGGTACATGGATAGGACAGTCTGAAGAAGGGTTTCGGCCCGAAACATTACCCATTTCCTTCGCTCCATAGATGCTGCTGCACCCGCTGAGTTTCTCCAGCATTTTTGTGTAACATGGATAGGACAAGTTTGGAGGGATACGGGCCAAACGTAGGCAGGTGGGACTAGTGTAACTGGGTGGGCAAGTTGGACCGCAAGGTCTGTTTCCATAAAATAAATCATTTTAGGTCCCTAAATTTGAAATAATTTGTGGAATGACTATGGAGGAGAGGAAGACAAAATCTCATCCAGAGGTGAAATTTCAGCTTCCATGGCATTTTGAAGACATCTTAACCTCGTTGTCTGGTAGAGGCAGGAACCCTCAAGCCATTGGAGAACTTGGGTGTGCACTCAAAGGGCTGTGATCTGCAAGACTATAAATCTGGTGCTAGAAGATGAGATTAAGTTGGGTAGCTCTATCTTTGGCTGCATGGTGGAATTCAAAGCCTCCATGTGTGTTGCAGGTTGTCTTATGATCACCATAATGTAAGGTTAAATAACTAGGATTCACAAATGAACCAAAAATAAAAACTATGCTGTTAATTTTCAGTTGATCAAGCAGCATTTATTGAGAAAGGTTATTTTTTAGGCCAACAAGAACCTGAAGCAAGTAGTGTCTATCTCCACAGACGCTGTCTGATCTGTTGAGAATTTCCGACAATTTCCGTTTCCATTTCAAATTTCCATTATCCGGTTTTTACTTTTCATTCATAAATAAGTCAAGTGAGTTAGTTAAAGATTTACATATGCGATTTCTAAAAGCCACTTTTTAAAGTGGTGCAGTCATTTCCATATTAGCATCAGTGTTTTGACAACCAATTAAGCCATAGTTCCAGGATCACCAACTACCAATGATCACATGTTTGTGAAAGTCCATGATATACATTATTCCCAATATTTAAAGTTAAATACTTAATGTTTTATTTTTAAAAATCAACGTATGTTTCAGTTAATATTTCATAACAGATACAAACTCATTGCTGCTCTTCACCCTTTCTTTCCACCCAGGCAATTGCCCCAACACCACTTCCACCACCACCCCAGTATCATGGCATCTGCAAACTTTAATACAGCAACTTTAAGGCTCAATACAGTGCATTCATCCAAATCACTGATATTTTGGTATTTTGTGAATAGCTGGGGTCCAGGCATTGATTCCTGCAACATTGCACTAATCACTGTCTGCCCCTCAGGAAACAGCCATTACTCCGATTCTTTCTTGTCCATTAAATTCTCAGTCCATGTTAATATTTTATTCAGAATGTCATATATTTTAATTTTCCACATTAACATCCTGTGGGAAAAGCTTTCTTAGTGCACTATAGTTTAAGTACACTATATCCACTGATTCCCGTTATCTAATCTACCAGATAGATCCTCAGCCCCCAATCCATTAGTTAAACATGAATTCCCTTTCATAACGCAATGTAGATTTCCCCAAACCCATTAATATTTTCTGAAACAAAACACTTACTTTTACTACAATATGGTCCCCATCCAACAAGTTCAAGATAAGTGTTTTATTACACTATTTATTGGAATAAAATGTTTATTCAAATGACCAATTCCTACTTACATTTTGCTGTACCTGGCAAGAGCAAATGTAGGACAATTCAATGACATTTAACATCTCTTGCTCAGTAATGCAATTTGAAGAAATGTCAGCTCAATCAATCCTGAAACAAACTATACTTTTATATCCCTTCTGCTATAAAAACAAATAGACATGTCACCTCAAATTTACTCCTAAAGGAAGAGATCAAGCTGCTGTCCAAAGAAATTATTTCCATCAGTAGCAAAAAATGTCCTTTCATACACATGATCAAACAACTTCCTGTTACATATCAAGTCCTTCCTGTCACATGACACATCACTATAGCATACAGGCTTTAATAAGCTGCTTAACATATTGCCTATTGCCAGTGTTTTAACAACGTTATTTGCTTGTATCCCAAAGTGTTGATTAACAAACCACAATGTATAATATAACTATTCCAATTCCATTACAATGTTCTTACTGTCTTCTAAGTGTCTTGTTATTCCGTTTTTATAATAGGATCTTTCATTTCCCTACTACTGATGTTCAGCTTAATGAGTCTGTAACAAATGTTGTTGCCCTATTGCTGCCTGTAGGAGTCTTACATTTGTTTTCATACAACTTTTATTCTTCCCATGAATTTGATGAGCTAGAACATGAAATGCCTCTATTCCACTCATGTAGAGAACAAAACTATTAATCATTTTGTTTTAAATTGAAAAGGTTCTTGAGTTGCATACATTGTCATAGTGTTTTGCTAATGGGACCATTCTCAATGCAACTTTGATAATAGACAAATGTAGGTTTGGCAATGGTTTATGAGTCATTCTATTTAATGACCACAATTTCCAATTCTACGTAGTAAAGGTGCATGGCTTTACAATGGATCATTATGAATATCTTTGCATCACTTAAACTTGAAAAGATCCTGCAGGTCAACTTCTCAATCCATAAGCATTACAAAAAAATATGTATAATGACATGATTGCTTTTACATTATCATATCATGTGTAAGAAGGAACTGAAGATGCTGGTTTAAACCGAAGATAGACACAAAAAGCTGAATTTACTCCAGCTTTTTGTGTCCACCTTTAGTGACATAATAGGCCTTCTTATAATTAATGTAGTGTCACCGATAAAAATAATTATTCTGGGATATTTCATAAAACAAATAGATCAGCGTTAAAACAAAACTTAATTTAATAATTATACAAGAAGGTTAAGCTATACAATATTGTCAATACAAAATTAAAGAATATAAAATATACAATATATATTTCTAAAAAATTAGTTTTTCATATATTTTGAAATATTTTTGTTTGTTCCATCTATATCGATGAGCAGTTTATGCTACAGCTAAAACATAATGCTCCTGAAATGTTTGATGTCTCTGGATGTATTTGACTTTGGTTTAGGTTTATTGTTGTCATGTGTACCGAGATACAATGAAAAGCCTTGTTTTGCATGCTATCCAATCATATCAGATGTGCAGAGTACTGCCCTGCCGACTCCAAATTCAGAAAGTTCGGAAGATGTACTATACATAAGTACAATCGAGCCAAACTCAAGTGCAATAATTAGAGCAAAGGAAAAGATACAGTGCGGAATATTGTTCTCGGCATTAAAGTGCAACAGATCTAGAGACAAAGTCCACTGTCCCTAACGAGGTAGAGGAAATTCAGACTGTACCCTAGTTTATGGAAGGACTGTTCAAAAGCCTGATAACATACAGGAAGAAGTTGTTCCCGAGTCAGGTGGTGAGCACTTTCAAGCTTCTGTATCTACTGCCCGACGAGATCGAGTTGAAGGAATGACCAGGATGAAGAAGGTCTTTGACTATGTTGGCTGCTTTCTCAAGGCATTTGAAATTGTAGATAGAGTCAGTGGTAAGGATTCTGCTCTGTGTGATAGACTGGGCTATGTCCACATATCTCTGCAATTTCTTGAAATCTTGGGTAGAGCTGTTCTCAAAGCAAGCTGTGATGCAATATAATTTGCTCAACATCAAGTCTTCAAGCTGAATAAATCATCAATAACTGAATACAATTCTACTTTACAAACTTTACAAGCTTACCCCTACCCCCCCCCCCCCCCCCCCCCCCCACCTTCCTCTTCCTGCTCTCTTCCAGCTGTCTACCTCCCCCCATGCAATCAGTCTGATGGCCCCGACCCAAATCACCAGCTATTCATGTTCTCAAGAGAATCAGCCTGAGATGCTGAGTTATCCCAGCACTTTGTGTCCTTTTGTATGAACTAGCATCTGCAGTTCCTTGTTTCTACTTCTCTATTGTATATTACAGCTTTAGTAGCTACTCAGCTGCATTATGCTTACCATCAATTTTCTTCATTTTATTTCTCCATGTAAGCCTCCTGCTGGTTTAGAACCATCAGCACATTTGAATTTTTACTTCATTTAGCAAGAATACAAGCCAACTCAGGTATTTTTATTTAGCTGAAGGCACTGATCATTGGCTTCCTTAGATCTGTCAAGGCTGGCTTACTTCATTTCAAATTCACACATTTGGTGAGTGCAATAAAATTTAAGGCTACGTTAACTGTAAAAAGAATAGAGGTATTTTCTTCCTTGATAGCTTTAGTATATCAGCCCTCTGGAGTACTAAACATTATCCAACTTTTGCAAACAACCTGCTGAAGCGTTTCTTTCTAATTTTGGGTCTTTTTGATGTCGTTCCAAGTCTATACTAAAATCAATATATTTAACATCCTCGCCGTTTAGAAGAACTGCAGAGGTTTGAATCTTAAGTACCACACAAAGTGCTGGAGTAACTCAGCGGGTCAGGCGACATCTATGGATTGAATGGATAGCCGACGTTTTGGGTTGGGACCTTTCTTCAGACTGCTCACTATTTATATGTTGTGCTGTTTGTAAATATGTTACAGTCCCAATGTCCTGAGTTATTGTTTTACATAATTTTCCAGAAGAGCATTTCCTTTAGATTCCTTGATTCTCTTTTTATATAACCCATTGATGGTGTGATATTGTTAGCATGAATAATTTTTCATCTTAAATCTATATCTGTGACATCAGCAGCATCAATGTTGTCAATTTACCTGACAAGATATATGAAAAACATTACAGATTACATGCACAAAGCGGTCCTTTAATACTTTGAAGTTGTGCGGTGCTTGCCAGTGTGTAATTGTAAGTGTGAGTTATGCACTAGTGTTCTGGTGGAACTGATTATTTTTCAGTTGTTTATGCACTGTGCGATATGTGGGCCAAAATCTGTCACAGCCACTAGAATAAAACTGAATTTGACTGAATGTTAACTCAAAGCAGTCATATTGCAGCTGAGTACCCAATGAACTTTTTTTTGTTATTTTCTGGACATGGTGACTACAATTATATATTTGAGAGGTCTATTTATACACATAGAACTACAAGATGCATCCTTTCATGCCTTATCTCAGACAGCAATTTGTTTTTAATCATTCGGTTGCTGGTATGGCAAGATAACCTTTTAATTAAAATTGTGACTGTGTTTCCAATCCGCACAAATGGGATTTTGGCCTTGACCTTTCGAATACTTGACATAAAGAAATGCACATTAGAATTTGTATTTGGAATAATCTAGAATGGGTTTATTTTTGGATTCCAATAATAAATCAACCAAAAAAAAGTAGAGCTAAAAAAAAAATGCCATTTTGTATATTAAAAAATGCAATTAATGCCATAATATTCTAAAATAGTATAATTATGAGCTGATAACTTTTAACCCTGCAGTTATTTCAGAATGTATTGGATTTCTTAGTGTAAATTATTCAATTCCAACAAGAAAATAGGACAATGTAGCCCAGTTATAGAGAACTACATGGAAAATATATGGGATCTGCTCATTTGATGAAAGAAAATTGAATATGATAAGATTATAAACTGAAATTGATGGCTTTGGTTAATGTCTCTACTTGTTTCCATTAGAAAAGAAAATTATGATAGGATTGTAAATTAATTAATGGTTTAGCATTCTTAATTAAAATATCAAAGCTTCAATTACATTCATATTTTAACGTGAAATAATGGAAGGGTGGCTTAATGCAAAAAAGTTAAACTATATTGGTCAACCCAAGCATCTGAGATATATTGATGACGTATCAATTGAAGAGTATGGAAACTTTGCACCTAAGATTGAAATGATCAAGACTGTGGGAACGTTACTTATTCCTCACAATTGTTTTTTTTTTAAACTGTGTTCAGACTAAAGTAAAGAGCTTAAATGTATTTTTGGAGGAAAAGTTTTATTATCAATTAGAATACATTTCAAATAATTGACTATAGAAGTTGGGTAGTTATATTACAGTTGGACAAGACATTGGTGAGGCCACATTTGAAGTATTGTGGTCAGTTTTGCTCACCCTGTTATATGAAAGATGATGTTAAGCTGGAAAGGGAGCAGAGAAGAGTTACGTGAAGGTAGACAAAAAATGCTGGAGAAACTCAGCGGGTGCTATGGAGCACCTAAGGAGCGAAGGAAATAGGAAACATCATCTATTGAGCGAAGGAAATAGGCAACGTTTCGGGCCGAAACCCTTCTTCAGACTGGTGAATGTTGCC
This sequence comes from Leucoraja erinaceus, assembly GCF_028641065.1. Lineage (NCBI taxonomy): Eukaryota > Metazoa > Chordata > Chondrichthyes > Rajiformes > Rajidae > Leucoraja > Leucoraja erinaceus. Next base: position 87,474,722 of record NC_073379.1, read on the forward strand.
GAAACCCTTCTTCAGTTATGTGAATGTTGCCAGAACTCGAGGGCCTGAGCTATAGGGAGGGGTGTATTTGTTCCGTGGAGCGCAGGTGGATGAGGGTTGACCTTAGAGGGGTATGAGATCATGAGGGGATTAGATAGGGTACATGCACACAATATTTTACCCAGAGTAGGAGAATCGAGAACCAGAGGTCATAGGTTTAAGGGGAGTGGGGTAAGATTTAATAGAAACCTGAGGGGAAACATTTTTACACAGAGAGTGGTGGGTATATGGAGCAAGCTGATAGAGGAGGTAGTTGAGGCATGAATTATCACATTTGGATTGGCACATGGATAGGATATGTTTAGGATATAGGCCACATATAGGCAGGTGGCATTAGTATAGATGGGGCATGTTGGTCGCCATGGGCAAGTTGGGCTGAAGGGCCTGTTGTTTAAATATCTATATACACACTATATGACTAATTAACTTAAACAAGAATAAGACATTTATTGTTGAAATATTTCAAGCACTTAACTAAACATAATGTCAGACAGATAACTCCAGTAGTGGACATAATCATATTCATGTCAAGCCTCTCACCGACAACAACAAAAGTAACTGGGTAGCAGAGAGCTCTTAATATATTGTGTAAAATATATGTTATACATTCTGTTCTCCTTTGTAGAACATCAGACTATAAAAATAGTAGCAACATTATTCAGAGAAGTTCCAGATGTTATAGACATTGTTTAACATTTTAAAGTAAGTGAATAACGTGTATACCCTGAATGTTCCTTTTTCATTATTTATTGTATGATAAAATTGTATCCCTTATAATGTTACTCTTAAAAACTACACGGTGCCGTCTCTGAAAGTAGACTCGGCGTCTTTGCATACCCAACTTTATCATCAATTAAATCTAAGCCGTTCACAAAAATTAAAAGCAGCCAGCCATCAAAATACAACACATAGCGATTTTAACTTAGTGAGATATCCCAATACGGTTGATGTGCGCGTTTAGTACAACACTAATCATTCATACTCAGCAAAACAAAAGCACAAACCAGCGAATAAATGTCACGCTGTACAATAACAAGCCATAAACCCCTGTGATAAATCAAGTGAGTTCCCGAGCATTATATCTGGAATTAATTTACTGAACGATAAAATAGAACGCCATTGTCGTAGTTTACATGCGGCAGCCAGTCAATAAAAGCAGAACGGAAGTACAAAAAAAGTTTCACTGCTTTATTTTTAGTGACTAAATTAAACATTTATTCACAAGCTACAAATAATTATCAAGCTGGTCAATTTGCCTTTATGAAGCTCCATTAACTCAATGTATGTGATTTCATCTCTAATGCCTATTAGCGAAAACGGCCCCTAGAAGTACCTACAACTAGGTACCTAGTCAAATGTTGCACAGACATTCAAGGGTGTTAGTCATCCTATAGTTCCTTGAAATTGTTTTATTTTTAATCACAGCGCGTTTTAATGCTCCTTTATTCATATTGTCTAGAAGCAATCTTGGTCCTTTAAACATCTCAGCCGTGTTTGTCACTCTGCGTTTGGGTTTAAGATCTGTTCATTTCCAAACGTCCGTGTTTCAGAGTCAATTGTTTTCTAAAGAAAACTGGGGAACAGTGGCTCGCAGAGCAAGGCAGCAGCAGACTGCTGGCTGAGATTAACTCCAGATGTGTCTGGGTCCTCTGTCATTTGGTGGTTTAATCATACTTGAGTCTCAAACCAACGCTGGCCTGAATGTCCATTAATTCACTTCTTGCTATCCTTGAATCTAATATTTCGGCCATGCGTCGCTTCCGAATGCCAAGCAAAGACACTGAATATTATCACATCGAGTCGGAAACCCGTGCGCGAATAGCAATGCCAAAAGACACACACGAGGCGCTCGCTGATCAGTTCTTGCTTTACCTTCACAATTTCCCAGTCGCGTTGCGAACACTAGTAGTTTCGATGAATAACTAGCAACAGTGTTGTATGAATGTCAGATTTAACTCTGTCATTGCCAAATGAATTCAAATCTCTCCTCACAACCTCAACGCTCGCCCTCCGCCACTACCGCAAGGGAATGTTAATATTGTTTCGATAATTTTGAATTGGTTACATAACTAAACGTGGCCTTTAACGGGTTACTTTGGTGTTTGTGGAGACCATGGTGTGACAATTAATGTTGAGGATTGAGTTTTGTATTTGAGAGAGAGAGAGAGAGAGAGAGAGAGAGAGAGAGAGAGAGAGAGATTGATTTCTGCAGGAATACTGCCTACTAAAGGAAAGTATTATACATCATACAGTATGTGCAGTTACACGAACTAAATTCACATGGTATAACTGTTATAGATAGGACAACGCATACTTCATTCAAGAACATCTTTGGCAACCCGCTATTATCCTGATTCGTTTAAGCCCCTGCGGTACCATTGGACTGTGTAATAATTTGTCGAATTGTATAAATTGATTACTGGATCAATGAGATGGACCCAATGAATACTAGGTGCCCATCTGATTCCATTTCTCGTGAATACCAACTAGCAGGCCAGGATCACCATCAGCCTGAAGAAGGGTCTCGACTCGAAACGTCACCCATCCCTTCTCTCGTGAGATGCTGCCTGTCCCGCTGAGTTACTCCAACATGTTATGTCTATCTAGGCCAGGATCACTAGTGGCAGTGACTCAGTCGAAACCCCAAGTAGTTATAAACTGTTGTTTTGTAACACTGCCGGGCGTGCGAATGGGGTGGCCAGAGGGGGAGCTTACATTGAAACAGACGCCTGTCTGTGTAACTCACAGTTCAGTAGGAAAAGATTGTGCGCAAATCTCAGCCGGTGGTGGAGGATTAGCAGAGTATTACACCGTGTTATCCTTCGGGCCATGCCAGATTTTGTTTTCGGGAGAGGAGGAGGGAGCTGGGGGAAATTGCAAGTTGAAAAATGTGGACAAGCCTACTTGCCGCCAACGCTGCAGCGCTCGGGCAATGTGTACTGTTATAATTGGTACTCTCTCCTCCAGCACAGCGCACTCAACAAATGGATTTCCCCACACCAGTCCCTACATCCTCTTTGCAAATTCGCGTATACTAGATTTATCCACGTTTGTCTCTCCTAAATATTGCTTACCTCTTTAAGTTCTTTAGCCACGTCCTTTAAATCGCCCAGGACTAACTCCAAATCGTCAACAATAGTCTTGATCTGTTCTTTTACCTTTGCCTTACAGGCTGCGCCCTCCGGTTGCTTTGAGTTCCCTGACATTATTCGAGCGCGGTGGAAACGGCAGAGTGGATCACGATATCGCACCGGGCGCGCTCTTCCCCATGATCTTCCTGCTTTCTTGCCGCCTCTGACTCAGTCTCCGCGCCTCTTGCCATCAACCCAGTGCAACTGCGGGCTCCCAAGGACTGCGGAAATCTCACCAGTACGCCTGCGTCAGTGTGCATGGCAAATTAGAAACACCAAAAAAAAATGTGTAAGTAAATATTATTCCAACCTGGTTTCGATTAAAACCATCCCGCACTTGCTGACTAATACCGCCCTTGCCTCCTCGGAATTAAACGGCGCCAGTGCTTCTCCCCTGCAAACTCTCCCTGGTTTGAAAGGAGACGAGGAGCTCCACTCGCCTGTACACCATCCATAGCCTGCCCTCTCTTTGCTGCGCTGTGGAGCGGAGCGGAGCAGCGGCGACCCCACTCCAGGTTTATTTCTCGTTATCTGGAGAGACGCCCAATTTAGCACGCTGTGGAATAGCGCGGACGATCCCGTTCCTGCTCAGCGAAGTAGCGGAGGCGGGCGGAAAACCCTGGTATCGTCCCGGACAGGTCCATCAGCTCCAGGATAGACACAGAAAGCTGGAGTAACTCAGCGGGACAGGCAGCATCTCGGAAGAGAAGGAATGGGTGACGTTTCGGGTCGAGACCCTTCTTCAGACAGCTCAAGGAACTGGGTGTTGGGGGAAAGGGGTGGGTGGTTGGGACTGAGAGAGGGGGTAGGGATAGTTGTTCCACAATCCGTTGTCTTGTCCAATTTCCAAGCGCTCGAATCACCAGTGAGGTGGCTCGAGTCGTTTTCATCACATGGACTCGGCTGTCCGAGGTGAGGAGAAGTAGGCTGCGGGATAACGCACACTGAGCTACAAGGAATTGGATGGGAATGGCAGCGATCCGCTGACGGGACGGGAGGAGAAGAAAGAAGGGAAACATACAATGTCTCTAACTTCTCCGGGTTTCTGGAGAGCCTGGCGTTGATGTGTTACATGGGGCAGACAACCAGTCGACGCCGCTGGTCTATTTACCGTCCATTTTTACTTTGAAAATAGTAAGAGGTGGTGAATTGTCTCGGGTTTCTCACAGTGGGAGATTCTGCACCTTCTGATCGAGTGGTTCTTGGTTTGAGGTCACGTTGTGCTTCAGAGCAGTCATTCCATCACTCTACCCCACCACCCCGCCCCAAATACACACTGCCCAGCATCGCCGCTTACACGCACATCACAGGTGTTGTACATCGCTCCCATACACACATCCGGCACACAGACATCATAACCCCCAGGATGAACACTCCTAACATACATGGGCTACCCCTAAACACACATGCCCTCACTCTAACGCCACACTCCCATTCACACTCGCACACCACATACCTCACACAGACCACCCATAGACACATACCCCGCTACATCTCACACCCATGTCATTTACCGGACACCAACCCACACATTCATCACCTCTTCCACTCACATATCCTCACGTTCACAAGTTACAAGTTATAGGAGTAGAGGTAGACCATTCAGCCCATCGAGTCTACTCCGCTATTCAATCACGGATGATCTCTGCCTCCTAATCCAATTTTCCTGCCTTCTCCCCAGAACCATTGACACCCATTCTAATCAAGAATTTGTCTATCTCTGCCTTAAAAAAATATCCACTGATTTGTCCCCCACAGCCCTCTGTGGCAATGAGTTCCTCGCCCAACACAGGCATGTAGACCATGCCATATCACATCAACGCACACACGCAAGCACGCACACTTCCCCCCACACTAGCGTTATCAACTCGCATCCCTTAACCCTTCTACCCCAAACACAGTTGCCCTCGGTAACTCATACAAACACCACCACCACCCCAAACACATATATATATACAACAGCCCCAAGCACTCCCCTTCCCCTCACACACTCACACTATTACCGCCACCATTCTCCTCTCCAGCTGCCCCCTCCACCACCCCACCACTCCACTTCTTCCATTGAGGTCAGGACACATGGAGCGATGACCAACGCCTCGTCTCCCGGGATCCTTGCTCCCTCCTGGGGGGACAGGGGGGGGGGGGGGGGAGACGACGACTTCCTGCGGCTTGTGCGGGGTGGAATAAAATCTCACTTGGACATGGAAACAGGAGCTCTGGGTGTGAGCGATCGCGGGTCAAAGTGAGTGAGGAGCGGGATGTTTTGGAGACGCGCTCTGGTCACCGTTGCAGAGCTAACCGCACGGAATCTTCAATCCCAATCATCTAGCAACAATATCCAAGAAACCCATGCAAGACTCGTTTTAAACCTTTGCATTATTGAGGAGACCACCTACTTGTGTTAGACTACGCGACCTGTGATTACATTTTGGCCACACTGTCTGTTGTAACTCTCCCGACGTTCCTCAAAAGCCGCGGCTCAACGCATTGGAACCATGTGGACGATGTCTCTGCGCTTTAGCGGAGCAAGAGCCAGAGAACACATTCTTGTTCACGAGTAGTAATCGAATCTGAGACTCGGTAGTGAATCGCGGAGCCAGCGTGGCAATTACCTCCGCGTCTGCACAGAGCAAGACTTTGCCGCTGAAATGTCAACGAGCTTTCATTCGCCAGAGCTGCTGCCTGATTAGAAAACAAGCCAAAGGTGGCGTCAAATAAAATGCCAGTGAACTGTGAAATAAAGTCACGCACGGGCGCCCATGTCTTCAAGGATTTTGCAACCACAAAACCACCCACCTCGTTCCCAGCTTCCTGTCCCCCACTACAATTAGTGGGAAGAAGGGTCCCGACCAGAAACGCCGCCTCCCTGTCCATGTCCTCCAGAGATGCTGCCTGAACCGCGCGTTACTCGGGCACTTTGTGGGTTTTCTTCCACTGGGATTGTGTTTTGTTTTTAACCCAGACTGTACCTTGTACTACGCCTACCTGCATAGCTCTGCTCAATCAATAGGACCGAATTATTTAGCTGACAGCGTCGCTCTCTTCCTGTCTCATCCCAGCAAGGGGCAAGCCCTTGTTATTTGAACAAATGCATTTTAAACCGTGATGGGGAACACATATCTCCTCTTTCCTAATCCTGTGGGAAAGAAAGCAAACTGAAGTTTAAAAGTTGAACCTCCGAACAAGTGTGGGTTGACCAGACAAGATATACATGGCAACGGGACCAGACCACTTCTATGGTGACCGGCTTGCCATCTGTGCCGCACTTCTTTCCGATATGGAAACAGGGAACTGCAGATGCCGGCTTGCACAAAAGGACACGGAGTGATGGAGGAACTCAGCGGGCCTGGCAGCATCTCTGGAGAACATGGGTGGATAGGTGACGTTTTGGGTCGAGACACATCACAGTTCGATGTCTTTGAGCTGAAGACTATGTGAGGAAAAAAATTGAAACGTATCGGGCAGGCAAAACAATCACATTTGACACTTAATATTCATCTTAATGCAGCTACATGCCACACGGTTATGTAACGCGCACTCATAAATGAAAATAAATAGTAGGGGCACGTTCAATATAAAGCTAGGTGTCGCTCTTCTGGGACCTTTGATGAGCTTGTTCGGACTGCATTCTGTATTATCATCTTCGCTCTGGCTGTCTGACTGTCGTTTGAACATGCGTATGTTGCACTTTTAATGGGCGAGGCAAGAACATGTCACATTAAAACGACGAATGCGAAAGGACAGTGTCGGGTGTTGGAGGCTGATTAATAAATGCCAGCTAAACACAAAACAACCACTCGCTAAGATATTTAAATCCGTGAAGAAAGCGGAGGTGAGTTCGGCGCGTTTACTTCGTGGTAAAAGTTAAATCCGGAGATCGTTTTTCAATTCACAGGAAACGGCATCTTACTCTGATTTCAGTAAAGCAGACTGTTCTTTAATAGGGGCTGCAGGTGATAATCACTAACAGATGGCAATATGATTTACATGGATATTTTTAAGTTCTCCCCGCTAGATCCCATGCTTGTGACAATAGGCAAGGGTTGTTTGTTTGTGACCCTCCAAGCACGTCGTCATTAGATAGTACAAACAGCCAGATGCTATCAGAACGGCGCAGAGCATCCCAATTAATTGTAATATCATGCCAGATACATAAAGCTTATCTGATGGCGGGTAAAGGGGCTGTCCCACTTGGGCGACCTAATTGACGAGTTTAGAAGAGTTTAGGAGAGTTTGAAAAAATGTAATGTTGAAGACCTCCAACCTCCTTTGACTATGTTGCAGTCTAGCTTCGCCTAGCTATGACTAGCTACGAATAACTTCGGGAAAATTGGACACTGAACAGTGGGGAGTGAAGGCGACCTCCTTCGATCTCCTTCGACCTTTTTTCACACAGAGAGTGGTGAATCTCTGGAACTCTCTGCCACAGAGGGTAGTTGAGGCCAGTTCATTGGCTATATTTAAGAGGGAGTTAGATGTGGCCCTTGTGGCTAAGGGGATCAGGGGGTATGGAGAGAAGGCAGGTACGGGATACTGAGTTGGATGATCAGCCATGATCATATTGAATGGCGGTGCAGGCTCGAAGGGCCGAATGGCCTACTCCTGCACCTAATTTCTATGTTTCTATGTTTCTATGACCTCCCTTCGACCTCCCTTCAAATATGATGAAGACAATCTATGGTTACCTTCGACTACCTTTGACTACCCTCCATTACCTACGACGATGTGCCAATGACCTGGCCAAACACCTTGATAATAACATCATCACAGCTGGACTTTTCTAAAGCATTTGATGTCATCCCACACCAGAGATTGCTTCAGAAGCTTGACTTCTATTTGTTCTAACACGAAATGATGGATTTCCAGTTTCCTGACAAAACGTCTTCAGCGCGTGTGTGTGTGAACAGAAAGAGCTCCGATTGGCGTCCAGTGTTGAGTGGTACACCTCGGGGCACAGTACTTGGCCCACATCTGTTTTTGCTTTACATAAATGACATCCGTGAAGATGTCACAAGTACAACCAGACTATTCGCTGATGATTGTTTGCTGTACTGTGAAATGAAGTCAGCTGATGATAAAGATGCTCTCCAAAAGGATCTCAATACTATGGTTGAGTGGTCACAACAATGGGGCATGCAGTTCACCCCTTCCAAATGTGAAACCATGCGTGTCACCAGAAAGAGGAATCCAGGCGAAACATCTTACAAAATACTTGGTGCCACCCTTGACGAATCCAAACAAACCAAGTATCTTGGCATCAAATTGCAGAATGATCTGCGTTGGAATGGTCAGACTCATCATGCAACGGTGAAAGCAACAGGTGTCCTAAATTTTCTGAGACGCAACTTTCATCATTGTTCAACTTCTGTCAAGGAGAAGTTATATACTTCACCCTCATTTGGACTACGCAGTTGCAGCATGGGACCCATACACAAATTAAAACATTTCTTCCATCGAAAGTGTCCGAAGACGGGCAGCTCGATTTGTTACTAAGGGGTGGAACCCTCTCCAGGACAGACGTGAAGCTCACCATTTGAACTGTTTTTCCAAAATGTTAAATGGCCAGCTCGACATAGATTACAAAACCTACACCAAACCCAAACCCATTAGGAGCAGAAGAGGGCATTCGAACCAATTTGAGATACCAGCTACCAAGACAGATGTGTATAGCAATTCATTCTTCCCCTGCACAATTAAAGCATGGAATAGTCTTCACCCTACCATAGTTACCCAGCCAGATGTAATTAAATTTAAGGTAGCTCTTTCTTCCCAAAAACGCTTTCGGGCTTGTCCTCCCTCCACCACCTCCAATTTAAAGTCCATTGGAATAATATTAATAATAATAATAATAATAATAATAATAATAATAATAATAATAATAATAATAATAATAATGTCTTTATTGTCATTGTACTTAGAAATACAACAAATTTAGGAGAGCTACTCCTGATCAGTGCAACCAAAACAAGTTAAACCAAGATAAATAAAGAGTACTTAAGGAAGTAGCTCCAGAAATAGTGGATGCATTAGTAATAATCTTTCAAAACTCTTTAGATTCTGGAGGAGTTCCTGAAGATTGGCGGGTAGCAAACGTAACCCCACTTTTTAAGAAGGGAGGGAGAGAGAAAATGGAGAATTACAGACCAGTTAGCCTAACATCGGTAGTGGGGAAACTGCTAGAGTCAGTTATTAAAGATGGGATAGCAGCACATTTGGAAAGTGGTGAAATCATTGGACAAAGTCAGCATGGATTTACGAAAGGTAAATCATGTCTGACGAATCTTATAAAATTTTTCGAGGATGTAACTAGTAGCGTGGATAGGGGAGAACCAGTGAATGTGGTGTATCTGGACTTCCAGAAGGCTTTAGTATAACTAATAGGCATTGGGGGTTCAGTATTGATGGATAGAGAACTGGCTGGCATACAGGAAGCATAACTGGTCCTTTTAATACCGCAAATAATGACACTAACTGGGGGGCATAATAATAATAATAATATAGCAGACTATTATCTAAAATTTATAATAATGGGCCATGTCCTTAATTGTTCATTGTACAGGGTCTTGGTGAGACCACACCTGGAGTATTGTGTACAGTTTTTTGGTCTCCAAATCTGAGGAAGGACATTATTGCCATAGAGGGAGTGCAGAGACGGTTCACCAGACTGGTTCCTGGGATGTCAGGAATGTCTTATGAAGAAAGACTGGATCAGACTTGTTTATACTCTCTAGAATTTAGAAGATTGAGAGGGGATCTTATAGAAACTTACAAAATTCTTAAGGGGTTGGACAGGCTAGATGCAGGAAGATTGTTCCCGATGTTAGGGAAGTCCAGGACAAGGGGTCCAACTTAAGGATAAGGGGGAAACTTTAAAATCCGAGATGAGAAGAAACTTTTTTTTTTAGAGAGTGGTGAATCTGGAACTCTCTGCCACAGAGGCTGGTTGAGGCCACAGTTCATTGGCTATATTAAGAGGGAGTTAGATGTGGCCCTTGTGGCTAAGGGGACCAGGGGGTATGGAGAGAAGGCAGGTACGGGATACTGAGTGGGATGATCAGCCATGATCATATTGAATGGCGGTGCAGGCTCGAAGGGCCGAATGGCCTACTCCTGCACCTAATTTCATGTTTCTATTACAAATACGTTATTTAACTGCTTAAAATAGTAGATAAATTATATTTGTCACACCTAAGTAGAACATTGCACTGAGAGAATATTACACTTTAAAATGTAATAAATACTTTAAAAGAATTAAAAAAGAAGAAATATTAGTTGAGTGGTCTGTTTTATAATGGAATAGATGACCGCATCTCTCTTGTCGTGTGGATATTTTAGGAATTTAGAGTTCTGATGGCCCAGGGAAAGAAACTGTTCTTGAGCCTCTTTGTTCAGCTTTTGACGCACCTGTACAGTCTACCAGAGGGCAGGAGGTTGAACAGGAACTGTCTAGGGTGGGAGGGGTCTTTGATTATTTTCCTGGCTCTGCAGAGGCACCGATGTGCGATCCCAGGAATTTGAAGGTGGAAACACTCTCGACACAGTCCCCGTTGATATAGAGTGGGGCAGGGTCCGCTCTGTGCCTTCTGTAGTCGAAGACCATCTCCTTTGTTTTGCTGATGTTGAGAGCCAGGTTATTCACAGAACACCACTCTGACAGCTTCAGGACCTCGTCTCTGTACGCAGCCTCGTCTCCTCCTGATATGAGTCCGACCACCGTGGTGTCATCCGCAAATTTAATAATGGAGTTTGTGGAGTGGATGGGAGTGAAGTCATAAGTGTACAGAGCATAGAGGAGTGGACTCAGCACACAGCCCTGTGGAGAACCAGTGCTGAGTGTGAGGGTGGAGGGCCCATTTTGACTGTTTGTGGGCGGTTAGTGAGAAAGTCCTTTATTCAGGTGCAGGTGAGATGGGGGAAGTCTAAGTCCGACACCTTGTTGACTAGTATGTCAGGGATGATCGTATTAAAAGCTGAGATATAGTCGATAAAAATAATCTTTACATGGCTCCCTGGGTGTTCCAGAAGGCTCAGTGCAGTGTGTAGGACAGTGGCGATGGCGTCCTCTGGTGATCTGTTTGCTCTATAAGCAAACTGATGAGGATCAAGGTTTGGAGTGAGGCTGGCTTTAATGTGCTGTGAAATTAGTCTTTCAAAGCATTTCATGACTACTGATGTTAATGCAATTGGTCTGTAGTCATTGAGACTGTTTATGACTGGCTTCTTTGGGGACAGGGATGATGGTAGCCAACTTCAGACAAGGTGGTATGGGGGCATGTGTCAGGGAAAGATTGAAGATCTTTGGTGAAGACCCTGCACCAGGTCTGCACAAGCATTAAGCACTTTGCCGCGTACACCATCAGGTCCAGCGGCTTTCCTTGGGTTTTTTTACTCGCGGGCATTTTTCAACATGTTGAAAAATAGGCCGCGCACTAGCTAAGGCCTCGAGTACACGGGGACTACTCACAAGCATGAAGGAGAGTTAAGGGGCTGTCCCACTTGGGCGACCTAATCCGCGGGTTCTGGCGAGTTTTCCCTTGACTCATACTCGCAGCATGGTCGACACGAGGTCCTAGGAGGTCTTTATAACTCTCCTTCATGCTCGAGATTAGTCCCTGTGTACTCGAGGCCTCAGCTAGGTCGCGGCGTATTTTTCAACATGCTGATAAATGTCCGCGAGTAGAAAAAGGTCGCCACGGAAAAAATGGATACTTTTTTTACTCGTAGATTTAGTCTTAGTAGGTCATAGTAGGTCGGCATGTTAGTCGTAGGTAATTGAGGGTAATCCAAGGTAGTCAAAGGTAGTCATAGATAGTTTTCATAATTGTCGAAGGGAGGTCAAAGGGAGGTTGAAGGAGATCGAAGGAGGTCATCTTCACTCTCCACTACTTGGTGTTTAAAATTTAGTTGCGACTAGAATGAAGCCAACATGGAGAGTGGCGAGAATTCTCGTGCCGTAGGTGGGTCGCCAGCAGGTCCTAGTGGGTCGCCAGGAGGTCGAAGGTTCTCGGAGGATCTCAGAGGTTGTAGCCGGTGCTGACCGGTGAATTTCATTGGCTCATTGGGGAAACAAAAGATAAGCAGTAGTTTTCAGAACCAAGGATAATCGACCGGTAATGTTAAATGTCCGCCGAGCTTCACAGCCGTGTATCTCTGGCTTATTAAAAGTTGTCTCTCCCTTCCCCTCCTTCCCCCCCCCCCCCCCCCCCCCCCTTCCCCCCCCCCCCCCCCCCCCCCCCCCCCCCTCCCCGCCCCCCCCCCCCCCCCCCCTCCCCCCCCCCCCCCTCTCTCCCCCCCTTCTCTCTCCCCCCCCCCTTCTCCCCCCCCCTCTCCCCCCTTCTCCCCCCCTTCTCTCCCCCCCCCTCTCCCCCCCCCTCTCTCTCCCCCCTTCTCTCCCCCCCCCCCCCCCCTTCTCTCCCCCCCTTCTCCCCCCCCCCTCCCCTTCTCTCCCCCCCTTTCTCTCCCCCCCTTCTCTCCCCCCCCCTTCCTCCCCCCCCCTTCTCTCCCCCCCTTCTCTCTTCCCCCCCTCTCCCCCCCCCTTCTCTCCCCCCCTTCTCTCCCCCCTCCTTCTCTCCCCCCTTCTCTCCCCCCCTTTCTCCCCCCCCCCCCTCTCCCCCCCCCCCCCCCCCCTTCCCCCCCCCCTTCTCCACCCCCCTTCTCCACCCTCTCTCCCACCTCTTTTAAAGGACTTACCGTACACGGTGCTAGACATCTTAATTACAGCACCAACCTTCCTATTAATGGCAGTGTGTGTCTGTATCACCTTGGCTTTGCACCATATGAATTTTTTACACAGCAGTCCCCCCGCTTGCCCTGTCCCCGCCTGCATAACGGGCTGGTGAAGGAAGTGATGTGTTTGTATGTGTGTGTGTTCCACTCTGACAATCGTCGTTCCAGTTGCCGGTTTTTCAGGCGACTGCTGGCAACTTGACAGTCGCCGGCAGTCCGCTGAAAAATCGCCAATGCTGGAGTAACTGCAGATCAGGCAGTATCTCTGGATTACAGGGATAATCGATGTTTCGGACCGAGATCCTTCTTCAGATGCTTTGAAATCTTAATTTAAGCTTTTAATTTCTTTAAAATATCCAACGAGAACAAACCTTAAGGAGATGAGAATCTTCTTACTTAACAATACATTTTCCGTGATACTTATGGTGCCGAGCATTTACTCATCAAATTTAGACAATACCCTTTTTCTGGCAAGTTCATTTCACATCAGCCCTGTAAATACAGTATCTTCATATCCTTCAATACATTTTTTTGAGAAGGCAGTGAAATTGTGTTTTCCATAAGTTAACGATGAAGTGGCATTTATCCCACCAGTTAAAGCATTAAAAAAAAAATTAATTTGACACCTAATTCACTTTCATATCTTCAGTATTAAAAAAGTTATGGCCATTTTCATACTCGGAAATTAGCATCTTGTTCCCTATTGCTTTTCCATTGACTTAATACAAAAGCTGTAATCGAGGCCCATAACTTTCTTAAAAATTAAGAGAACAATGACATTTTCAGTTATTATAGATTGAAACATTCTGAAACAAATATAAAACATCTTACTTGGATGACCTGAAATTAAAGCATATAATTAGTTAATTACCTAATTAGTTAATTACAAAATTGACCGTTGTGATGGAAATAGTAATAAACACCCAGACTGACTTGAAAATTAAAAAATGTGATATTCTCAAGATCAGAACTTTAATATTATTGTATTATATGCTGTAAGTCCGTAACAGATAGGTAAATAAATTACAATTTCTAGCAATAGACCAAGTCTTTATGGAGAAGATCAGTTGCTAGCTGATACATTGGCATATCCTAATCAGTAGCATCATCATACTCCTCAGATTGTAACCAATAACCAACTCTGTACACCTTGTTTTTCCACAACTTTTCAATTTTGGCATTGTAAACTACAAGTTTTTGCTCTTCAAACCATGCATGACATGCCTTTCTGCCCACTACTTTCCCATTAACAATGTCCTGTAGATTCCATTTCTTAAGAAAATAATATATTTTTTAAATAGCCTAAGTATCCAAATAACAAACTAATCCCATTCACACAAGAATTCACAATATAACATGATTTTTAAATCTCACTGCCATGAATTTTTATGCCAGATAGGAACTTAATGTTTAATTCCCATAAATTAATCTAGAAACATCCACTCAATATAATCAATATTATTATTTTTTTGCACAAAACATGGGACTAAAACTGATATTTAGTATAAAAATATTGACTATGACTATGGATAGACAATAACACAAAATATAGACGATTATGACATGATTGTCCAAAAAAAAGAGCATTTAAATCATCTTGCGAGTGGATTTTTCTGGAACGCGATCGATTGTAACGTTGCATTTCCGGTGAATTTGAACCCAATATTGGCAGGAAAAACACTGTTGGTTCATATGGGGCACAAATAACATTTTCGCAACCTTAAAAATAGATTAAAGCCATCCCAAGAAGCAAGGTTATATGCAAAATAAATGACTTACCCTTTGTTTTGTCCCGTTCTTTCGATCTACCACGTTGTAGGCGTTGAGGGTGTTAGAAGTCGCTTTTTATTTTAATCTAATTATTAAATTGTCTCGCGATTTATATATTTTTTTATATCGGGAAGGACGTCCGATCGATTTTTCTTCAGCAGCTAGCAGCCCGAGGAAATCCGTCTCCTACAGGCAATAGAAAAATGGATTTTAATCCCGCCCCCCCCCCCCTCAAAGTCGCCAAAGTCGCACACACGGCCAGTGGCAGAACTGCAGCACCGCCAAAGGTAAGTATTGTTACATCGCTAACACTTGTTCTTCCAGAAAGCAACCAACTGTGGCATTTAATTTCTCTAATCCATGTAAAAGCTTTTAAATGACAGAGGTTAACCAGATAGCTTTGCTTTATATATACTCCTCACCATCCCTCCCAAAAAGGTTTATGTCAATTTATTTGCATTTTCTTAATGTACTCGTTGATTGACTATAAATTGACTATGCATTGCGACTGGTTGTAATCTTTAAGGAGAAGGATTCTGTTAATTAACATTTGAAATTGTGAAATCAAATGCTATTTTAGACAAAACATAGGCACAAAGTGTAGCAATGTTACAAAATTTTAAGATTTTAAAAATCAAGTCTGCAATTTATCCCATCAGATAAAGCATAACAACAAGTTTAATTTGACACCAAATTCACTTTCATATCTCAAGTATTAAAAAAGTTATGGCCATTTTCATACTCGGAAATTAGCATCTTGTTCCCTATTGATTTTCAATGGACATTACAAAAAAGCTGTGATCTTGGATAGTCAAAAGCCCGTAACTTTCTTAAGAATTAAGAGAACTGAATGAAATTTTCACCTATCATAGATTGAAGCATTCTGAAAAAATATAAAACAATCTTACTTGGATAACATGAAATTAAAGCATATAATTAGCTAATTACCTAATTGTAGCTAATTACAAAATTGACCGATGTGACAGAAATGGTAATAAACAACCAGAATGCCTTGAAAATTCAAAAATGTGATATTCTCAAGATCAGAACTTTAATATTATTGTATAATATGCTGTAAGTCAGTTATGGATAGGTAAATAAATTACAATTTCTAGCAAAAGACCAAGTCTTTATGGAGAAGATCAGCTGCTAGCTGGTACATTGGCATATCATAATCAGTAGCATCATCATACTCCTCAGACTGCAACCAATAAGCAACTCTGTACACGTTGTTTTTCCTCAATTTTTCAATTTTAGAAAAAAAGGTAGAGATTATGAAGTTAAACGCTAAAACAAATAGTAAATACTAAAAAAGAAAATCATGTTTAATCAAAATTCAATTACTAGATATAAACATCTATCCATTTCTTAAATAGCCTAAGTGTCCAAAGATTATTCACAAATAATTCACAATATAACATGATTTTTATATCTAATTTACATTAATTTATAGGCCAAATGGAAGGAATTTAGTGTTCAATTGCTGTAAATAAATGCCCATTTAAATCGGCTTTCTAGTGGGTTCCTGTGAACGCGCTGGTTTAGAACGTTCACATCGCGCTGGATTAGTGCCCTCAAATGCCGAGAAAAATACTGCGGGATATAAAAAGCCCAAAATGAACTACTCGCTAGAGAAAACTTTATAAACAGGGTTATATACACGCCCCATTTAATGTAAAAATAAGGTACATACCTTTAATTGTTTGCTTTATAAAACCCTGGGGCTGCGAGAGGTTGCGAAGTGAGAGAGTGATTTTAAAATTATTATAACTATTATCTGAGGCCTATAAAACTAATAATATCTTTTGCGACCGGGTCTTGCAGCGATTTTTCGTTAATGATTTACTAGGCTGAACATCTGTGATTAGAACAGCCTAGTAAAAATCGCGTTTTAAACCCGCCCCCTGCAAACAGCGCCAAAATCGCGGACATGGCTTTGGGCAGATTCCCAATGACGATTCAGGTAGGTTTTGTAACATACCTACAAAGTGCTGGAGTTACATAGCGGATCACACAGTATCTGTGTAGAAAAAGGATAGGTGACGTTTCTGGTCGGGATCCTTCTTCGGACCCGACTCAAAAGTCACCCATCCTTTTTCTCCAGAGATTCTGCCTGATCCATAAGGTCATAAGTGATAGGAACACAATAATGCCATTCGAGTCTACTCCACCATTCAATCATGGCTGATCTATCTCCACCTCCTAACCTCAATTCTCCTGCCTTCTCCCCATAACCCCTTACACCCAATACTAATCAAGAATCTATTTCCCTCTGGATTAAAAAATATCCATTGATGGCCCCCACAGCCTTCTGTGGCAAAGAATTCCACAGAATCACTGGCATCACCCGCAGAGTTACTCCAGCATTCTGTGTCTATCTAGCATTTACAGTTCCTTCCTATCTCTATTTTAGACAAGGTGCAAGGAATATTTCCTAAACAACTGATTTTGCTCTGATCTGCCACTAGAGGGCTGCAGTGAGCAAAGCTGAATGCAAGGTCATGCAATCTCAACTACAGCAAATTCCTGATTAATTTGAAAATGGAAGTCCTTCTTCTGAAGTATTTTTATAGCCCATCATATAAGGCTTCCAGTAAATCTTTTTTGGCAAGCCCTGAAATTGCAGGATAATATTTCCACTCTGGTTCTTTGGGTTCTGAGGAGCCCATGTCCTACACAGGCTCTGACGACTTTGCTGGAGATGGGGCAGCTGCTACTTGATGTGGGTGTGTGGGTTGTTTGGGATATCACTTGGTCTTTCTGCTAATTTTGCATGGTCTCCACACGCTCACATTGCAGAAATACAAGATGCCTAGGATGGTTTTCTCTGCATTGTGGGAGGCAGAGGGGGGACCTGATAGAGGTATATCAAATTATGAGAGGCATGATATGATATATGATATGCCATTTATTGTCACTATACATGTACAGTGAAACTGAAAGCTGCTCGTACTCGGTGTATACATACAATTTAGCACAAAAAACAAGAAACAGAAAAAACAAAAAACAGAAGGGAGAAGGGGGGGGGGGGAATAGGCGCACAATTCCTGCGGCGCTACATACATATATACATATATACAGATGGAAGTCCATGGTGTTGGGCAGTGAAGTCAGTGCATGTGTGAATTTGAATTTATAGTAGTTATAATTCTCGGAAAGCAACTATTTCTGAGTCTATTTGTCCTGGATTTGATGCACCTATAGCGCCTTCCAGAGGGCAGCGGGTCGAACAGTCCAAACGCAGGATGGGAGCTGTCTTTGATGATCTTCTTTGCCCTGCTAAGGCAGCGGGAGGTGTAGATGCCCATCAGGGAGGGGAGAGGGCAGCCAATGATCCTCTGCGCTGTCCTAGTTACCCTCTGAAGCCTCTCCCTGTCTGCCATGGTGCAGCTGCCATACCATGCTGTAATGCAGTATGTCAGCAGGCTCTCGATGGACGAGCGGTAGAAGGTCAGCAGCAGGTTAGAGTCCAGGTTGTGCTTCCTGAGGACCCTCAGGAAGTGCAGCCGCTGCTGAGCCTTCTTGATGACCGCTGTCGTGTTGTCCGTCCAGGAGATGTCAGCAGCGATATGGACGCCGAGAAACCGGAAGTTGTTGACCCTCTCCACACACTCGCCGTTAATGTGTAGGGGGACTAAGTCGGTGCTGTGCCTCCTGAAGTCGACAATGAGCTCTTTTGTTTTCCTGGTGTTCAGAGCCAGATTGTTTTCTGAGCACCAGGTTGTCAACTTCAGGACTTCCTCTCTGTAGGCCTCATAAATAGGGCAGACAGAATCTCTTTTTTTGCAGAATACCAGGTTTTTAGATAGGTGCATGGATATGCATGAAATGGAAGTATATGGATCATGTGGGGGAGGAAGTTGGTTTCACCCGGCATCATGTTTGACAGGGACATTGTGTGCCAAAGGGTCTGCACCTGTGCTGTACTGTTCTATGTTGGTCTACTACTTTGCTAGATGTACTTGATATATACCCTGGTGGTTAATAGGTGGATATGAGGGAGTTGGGTTTGTTGATATTTGAACCAAGACCAGAGGTGAAACGACAGAAGGTGTGAGACAAAAGGATACAAGACAAGAGTTGGGAATTATGAAGCCAGAGGAAGGAATATTGGTGGAAGGGGACCAGGAGAGGAGAAATAAGTGGGGCACAGCCAAAAAGGGGTTGGGGGAAGGAGGGGTGGGGGGGGGATATGAGGGAGGAGGGAGAGGGGGAGGGTAATTTGTTATGTAAAATTGGAGAAATCAATGTTCATACCATTGGGTTGTAAGCTACCCGAGTGGAATCCGATGTGTTGTTCTTCCAGTTTGTGTGTGGCATCACTCTAGCAATGGAGTAAGCCCAAGACAGAAATGTCAATTTAGGAATGGGAAGTGGAGTTAAATGGTTACCAATTGGGAGATGCTCTAGCAATGGTTACCAATTGGGAGATGCTCTAGCAAACTGAGCATAAGTGTTCAGCTAAGCGGTTGCCGTGTCCTGGCATTGTCTCATTGATGTAGACGGTCACATCAGGAACACCGGATGAAGTAGACAAGGTGCACAAGAACCTCTGCTAACCTGGCAGCTATGGTCCTTCAATTGAGGTGAGAAAGATGATATATGGACAGGTGATGCCCCCCCCTCCACTGTACCCCAAATGAACCCATTCATAGTTCTCCCCTCCCCTTCTGTTACAACTCTAGTTTCTAAAAACCCGTGTAGACCAATTGGCTGGAATTTTTACGGACATTTTCAACATCTCACTTCTGAGGTCTGAGGTTCCCACCTGCTTTAAAAGGGCATCAATAACACCGGTGCCCAAGAAGAGTAAGGTGACGTGCCTCAAATGACTAGTGGCACTAACGTCTGTGGTGATGAAGAGCTTTGAGTGGCTGATCATGGTGCAAATCAACTTATACCTCGACAAAAACCTGGACACACTGCAGTTCGCTTACCGCCCCAATTGATCTCGCTGGCTCTCCACTCCGCTCTGGACCACATGGCCAACAAAAACTCATATGTCACGCTGTTATTCATTGACTACAGCTCGGCATTTAATGCAATCATCCCCTCCAAGCTGGTTACCAACCTCTCAGAACTGGGTCTCCATGTATCCCTCTGCAATTGGATCCTCGACTTCCTCATTCACAGACCACAGTCTGCTCATGTTGGTGGAAATGTGTCATCCTCGATGACAATCAGCACAGGAGCACCTCAAGGCTGTGTGCTCAGCCCCCTGCTGTACTCTCTCTATACTCATGACTGCATAGCCGGTCATAGTGCGAACTCCATCATCAAGTTTGCCGACGACACCACTGTTGTGGGATGTATCACTGATGGAGACGAGACAGAGTAGAGAAATGAGATCGACCAAATGGTGCCAGCACAATAACCTGGCTCTCAACACCAGCAAAACCAAGGAACTGATTGTGGTCTTTGGAAGGAGTAGGATGGGGACACAGAGTCCCATTTATATCAACAGTGGAAAGGGTCAAGAGTTTCAAATTCCTGGGCGTGCATATCTCTGAAGATCTCTCCTGGTCCCAGAACACTGATGCAATTATAAAGAAAGCACATCAGCGCCTCTACTTCCTGAGAAGATTACGGAGAATCGGTATGTCAAGGAGAACTCTCTCTAACTTCTACAGGTGCACAGTAGAGAGCATGCTGACCGGTTGCATCGTGGCTTGGTTCGGCAAATTGAGTGCCCAGGAGCGGAAAAGACTGCAAAAAGTTGTAAACATTGCCCAATCCATCATCGGCTCTGACCTCCCTACCATAGAGGGGATCTATCACAGTCACTGCCTCAAAAAGACTGGCAGTATCATCAAGAACCCACACCATCCTGGCCACACACTCATCTCTCCGCTGCCTTCAGGAAGAAACATAGAAACATAGAAACATAAAAAATAGGTGCAGGAGTAGGCCATTCGGCCCTTCGAGCCTGCACCGCCATTCAATATGATCATGACTGATCATCCAACTCAGCATCCTGTACCTGCCTTCTCTCCATACCCACTGATACCTTTAGCCACAAGGGCCATATGTAACTCCCGCTTAAATATAGCCAATGAACTGGCCTCAACTACCTTCTGTCGCAGAGAATTCCAGAGATTCACCAATTTCTGCGTGAAAAATGTTTTTCTCAACTCGGTCGTAAAAGATTTCCCCCTTATCCTTAAACTGTGACCCCTTGTTCTGGACTCCCTCAACATCGGGAACAATCTTCCTGCATCTAGCCTGTCCAACCCCTTAAGAATTTTGTAAGTTTCTATAAGATCCCCCCTCAATCTTCTAAATTCTAGCGAGTACAAGCCGAGTCTATCCAGTCTTTCTTCATATGAAAGTCCTGACATCCCAGGAATCAGTCTGGTGAACCTTCTCTGTACTCCCTCTATGGAAAAAATGTCTTTCCTCAGATTAGGATACCAAAACTGTATGCAATACTCCAGGTGTGGTCTCACCAAGACACTGTACAACTGCAGTTGAACCTCCCTGCTCCTATACTCAAATCCTTTTGCTATGAATGCTAACATACCATTCGCTTTCTTCACTGCCTGCTGCACCTGCATGCGTACTTTCAATGACTGGTGTACCATGACACCCAGGTCTCGTTGCATGTCCCCTTTTCCTAATCGGCCACCATTCAGATAATAGTCTACTTTCCTGTTTTTGCCACCCAAGTGGATAACCTCACATTTATCCACATTATACTGCATCTGGCATGCATTTGCCCACTCACCCAGTCTATCCAAGTCACCTTGCAGCCTCCTAGCATCCTCCTCACGGCTAACACTGCCCCCCAGCTTTGTGTCATCCGCAAACTTGGAGATGTTACATTCAATTCCATCGTCCAAATCATTAATATATGTTGTAAATAGCTGGAGTCCCAGCACTGAGCCTTCCGGTACCCCACTAGTCACTGCCTGCCATTCTGAAAAGGACCCATTTACTCCTACCCTTTGTTTCCTGTCTTCCAGCCAGTTCTCTATCCACATCAATACTGAACCCCCACTACCATGTGCTTTAAATTTGTATACTAATCTCTTATGTGGGACCTTGTCGAATGCCTTCTGAAAGTCCAGATATAACACATCCACTGGTTCACCCTTATCCACTCTACTAGTTACATCCTCGAAATATTCGTCAGACATGATTTACCTTTCATAAATCCATGCTGACTTTGTCCAATGATTTCACCACTTTCCAAATGTGCTGCTATCCCATTTTTAATAACTGACTAGCAGTTTCCCCACTACCGATGTTAGACTAACTGGTCTGTAATTCCCCGTTTTCTCTCTCCCTCACTTTTTAAAATTGGGGTTACATTAGATACCCTCCAATCCTCAGGAACTACTCCAGAATCTAAAAAGTTTTGAGAAGGTACAGGAGCCTGAAATCAGCAACATCCAGGTTCAGGAACAGCCATCAGATTATTAAACTCAACTCAAACAAAAATCTGAACTTTATCTGGTTATTTATGTGTGTATATATATATATATTCAATGGTATATGGGCACACTGATCTGTTCTGTATTCTACTATATTCTGTTGTGCTGAAGCAAAGCAAGAATTTCACTGTCCTATCTGGGACACATGACAATGAACTCTCTTGAATCTCTTGAACAATTCACGCCTTCAACCCTTTCATCTCATAACTTTCATCTCTGGCTTTTGTCCAACCATCCGCATATCAAAAATCCCTCTTTACCAGTAACCACCTATTACTTGCCAGGCTTTGTACTGCCCCTCCTCTCGTCCAACTCAAAAATGTCGCGCTATATATTGGCTTGTGAAACATATGACTGTAATTAATAGGAAAAAAAGATACTGCACATATATGGAAATCATGTTCACGGATATGCAGTTAATTCTGCGCATCACAACTAGAACTGCAACAGTTTATCAATTGGTTTGCCGCATCTATCTTCCTTCGTGAAGAATATTACATGCAGCAGGTAGTTTTCTTGTGCAATGTGCGAGAAGTTGGAATGGTTGTGGTGCTGATTCCAGGGTTGGAGTTGTTGGCTTACACAAAGAAAAGTGCTTGTGGTTGGTTGTTGGTTACTTATTAATCATACTAGCCTGAGGATATCTCAGCAGGAGCTCCTCCGAACAGTGTCACAGGCCCAATCTTCTTTAGCTTCTTCTGTCAGATAGTGGATGAGGTGCCAAACATGCAGCCTGCATTTGCAGAGTTGTTAGCATTGCTTCCTGAGAGGCAAGTGCAGAGCTTTCCAGCATACACTGACTTGTGCCCAGGAGATGGTGTGAAGTCCTTGCATTGCCAAGAGGTGAGTCGTTTTCTGCAGGATAGCAAGCCTATGATCTGCTTTCATTGCTATTGCATTTGTGACTAATCCAGCTGAGTTTCTGAATAATGGTGAACTTCAGAATATTAATAATGGGGCTCAAAATAATTACTATCTTTGAATATCAAGGATAAGGAGGTAAGACTCCCACATTTTGGAGATGGTCACTATCTAGCATTTTTATGGGGTGAATGCTACTTAGTAGTCCATGACCAAATGTTATCTCAATTTGCTCTATGCAAACATAGGCTGCTTCATTTGATGCGGAGCTGATTATGAAATTGAACATTGTGTAATCATTCACCAGTTTTTTTTCTAGCCTTGTGAAATTTATTGAAATGGTCATTGATAATTGGGCTTAGGACTCCACTGCAGTAACTCCTGATCTGATATCCTGGGACTGGGATGTTTGACTTCCATCAATCACAGCCATCTTCCTTGTGTCAGGTCTGACTCCACTGGAATGTTTTCCAACTCATGCCATTTGATTTCAGATTCACCTGTCTGCCTTCATGCTGCACTCTATCAAATCCAGCCTTTATAGACTCACAATCCTACAGCATGATAACGGCTCTTCGACCCAACTTGCCCACAGCTACCAACATGTCCCATTTACACTAGTCCCACCCGCCTGCGTTTTGCTCATATCCATCTAAAACGATCTTATTGCACCTGTCCACATTTTTCTTTAAAGATTGTGATAGTCCCTGCCTCAACTACCTCCTCTGACAGCTCATTTCATATACCTACCACCTTATGTGTAAAAAAAAGTTGCCCCTCAGGATCTTCCCCCCTCACTTTAAACTTATGTCCTGTGGTTCTCGATTCCCCTACTCTGGGCAAGATACTTTGCCAGGCCCGTATGAAGCTTTTCAAAAAGGAGGGTGGTATGACAGGGTTACAAAACTTTTATGTGAAGTAATGTGTGCATAGCGCACATCACGAGCGTGAAGCCCCGCGCGGCGGGGTTTTAGATGATCTCTGTTGCACTCTGAGCCTTATTTTGGAGCAATTTTGCACCAAATTTATGACCAATATTTCAGAAATCATTTTGGTGGAGTCAAGATTAATAATTGCAGAACTGCCAAGTTTCACCGAGCATTTCCGTATTTTGATGGCTGAAAATCAGCATTTTGTTGGGGAAATCAGTATTTCTCATTTAAATGCAATGGAACGTACTACATAGAAACTGGATTTTTGAAAATCAGTGTTTTGCATGCAACCTTATGTATTTTCAAATATCATTATGGAATACTGAAAATCAGTACTACTGAATTGTGAAACCATTTTTGAAATGTGAATCTATAATTCTTGTTTTTGATTCCATAACATAAATATATATAATAATATACATACATTTTGCAATTCATCATTTAGTTTACCAAACAATCAAACATGCTGGCATGATGCTGCATGATCATTCAGGTGCTCCTGGATGTATATTGCCATTTACCCCTTCCACTAATGCAAAGGAATTTGTTGGGCTTAGCCTATATGCCATTCCTGGTTCCACGAATATAGCACCTCAGACCAGTTTATCTAGCATGGCAGTCCTCAGTTTGTTAATGCTGTCAAAGCATGTGTCGTTCCGCAGAACACTGATATAGGTGGCCCTACTTCTACCTCTTCTTGCAGTGCCACGTTTGGTCTCCCGAAGTGTGACTTTATCTTTAATGGCAATGTTCAGTTCGTTAACGCTGTCCAAGGCCTGGGTCATTCCACAGCTGGTACACTTATATAGGTAGCCCGACTTCTACCCCTTCTTGCAGTGCCCTGTTTGGGCTCCCAAAGTGTGAGCGGATCAGCAGACAGTTCAGGGTTCCTCTCACAGACTTTGACAACACTCTTGGCAGACCAGCATATATTGTCATTTAGCCATAAATCACATTTTCCAGTTCCATTTTCCAAGATTGTAACTGTGCAAACCTAGTCACCACTTTGTCCAAGTCATGGTCAAAGTCATAGTGAATGTACATTAAGGCAAGTGCAGACAGCCTGTCATTGCTCATGGAAGTCCTGGTGTAGTGATGCAGGTGACGGACACTTGTGGCAGACCAGCATATATTGCCATTTAGCCATGAATCATGTTTTCCAGTTCCATTTTCCAAGAATGTAACTGCGCAAACCTAGTCACGACTTTGTCCAAGTTACGGGCAAAGTCATAGTGAATGAGGTTTAAGGATTAAGGTGATTGCATCGAAGTCCTGGTCTTTGCTTCTTCGTGGATGAAAAAACGTGTTTGTCCACGTTGGCTGAATCAAAGTAAGATGCCGAGCGAGATCGCACCCACTGCAAGCATGCCGCCCGAGGCAAGTGTCTCTCTGCCGCTCAGGCTCATGACCAAAGGTCCCAGCTACCTCCGCAGTCAAATGGAGGGGGACAGGTGGGGTCGGCAGAGCTCCGTGGTGAGACTGGCTGCCGACAAGGCCAAGTACTTGAAGAGCCAGACGGCGAGGTGGTGCAAAGTGGCGCCCAATGGTTTGGGCAGCTCTGCCCCTGAGGAAGGCAGCAGCAGCGGGGCCAGCAGCAGCACAAAGACTTACCTGGCCTCCAGCAGCCCCTAGCAGTGCGGGCAGCAGGTGCTCCCGCCTGACATTGTGCATCGCTCCAGCTCCAAGAGGTAGATCAGGCCTGACTCGCTGGTCATGTACCGGCAGAAATGTGAGTTCATGCGGGGAGCGGCGGCCACCAGCAGTTTTCAAGGTCAGTGGCAGCCTGGTCCTGTGGCTAGCAGCCGGGGCGACAAACAGCAGGGGCTGGCAACAGGAGCAGCAACATTGGAAGGGGGAGAATTAGCAGAGGGTACAGCATCCCAGGGTGCACAAATAACCACACCAGCAGCACCCCAGGGAGAAACAGCAGCCTCGCCAGCAACACCCCAGGGTGCATAAGTAACTACACCAGCAGCACCCAAGGGTGCACAACTAACCACTCCAGCAGCACCCCAGGAAGCACCAGTCACCACTCCAGCAGCACCCCAGGAAGCACCAGTCACCACTCCAGCAGCATCCCAGGGTGCACAAGTGACCACGGCAGCAGCTCCACGAGAAGCAGCATCAGGTCGCCCCAAGGAGCCACTCAAGCAGCAGATTGATGAAGGTGGATTACGGCGCTGGCACTCCGACATCAGCTGCCGCTTCCCCTGAGCCTGCTCGGGCTTGGACAGTTTCTTGAGCACTGCGAACTCGAGCCCGAGGTGATTGAGAACCTGGCCAGGGAGAAGTTTGCGGCCGACGCCGCCTTCGAAAGCTTTGCCCACAAGTTTTGCAGAGTGAAAGGCCTGTCCCACTTGGGTGACAGTTTCAGCGATAGCCTGAAAAGATGTTGTCACGTCATGGTCGGGTCGTGACGTGGCGTTATGCGTAATGATACACTGTGACTCCCTGTCGCCCCTGGATTTTGGAATATTCAACTGAAATATCTCCTGACCAAATTCGTGATGTGTATGACCAACTGTAGAAGTAAAACCTGGATAAATCCAACGTATAGTTGTGAATGTTGCTGATTAAATAACTACAGTACGCAGGACACTACCCATTGTAACGTGACTTTTAAGGCATAGGAATAAATAATGGTAAAAAAAAAGGAAATTGTGGACTTATATCTTTGTTTTCGTTCTTTTGTTGAGACTTGACTTCTGCTGCTCCGCATTTAACCTTACCAGAAGTGGTTCAAAGTAGCTAAGCATAGCTCCGCATTCTGAAAATCTTTGAATTGTGCAATTTTCATGTATTTAATTACATTTTCCTGCAGCTGTCCCTTGTTCCAAGTGACCTGTCCATGGAATGACGTAATTCTCCATGGTCTGCATGTAAAATGCAGAGCCAAAGTCAAAGGAATCCAAATCAATGTGCTCCTCCAGACCATCAGACAAACTACAGCTGCAACAAATATCACCAGCTGCACAATCTCCTCCCAGCATTTCTGAGCAAACAGATATTCAATTCAATGGAATTCAGTTGATTTATAATATGATGAGAGGGCACGGACATGCACAGGCTTTCAAATACCTTATGCACACCTCCTCATTCAGATAATGGGATCATCTGTGCGTCAAATGGCATGATTGACTTTTTTTTCCTGGATTTACCTTGAGTTGATAAAATATGCATACGTGACGGTAGCAAATGAAAAATAAAATAAAAGTCTAGTTTTTATCTGTATCATGAACAAAAATGTTGATTACAGAAGGATTAAATATGCAGGACATGTGGGTGCTGCAGCAATGGAAGCAGCAATTAGAAGATGGCAACAAGAATAGATGGGCTACAGCATAAACTTGGGATGAACAATCAGGCATTGTGATATTTCACAAGTGTGCAAGTCACAGGAGTAGAATTAGGCCAATCAGCCCATCAGGTCAACTCTGCCAGTCAATCATGGCTGATTTATCTTTGGTACGCTATTTTTTTTTTTTTTGGCTAGCTTATATAAACAATGGACAATAGACAATAGGTGCAGGAGTAGGCCATTCGGCTCTTCGAGCCAGCACCACCATTCATGGCTGATCATCCCCAATCAGTACCCCGTTCCTGCCTTCTCCCCATATCCCCTGATGGTATTTTTAAGAACCCTATCCAGCTCTCTCTCTTGAAAGCATCCAGACAGACAGACAGACAGACAGACAGACAGACACAGTTTCAGCGATAGCCTGAAAAGATGTTGTCAAGTCATGGTCGGGTCGTGACGTGGCGTTATGCGTAATGACACACTGTGACTCCCTGTCACCCCTGGATTTTGGAATATTCAACTGAAATATGTCCTGACCAAATTCGTGATGTGTATGACCAACTGTAGAAGTAAAACCTGGATAAATCCAACGTATAGTTGTGAATGTTGCTGATTAAATAACTACAGTACGCAGGACACTACCTGTTGTAACGTGACTTTTAAGGCATAGGAATAAATAATGGTAAAAAAAAAGAGGAAATTGTGGACTTATATCTTTGTTTTCGTTCTTTTGTTGAGACTTGACTTCTGCTGCTCCGCATTTAACCTTACCAGAAGTGGTTCAAAGTAGCTAAGCATAGCTCTGCATTCTGAAAATCTTTGAATTGTGCAATTTTCATGTATTTAATTACATTTTCCTGCAGCTGTCCCTTGTTCCAAGTGACCTGTCCATGGAATGACGTAATTCTCCATGGTCTGCATGTAAAATGCAGAGCCAAAGTCAAAGGAATCCAAATCAATGTGCTCCTCCAGACCATCAGACAAACTACAGCTGCAACAAATATCACCAGCTGCACAATCTCCTCCCAGCATTTCTGAGCAAACAGATATTCAATTCAATGGAATTCAGTTGATTTATAATATGATGAGAGGGCACGGACATGCACAGGCTTTCAAATACCTTATGCACACCTCCTCATTCAGATAATGGGATCATCTGTGCATCAAATAGCATGATTGACAACTTTTTTTTCCTGGATTCACCTTGAGTTGATAAAATATGCATACGTGGCGGTAGCAAATGAAAAATAAAATAAAAGTCTAGTTTTTATCTGTATCATGAACAAAAATGTTGATTATAGAAGTATTAAATATGCAGGACATGTGGGTGCTGCAGCAATGGAGGCAGCAATTAGAAGATGGCAAGAAGAATAGAAGGGCTACAGCATAAACTTGGGATGAACAATCAGGCATTGTGATATTTCACAAGTGTGCAAGTCACAGCAGTAGAATTAGGCCAATCAGCCCATCAGGTCAACTCTGCCAGTCAATCATGGCTGATTTATCGTTCTTTGGTACGCTATTTTTTTTTTTTTTGGCTAGCTTATATAAACAATGGACAATAGACAATAGGTGCAGGAGTAGGCCATTCGGCTCTTCGAGCCAGCACCACCATTCATGGCTGATCATCCCCAATCAGTACCCCGTTCCTGCCTTCTCCCCATATCCCCTGACGGTATTTTTAAGAACCCTATCCAGCTCTCTCTTGAAAGCATCCAGACAGACAGACAGACAGACAGACAGACAGACAGATGGACAAACAATACATTCTTGCCATAGACATAGAAATAAATTCTTGCCATAGAGGGAGTACAGAGAAGGTTCACCAGACTCATTCCTGGGATGTCAGGCCTTTCATATGAAGAAAGACTGGATAGACTCGGCTTGTACTCGCTAGAATTTAGAAGATTGAGGGGGGATCTTATAGAAACTTACAAAATTCTTAAGGGGTTGGACTGGCTAGATGCAGGAAGATTGCTCCCGATGTTGGGGGAAGTCCAGAGCAAGGGGTCAGAGTTTAAGGATAATGGATTAAGACTGAGATGAGTAAAACATTTTTCACACAGAGAGTGGTGAATCTCTGTAATTCTCTGCCACAGAAGGTAGTTGAGGCCAGTTCATTGGCTATATTTAAGAGGGAGTTAGATGTGGCCCTTGTGGCTAAGGAGATCAGGGGGTATGGCGAGAAGGCAGGTACAGGATACTGAGTTGGATGATCAGCCATGATCATATTGAATGGCGGTGCAGGCTTGAAGGGCTGAATGGCCTACTCCTGCACCTATTTTCTATGTTTCTATGTTTTTTCCTGGGGTGGGAGATTGCAACCTTCACGTGGTCCACCCTGTTTCAACTAATGCAATCAACCCGATGTGCATAAACAAATAGATCAAATAGAACAAGTTGACCAACAACTTTAATAATAATAAAACGTTTATTTTATTTTTTATTTTTATTTTTTTAATTTATTTATTTTATTTGTTGGGCGCCTTTCAGACATCTCAAGGACAACTTACATAGATTAACAGGAATATAAGCATATAATCAGAGTAAAATAAATAATAAAGACATCACAGAGACACAAACTAAAAACAGAATTCAGTCCAAAAACTTTAGGCTGTGCACGCCATACGCAAGAAGAAGACTACTTCCCAGGAGGTTCATTTACAAGGAATTAGGAAACTAGACAGAATGTTATCATTGATTTCTCATTTATTGCAAGGGGAATGGAATGCTTCCATTGTTTAGTGCAATGACAACAAATCTGAGGTATTATATGCAGTATTGTTTCCCTTCTGTGGGAGGGTTACTATTTGAGGGGCCACCTATTTAAAGCAAAGATAAGGTTCTTTTTTGCCCCTTATGAGATGGTTGATAACCTTTAGGACTGTTCATTAAAAAGTCATGAAGTAGAGTCTTTGGATATTTTTAAAGCAGAAATAGATAGATTAACTGAAAGCAAAGGCTGAAAGATTCTCACAGATACACAGGAGAGCAGAGATGGGCTCACATTTAGTTCAGCCATGATCTTGTAGATAACAAAACAGCACACAACTCCTCATCATTTATATGAACTTGTGTTCTTATGATGATATAAAAAAACAGTTAGCAACTACATTATAGCCTTGAAAGAGCTCTCTGGATGCTATGCTTTTGATCCATGCATTATGGGAAAAGTTTGTATGTGGCTTAAATGAAGAATGGATTCAGCGTAAACTGTTCAGCACGAGAAGCTTCACATGCGACCTATAGACACAAGAAACTATAGATGTTGGAATCTGGAGGGATATAAATAACTGCTGGAGAAATGCAATGACAGCATCTTTGGGGGGGAAAGGAATTGTCAATCTTTCAGGTCAAAAGCCTGAGTTATGACTGAATGTGGAGAAGGAAGACAATTAGTAAAAAGAGGAGAAGGGGGAAAGGGTGAGATAGGGGCTACTATGACTAAGCTTTCAGTGGATATGACAACAAAAAAATCCAGATAATTCCATCCACAAGCCATGATTTGTTAAAAGGCAACAGAGAAAGCTCCATCCCAGAAACTAGACAGTACCTCATAGTTGTAAACTGCACATATTCCTGCTATGGGAGTAATACCTATCATTCCCTTTGCACCTGGTTCTTTAAGGAGACACAGGGCTACATGTTCCAGAGGAAACAGCATGTAGCAAAAGAAGGTAAATCCAAATATAGAGTGATAAAACAATTCTGTGAATAATTTAAGGCAGAGGCAGATGATAAATAAAACAATGAAATGTTACTGTGGTTACAGTGGGCAGAGTTGAGGTCATATTAAGATTAGCCAAGTAATAAATGGCACAGACTTGAAGGAGATAGAGAAAACTGCAGAAATCTGCTGGAAACTTTATCAAAACACAAAGTGCTGGAGTAACTCAGTGGGTCAGGGAATGGATAAGCAATGTTTTGGATTGGGAACCTTCTTCATACTGAGGAGAGGTTGTGCAGGCTAGAGGGGTGATTTTGTACTGGTGTATAAAATAATGTGAGGAATTGATAGGGTTTTTTCCCCTAGGAAAGTGGAATCAAAAACTAGAGGGTATACTACAGAGCGGAGGTGCAGAACCTGGCGGACTGGTGCTCAGGTAACAACCTGTCCCTAAACACCTCTAAGACCAGAGAGCTGATTATCAACTTCAGAAAGACACATAATGGGAAATACGCTCCAATCTCTATCAACCGGGACAGTGTGGAGAGAGTGCCCAGCTTTAGGTTTCTGGGCACACACATCTCAAAGGACCTCACATGGTCCACCAACACCGCTGCGCTAGTCAAGAAGGCACAGCAATGATTGTTCTTCCTGAGAACACTGAAAAAGACTGGTCTGCCCCAACAGCTGCTGACAACCTTCTACCGCTGCACCACAGAGAGCATATTAACGTATGGCATCTCTGTGTGGTACCTCAGCTGCACGGAGGCGGAGAGGAGAGCTCTTCAGTGCGTCATCCACAGAGCGCAGAAGATCATTGGGACACAGCTACCAGCCTTGGAGGGCACCTACTATACACGGTGCCTCAGGAAGGTCGCGAGCATCCACAAAGACTCCTCACACCCTTGCAATAGTCTGTTCAAACTTCTACCTTCCGGCAGACGTTACAAGGCCTTCTATGCTCGCACCTCCAGATTTAGGAACAGCTTCTTCCCTAGAGCTATAGCATCTCTGAACCAGCCCTGCTGAGTACCAAATCTCTTTGTACCTATGTGCAATGACAATAAAATATATTATTATTATATTATTATTATGTATAGGTTTAATGTGAGAGGGGGAGAATTTAATAGGAACTAGACTAAGTGGGACCCGTTGGGTTGCATGTTCGCATGGGAGGGCTGGTCCCCCAATGCAATATTCCACCTCTCCACCAATTCCAATATTGGTGGCCAGTGGGGGGGGGGGGGGGGTGGCTTTCTGGAGGGCTAGTATGGGTGTTGTGGGCCGAAGGGACTAGTATGGGTGTTGTGGGCCGAATGGATTCTTGGGATGGCAGCTCAGTCACAGGCCTGGTGGGCTGGCAGCTCAGCCACTCAGGCCTGGTAGGCTGGCAGCTCAGTCACCCAGGCCTGGTGGGCAGGCAGCTCAGTCACTCAGGGCTGGTGGGCTGGCAGTTCACTCATGGCAATTCCTTGAAATACCATTTCAAACAGAGTGCAGGCCACCAAATTCAAATGCAATTTCATACCATTTCAAGCAGAGTGCAGGCCACCAAATTCAAATGCAATTTCATACCATTTCAAGCAGAGTGCAGGCTACCAAATTCAAATGCAATTTCATACAATTTGGGCTTTATACTCCTGCCCCCCCCCCCCCCCCCCCCACCCCCCCCCCCCCCCCCCCCCCCCCCCCCCCCCCCCCCCCCCCCCCCCCCCCCCCCCAGAAGGAGTATTACCTTCATCATGGGTGATTGACAGGCAAGAGGACCAATCAGCTGATATCAAGATTTGTTAAACATTCATAACTTTTTTATTTTTCATCAATCGGCAAAATCCTCGGGGCTGCCTCAGCGGGGAAGGACTGAGTAAGATGGCCAAAAAACATAGCGATATATGGTATCATTTTTTCTAAAATCAATATACAGCACTGAGAGGAAGTGGTCAAGATGAGACTTTTAGTTATATGGATGTGAATGGCAATCCATGGTTTGAACTGTCACAGATTAATTCCCATTGCAGACTACATCATTGTGACAACCCTTGTCTCATTGTTTTCCTTACATAAGTATAACACCTATCCTCCACAAGTTCCCTGCTAGAATGGAGCTAATTTCTTTTTAAACAAAAAGTTGTTTTTTTAATATCTCTTCCTACATCATCTCCACTCTAGAAACAAGTTCATGCCAGCCTCAGTCACTGAGCTACAGGATGGGAATGACCTTTACAAATCTACTTGGACAAAGAGCAAGCACCATGGCACTGAAGCATATAAGAGAATGGGTTTACTAGAATGTTGCCTGGGTTTCAACAACTAAGTTACAGAGATAGGTTGAATAAGTTAGGTCTTTATTCTCTGGAGCGCAGAAGGTTAAGGGGGGACTTGATAGAGGTCTTTAAAATGATGAGAGGGATAGACAGTGTTGATGTGGACAAGCTTTTCCCATTGAGAATAGGGAAGATTCAAACAAGAGGACATGACTTCAGAATTAAGGGACAGAAGTTTAGGGGTAACATGAGGGTGAACTTCTTTACGCAGAGAGTGGTGGCGGTGTGGAATGAGCTTCCAGTGGAAGTGGTGGAGGCAGGTTCGTTGGTATCATTTAAAAATAAATTGGATAGGCATATGGATGAGAAGGGAATGGAGGGTTATGGTATGAGTGCAGGCAGGTGGGACTAAGGGAAAAAAAGTTGTGTCGGCACGGACTTGTAGGGCCGAGATGGCCTGTTTCCGTGCTGTAATTGGTATATGGTTATATGGTTATATGGGTCTTACACAAAACAACTGCAAAACAAGCACCATTATAAACTATCCCATTCCATAGTACCGCTTAGTGATGAAGTGGTAGAGTTGCTGCTTTACAGCGCCAGAGAGTTGGGTTTGATCCTGACTGCTGCTGTCTGTACAGAGTTTGTATGTTTTTCCTATGACTGCGTGGGCTGCCTTCATGTGCTCCGCTTTCCTCCCACATCCCAAGACGTGCAGGTTAATTGGCTTTGATAAAATTGTAAACTGTCCCTAGTAGTAGAATAGTGCTATTGAATGGGGGTGATCGCTGGTCAGTGCAGACTCAGTGGGCCGAACATCCTGTTACCGCACTATATCTCGAAAATCAAAAGTCTAAAGCACTACAATATATATTAATGATTTATATATTACTACATATTGTAAATAGTACTACAAATAATACTATTTACAATATATATATTAATGATTTGGATGAAGGGATTAAAATTAACATTAGCTAATTTGCAGGTCATGAAGCTGGGTGGCAGTGTGAACTGTGAGGAGGGTGCTATGAGGATGCAGGATGACTTGAACAGGTTGGGTGAGTGGGCAGATGCATGGCTGATGCAGTTTAATGTGGATAAATACGAGCTGGCAAAAATTTTGGTGGCAAAAACAGGAAGGCAGATTATTATCTAAATTGTGTCAATTTGGGAAAAGGGGAAGTACAACGGGATCTGGGGGGTCCTTGTTCATCAATCACTGAAAGTAAGCAAGCCGGTACAGCAGGCAGTGAAGAAAGCTAAAGGCATGTTGGCCTTCATAACAAGTGGAGTTGAGTATAGGAGCAAAGAGGTCCTCCTGCAGTTGTACACGGCCCTAGTGAGACCACACCTGGAATATTGTGTGCAGTTTTGGTCTCCAAACTTCAGGACATTCTTGTTATTGAGGGAGTGCAGCCTAGGTCCACGAGGTTGATTCCCGGGATGGTGGGACTGTCATATGTTGATAGATTGGAGCAGATGGGTTTGTATACTCTGGAATTTAGATGGATGAGAGGGGATCTTATTGAAACAAATAAGATTATTAAGGGGTTGAACACAATAGAGGCAGGAAACATGTTCCCAATGTTGAGGGAGTTCAGAACATAGTTTACGAATAAGTGGTAAGCCATTTAGAATGGAGACGAGGAAAAACTTTTTCACACAGAGAGAGTTGTGTGTGTGGAATTCACTGCCTCAGAGGGTGGTGGGGGCTGGTTCTCTGGATGCTTTCAAGAGAGAGTTAGATAGAGCGCTAAGGGATAGTGGAGTTAAGGAATATGGAGAGAAGGCAGGAATGGGGTACTGATTGTGGATGATCAGCCATGATCACATTGACTAGCAGTGCTGGCTCGAAGGGCCGAATAGCCTACTCCTGCTCCTATTGTCTATACAATAGAAGCCCATGATTATGTCCCAGAAACTTGTACCACTTTACATATTTCATGAGTCACCTGCCGGCAAAGGCATTCATCGATAATTGTCTCAATTATGCCAGTGCAGCCTCGGGCGGCAAGAGAACAGAATGATCAAAGATCACAGTCTCAAGCCTCGCACAAAGCTCTAGAGGTAGCAATGATCCCTGCCCTCTGAAAAATGCAGTGTCTGCATTAGGCGTAAAGCACTGGAAATGCATCGTCACCAGTCCGCAAACCCTTACAAATCCCTTGGCAGACAAAGCAAATATCACACAAAGATGACAGAAACATTACTTCAAGGGCATTCTCAAAGCTGTGTAACAAAAAACAAGCATCTTCACTAACTTCCTGCTTGAAGCTCCTCACAATTCTTGGGGAATATTTGGAACAGTACTGAAAACATCAAGAACATAAGAATATATAGAATATATAAGAACAAAAGAATATATATTAATGATTTGGACGAGGGAATTGAATGCAACATCTCCAAGTTTGCGGATGACGCTAAGCTGGGGGGCAGTGTTAGCTGTGAGGAGGATGCTAGGAGGCTGCAAGGTGACTTGGATAGGCTGGGTGAGTGGGCAAATGCATGGCAGATGCAGTATAATGTGGATGAATGTGAGGTTATCCACTTTGGTGGCAAAAACAGGAAAGTAGACTATTATCTGAATGGTGGCCAATTAGGAAAAAGGGGAGGTGCAACGAGACCTGGGTGTCATGGTACACCAGTCATTGAAAGTAGGCATGCATGTGCAGCAGGCAGTGAAGAAAGCGAATGGTATGTTAGCATTCATAGCAAAAGGATTTGAGTATAGGAGCAGGGAGGTTCTACTGCAGTTGTACAGGGCCTTGGTGAGACCACACCTGGAGTATTGCATACAGTTTTGGTCTCCTAATCTGAGGAAAGACATTCTTGCCGTAGAGGGAGTATAGAGAAGGTTCACAAGACTGATTCCTTGGATGTCAGGACTTTCATATGTAGAAAGACTGGATAGGCTCGGTTTGTACTCGCTAGAATTTAGAAGATTGAGGGGGGATCTTATAGAAACTTACAACATTTTTAAGGGGTTGGACAGGCTAGATGCAGTTGTTCCTGGTTAGGGAAGTCCAGAGCAAGGGGTCACAGTTTAAGGATAAGGGGGAAATATTTTAGGACCGAGATGAGAACAACATTTTTCACACAGAGAGTGGTGTATCTGTGGAATTCTCTGCCACGGAAGGTAGTTGAGGCCAGTTCATTGGCTATATTTAAGAGGGAGTTAGATGTGGCCCTTGTGGTATGGAGAGGGTATGGAGAGAAGGCAGGTACAGGATACTGAGTTGGATGATCAGCCATGATCATATTGAATGGCAGTGCAGGCTCGAAGGGCCAAATGGCCTACTCCTGCACCTATTTTCTATGTTTCTATGTTTCTATGTTTCTATAAGAAAGGAAGAATGGCAGATGGGGCGCACCACCTCCCATATCCTCCTGCCTGAATAATTCCTGCAGCAAATTCTTCTAACCACACATTAGCTTCATCAGCCACAATAAAATTAGCAGAACTAGTGGAAGTAAGTCATTCACAACTCTGAGGAACTGCTTCAGAAAAGTGATGAAGAGATCTCACGTAATTGCCATCTTGTTGAATTGTGTTACATGGGTGTAGATTCTTCCATTTATAGGTATAGGATGTGCATTTTCTTTTAATTTGGTGACCAATCTGTGGAATTATCTGCCTCAGAAGGTAGTGGAGGCCAATTCTCTGGATGTTTTCAAGAGAGAGTTAGGTAAAGCTCTTAAAGATAGCGGAATCAGGGGATATCGGCAGAAGGCAGGGACGGGGTACTGATTGGGGATGATCAGCCATGATCACAGTGAATGGCGGTGCTGGCTCAAAGGGCCAAATCGCCTACTCCTGCACCTATTGTCTATTGTCTATAGGTCACTGCTGCGACATTTAAGGTAGTAACATGTTGAATGCAGGATTCTTTATAAGGTGACCATACGTGATAATGGTTGTTTTCATGAGGAAATTCTGCTGCACTATTCACATGTCTTTTCAGTTTCTTTGGTTAGCCTCAGTTATTAAAGTAAGTTGGTAATATTAAAAAACCCAAAGCAGAAAATCTCTCAACAAATATAGAGCAAGGTTATTTTGTGAGTACTTTTTTAAAAAAACATTCCAGCACCAAGGGCAAATTGCTATATGGATATAAAAGGAAGATTGACCTAAGGGTGGTTCTTAATTATTTTTCTCAACAATAAATGTAAAAATTGTCCCTAGTGGGTATAGGATAGTGTTAATGTGCGGGGATCTCTGGTCGGCGCAGACCTGGTGGGCCGAAGGGCCTGTTTCCACGTTGTATCTCTAAACTAAACTAAACAAAACTAAAAGCTCAGTCATCTCTTCATTCAGAAAACATAGTATTTAATGTTTAAAAAATGTTGGATTTCTTCAAAATTCATTAATAGTCATAGGTTAATAGTCTAGTCAGCCTCTAGTTTCAAATATATAATTTGGATTTTACTATTTATAATTTTTAACGTTGCGCCATTTTGATTACTAATCATTATAATTGAAACAAATCAAAGCTTTCTGTGTTTGAGGCTATTTTTTTCAATTAATATACATTTCATAGTTTTAATTATTCTGTAACTGAAGAGTATCATAGTTATTTGACTGGAGGGAATCCATCAGCAGCAAGTTGTAGTCAAGCATGTTGGAAGAGATTCTCTCCAAATGACAATCAATTTGATATTACTGACAGCATTGAACTCCAATAATGTTTGCTTTTAATGATACAAGCAATGACTTACAGATTGTTATTCATGACATCCTGTGGCAAGAACAATAGTTATAAACTATTCAGCTCGTTGGTTATACATGTTATAAAATCCAGTGGAATAATTTGCAATTCCTCCGTGGTGGAACTTTGCACAATGTAGTTAAAACCTTCTCTTTGACTTGCATTTGTTAATGATAGAGAGGAAAAAAACTTAGATTATACTGCATATACAATAGCTTGGCAAATACTAATTTTTGTGGAATTTTGGTCTTAATTACACAAATACTGTAATTATCCTGAAGAATATTCTGACAAAGGAATAAATAGTTCAGCATTCTGCTTTATTCAGTATTCAGTATTCAGTATTTATTTAATATCATTTTCACTGAGTACTTGCATACACAGAGGAAACGGAAAAACGTTACTCGATCAGTTTCCATTCAGTGTAGTTAGTAAAAAAAGGATAAATACATAGAGCTTTAAAAACAAATTTTAAATTACCATGTCTAAAAACAGAAAGTAGGCCTAAAATTTACAATAGAATAAAAACAGATATTCCGACCGACAGTGGCTTTACTTTGACAGGTGCCTAGCTGTCAAAGTATGGACGAGGTTGAATGTGTTGGTGAACGATATTTGGGGAGGGGACACAGTCCGTTAATCAGTCTTATTGCCTGTGGCAATAATATTTTTAAAATTGGCTTAAGTATAATTGACCTCAAAGCATTCCCCAGGAAGATTGGATTGACTTTGCAAATTATGGCCTAATTTGCTCATCCTGGTCTTAAACTCGTTTCCTGAGGTACTAATCCCAGCATCGAAAAAATATGTGTAAGAAGGAACTGCAAATGCTAATTTACACTGAAGATAGACACAAAATGTTGGAGTAACTCAGGCAGCATCTCTGGAGAGAGGTTATGGGAGACATTTTGGGTTGAGATCCTTTTCATTTTCATGAGTTAATCTGAATTGCACAGACATGAAGATAGAGCATCTGTTCTAAATTTTGGAGAGAAAATAAAATGTGTGTTATGTTTAGAAACATGCAACAGTGAAATGAATAACTCTAGTTATGCTAAAACCTGAATGTTGAACATATTTTGAGCTGGTAAGTTATGGGCAAGCAAAATATTTAAACAGTTTAAATATCCCAGTTGGAATAAACTTTGGCTGTGATGTACATTTCTTACAGTCTAGATAACAAAAGGTAGATGTAAGCAAAGTAAACAGGTGTAGCATAAATATTATTCACACTGTTGGCTCTTTGAGGTAACATTGCTACCACTTTCAGCAGATAGGCCACCTGCAGTGACGCATCTCCTTTTTTTCAGTGTAAAATATTAATTCTAACCATCTGATTTATTTGACAAAAAAGCTTTTTGCTGTACCTCGGTATACATGACAATAAAACAAAACTCTCTCTATTTAGTTTAGTTTAGTTTAGAGATATAGTGTGGAAACAGACCCATGAGCCCTCCAAGTCTCTGCCGGCCAGTGTTCCCCATACACCAACACTATTCTACACTAGGGACAATTTACAATTTTTACCGAAGCCAATTAACCTACAAACCTGTACACCTTTGGAGTGTGGGACGAAATCGGACCACCTGGGGAAAACCCACGTGCTCACGGGGAGAATGACAAACTTCTTTCAGATAGCATCCGTAGTCAGGATTGAACCTAGGTCTCTGGCACTGTAAGGCAGCAACTCTACCGCTGCACCACTGTGCCACCCTCTAATTTTATTTAGTATTACTAAATATTAGGTGGTCAGTAACAAATAGAACGAAGCATACATTGTATGGGTGCAGTCTCAGAAAATGGATTGAGAGGTTTTCTTGGCGATGTATGTCTCCAAGAATAAAGGCTTTAAGCAATTAATGACTTGGCTATTATTTATTTCACCACCTGGCTCTCTGCGTTTAACAAAATGCAAATGGCAGGTGGCCAAAACACCAATGTTAGTAAGTGAAAGAGAAGATGTTAATAATTTATTCTCTTGCTGCCTATAAATAGTCGGAAATGCTTGTATGTTATTTTATGCCACTGATTTTCCAATGTTGCTCAGGTATAGGTTCCAAATATCAGTGAGTTTGAAGCTCTTTCTTATTAACATTAATTCTCCAGCAGAATGCCACGAGAATGAAATGAGCTAAACATTCCAAAGTGCTACAGTAGCTGGACAACCTCTACTGATCTAACAACACAATCTACTGAGGAGCTCCATAGGCTGAGCAGCATCGGTGGGAGGGTCTCTACCAATCCACATGGAACTCATGCAAATATTGTATCTCACATCCAAATTTATCACAACATTTATAACACTTACACATTAACAAGAATGGAAAAGGAGAATTGGCACGGAAACAGGTAAATATCAGTTTAAAAGGAGATCTTGGTGTAGTGCACCCTGCGGCTGTTACACAACTTAACTCTGCACTTGGTGATTGTCAGTCACCCCCCCCCTCCCGGACCCCAGAAAAATTGCACTATTGCTAATGTATGTACATATATATATTGATGTTCCATTACTCTATGTTCGCTCTTCTGGGTGAGATGCTAACTGTATTTTGTTGTCTCTGTACTGTACACTGCACAATGACAATAAAGATTGAATCTGAATCTGGTCTCTTAGAATACAGGATGTAAACAGATAGATAGGAAGGAGAATAGTAAGGTGGCCCTTATTGTAAAGGTGTTGAATTACATAAGGAATGCAGTCTTACTGAGATTATACTCGTCTTTGAGATCTCGTGGATCTAAGGAAATGTGGATAATTGGACATAAACATTGCGGTTAGTCGTGATCGTAATGAGCATTGGTGCAGAGGGTATGGTGCCTACTATGTACTAATACGAAATTTGTTTGTTTTTTATTAAATTGAGCGATTTTTATCTAAAATCATCACTCAGTCTTCCTGGAAACAACTGTGGAGGCTCAGTTCTACAATTGTATAATGACTTATAAAAAGGTAAATTATTCTGATGGTTTTTATTAAAATCTAAACTTTAATCTTCATAAAAATCTTGTTTTTTTCTGTCATTTCTCTGTCTTAATCTAAATTTACTATATCCATCTGTTTCTGAACTTTATTATATTCTAAATAAACCCTATATTTATTGTTATTTACCTTGTTTTTCTTTTCCAGTCTGTGAGTTGAGTAATAAAGGAAGACCCTTTTAGTCCCATTGCTCAACAACTTGATGCTCTACCATTCTCACCACATTGTTGCCAACCCACAATTTTGGGCAAATAGTGATTTTCCACTGAATAGCAAAGGAAACTTCCGTGCAGTGGCCTGAATAGGAAAAAAAAAGACAAATATAGTTTGCATGGAGCAGATGTAGATATTTTTTTCCAATGGGAGATGTCAACAAATTGGACAATGATGATATTCGGGTTAAAACTTTAAAATCTAAAATAAATTTCATAGCAAAAGGATTTGAGCATAGGAGCAGGGAGATTCTACTGCAGTTGTACAGGGTCTTGGTGAGACCACACCTGGAGTATTGCGTACAGTTTTGGTCTCCTAATCTGAGGAAAGACATTCTTGCCATAGAGGGATTGCAGAGAATGTTAACCAGACTGATTCCTGGAATGTCAGGACTTTCATATGAAAAAAGACTGGATAGACTCGATTTGTACTCGCTAGAATTTAGAAGATTGAGGGGGGATCTTATAGAAACTCACAAAATTCTTAAGGGGTTGGACAGGCTAGATGCAGGAAGATTGTCCCGATGTTGGGGAAGTCCAGAACAAGGGATCACAGTTTAAGGATAAGGGGGAAATCTTTTAGGACCGAGATGAGGAAAACGTTTTTCACACAGAGAGTGGTGAATCTGTGGAACTCTCTGCCACAGAAGGTACTTGAGGCCAGTTCATTGGCTATATTTAAGAGGGAGTTAGATGTGGCCTTTGTGGCTAAAGGGACCAGGGGGTATGGAGAGAAGGCAGGTACAGGATACTGAGTTGGATGATCAGCCATGATCATATTGAATGGCAGTGCAGGCTCGAAGGGCCGAATGGCCTACACCTGCACCTATTTTCTATGTTTCTATGTTTCTAAACTCAAGGAATCTAAGAATATTACAGTGTAAAAAAGCCCTTGGTCCTCTGAAACACATACTAGTTCATCTGTAAAGGAATCCAGTAAATCCCACTTCTCAATAATGCAACATACATACCTTCGGCTGTTCCACCACTCAGTAAGATCATGAACCACCCCATTGCTTATGTCCATTCTTTCTATCTATCGATGTAATTGTTATATTGCTTCTATCAATCTATGAAGATGTGCATTCAAAACCCTAAACAGAGAACACAACAGGGAGCAAAACCAGCAGGATGCTCCTCAGCTTCTTCCCACAGGCTATAAGACTGTTAAATGAACTTTCCCCCCTGCAGTTCACAAACCCTGCAAACGGTAGAACATTGAATGTTATTAGAGGGTTAAAGATGACATTTTAATTGCAGTAACACATGGACACTGGTTGAACAGCCCCTTTGGAATACTCCAAAAAGGTTTGTCTAAGAACAGTACAGCACAGGAACAGCCCCTTTGGCCCAAAATGTCTGTACCCAACATAATGCTAAGTTAAAGTCATCTTCTCTGCCAGCATGGTTCTCTATCCATACATTTTTGCATATCTATCTGACCACCTAAAAACCTCTTAAATACCTCCATCATATCTGCCTGCACCACCACCCCTGGCAGCAGGTTCCAGGTACCCACCATTCTCTGTGTAAAAAAATGTGCCCTGCACACCAGTTTAAACTTTGACTAGTTCACATTAAAGCTATGCCCCTGGCGTTTGATAATTCCACGCTCTTTGCTTAAAACAAAGAGTCACCTCTGGTCATTTTTTGCCAATCACCTTAATCAATGACTATTCCTTCATAACTATTCCCTTCAATTTTCTGGACTTCCAGCTTTTCTATCAGCTGCACACTGAACTTCATGTTTCCAACTACAAGCAATTGGAACAATTCCATTGTATCCAAGTATTTCACTTTTGTGAACATTTTCATTTCCTCTCAGATTCCTTTGATTCAGTGAGAGCAACTAAGGAATTCCAATCGTATCCACATATTTGCAAAACGTTATCCTAAGATCTAGTTTACTTTAGTTTAATTAAGTTTACTATGGTCACATGTACCGAGGTTCAGTGAAAATCATTTTGTTGCGTGTTATCCAGTCAGAGAAAAGACTGTGTAAGATTGGAACAAGCCGAACACAGTGTACAGATACAGGATGAAGGCTATGAAGTTCAGTGCTTGATAAAGTCAAGTAAAGTCCAATTAAAGATAGTTCCAAAGTCTCAAATGAGGTAGATGGAAGGTCAGGACTGCTCTCTAGTTGGTGAGAAGAAGGTTTAGTTACATAGAAACATAGAAATAGGTGCAGGAGTAGGCCATTCAGCCCTTCGAGCCTGCACCACTATTCAATATGATCATGGCTGATCATCCAACTCAGTATCCTGTACCTGCCTTCTCTCCATACCCCCTCATCCCATTAGCCACAAGGGCCACATCTAACTCCCTCTTAAATATAGCCAATGAACTGGCCTCAACTACCTTCTGTGGCAGAGAATTCCA
This sequence comes from Leucoraja erinaceus, assembly GCF_028641065.1. Classification (NCBI taxonomy): domain Eukaryota; kingdom Metazoa; phylum Chordata; class Chondrichthyes; order Rajiformes; family Rajidae; genus Leucoraja; species Leucoraja erinaceus. The sequence goes on from NC_073379.1 coordinate 87,518,126, forward strand.
GAGATTCACCACTCTCTGTGTGAAAAATGTTTTTCTCATCTCGGTCCTAAAAGATTTCGCCCTTATCCTTAAATTACCATTTGAGAACCATTTGTGCAAACCCCTTTAGTATCCTCTCCACACATATGTGTCCCTGATGATGATGATGATGATACTAAATTGTCACACGTACTTAGGTACAGTGAAATTATCTGTTTTGTATTCAAACCAGTAAAATCATACAGCAGACCAAATCTAGGCAGTACACAACGAGTCACCACGTTTCTGGTGCCGACAAAGTTACTAAAAGTTAATCGAACAGTCCTATCTTCTGCTCGCAGTGGCAAAGGTGGCGAAAGATAAAAGACAGGCCATTTATGCTTAAGCAAGCTTGGAGAAAGTTTGGCCCATGTGAATATGCCCAGAGATAATGTTGTTTCATTTCTTTATTCCTGGTACAGAAAAAATGTCTTGCAGGGCTTGTTGACTTCCTCACTTGCAATCTGAAATGTGCACTCAATAGGAAACATTTTAATGGGCCTGTCCCACTTAAGCGACTTTTTAGGCGACTGCAGGAGACTATGCAGTCACCACATGGTCGCCACATGTTCGCGGGTGGTTGCCTTCATGGTCGTGAGGAGTTCCTGCATTCTGGGAACTAGTCGCAGCCTCATTATGGTCGCTGTGAATTTTTCAACATGTTGAAAAATTAGCGGCGACAAGAATGAAGCCGCTGTGGAGAGTAGCGAGAATTCTCGTGCCGTTGGTGGGCGACAGGAGGTCCTAGTGGGTTGCCAGGATGTCGAAGGTTCTCGTAGGTTCTTGTAGGTTGTAGCCGGTGCTGACCGGTGAATTTCATTGGCTCATTGGGAACAAAAAGGTAAGCAGTAGTTTTCAGAACCAAGGATAACGGACCGGTAATGTTAAATGTCCGCCGTGCTTCACAGCCATGTAACTCTGCCTTCTTAAAAGTTGTCTCCACCCCTTCTCCCCCTCCCCCCTCGTTTAAAGGACTTACCGTACACTGTGCTTTAGCTGTATTTTTACAGCGCCAACCTTCCTGTTCATCGCAGTGTGTGTCTGTATCACCTTGGCTTTGTACCATGTGAATTTTTTAGACAGGGCTAGTGGGGGGAGCGCTGTCTAAAAAATTCACACAGGCTGGTGAAGGAAGCGATGTGTTTGTGTGTGTTCCACTCTGACAGTCGCTGTTCCAGTTCCCGATTTTCAGACAACTGCCGGCAACTTGACAGTCGCCGGCTGTCCGCTGAAAAATCGCTTGTGGGCCCATAAGGGAGCTAAATGCTTTAAGTAGCAATCTTACAACATTTTGAGATTAAAAAAATCAAGTCTGCAATTTATCCCATCAGATAGAGCATAAAAATAAGTTTAATTTGACACCAAATTCACTTTCATATCTTCAGTATTAAAAAAGATATGGCCATTTTCATACTCGGAAATTAGCATCTTGTTCCCTATTACTTTTCCATTGACTTAACACAAAAGCTGTGATCGAGGATGGTCAAAAGCCATAACTTTCTTCAAAATTAAGAGAACTGAAAGAAATGTTCAGTTATTACAGATTGAAGCATTCTGAAACAAATATGAAATAATCTGAAGAAGGGTTTTGGCCCGAAACGAATCTGAATCTGAATCTATTTCCTTCGCTCCATAGATGCTGCTGCACCCGCTGAGTTTCTCCAGGTTTTTTGTGTACCATGAAATAATCTTACTTGGATGACCTGAAATTAAAGCATATAATTAGTTAGTTACCCAATTGTAGCTAATTACAAAATTCAATTACTAGATCTAAACATTTCTTAAGAAAAGATTAACATTTTTAAATAGCCTAAGTGTCCAAATAACATTCACACAAGAATTCACAATATAACATGATTTTTAAAATCTCATTGTCATGAATTTATAGGCCACATGGAAGGAATTTAGTGTTTAATTCCCATAAATTAATGGCCATTTAAATAATCTTGCGAGTGGGATTTTGTGGAACGCGATCAATTGGAACGTTGCAGTTGCAGTGAATTTAAACCCCATATCGGCAAGAAAAATACTGCCGGTTCGTATGGGGCCTAAATCACATTGTCGCAACGTAAAATTTGGATTAAGGTCATCCTAAGAAGCACGTTTATATGTAAATTAAATGGTTTTCCTTTAGCTGTCCCGTACCTGAAACCGGTCCCTGTTGTTGGCGTTGACGGCATTAGAAGCTAATTTTTATTTTACTCCAGCGCTGAAATAGTCGGGTGATTACAAAAGAAAAATTCACAGACTGGCAGTCGTTTGTAACATATCAACTTTAAGGGATAATGCTGACAAAGAGTGCTGCATCGTAATGTCAGATTAATCAGAGCTTGTTTCTCCTGGTGCAGAGCAGAGAAAACCTTTGAACTTCAACTTCATTTGCATGATTACAGGGCCAGCCACTGCTAACTGTGTTGATTGTGGCATTAGCACACAAAGCCCAATGCCCTAATCAAACTGTTCTGGTCTCACGTTAATTTGTTCCCTCAGCCAGAGCATTTCCCTCTCATTCAAACTTCTAAAGTACCTAACAATCAAATTTCAACAGACCAGAATGATACATTTCCATCCAATCAGCCACCAACTGGTGTACAGTAGAGAGCCAACTAACTGGTTGCATTATGGCATTAGGTGGACACAAAATGCTGGAGTAACTCAGCGGGACAAGCAGCTTCTTTGGAAATAAGGAATGGGTGATGTTTTCGGTCGAGACACTTATTCAGACTTCATTCCTTCTCTCCAGATACTTTCTGTCCCATTGAGTTACTCCAGTGTTTTGTGTCTACCTTCGGTGTAAACCAGCATCTATAGTTCCTTCCTATGTATTATGGCCTTGTTCAGTAATTTGAATGGACAATGATGAATGGGGCTACAGAAAGTGGTGGACATTGCCTGGTCCATCACAGGTACTGACCCCACCACTATCGAATTGATCTACAGGAAGTGATGCCTCAAGAATGACCCACACCATCTTGGCCTTTCGTCTCACTGCTATCATCAGGAGGAAGGTACAGGAGCCTGAGAACCGTTGCCTCCAGGATCGAGAACAACTTGTTCCAATTAGTCATCAAACTCTTGAATTACCACAAACCACAAATCTACCGCATCAACTATCGACTTTGTCTAGTTTGCACTACGTACTTTAGTTGCACTATTATAGTCTGGTTACCGAGTATAACTAGAAATTGATCATATTATTGTTTATTGTATACTGATTTGTTGTGTTGTGTTAATGAAGGCTGTGGAGCCTTCACAGAAGGTTGTGGAGGTCATGTCAATTCATATTTTTAAGGCAGAGATAGATACATTCTTGATTAGTATAGATGTTTCAAGGTCAAGGTTAAGGTGAGTTTATTGTCACGTGTACCAATTAAGATACAGTGAAATTCAAATTACCATACAGCCATACTAAAAAAAAGCAACAAGACATGCAACTACATAAAAATTAACATAAACATCCACCACAGTGGATTCCCACGTTCCTCCTGGCAATAAAGCCCATCGTCTTCCTCTTTTATTCTTCCGCAGCCAGGGCAGTCAAACCATCCACAATCAGGTCGATCGAAGCTCCCTGCAGCCGGCGGTCGAAGCCCCTGCGTCCGGGCGATCAAAGCTCCCGCATCGGGGCGATCAAAGCCACCACGTCGGGGTGCTCGAAGCTCCTGCAGCTTGGTGTTCCCGAAGTGGGTCTCTAACCAGAGACTGCGAGATCCGCAATGTTAAAGTCCACAGGCTCCCGCAGTTGGAGCCCCAAAGTGGATCCCTGACAAGGATCACGAGCTCTATGATGTTAAGTCCGCCGACTCCCGCAGTGGATCTCTTGAAGTTGGACTTCACCAAAGGCTGCCAACTCCTCGATGTTAGGCCTCAGTGCGAACAGAAATACGATACAGAAAAATAACGTATCTCCGTCGAGGTAAGAAATTAGAAAAAGTTTCCCCCAGCTACCCCACCTCACCGCCCACATAAAACAAGCTAAAGAACACTAAAAACATACATTTAACACATACAAACAAACAACAGAGAAGGAAGGGACAGTCAGACTGTTGGCGAGGCAGCCATTGCTATCAGGGGTTAGATATCAGGGGTTATGGGGAGAATGAGGTTAATAGGAAAAGATAAATCTTCCACGATTGAATGGTGGAGTAGACTTGATGGGCCAAATGGCCTAATTCTGCTCCTATCACTTATGAACTAATGAATGTACGTCTGCCAAGCTGCAACAAGTGAAAATGTCATTGTTGTGTTATTGATGCATATGACAATTATACACCCTTGACTCTTAGTCAGCAAGTAATTGAAATCCTATTGAATAATGCAAGTGAATGAGGGTGTTCCTTGCTGCCAGATCTTGAGTTGTCTACATGCTGATTATGTGCTAATAAAGATACATGGCTTTCAGTTTTCAATGTCAGTGCCAAGTCAGCATTGTAGAATGATCTGTTCACTCAGCTGTTACTTTCAACAACTTGGGAGATACAGCAAGTTTTGTTAAAAATGTGTGCAAATAATTTGTCCAAGAAAGTCAGCAGCTATACTACGTGTGTCACAGAATCTAGTTTTGTAGGCCAATTTAATGACATTTCCATTAATGTAGAAAGGTGTTATCTGCTTGCTATGTAATTGTAATTTTCACTTTTTGTTGTTTCAGCTTCAGATATAACTTAATTTCTCTTAACCATGCTACTGTGAAGTACCTTGGGATATTAAAGGATCCATGCAAATGCATATTGTATTATAATTTTGACATACAATGTAGTTTTCCAAAGTAATTTGTTGGCAACACATACCAGCAGATATTGTGCTGTTCTACCTTGCGTTTTTCCAATCTATGCTGGAGGTCAGTAAGTTTTTCTGCCGTCAGCGTATGCTCTGGGAATGCATGCCAAAACAGCCACGTTGTCTGGATAAACTTATCACATAGTAAAAATGCCAGTGTGCGGAAATTACCTTGCATTTTAATTAAGTTCAAACTACTTTGAAGAACTTCATTTAGAGCCATTAACCAATTAGCTTATTACGAAAAAAGATTACAAAGCAAATCTATGTGTTTCATCTTATTCCTTCCCAGTTTTCCAGAAGAGGTAACCAGACTTTAACAGATGTTGCCTTGGAACAAATGCAAGGCAACATTTATTAGTAAGCTGGGATCTTGTATCAGAAAATAGTCGATGACACAGCAGTAGAGTTGCTGCCTTACAATGCCAGTCCCTGTGTTCGATTTTGCCTTCGGGTGCTGCCTGTATTGAGTTTGAAAGTGCTTCCTGTAACTGCATGGGCTTTCTCTGGGTGCTCCGATTTCTCTCACATTCCAAAGACGTGCAGGTTTATAGGTTAATTGATTTCTGTAAATTGTCCCTAGTGTGCAGGATAGAACTGGTGTATGGGTGATCGTTGGTCGGTTGGTTTCCATGCTGTATCTCTAAACTAAATTAAAATAAACAAAAGTAAACTAAAACAACTGAGCTAACCTGAACTAAACCAAGCTACTGTAAACTAAACTAATCTAAACTAAACAGTAAAATATTAGCATTCAAAATTTGTTGTTTGTTTTCCAGTTTTTCTCTCATGTGCCAGACGACGTTCTGCCATCGCTTTGCCACAGCCAGTGCCACATCTGTGCCTCTGCGGAGTGTAAGTGAAACATTGCTATAAGCAATTTTACATGAACTTGGTGAATAATTTTGTAAATTCATGCTCTGGGCATATCTTAAAATTTGCTTTTGATGATCGGGGATATTTAGTTTAATTTAATTAAGTTCAGAGACAGCACGGAAACAGGCCCTTTAGCCCACCGGCTCCGCATCGACCAGCGATCCCTACAGACTAGCACTATCTTACACACACACACCAGTGATAATTTACACTTATACCGAGCCAACAAACCTGAATATCTTTGAAGTGTGGGAGGAAACCGAAGAAACCCCACGCGGTCATGGGGAGAACGTACAAACTTCGTACAGACACCACCCGTAGTCAGGATTGCAACAGGATCTCCGGCGCTGCAAGCGCTGTAATACAGCAACTCTACTGCTGTGCCGCCGTGCTGCACTTGCCATACCATGCCGTGCATTTTTTGCCAACCTGCTGTTGGTAGATATTTTAATTTAAACATTTTCAGTTTTAAGTCTAATCGTCTGTTAGAATTGTTCACCTCATCAAAGCAAAATAAGTATAAATATACCATTTTATCCTATCTTAATCCAGGTTTACATTTCTGCTTTCAGGTTAAGGATTCTGGGAGTTAAGGATTCTGGGAGTTAAGGATTCTGGGAGTTAAGGCCCAGGAGCCGTTGGTGAGGGAGGAGCGATGTCCGTGCGGTGAGTTCAAAAACCCAGCGCGGGGCTTGTTTCAACAGAGGCCCAGGAGCCGTTGGTGAGGGAGGAAACAAAATCTGCAACGTTCCATTCGCAGATCACACTTCAAATTAAGGGGGCTGGTGGAAGCCTCTGATTGGTCGAACGGACTAGAGGAAGCAGCTGATTGGCTTGTATCCCGGGTGAGGCTTTGTATTGTATCCAGGATAAGGGGGAGAATGAGGGCCAGGGCAGTTTACTGTTCTGGATGTCAGATGTGGGAGGTCACGGAGTCGGAGTGCCCTCCAGACGGCCACATCTGCGCCAGGTGCGTCGAGATGGGGCTCCTAAGGGACCGTGTTAGGAACCTGGAACAGCAACTCGATGACCTCTGTCTGGTCAGGGAGAGCGAGGAAGTCATTGAGAGGAGTTACAGAGAGGAGGTCACTCCAAGACCATGGGAGACAGAAAACTGGGTCACAGTTAGGAAGGTCAGATGGGGGAGGTCAGGGAGTCTGAGTGCCCTGGTGGCTGTACACCTTGAAAATCTACTCATGTTTGAGTAAGAGTGGGGGGACAGCCTACCTGGGGGCGGCGACAGCGTTAGGGCCTCTGGCACAAAGACCGGTCTCGTGACCCAGAAGGGTAAGGAAAAGAAGAGGAGGGCAATTGTAATAGGGGACTCTATAGTCAGGGGGTCGGATATGCGATTCTGTGGATGCAGACAGGAGACCCGGATGGTAATTTGCCTCCCTGGTGCCAGGGTTAGGGATGTGTCTGAACGTGTCCAAGAAATCCTGAAATGGGAGGGAGAGGAGTCTGAGGTTGTGGTACATATAGGTACCAACGACATAGGTAAAAAAAAGGGAAGAGGTCCTGAAAGAATAATTTAGGGAGTTAGGTAGAGAGTTAAGGAGAAGGACTGCAAAGGTAACAATCTCAGGATTACTGCCTATGCCAAGCGACAGTGAGAGTAGGAATGGGGCGAGGTGGAGGATAAATGAGTGGATGAGGGACTGGGTGCAGTGGGTATGGATTCAAGTTTCTGGATCATTGGGACCTCTTTTGGGGAAGGTGCGACCTGTACAGAAAGGATGGGTTGCACTTGAACTCGAGGGGGACCAATATCCTGGCGGGGAGATTTGCAAAGGCTACTGTGGAGACTTTAAACTAGTATGGTTGGGGGGAGGGACTCAAATGGGGAAAGCTAGCAGTCAGTGTGTGAGGCAGGAAGCAGAGAATGGTAGCACTCTGACACAAAATGTAGGGGAGAGAGAAGAAAAAGACATTAAACAGAGAATAAGAGAGGGTGGGTTTCTTAAATGTGTATATTTTAATGCTAGGAGCATTGTAAGAAAGGTGGATGAACTTAGAGCCTGGATTGACACCTGGAAGTATGATGTTGTGGCGATCAGTGAAACATGGTTGCAGGAGGGCTGTGATTGGAAACTAAATATTCCAGGATTTTGTTGCTTCAGGTGTGATAGAATTGGAGGGTTAAGAGGTGGAGGTGTTGCATTGCTTGTCAGGGAAGATATTACAGCAGTGCTTTGGCAGGATAGATTAGAGGGCTTGTCTAGGGAGGCTATTTGGGTGGAACTGAGAAATGGGAAAGGGGTAGCAACACTTATAGGGGTGTATTATAAACCGCCAAATGGGGAGCGAGAATTGGTAGAGCAAATATGTAAGGAGATAGCAGATATTAGTAGTAAGCACAAGGTAGTGATTGTGGGAGATTTCAATTTTCCACACATAGACTGGGAAACACATTCTGTAAATGGGCTGGATGGGTTGGAGTTTGTAAAATGTGTGCAGGATAGTTTTTTGCAGCAATACATAGAAGTACCTACTAGAGAAGGGGCGGTGCTGGACCTCCTGTTAGGAAATGAGACGGGTCAGGTGGCAGAGGTATGCGTTGGGGAACAGTTCGGGACCAGTGATCACAATACCATTAGTTTCAATATAATTATGGAGAGGGTCAGAACTGGACCTAGGGTTGAGATTTTTGATTGGAGAAAGGCTAACTTTGAGGAGATGCGAAAGGATTTAAAATGAGTTAATTGGGACAGTTTGTTTATGGGAAAGATGTGGAAGAGAAATGGAAAACATTTAAAGGTGACATTTTAAGAGTACAGAATCTTTATGTCCCTGTTCGGTTGAAATGAAATAGTAAAAATTGGAAAGAGCCATGGTTTTCAAGGGAAATTGGACACGGTTCGGAAAAAGAGAGAGATCTACAATAATTATAGGCAGTATGGAGTAAATGAGGTGCTTGAGGAGTATAAAGAATGTAAAAATAATCTTAAGAAAGAAATTAGAAAAGCTAAAAGAAGATATGAGTTTGCTTTGGCAAGTAAGGTGAAAGTAAATCCAAAGGGTTTCTACAGCTATATTAATAGCAAAAGGATAACAAGGGATAAAATTGGTCCATTAGGGAGTCAGAGTGGACAGCTATCTGCAGAGCCAAAAGAGATGGGGGAGATATTGAACGATTTATTTTCTTCGGTATTCACCAAGGAGAAGGATATTGAATTATGTGACGTAAGGGAAACAAGTAGAGTAGCTATGGAAACTATGAGATTCAAAGAAGAGGAAGTACTGACACTTTTGAGAAATATAAAAATGGATAAGTCTCCAGGTCCGGACAGGATATTCCCTAGGACATTGAGGGAAGTTAGTGTAGAAATAGCGGGGGTTATGACAGAAATATTTCAAATGTCATAAGAAACGGGAATAGTGCCGGAGGATTGGCGTACTGCGCATGTTGTTCCATTGTTTAAAAAGGGGTCTAAGAGTAAACCTAGCAATTATAGACCTGTTAGTTTGACGTCAGTGGTGGGAAAATTAATGGAAAGGATACTTAGAGATAATATATATAAGCATCTGGATAGGACAGGGTCTGATTAGGAACAGTCAACATGGATTTGTGCCTGGAAGGTCATGTTTGACTAATCTTCTTGAATTTTTTGAAGCGGTTACTCGGGAAATTGATGAGGGTAAAGCAGTGGATGTTGTATATATGGACTTCAGTAAGGCCTTTGACAAGGTTCCTCACGGAAGGTTGGTTAAGAAGGTTCAATGGTTGGGTATTAATGGTGGAGTAGCAAGATGGATTCAACAGTGGCTGAATGGGAGATGCCAGAGAGTAATGGTGGATGGTTGTTTGTCAGGTTGGAGGCCAGTGACTAGTGGGGTGCCACAGGGATCTGTGTTGGGTCCACTGTTGTTTGTCATGTACATCAATGATCTGGATGATGGTGTGGTAAATTGGATTAGTAAGTATGCAGATGATACTAAGATATGTGTGGTTGTGGATAATGAAGTAGATTTTCAAAGTCTACGGAGAGATTTATGCCAGTTGGAAGAGTGGACTGAAAGATGGCAGATGGAGTTTAATGCTGATAATTGTGAGGTGCTACATCTTGGCAGGACAAATCAAAATAGGATGTACATGGTAAATGGTAGGGAATTGAAGAATGCAGGTGAACAGAGGGATCTGGGAATAACTGTGCACAGTTCCCTGAAAGTGGAATCTCATGTAGATAGGGTGGTAAAGAAAGTTTTTGGTGTGCTGGCCTGTTATAAATCAGAGCATTGAGTATAGAAGTTGGGATGTAATGTTAAAATTGTACAAGGCATTGGTGAGGCCAATTCTGGAGTATGGTGTACAATTGTGGTCGCCTAATTATAGGAAGGATGTCAACAAAATAGAGAGAGTACAGAGGAGATTTACTAGAATGTTGCCTGGGTTTCAGCAACTAAGTTACAGAGAAAGGTTCAACAAGTTAGGGCTTTATTCTTTGGAGCGCAGAAGGTTAAGGGGGGACTTGATAGAGGTCTTTAAAATGATGAGAGGGATAGACAGAGTTGACGTGGATAAGCTTTTCCCACTGAGAGTAGGGACGATTCAAACAAGGGGACATGACGAGAATTAAGGGAGTGAAGTTTAGGGGTAACATGAGGGGGAACTTCTTTACTCAGAGAGTGATAGCTGTGTGGAATGAGCTTCCAGTGAAGGTGGTGGAGGCAGGTTCATTTTTATCATTTAAAAATAAATTGAATAGTTATATGGATGGGAAAGGAATGGAGGGTTATGGTCTGAGCGCAGGTATATGGGACTAGGGGAGAATACGTGTTCGGCACGGACTAGAAGGGTCGAGATGGCCTGTTTCCGTGCTGTAATTTTTATATGGTTATATGGTTAATGGCTGGGGGCATCTATGGCAGAGTTGAGGGTGGGGGAGAGAGGTAATGGTTGGTGGTGGTGGAATTGCTGAGTAGGGGAAATCCAATGGATGGTCAACCAGGATGTCTCCTGTTCCTCTGTAACATATTATATTAAACCAATTGTCAAGGTAGGACAAAGGACTAACAATATTACTGCAGAAACATGGAACTGCAGATGCTGGTTTACAAAAAAGTTCACAAAGTACTGGAGGAACTCATCAGGTCAGGCAACATCAGAGAGAGCATGAATAGACAATGTTTTGGGTCAGGATCCTTCTTCAGACTCGTGTGAACAACATTGCTTGTTGGTTAACCATGGAGAGATAGCCTAATACTATTCTAAAGGCCTATTTGGAGGGAACACTGTCAACAATGCTGGGCATTGCAGTGGTTACAGTATGCTTAGTTTAGTTTAGTTTGGAGATACAGCAGGGAAACAGGCCCACTGAGTCCATGCCAACTAGCGATCCCCGCACACTAACACTATCCTACACATTAGGGATAATTTACCATTTTGCCAAAGCCAATTAACCTACAAACCTGCACACCTTTGAAGTGCGGGAGGAAACCAGAGCATCTGGAGAAAACCCACTGAGGTAATGGGGAGAAAGTACAAACTCCGTACAGAGAGCACCTATGGTGAGGATCGAACCCGGGTCTCTGGCGCTGTGGAGCAGCAACTTTACCGCTGTGCCACCGTGCAGCCCATGCTATTCTACTATAAAATTAAGAACACTTTCTGCAGTAATTCTTGATCTTCCGCATAGTACTACTATCATTGATGTGATCAATCACTTAATACTGAGTTCCCTGATGCATCCACCAGCTGACCCAGTACCTCTTGGGGTTTGGGAGCATTAGCGATCGAGATGGCGGTGACAATATTCTTTTGCATTTACTACAACAGTATTTGCTCCTTGAAAAACTGCCGTCAGTTATCAGCAATTTATTTAAGGATGTGAATAACAAGTGAAATTGATATTACCCTTTTAAATAACGTTACTCTTTTATAGAATGCTGCAGGTCTTGGAGACTTGGAGTAGCAGATAAAGTAACACCTTTACAAAAACAATTGCTGACTAGAAGGTGTGAATCATGCCTGACAATTATTCACCCTATGCCAACTTGTTGATTGAGGTATTAAAGCAACATGCAGCAATGTTCATGTCAGTCTTGCTAAAATTGTGCCCACTTGATTTGCAATAACTGGTTGCACTGAATACTTAAACTATGCGCTTGCTCTGCAAAATGCACTCAATACCTTCTTCTATTCCTTGTTCCAAAATTACTTATGTGAACAAACAACTCGATCTACTTCCATCCCATAAAACAGGGAAACTTAACTGTAAACCTGTTGATGGTTGATTTTAATTTTAATCAAAAATAATATTAATACAAATATTTCCACTGTCAACATTTAAATTTTTTTAAACTTCTTTTCAATTCCCATGCAATTAAAATGACCCATGAAGTGAGCAGCAATTCATCGGCATTTTTCATCTAGTTTACTGCTCTTAGAAAACCATAAAACAGGACAACGAAGGAACAGGGCCTTCAGCCCACAATAATCACACTGAACGTGATGCAACGTTAAAATAATCTCCTCTGCCAGAACATGATCCATATCCCTCCATTCCCTATATATATATATATATATATATACTAGACCAAGTGCAAACCTGTTGGGTCTGTTCCCCCAACGTGCGATTGCGGGGGTGGGGGCATGCGGCGTCACACACACTAACCACCCCCACACAAACAAACTAACTACCCCCACACACACGCTAACTACCCGATTTGATATTATATTAATATTATTAATTTTCACCTTTTACCCCATAACCCCCACTACTGACGCATAGCCCCCCAACCGCAGGCGTATCTAGAGAGGGACAAGAGTCAGGGCAGCTAGGGGCAGAGACAGAGAGACAGGGGCACGACTAGACTACCCGATTTGATATTATATTAATTATAGGGAGGGGGGTGGAGGGGAGGAGGAGATTAGGGATTTTCGGGAGAGGAGAGAGAGGGGAGGCTAGGGGGGGGAGGAGGAGAGAGAGGCATAGGGGAGAGAGAGGGGGGTGAGAGCAGGCGCATTGAGAGAGAGGGAGGGGGGGGAGAGAGTCAGGGCAGGGAGGAAAGAGAGTGGGAGGGGGGAGACAGAGGAAGGGGTAGGGGGGGCATTGAGGGGAGAGGGGGGAGAGAGAGAGGAGAGGAGAGAGAGTGGAGGGGAGAGGGGGAGAGAGAGGGGAGGGGAGAGGGAGAGGGGGAGGGGGGGGGGAGAGAGGGGGAGAGGGAGGGGGAGAGGAGGGGAGAGAGGTGAGAGGGGGGAGAGGGAGGGGGGAGAGAGAGAGAGAGAGGGAGAGGGGGGGAGAGAGAGAGGGGGAGAGGAGAGAGGGAAGGAGAGAGAGAGGGAGAGAGAAGAGAGAGAGAGGAAAAGAGAGAAAGAGAGATAAGGAAAGAGAGAGATAAGGAAAGAGAGAGAGAAGGAAGAGAGAGAGAGAGAGAGAGAGAAGGAAGAGAGAGAGAGAGAGGGAGAGAGGGGAGAGAGAGAGTGGGGGAGAGAAAGGGGGGGAGGAGAGAGAGAGAGGGGGGGAGAGAGAGAGAGGGGGGAAGAGAGAGAGAGGGGGGAGAGGTGAGAGGAGACTAGTGGAGAGAGAGAGCGAGGAGAGAGAGAGTGAGAGGGGAGGGGGGATCCGCAAGGATTTCAAAACTTGCTTGCCCGCTCGCAAGGTTTTTTTCAAAGGACTTAAGAGCGGCGCGACTGGCGTATGGTTTGCAGAGGGAGGGAGGGGCGTGACTTCACTCGCTGCGCTGGGGGCAGGTGTAATGGCCGCGAGGGCCACCTTCTCATCGCGTGCCCCGCGCGACGATAACGGCCGCCGCCGCCATATTCTACGATCGAGCGGGGGAGATGGAGAGGATTCAGAAGCAAGCCGGTGGCCTCCGGTGACCGGCTATGACCTCTGGATCTGCAGAACGCTCGTTCTTTTCTGCGTGTTTTTGAAGAAGGGGGGGGGGGGGGGGGGGGGGGGGGGGGGGGGGGGTGGTAACGTACCTTGCAGAAAAATCCGCATGCACATTGACAGCAGCTGCATTAATCCAGGGTGGGAGGGGAAGCGGGTAGAGCCACGAGCTAGCTGGGCCATGAGCAAAGGCATTGTGAGGTCAGCAGCTGGGCAACCGTTATTTTTTTTTTTTAATTCAGTTTGGTGATAAATTTTAATATCTCGGGAAATAATTAACCAAATTTATAGAGGAGTGGCTTTTTGAAATCATAAGGGAAAATTTCTCCTAGAAGATCTAACTGTTTTTGTAACGTCAGCAGCTGGGCAGCGGTCAGATTTAAAAAACAGGTCAGATTGGTCAACAAATTTTATAAAAAAGTCAGGAAAATAATGTACCAAATGTACAAAGGAGTGGATTTCTAAAATCACAAGGAAAATCACTGAAATATGTAAAAATGTCCCCGTTTCGGCATCTGGTTTTCGAGAAGATACGTTTCAAAGGCAAAATGACACCCACACACACACATACATACACACACACACACACAACATTTTAATAGATATATGATATATATGTCATATCCAAAGGACTCCAAAGGACTCTGAAATTGACATTATTTTATCTGCCTCCACCACCAACTATGTGTTCCAGGCACCCACCACTCTCTATGTAAATACTTGCTCCGTTCATCTCCTTTAAACTTTGCCCTCTGGTTTTTGGTATTTGCATCCTGGGAAAAAGGTTCCAACTGACTACCTTATCTATGTGTCTCATAATTTTATAAGCATTTATCAGGTGGCTCCTCAGCCTCCAACACTAGAATAAAACAATGCAAGTTTGTCAAACATATCTTTATAGCTATACTGTACCTTCTAATTCAGGGTCCGGCAACCTACGGCCCACGGGCTGGATCTGGCCCATAAACCTAAATCATCCGGCCCGCAGGTATATTTCTTTTTTCCCATCATCTACACTTCTTTAGACTGTTTAATACTGTTGGCCAGCAACATAAAGACTTGCTTTAATGTTCCTAGCAATCCTGTTTGCTGATATAAAAAATCAGAACAATCCCACGAACTGGGCAAAAGATTAGTTGGATTGGTGGATGCGGTTCCACTGATGTAAAAGTGCAGTTGCAGCAGTTGCAGCTACAGCTGCAGCTACGGCGGTGCCTGGTGCTCAGCACGCCCCCAAAACATTCCATCCCCGTGGTCCCCCCGGGGGTGAGTCAGGGCCAGGGGCAGGGCCGCCCCCCTCAAAGATGGCGGCGCTGCTGGCCGTTGGTTTGTGTGGACTCGGCGACAGGAATCCAGTGGTAAATGGACGGGACTCGACCTTGGAGAGGAGGGAGAGGGAGGTGGGGAGGGAGGAAATGGGGGAAAGGGAATGAGAGAGGAGGGGGGGGGGAGAGAGAGGGGGAAGGAGAGGTGGGGGAGAGAGAGGGGGGGTGGAGAGGTGGGGGGAGGGGAGAGGGGGAGAATAGAGGGGGATGAGAGAGGGGAGCAGAGGTGGAGGAGAGGGACTAGAGAGGGGGAAGGAGAGGGGAGAAGGGGGAGGGAGGGAGGAGGGGGAAGAGAGAGAGAGAAGGGGAGGAGAGGGACTAGGAGGGGGAAGAGAGAGGGGAGGAGGGGAGGAGAGGGAGGAGGAGGGGGAGAGAGGTGGAGAGAGGGGTGGAAAGGTGGAGAGAGGGGTGGAAAGGTGGAGAGAAGGGGCAGGAGACGTGGAGAGAGGGGGAGGAGAGAGGGGAAGAGAGAGTGAATGGGGAGGGGTAAGAGACAAAAGGTCTGCATGATGTTTAGGACAGAGAGGGGTGAGGCTAGTTTCAACACCAGGGTCTCAAACCAATTGCTATGTTCAGTAGACATAATATTGCTTAAATATATAAATAAAACTCACGGTTTAGTTAGCATGTATTATTATTACCACAACTATGGCAATGGATGTAACTCACTGACATTGGTCCTGGCCCTTATGCTGAACAAGGTTGCCGACCCCTGTTCTATTTCAAGCAGCATTCTGGTAAACCTCTTCTGCTCCCATTCCAAAGTCTCCACATCCTGTTGAAATGGGATGACTAGAACTGCACACTGTTGTGGTCTACCCATAATGTGGTATCGTCGAGGCTGGAGAAAACACAACAATATTGAGTAATGTCGTGGTTTAGAGACTTAGAGTTGGATAAGATGACACAGACACGGAGAATTCTTCAAGAAGACGAAAGCCTTTATTTGCAAACATCAGCTGGAACATTCAGAGATGACAGATCACCTGTCTGTTCTCTAACTGCTCTCCGATTCACAGAAACGAGTAACTTTTATTTCACTCTTTCAGCCTCATCTCTGCTACACCATCTTTCATGCTGTACTCCTTTGCATCAATCTGTCTTTGATTCTAGTATTCACTGTCTCACTACCATTACGTCCAACCTTGGTTCAGTCTTATTAAACTTTACATGTCCCGTCCATATCTCGTCCCTCACACGCCACCCTTAAATTAACTTCTAATGTCCCAGCTTGTCCTGCCACCATTACGTTTCAGTTAAAACCAAGGCTACACAAGCCAAGACTATACAAGCCAAGGCTACCCACACCATTTTACATTGTTACA
Source organism: Leucoraja erinaceus (assembly GCF_028641065.1). Lineage (NCBI taxonomy): Eukaryota > Metazoa > Chordata > Chondrichthyes > Rajiformes > Rajidae > Leucoraja > Leucoraja erinaceus. The sequence continues at coordinate 87,534,284 of NC_073379.1, forward strand.
TATTGGTTTCTATGTTTACACACACAGATACAAATGTATTTATTAAGAATCCAGATACACTGCACAAAAGAAGAAATAAGTAACTTGTTTAGTACGTTGATTACTAGATAAATGTTAAGTGCTGCAAAACTAACAACCACGTGAGTCTGAGCACAATAAGCTGATTACGTAAAGTAGCTGACATCTGCTGTGTATGATAGATGTCTAAATTAAGTCTTCTATAACTTCCATATAACTCCCCCATTTGAGACTCTCCAAGTCTCATCAGACAAAGAAAACCACACACACATCGGTCAGCTCTAATCACCCATAGAGCCCTAACATGTAGACTCTTTTAATTAAATTTGCCTAATGCTGTGTAGTGTTCTTTCTCTAGCTCCCTGAGAAACTGGCCAAAAACCTATCCCCATTACGTGAGGCAGGAAAAAAGACCCAGCTTCCCTCACAGACTTCATTTAGCATTTTCCAAACACTTCTTCACCATTGTAGTAATATTCTATCACCGAGGTCCACTTCCCTTGAGGGCCAGATTCATCTTCACCCATTAGCATTGGGAGTTGCTTCACAGTAGCTTTCACCAGGAGAGACTTAATACAGTGGAAAACACAGCATAACATTATTGTCACTGCAAGTATTATTACGTATGAAGACAAAGCATTGTTCCCCAAACAAGACACATACACTCCTTATTCAGACCTTATTTACACCAGTCTCATAGTCACTAATGTCTCCAAAAAAACCTCACATTATCTTAACCATATAACAATTACAGTAATGAAACAGGCCAACCCGGCCCTTCTAGTCCGTGCCGAATACTTACTCTCACCTAGTCCCATCTACCTGCACTCAGACCATAACCCTCCATTCCTTTCTTGTCGATATACCTATCCAATTTATTTTTAAATGATATAATCAAACCTGCCTCCACCACTTCCACTGGAAGCTCATTCCACACAGTTACCACTCTCTGAGTAAAGAAGTTCTCCCTCATGTTACCTCTAAACTTCTGTCCCTTAATTCTCAAATCATGTCCTCTTGTTTGAATCTTCCCTACTCTCAACGGAAAAAGCTTATCCACGTCAACTCTCTCTATCACTCTCATCATTTTAAAGACCTCTATCAAGTACCCCCTTAACCTTCTGCGCTACAAAGAATAAAGACCTAACTTGTTCAACCTTTCTCTGTATCTTAGTTGCTGAAACCCAGGCAACATTCTAGTGAATCTCCTCTGTACTCTCTCTATTTTGTTGACATCCTTCCTATAATTAGGCGACCAAAACTGTACACCATACTCCAGAATTGGCCTCACAAATGCCTTGTACAATTTTAACATTACATCCCAACTTCTATACTCAATGCTCTGATTTATAAAGGCCAGCACACCAAAAGCTTTCTTTACCACCCTAACTACAGCAGATTCCACCTTCAGGGAACTATGCACAGTTATTCCTAGATCCCTCTGTTCACCATCATTCCTCAATTCACAACCATTTACCATGTACATCCTATTTTGATTTGTCCTTCCAAGATGTAGCACCTCACACTTATCAACATTAAACCCATCTGACATCTTTCAGACCACTCTTCCAAATTGAGAAGGCACCACCTATCTCAGTATCATCTTCATACTTATTAATCCAATTTACCACACCATCATCCAGATTATTGATGTACATGACAAACAACAGTGGACTCAACACAGATCCCTGAGGTACCCCTCTAGTCACTGACCTCCAACCTGACAAACAGCCATCCACCATTACTCTCTGGCATCTCCCATACAGCCACTGTTTAATCCATCTTGCTACTCCTTACTGAACCTTCTTAACCAACCTTACCTCCTTATTGAACCTTCTTAACCAACCTCCCATGTGGAACCTTGTCAAAGGCCTTACTGAAGTCCATCTAGACAACATCCACCACTTTACCCTCATCAATTTCCCTAATAACCTCTTCAAGAAATTCAAGATTAGTCAAACCTGACCTTCCAGTCACAAATCCATGTTAATTCTTCCTACTCCGATCCTATTTATCCAGATTCTTATATATATTATGTTTAAGTATCCTTCCATAAATTTGCCCACCACTGACGTCAAACAACGTTCTTGTTAGAACTCTGCTCTTCTCTCACTTCTTTGTCCTCCTGTTCACTTACCTCAGGGCTATTATCTATTCATACCTGCGGGACAGCCCTCATGTAAGGATTGAAATGGTACCAGGTAGATCAACCTTCTACCTGAACATTGGTGGGTGGTTCGGAAAGCTCATACATACACCTTGTCTTCAGGTTTAAAGGGTCCTTCCTCCTCGTCCACCTCCAACAGCTTTTACTTTGCCTGTGCATAAATAGACTTGTATATCATAATTAACTGTTGCATATACTTCATAAATTCTACCTCTAACTGTTCCAAACTCATGTTCCATTGTTCCATTGTGCCACCTGGATAGGTCGGCCAGTAAACATCTCATGTGGTGTTATGTGGGTTATTTGGTTAGTTTGCATGCAACATCTCTTCAGTGCCAATGGCAGGGCATCGATCCAATTCAACTTTGCAATTACACAAATCTTATTTATATTAACCTTCAATGTTCCATTTATTCTTTCCACCATGCCTGTGACTGCAGATGTTACACACCCAAACCTGTGTTTTACTCTAAGGGCCTGTATTGCCAACTTGACTACTCTCTGAATGAAAACATCCGTTGTCAAAGCTGATTTCTGTAGGTCTACCAAACCTCTTAATTACCTTAAAGTCTAATTCATCCTTATGCACCATTTCAAACCCTACATACCTCCTATTATGATCCCTTTAACAAGAAACATTCACAAGCAAAACCTTTTTGTCCCCTTCATTCAAAAGCTCTGATTATAAAACATTTCTCAGACTTGTGTGTCCTTCTTCCTTCATTATCTTTCTCAATGACGTCACATTTTCAACATACTTTCCAATCTAGTCTGAACTATATCCAGCCTTTCCCAAGGTCATCATCATCTGTCCTACTGTCTGAGGTTTTATAATTAAAATGTCTCTCTCACATTGCTTCTCACTTGTGGAACAAACCAACAAATCATCCACATACTGTATCAAATACTTTCTAAGAGTACACCTTCCAACTCTGCCTTTAACATCTGATTAAAACATGGGGCTAGTATTTAAAACCCAGCCGCATACTGATTACTATACCTGTTCACATTCCCAACACACCTTATCCATTACCTGTCTCCTAACTAGCCTTTCTTGACCTCCTGATTGAGATCCCTCCCTCGTCTGGGGACCCCAGTCCTGTCTGGGCTTATATCCAGATTTATTTCACTCCTGATAGGGCATTTGAGGAAACGCTCCCCCAAAGACATTTATTATTGGCATGGAATTCTCTGGCCCCCATTTGGCTCTGTCATAGGACTCGCTGTGTGTTGGTGCATCACTTATTTCAGTTTTTTCAACCAGGTCTGTTTTTTTTCACGCTCTTTCTTTTTGAGCTCTTCAAGTTACATTTGCATCAGTTTTATCTGCACCTCTTCCTGCTGGTCTGCAAGTCTTTTTCCTATCTTTGCGATATTTCTCGACCGCAGAGACTAAATGATCGCTGAATTGGGGGATGGGAAATAGATAACAATCCCACCACCTCCTCCAATCTAGACTTGACTTTAGGAGGAATGACATCCACCATATCCTGGCTACAGCAGGATAGTCAAGAGAAAGACCTTCCAATTCTTTATAATAAGCCAATAACCAAACCTGCGGTATTGCAGAATCAAGTTGAATTCTGCAATATATTTAGCCCTAGGGAGGATTATTTTGTTAAAATAAATTGTTATTGCCTGAATTGGATGCATGTCTGAATAAAATAACATACTTCCTCCCATGAATGACTTCGGCAGTGAGTGAAGCATGGATTGTTCCACGGCTTGAAATCACAGAGCTTTAAAATCTTCACGTAGTCACTCACGTGACTCCGAAGTAAAATTGTAAGATTAAACGAGAACTTACCAGTTTGAAGTTTGATCTTTATTTTATGAGTAGTTACGATGAGGGATTACGTGCCCTCCGCTCCCGCCCTCAATTATAAAGGTCAACTGGTATCTTAGTTCTCCTTGTCTTTACTATGTTTACTTCAATTACTATTTTCTGTGATTCCACACCGCTGCTCAGAAGAATGTCGCGCACGCGTGCTGGCAGGGTCTTCACGTAATCCCTCATCGTAACTCCTCATAAAATAAAGATCAAACTTTAAACTGGTAAGCTCATTTAATCTTACTATTATTCATTTCTTACATTGAACTGCAACTTTCAGTCTTGTATTTTATACTCGTCCTATTCTATTCAGCTTGTTTTTATTTTATTTTTTTTTCATGATCATTTTTAATTGCTTCTGGTTCTCCCAAGATACCACTCAAATTAACAAAGAATCCTTACACAGGATTCAGCAAAAGTCATGTACGCAGATTCCAAAGACATTCGTTATAGTCCCAAGTTGCAACAGTCCAGTCCTCGTTGGTATTCTGTACCAATTTGTGTCTGTTCCCTGTTATCAGTTCTAGCTACCCTAACTGGCCCCCTCTTATCTGCTCCACTAGAGAAAGCCTGTCGAAGAGCAATACAAAGCCACAAGATCTGGTCAAGTATCCCAGCAAGCAATGCAATAGCAATTAGCTCTTTCATGCTTTGTGATTCATGTTGGCCAAACATTTCACACAAAACAATTAGATTCCCACCACACAAAATTCACACAGCAAAATAAATTCCACAATAATATAAATTCCACAATACCCCCCCACAAAACTCAGTTTCTTAAAACAACAAACGTTAACAATACAAGAACAAAATCATACAAACTCTAATAGAAGTATTTGATTTTAATACTTTAAATCTGAGGCATCTGAGTCTACTGCTTTAAGTGAAAGCACTCGACTGCAGTGGAAGGCTAGATTCTTATCTCAGCAAGGAATGCCATGAACCGTTATCAGAAAAATGCTTTATTCTCCTCACTATTTCAAATTTAAAGCAAAATAAGAAAAAACATGTCATTGTATGCAAAATTAAACCACACAAACTTAAACAAAAACATTCAATCATTCAACACTTTGACAATGGAATTTAGAGCAAAAAATTTTGATCGCACAGTCTTGAAGTATCACAGACACACCTTCCCAACAATTTTTGCACAGTATAGGCTCTCAAAGTAATTTATCAATCTTACTTTAGTCCCGATTTTCTACCTTGGCGCTGATTTTGAAGTAAATTGTCAAATTTTTACTTCAGTCCGATCATACCTCATTTCCAATCACACCTCAATACTGAAATGCTCCCTCAGTTGAACCCCTTATCAATATAATTCAATTCAATTCATCAAAGCACTTTATTCGTCCCCGAGGGGCAATTTAAAAAGGTGCATTACAGTAGCTTTTTAAAAAGGGACACAATCAACAAACATAAGCAGCACGCATACTGCACAATCAACCAGCACACGCATTTCACAGACACACTGCACAATCACACAACACACACCGCACATCAACATTCAACACATAGCAATAGTTTTAAAGTGCTTCCTAAGTGCTTCAATTAAAAAGTGCATATAAAAGGTTATTTCATTTCATATGTTCATGAGTCAGTGATCAGCATTAAAAAGCTGGACAGCCCTGGGGATGAAGGTTGCCTTCCTCCTCTGTGTCCGGCAACCCGGACAGCAGAGTCTGCGTCCTGAGGGGAGCCACTCAAACTCAGGAAACAGGATGTGAGAGGGGTCCTGAAGAATCCTGCGTGTTAACTTTACAGACTGTTGGTCGCATAGGGCAGTGAGAGTTCGGACGGGCTGCTCAATGATCTTTGAGCAGACCTTGACCACATTCAACAGGCGGTTTCTGTTTTGCAGGGTGATGGAGTGGAACCAGCTAGTGAAAGAGAAGGTTATTACATTTTCAATGAATGCGTAGTAGAATGTAGTGAGAATGTCTTTGTTAATCCCAAATGACTTCAGCTTCCTGAGTAGGTACTGTCTCTGATGGCACTTTTTAAGGATTTCCTCTATGTTAGAGAAAAACCTTAGCAGGTTGTCGAAGGCTGTTCCCAGGTATTTGTATACCTCCACTATCTCCACTGGCTCCTGCTGGATGATAGTGGTGGCTGCCTCAGCCATCTGTCTCTGTTGGGGGGAAAAAGTCACAATCATGTCCTTGGTTTTGCTTATATTTAGCTCAAGACAAGACTTTTCACACCATACTATAAAGTCCTGCAGGGCTGAGCTGTGATGTTGTGTGTGGCTGGGAAGAAGAGACAGGAGAACTGTGTCATCAGCAAATTTTACAAAGTGGCAGTTTGGCTGGGTGGATCTGCAGTCATCAGTGTAGAGAATGAAGAGAATTGGGGAGAGGACACAGCCTTGTGGAGAGCCAGTGAAGGTGAAGAGGGTGTCGGACAAAGTGTGGTTCACCAACACCCTCTGTGATCTGTTGGTGAGGAAGTCTATAATCCACAGAGTGAGCTGGTGGTTGAGGTGGAAGCGGGTGATGAGCTTCTCAGCCAAAATATGTGGCTGCATGGTGTTGAATGCTGATGAGAAGTCTACAAACAGAAGTCTGGCTGTGGCCTTGGGGATTTCCAGATGCTTATGGATGGTGTTTAAGATGAATATTTTTGCGTCATCGACACCCCTGCCAACCTGGTAAGCAAACTGCAATGGATCCATTATCGAGCCAGTTGCCTTGGTGATGTGCTCCTTGATGATCCTCTCCATGGCCTTCATGATCAGGGAGGTGAGAGCCACCGGTCTAAGGGCATTCAGGACCTTGGTGGTGCCCTTCTTTGGGATGGGAATCACTATTGAGTTTTTCCACATCGCGGGGACTGTGCTGCTGGTCAAAGAGCCCTGGAACAGATGCTGGAACACACCTCCCAGCTGCTCAGCACAGTGCCATAGGGTCCGCCCGCAGATGTTGTCTGGCCCTGGAGCTGTGTTCTTTTTAGTCCTTTTGAGGGCTCTCACCACCTCAGATATGTTGATGTTGAGGCCGGAGTCGTCAGGTCTGAGTGGGGAGACGATTGATTCTAGCTGGGTGCTATTGTCCTTTTCAAATCTGGTGTAGAAGGAGTTGAGATCATTCGGGAGTGAAGTGAAGCTGCTTCCTGCTACCTGAATGGGCTTGCGGCTGGTAGAGACAGAGTTCACTGCTGCCATAACCGACCCAATATCAGTATTCTTCAGACCACTAACCTCAGTCTCTTTGGGAAGCCTCTCGAAGGCCAGCGAATCGCCGAGCAGCAGGATCAGCGAATCGGACGAAAACCGATGGAGTAAAATCATTCATTGGGAGCCCAATTCCGCCATTCCCTGAACCGACAACTCAACCCTATTACCGAAAAACAGCGAGGGCCTCCTCTGAGACCCCGGGCGACGCCCCCAAATAATAATACCGGTATTTACCCCTTAGTCCGTTCAGTGAAAACGCCGACTAGAATATTTTAACCATCCTTTATTTCCTTTATTTCACCCATGTCACCTTGCTTCTCTGTCCTGCTCTGGGAAGTTCTCCCAGCACAATCACGGAGAAACAAGTGCTCAAACAAAGGAATTGGCATATGTATGGTCACGGTGGCACAGCGGTAGAGTTGCTGCCTTACAGCAAAATGCAGCGCCAGAGACCCGGGTTCATTCCCGACTACGGGCGCTGTCTGTATGGAGTTTGTACGTTCTCCCCGTGATCAGCGTGGATTTTCGCCGAGATCTTTGGTTTCCTCCTACACTCCAAAGACGTGCAGGCTTGTAGGTTAATTGGTTTGATTAATTGGCTTGATAAAAATGTAAAATTGTCCAAGTTGGCGATATGCAGAAGGGTCAAATGGTATATATAGTTGATGCAGTGGGAGGTAACTTACAATGGGCGGTAATGTTCACGACCAATAACTACAGTATCACATGGTTATATAGTTGGAGACAATCTTTCCACCCAATTACGAGCATATACAGCATAATACATCTTAGCCAATCACTGTAGCATCGAACATCACATGTTTTACAAGAATGATGATGTCACAGGAAGAAAAGTGAAACCCAACTTCATCAGTCACGAGGAATCTCCAAGAGACAGAATACTTAACCCTTTAATCCTAGAATATCCCCAGTTCTGCATATTCTCACAGATGTTGGTTTACAAAAAAAGACAAAAGTGCTGGAGTAACTCAACTGGTCGGACTGGTCTGGAGAACATGGAAGGTGATCTTTCTGTTCACGACCCTTCTTTACACTACTCCAGTACTTTGTATCATTTTCTGCTGGGAGGTTATCCATCACGTAATATTGGCTCTGTTTTCTTCTCACCATAGACCCAGCCCAATGTGCTGGACTTTTCCCGCGTTATCCATTTGGTCTCTGGTTACTGCAACAGCTCTGACCAGCTTTAGCATGCCCCTTTGCACGTTTGTCTCTCTTTAGCTACCCTCATTATTCTATTAACTAAACAGCTCCATAAATATTGGGATCATCTTGGCAAACTTGCCCGCACCCTTTCCGAGAAATTTCCTTTGTCCTATCCATCCCTCCTCCATCCCCTCTGTGACTAACCTGATGTATCACATTTCCATTCTAATGAAGGATCCTTGACCTTAAATGTTAAGTCTTTTCTCTTTCCTCAGCTGTTGTCTGTTCTTCCATTATTTTTCAACATTTTGGTATTTAATCCATAAATTATCTTAAAACAATTAACTTACTAACCCACTCCATGTCAGCAAGTACATTTAAAGAGCTTATGATAACCTGCGTACATGTATTAATTCTACAATTTATATAAATTTGTAGTACAATAAGTACTGTGAGGATTGAATTACTTTTTGTACAAGAAAAATGAATGTTGGAAACAAATGAATGCTGGAAACAAATTGCCATGCCATGTATTCTGTGCAGACATTTCAGGTCAATGTTTATGCAAAGCTGTAAAAATTCAGTCCATGGAGAATGCTATGTTTCATTCATCATAATCTGGTCGAGATGAATTGTTTAAGCAAGAGCTCGAGAGATAAACAGTGCATGGGCTGATGTGAAATTGTGTGAGTGACTGATAATGTAAAATTATGTACAAAAGCGGAAAAATAAAGATAGAAACATACAATTAAATTTGAAGAGAGAATTAAGACAAGGGGAAAAAAAGTTTACAAAACTTAACATTACTGTATTTTAAAATGTCCAACAATAACTAAAACCTCAAAGAATAGTAAGATTAAACGAGAACTTACCAGTTTGAAGTTTGATCTTTATTTTATGAGGAGGAACGTTGAGGGAATACGTGAAAGAAGCCCGCTACGACGCATGCGTGTCATCCTTCAAAGCAGCGGTGTGAGGTCACAGATACACTATAATGACCTAAAATAGTAAGATTATTAAAGAGATACTAGTATAAGATATGACCATTCGAGGGTGGGAGCGGAGGGCACGTATTCCCTCAACGTTCCTCCTCATAAAATAAAGATCAAACTTCAAACTGGTAAGTTCTCGTTTAATCTTACTATTTTACTTCGGAGTCACGTGAGTGACTACGTGAAAGATTTCAAAGCTCTGTGACCTCATGCCGTGGGAACGAGTCCATGCTTCACAACTGCCTTGGTAGTTAGGGAGAAATTGTTAATTATATTCAAAACATTCATACCAATTATTTAATGGAAATGATAAATAATATCTAATTAATTCAAATCATAACCCTGTATTCTTCAGGGATAAATTATCATACAGAACTTAAAATGTTCCCCGAAAACGTTCCCATACTGCTAACTGGTTTGTTATAACATTTCTGAAACGTTTTCTCCGACAACCATCCTGCAATCCTGAGGATTTGGTCCATGGATACATCAAGGCGTTTTGCTGCGGATGTAGGTGGAGTGATATTTAAATATGTTATTGTCCACTCCCGCCTATCTTAACCCATATTTCAGCCACCGCGAAATGGTCTGAGTTACACTCTACGGTACAGTTTCTTATAGCTGATTAAACGCCATTTCCTTGCCTCTGATAGCCTTTGTACTTTCACTGTATAACAAAACGTGCTTCACTATACAGAGGCGTTTGTCCTCCGGGTAGGCCATCAATTCTATGACCTGCCCCGCTGATCCTGGCCTATTTTGTTTAATAATACGGTCCTGGATCACAAACCCCAAACTTCCTGCCGCCATAGTGAAGCCATCCAGTCTTACTTTTTGCAATAACTGGAGCTTATGCGCTGTGACTAGCGCCATCAGCATTACCATTTCTAGTTAGTTTATCCAGATTTAATGCTGTAGCCGGCGACCAATTCCTTAGCAAGGTCAAGACCACACTTACATCCCAGATATAGTTGTATCTTATTTTTGGTGGCTTGGTGTTAACATTGCCTCTTAAAATTTTAACTACCAGAGGATGTGATCCCACAGACTGTCTTACTGTTCCTTGCCACCAATAACTTGACAATGCACTTCTGGCACTATTCACAGTGCTGTAACTCAGTCCTCCATAGTGCAGGCTGGTGAGAAACTCTAGCACCGCCGGAACATCCTTATTTCTGTGGTCCAGAAGGTTATTATGGCAGTAATTAGTCCATTTTTAATATGACCTAAATACTGTTTTTGTGTAGACCTTCTTTGTGCTGCTGTGATCATGTCCACAGTTCTTTTTGATAGCCCCATGTCCCGTAGCGGTCTTTTAGAGTCTACAACCTACTAAATCAATATTTTCTATGACGGATAGCTATCCTGAGTTACTGGATGCACCAGTAACTTAAGACTATGTCTTACAGTTATACATGGTTCCAGCACCATGTCCTGTACCCCGGAAAACCATAGTTGGGTAAGCCAATCAGGTACTAAGACATCCCAGATGCCGATTCCTGTTGAATTTCCCATAGTACCCAATTGATAAAGTAGAAAAGGAGGAAATACATAAATGAAATCCCCCCCCCCCCCCCCTAGTGCAGTGAAACAGCATCTGTAGCTTCTGCCTCAGGATCTGGTACCAATGATACATACCTCGGTAACTGGTGATTTAAACCTGGATGCAATTCTAATATCCGGCCTTACATACTTTACTGTGATTTCAGCAAATACCGTTCTATCCAACATCCATTCAGAACTTTCAATAAATTTTCGTGACCTGGTGTCTGCCACTGAATTAGTATCCCTGGTAGATACGTAGCCGATAACCAAATATTCCTTTGGACACACCATTGCCAAATTGAATTTGATAATTCATCACAAGATGTTGATATATTTCCACCCATATGACTTATATATGCCACCACCGAGGTATTATCTATCTACCATCTAACATGCTGCAGTTTCATTCCTGAGCAATAAGATTTTAGCCCATGAAATGCACTTAACATTTCTAAGTACTTATACCCTTAGTGTTAAGTAGGTTAGCTTCTTGTATATTCCATCTCCCCCATAGCTCGAGATGGTATCAGTTGTACCGTAACCAATTGCACTGGCATCTGTTTGTAATAGCACAGACGGGTTGTGAATAACTATTGGGTTGGAGCAATACTTAACATTGTGTTCCCAACATTGTAATTCTTTTATAGCTTCTATTGTTAGCTCCATTGGCCAAAATAAATGGCCTCTATAATTTTGAGCCCATTGAACTCTGTGGCTTTCCCTATTAGTAAAGTCATTAACATATTAAATGTGTTAATGGTGTCAATTTTGACTTAAGTGGATGGACAATGAATCCCAGCTGTTCAAACAATTGTTTAGTGGCAACCACTGCCTAACATGCCAATTCATAAGTTATTCCCACAATAAGTATATCATCCAACTATGCCATTACTCTATGATTTTGGTGTTGCAGCAATTCCAAAGCTGGTTTAAATTTTTTTCTCCTGTTGGATATTGAATAGTAAGCATCTTAAAGATTAATACTTGCCATAAAGTAGCCTGCTGAAAACTAACTCTTTAGCACTGCTAAAAGTATCCATTTTAAAATGAATATATTGCACAACATTGTGAAGCGTTGATAATCCATAATAATACGGCAACCCCCATCTTTCTTATTTCTAATAAATATGTTTGAGACAAAATCCTGTTGTTCAGGTTTGGTTTATTCCATTACCCTTTTAGTAAGCATGTATATCTGTCCAGTTTATGTTGTACTGGAGGGTTTTGTTTATGTAGCAAACTCTATCAGATATCCCTTAAAACTGCTAAGGATATATCTGTCCATAGATATATTACACCATGCTTCCACATGAAGTTGCAATGTCCCTCCAACTTCCGTGCTCCCTATTAATGCTGGAGCCCCAAATTCACCTACCTCCATGATGATCGGTGGTAACCAAGTTATTTTCTTGGTTTCATTCGTGGTTGTGGAGGGCCTAAAGGTTTTGGTTAGGGTAGATGCTGACGTAGAGGCTTTTGCATCTTCCACAGTGGTCGTCCCGGGCCAAACCCTAAACAGGACGCTGCTGCTGGGTACCTCTGCCCAATTCTTTGTAGTATAATTACAAAAACCTACCTCTCTTAGGATGCACATAAGGTTAATGTCTTCCCCAGATATCCTTTGGATGCTCTAATCAGCCCCAAAGTCGAGCCTCCTCATCCAATTCTTTAACCTGTTTGGACAGGTCTCCCCCAAATAACGAGGTCTATAGCCCTTTGCTTACATAGTATAGCGAACTTAGGGTCTAGAGCTGGCTGAATGGCCCTCTTTCTAATATATTTAGTTCAAACTGCACATTGCAAAAATAGTGCAATAGCATCCTTGTGGTCACTAATTATGTCCACCTTTTCTAACATGCGGGCCAAAGCTGTTATGCCCGCCATGAGACCTTTCAGAGTATTTTGGATTTTAATATCCCGACTCCTAACGGCCTTCCCAACATGTCTGCAAGTGCACCTGTAACACTGGCTACATTAAGAGCACCACAATATCCCGGGGTATAAATGCCTTGCCAACACTTCAGCAAAAGTATTAGCTTGAAGTTGATGGGTGGACATATATTCAATACTCACAGCCATCCTTCTCGAGATCATTCTCAGTGTGTTCCTGCTGGCAGTACTGGCTCATCATGTTCAGCAGGTTGTTTTATCCCACCCTTCAATAGGGGAAGGTGGCTCCATCACCTGCTCAGATTTTACCCCGTCAGACCTTCCATACCCTCCTCAGAGGCGTCTGATATTTCATGCAGCCCTTATGGGAAACTGCTGTGGGACTTATATTTTTTGCCCACTGTGGCTATCCTCCAATCCCGGAGCCTGCCACTGTGGAGAAATTTACTCCAGCAACCGCTCCAGCCGACTTACATGCTCTCGGGCACTAGTCGTCGCGGGTGCTTTAATATATCGGACCGCTCCTGCCGACCTTGGTGCTCTCGGGCACTAGTCGCACGCGGTTTTTCCCGCAGCCGGTCCCCATGCCTACGGGCACTGGTCGCTCCCCATGGTCCCGGTACTCACGGGCACCTCTACCCATTTAGGGTGAAGTTTGGCACTTGCTCCCTTATGGGAGATGCTGGTGCCGACATTCATTGCTGCCTGCTGCTGGTCATTAAACAGCAGCGATTCTGTGTGGCGGCGACTTCAGTTCTGTACTGACGTCCGTAGCTGGCTGCCTGCTGTTCAGAACACAGCAGCAACGTCTGTGGCTCTGCCCTGACGTCCTTAGCTGGCTGCCTGCTGCTCTTCAGAATACGGCAGCAACGTCTGTAAAGAAACAAAGGTAAGGGAAATTTGTTCTTACCTGTGCTGGTTCTCAGCCTGCCGTTTGGGAGGAACGTCCTTCCTCCCGCAGCCCCACGGACCCCGTAGCGTAGGTCCTTGGGCTGCTGTCCGAGATGTCGGCTGACGGCTACGGAGTACTCCTGCTCTCGTCCCGGTCCTCCAGCCGCTTCAATCGGCTCCGATGCCGCTAGCGACTGCATCCAACCCAGACTCGCCTGAGTCTGGAAACCCCCGGGACGTGTTGCTTCGCTTCCCGCCCGGCAGCAGTGAATCTTGCCGGTGCAGGGAGCGACGTCGGGCACAGCTGTTTCCTCTCCGGAGGATTCGCCTGCCGTCGGCTGCTGCTGGCTGCTGGCTGCCCGCTGTCTCCGCGGTTCTCCCCTCCAGCTTTCCCGCAGCTTCTTGCATTTCCTACCTGCAAGGTAAGTGGGAAAAATTTTGCAGTCTCTTACCTGCTTCTTTCCACTTACCTCTAGGGAGACGTCGTCTCCCACGTCTGACTCGTTCAATGCGTGACTCCGAAGTAAAATTAGATGCCAAGTATGCAATTGATAATTTGACTAATAATGCTCAAGGATTACATTGATCATTAACAATTATTACATCAGGGAACATAATACATAAGGATTATTACATCAGTACAGCACAGGAACAAGTCCTACAGCCCACGATATGTGTGATGGCCATGATGCCAATTTAAACTAATCCCATCTTTCTGCACATGATCCATATCCTTCCATTTCCTGCTGCTCTTGCTTGGCCTTGGCTTGGCTTTTAAAATTGTTGCAACAGTTGGCTGCCAGCCCAAGAATCCATTTGGCCCACAATGTCTGTACAAGCCCTCTGGAAGCCAGTACCTTCGACCCGCAACATCCATACTAGCGCAACAGAAAGCCCCCCCGCCTCCATTGGTGAGCAATATTGTAATTGGTGGAGAGGTGGAATATTGCGTTGGTGACCAGCTGGGACCTAACGGGTCCCAGACGTGTGATGCTGGAACCCAAGGGTCCCATTTAGTCTAGTGTCTGTCCAAATGTCTCTTAAATGTTGCTATTCTATACACTTCCACCGTCTTCCCTAGGACCACGTTCCAGGCATCCACCACTGTGTAAAATCACGTGCCACTCATCTCTTTTACCCTCTCAACTTAAAATTATGACCTGGCATTTACCAGTTACACCCTGGGAAAAGGTCTTTGCCTCTCATGATTATATATACTTCTATAAGGTCACCCACTCAGCCTCTGACTCTCCAGGGGAATTAATCAAGTTTGTCCAGGCTCTCCTGTTGGCTAATAAACTCTAATTCAGGCAACATTCCTGTAAACCTCTTTTGCACCAAAGCTGCGAAACCCATTCTGAAATATGGGAACCAGAACAGCACACAGTAGTCTAAATGTGGCTTAATCAAAGCTTTATACATCTGCAACATGTCTTTAAAAATCTTATGTCCTGACTGATAGAGGCAAGTATAACATTTTGCTGTTGTGCCACCCTATCGACTGGCATTGCCACATTCAGGGAGCCATGGATGTACGGAAAGATTCCTCTGTACATCAAAGCTCCGAATGATCCTGACATATGCTGTACACTTCCCTCGTACATTTGACCTCCTAAGGTGCAGCACCCCACACGTCTGGATTAAACTCCATCTGCTATTTCTCTGCTCATATTTCTAACTGATCTATGCCTGTCTGTATACTTTGGTACCCTCCTTAAAGATCCACAACTAGACCGATTTTTATGTTCATGAGTTCATAAGTGATAGGAGCTGAATTAGACTATTCGGCCCATCAAGTCAACTCCACCATTCAATCATGGCTGATCGATCTCTCCCTCCTAACCCCAGGAGCCTTCTTCCCATAAGCCCTGACACCCGTACCAATCAAGAATCTGTCAATCTCGGCCTTAAAAATATCTATAGAGATGGCTTCCACTGGCTTCTGTGGCAATGAATCACACAGATTCACCATCCTCCAGGCAGGATCTAAAGGCTTTGGAAAGTGTGCAGTAGAGGTTTACCAGATGATGCCCAGATTAGAGGGTATTAACTAAACGGAGAGATTGAACAGACTAGGATTTTTTTTTCTGGGACATCAGAGGTCGCGGGGTGACCTTATAGAAATATATCAAATTATGAGAGGCATAGTGATAGTAAACAGACAGAATTTATTTCCCAGGATGGAAATATTAAATATTAGAGGGTATAGCTTTAAGGTGGTAGTCAAAGTTTAAAAGAGATGTGCAGTGCAATTTATTTTTACACAGAGGGTGGTGAGTGGCTAGAACATGCTGGTGGTGGTGAAGGCAGACGTTATAGTAGCAATGTTACAAAATTTTGAGATTTAAAAAATCAAGTCTGCAATTTATCCCATCAGATAAAGCATAACAATAAGTTTAATTTGACACCTAATTCACTTTCATATCTCAAGTAATAAAAAAGTTATGGCCATTTTCATACTCGGAAATTAGCATCTTGTTCCCTATTGATTTTCTATGGACATAACAAAAAAGCTGTGATCATGGACAGTCAAAAGCCCATAACCTTCTTAAAAATTAAGAGAGCTGAATGAAATTTTCAGTTATTATAGATTGAACCATTCTGAAACAAATATAAAATAATCTTACTTGGATGACCTGAAATTAAAGCATATAATTAGTTAGTTACCCAATTGTAGCTAATTTCAAACTTCAATTACTAGATCTAAACATCTATCCATTTCTTAATAAATGATTAACATTTTTAAATAGCCTAAGTGTCCAAATAATATTCACAAATAATTCACAATAAAACATGATTTTTAAATCTCATTTACATCAATTTATAGGCCAAATGGAAGGAATTTAGTGTTCAATTGCTGTAAGTTAAAGTCAATTTAAATCGGCTTTCTAGTGGGTTCCTGTGAACATGCTGGTTTAGAACGTTCACATTGCGGTAGATTTGTGCCCTCAAATGCCCAGAAAAATACTGCGGGATATAAAGAGCCCAAAATGAACTACTCGCTATAGAAAATTTTATATACAGGGTTCTTAAGAAGCCCCTTTTAATGTAAAAATAAGGTACATGCCTTTAATTGTTTGCTTTATAAAACCCTGGGGCTGTGAGAGGTTGCGGGTTGAGAGAGTGATTTTTAAACTACTATAACTATTATACAAGGCCATAAAAACTAATAATATCTTTTGCGACGGGGTCTTTCAGCGATTTTCCGTTAATGATTTACTAGGCGGAACATTTTCGATTGCAACAGCCTAGTAAAAATCGTGTTTTAAACCCGCCCCCTCTAAACAGCGGCAAAATCACACACACGGGGCTGGGACAGATTCTCAAACAACGCTCAGGTAGGTTTTGTAACATACCTAGTTATAGTAGCTTTTTGGAGACATTCAGCTGAGCACATGGATGTGCAGAAAATGGAGGGATATGGATTATGTCCTAGCATTATGTTTGGCATAGATATAACCGTATAATCATATAACAATTACAGCACGGAAACAGGCCATCTCGACCCTTCTAGTCCGTGCCGAACACGTATTCATCCCTAGTCACATATACCTGCGCATATTGTGGGCCGATGGATGTATTATATTGTTCTATGTTCTATTCCTATTCAAATGTATATAACCATATAACAATTACAGCACGGAAACAGGCCATCTCGGCCCTACAAGTCCGTGCCGACACAACTTTGTTTCCCTTAGTCCCACCTGCCTGCACTCATACCATAACCCTCCATTCCCTTCTCATCCATATGCCTATCCAATTTATTTTTAAATGATACCAACGAACCTGCCTCCACCACTTCCACTGGAAGCTCATTCCACCCCGCTACCATTCTCTGAGTAAAGAAGTTCCTCCTCATGTTACCCCTAAACGTCTGTCCCTTAATATCTGTAGTTAGCTTATAGTTACTTGATCAAATGTATTTAATCAATAGTGTATATGAGTCACATTGTTGTAACTTTGAGAACACCATCCAGCCCAATATACTGTCACTGGATGGTTGTGTTATTTATAATGTTATTAATGCCATGTTTGAAGTGAAAGAAAGCTATTATTATTTAACAGCTTGCATATAAGGCGGATTAGAACCATATGAGGATATTGTAGTCCTGAAGCAATGAATGTTAAAAACAAATCTTCTTTAATACAAATCACTTTAATAGGCTGCATGCAAATTAATTATGTAGATGATGTCTATCATGGATCTCATTCATTAATAGACTCACAAAAAACCCTGCTTATCTAATATTATGTCACTGCAGGGATTCTCTGTTATATTTTGGAGATCAAAAAAAGTAACAATAGGATAAGCTAAAGCATCTAGATTACTTTTGTCTTACTACTTCCACAGATTAAAATTTATTGTCTCCCAGCTAAATGTTTCCGGAGATTCTGTGGTAGTTGCTTCAGGCAGTTCTTGGAAGCTGTATGTAATTACCTTGCACTAACCTGAGCGATTATGTGTCATGCGAGTGGGCTCTATCGCATGTTGATTTCCACCATGCATCAATGTCCAGGGTGAAACTGCAATAAAGCTTACATTATGTTTTCAAAATAACAAAATGGTCTATAATTAAGCATATTGAACTATTGCTGCTTGATTCAGTTCAGTCAGCATTTAACTTTTGAGCTCCTAAAATGTATCTGCTGTTCTGTGAGATAGAATTTGCTGCAGAGTTGGACTCGAATTTTCAGATGGCGCATTGCTGCATGACACTAGTGTTCAGCTGAGCTACTGAACTGGAGAGCACTGATTTTCGACAGTTGTGAGCTTGGAAAATCTATGAAACAACGTGCCCATTAAACAGGGTAATACAAAGTAAAGTTCCAGGGAGAGAGAATTGGGATCAGACCTACTGTATCTGCTTGAGTGAAAAAGTAAAACGTGAACATTTGCTGAAGATCTTAGTGGTCTGGATTCTGAATTATTAAGCAATAACGTAAACAGTTTGAAGTTGGTGAAAGATTGATTTAAGGAAATGAAAAACCAATAAGCAATGAATATTGCAAACCCTCCGGAAATGCTTCTTTTGAACTACATTGATAATTTCCAACACTTCCATGCGCTTACTTTTGAGCAATTTATTTATGTTTACATGTGGATACTGTAATAACTTTTATTGATAACTTTGTCCTGCCAATAAATATATATCCAACAACTTGAAAGGTTGAGACAAAATGTGCAGGGAGGAACTCAGGTGCAGTCAAAAAGAGCTGGAGTAACTCAACAGGTTAGGCAGCTTCTGTGGAGAAAAGGAATAGGTGACTTTTCGAATCGAGACCCTTCTTCAGACTCAACGTTTCGGTTCGAGACCCTTCTTCAGACTCAGGGTCTAAAGAAGGGTCTCGACCCAAAATGTCACCTATTCCTTTTCTCCAGGGATGCTGCCTGACCCACTGAGTTACTCAATCTTCTTGTGTCTGTCTTCCGTTTGAAAGGTTCTATGATGTTTACCATGTGCCAGATTTGAGCATTTTATTCTTCACTTGTGCCTGGCGGACTATCCTTGTGTGTAGGGTCACACTTTGAATTTAATACGTCTCTACTGATCATGACTAACCATTATTTCATCATTATTATATATATTTTTTAATTATTATTTATATTTTTTGTAACTTTGTTGGCACCAGACACGTGACGACTCTCGTGTACTGACGTCTGCTGTATGATTTTACTGTGTTGTATGCGAAACAAAGCATCTCACTGTACTTATGTACATGTGACAACAAAGTATCATTGAATCATTGAATTGAATTATGAATCATTGAATCGTTGAATCATCTAAAAGCAACAAATATTTTAATTGTCATTATTATTCCAATTAAATAACAACAAGAGCAGAATATAGATTGTAAAAAGTGCATATTTTTGTAGCTGGATCAGTCATAACATTGTAATTTTGTTCCTGGAATAACTAAAATCCGCTGCAAGACATATCCCATGACCACCTTGAGATATCTTTGTTTTGTATTCCCATTCACTTGAGTGGGGAAACAGTAGGGTACTGTCCTGCCAGTAAAGAATTTCAAATAAACCTTCCACATCTTCCATAATGGAGCTCATGTTGTCGACCTCCCAGTGGTGAGCCCTGTCAACTGACCTCAGTCATACGATCAACAACAAACAGAGACAGCAGCAGCGCTGCAGCTTGGCGCCAACCCAGAGCATGCGCCCTTTTTGGGTGCGGGCACCTACGGATGTCGAACCGAATGGTATCACCCTGCTGCAGACTTCTGCTGCCTCAAACGCAAGAAGAAGATCTTTCATAATCACAATTGATCATGTAATTTACAAAATTACGATTTGCATGAGTGTCAAAACAATTATGGAAAGTTCAATATAAGAGCATGGATTATGTGTATCTGTGTTCAAAGCATCAGTGTATCCTCCTTCCTCACCTCCGAATGCAATCGTCTTCGTCCAAGAGCGGAATTATCTCCCATTTGAGTAAAATGTCAAGCACCTCTTCTTAAACCTACTTGACTCACTGACTCAAACAATGACAAAAGTGGTTCAAAGATGAAAAGGAATTTAATTACATTATAATTCATCATTATGAATCGCTTTGAAGACGTTTATAACTGAGAAATGCTTCTGCCTTGAAATTGGATTTTGTCTTCTTTCTGGTGCAATAAACACATGTTAACACCCAATCAGACCTCTCACAAAAAAAACTGTTACATCAACAAAAAAATTGTCATAAAGAGCACTGTGGCAGCCAGCACCACCGGCCAGGAAGGCTTCTGTGCATTTCCTGTCTAAGTGACACCAGAAACTCACAACTTTTTCATCAGTGGCATTGTGAAGATTACTGCAGAGAGCATCAGACTTTAAAGGAACTCTGAAAATCAAAAGGAAACTGCAGCTGCTGCAGAAAACTGAAGTAAAAATACCCAACACTTAGTATTAGAACTTTAATGAAGGGTCTTGACCTGAAATGTTATTCCTGTTACTTTTTCCGCAGATTCTGAATAGTTTTGTTGAAAAAAGCTCTGCCTATGGCAGTCAGAAATTAGCTGCATAAAAGGCTACCATCGCGGTGAGGGAACAAATTGGTGATTTATGATTTTTTTTGCTGATTTCACAAATTATTTTTGTGGGTTGTGTGATTGGATGTTATCCATGGGGTGTCCATGGATATATGGACAGTCCCCACAATCAGTAATTAGGTTTGTTTTTTTTAGTTTAGAGATACTGCGCGGAAACAGGTCCTTCGGCTCACCGAGTCCACAAAGACCAGCGATCCCCCGCACATTAACACTACTCTACACACGTCTTTGGAGTGTGGGAGGAAGCCGAAAAAGTCGGAGAAAACCCACGCAGGTCTCGGGGAGAACGTACAAATTCCATACAGACAGCATCCATAGTCAAGATCGAACCCGGGTCTCTAGTGCTGTAAGGCAGTAGCTCTACCACTACGTCACCATGCCACCTTAAATGATGCACGTGATAAGGTTACCACTATCCCAATCGTCAGAAAATTCCAGACTCACCACTATTTAAGAAATATCCTTATTCCCTTCTAATCCTTCTCTGTTCCCATTCATTGTTGATCTTTCTGCTGAAAATAGATTTTATAATTAAATCTGACCTTAGCCTCCTTTGTTGTAAAGAAAACAGCCTCAATTAAAAACATTTGAAACTACCCTATCTGCCTGCTACCTTCATGTTTCAATGCACAGTTACTCTTTGATCCCTCTTTTCCTCTTCCAGTTCCCACCATTTATTATGTAAAGTTGTTACTGCTGCTGTTTCCAAATGTCTCCTGTGAACATATAATTGGAATCCTGTTTGGCTAATTACATCAGTGCAGATGTGAGATGCTCACATGGATCTTGCAATGGTTTTGTAGTCATGGATCTTGCAATGCTTTTAACACTAAAATTGCACATTAAATTTAATAGGTGAAAAATCTAGCCAGAGGCAGTTATAGCTTCCATTATTAAACTAAACTAAACTAAAGGTTGTTACTTTGGACAAAATGTACTTTGGACGGCACAGCAGTAGAGTTGCTGCCTACAGTGCCAGAAACCCAGATTCAATCCTGACTACGGGTGCTGTCTGTACGGAGTTTGTGTACATTCTCCGTGTAGATTTTCTCAGGGTGCTCCGGTTGCCTCCCAAACTCCCAAAATGTACAGGTTTGCAGGTTAATTGGCTTTGGTAAAGTTGCAAATTGTCCCTAGTGCGTAGGATGATGCTAGTGTATGGGGTGATCACTGGTCGGCTTGGACTACAAGCAACCAAAGGGCCTGTTTCCGCAATGCAAGTCTAAAGTCTAAAGATTGCTACTTTGGATAATGTTAAGATTGTGAAAGAGAAGAAATTGGAATCTTAAAAAAAGAAATGAAGTAGCAGTTCCAATTGTAGGTCATTGACATCAAGATAGATTTTATTATTTGTGTTTAATGTTTGATTTGTGAAGTGTAGCCTGATAACACTGTTGGATATAATGGGTCACAAATTGCTGGAGTAACTCACTGGGTCAGTCAGCATATCTGGAGCATATGGCTAGGCAATGTTTCAGGTCGGGATCTTTTCTTCCATCTACTTCAATCAGGTTGAAGAAGACTCCTGACGTGAAATGCAGCCTTACAATGATGGTGCCTGACCCATTGAGATACTCCGGCACTTTGTGCCTTTTTTTGTAAACCAGCATCTGCAGTTCCATATGTCTACATTTTATTGCTCCACTGCAAAATCTTATTAAGCTATGCCTATGAAGAAGTTCTCCTCTCCCTGATGGGACTAGCATGACCCCCTCTCTCACTGCTCCCCTTCTGTGATCCCTGCTGCTCTCCTGCTCTTCACAGCTTTCTTACCCCCAACTACAATTAGCCAAAAGAAGAGTCCTGAAACGCCACCTGACCATGTACTCCAAAGATGCTGACGGATTCGTAGAGATACTCCAGCACATCGTGTCTTTTTTTGTAAACCAGAATCTGCAGCTCCTTGTGTCTGGACAATGTAAAGTGAAAATGTTACTATCTATTCATTCATCGTCTCCAAAGGGGACAACAATATCTATCTGTCTTCTATCTATCTGTCTATCTATCTATCTATCTATCTATCTATCTATATCTATCTATCTATCTATCTATCTATATCTATCTATCTATCTATCTATCTATCTGTCTATCTGTCTGTCTATCTGTCTGTCTATCTGTCTATCTATCTATCTATCTATCTATCTATCTATCTATCTATCTATCTATCTATCTATCTATCTATCTATCTATCTATCTATCTATCTATCTATCTATCTATCTGTCTGTCTGTCTGTCTGTCTGTCTGTCTGTCTGTCTGTCTGTCTGTCTGTCTATCTGTCTCTATCTATCTATCTATCTATCTATCTATCTATCTATCTATCTATCTATCTATCTATCTATCTATCTATCTATCTATCTATCTATCTATCTCTAAAACTCTGATCTTGTTATCTATGTCTTTCTATTTGCTCAAAAACAGTTTGCGATAGTGCTACGATTTTTCACCAGTTCACTCACCGTTCTCTTGTGCTGCGAGTGCGCCAAGTTTCGTGCTAGTCGGCACCGTGTGGATTAGTTTCATCCCCTGTCTCTCCTTGGGATGGTCCGCCCCCTTCTTGTACCATCCCGTCTTTACTGGAACTGAGGGTGGCCGGCGGAGGTTTCCAACCGGACTTTCGGAGGGTCACGAAGCAGCCCAGCAGCCCAGCCCAGCCCCAAGCAGCAGCCCAGCCCCAAGCAGCAGCGTAGCCCCAAGCAGCAGCCCAGCCCCAAGCAGCAGCCCAGACCCAAGCAGCAGCCCAGCCCCAAGCAGCCGCCCAGCCCCAAGCAGCAGCCCAGCCCCAAGCAGCAGCCTAGCCCCAAGCAGCAGCCTAGCCCCAAGCAGCAGCCCAGCCCCAAGCCCAGCCTAGCCCCAAGCAGCAGTCGGAGCAGCCCCAGCAGCAGCCCAGAGTTGCAGCTGCCCAGCCCCAAGCAGCTGCCTAGCCCCAAGCAGCTGCCCAGCATCAGAGAACCAACCCAGCCCAGCGTGGGAGATCCAGCTCAGTCGGAGACCCAGCCCAGCCTGGAGTTGGAGATGTCGCCAAAAGGAATGCAGAGACTCCTGATCCCAGAGGAGGAGAATGACCTTCGACCTCTGTGAGTCTCCCATCGCACTCCTCAATACCAGACACTACCCCTCCCCCCCCCCTCGCTGGCCACCCCCCCCCCCCCTCCACACCCCCCCCCCCCTCACCCCCACCCCTCTTCCCCCACCTTTTCTCCGAGCTCACCCCTCCCTGCCCACACACACCCACCTCCACCCACACACTCCACCCCCCCCACACACACCCACCCCCCCCCCACACACACACCCCCCCCCCCCCCCACACACACACCCCCCCCCGTCCACACACCCTACCCCCCCCCCACACCCCCGCCACACCACACACCCCCCACCCCCACAAACCCCCCACCTCCACAAACCCTTCTCCCCCACACACCCATCCCCCTCTACCCCCCCCTACACCCCCACACACCTCACCGTCCACACACACACTCCTCCCGCCCACATATACACTCCCTCCCTCCCACCCCACACCCCTCCACCACAACCCCCCATCCCCCCCACACCCCCCTCCCCCTCCTCCTACACCTCCCCCATCCACACACACCTCTCCTCCCATCCTCGGTCCCACTTAGTCTAGTTAAGTTTCTAAAAGAGCCATGAGTCTTTGCACTTTTACCTCAGAAATTCCTGAAAACCAAAAAAGCAATGTGTGGGTCTTGTGATTTGAAAATAAATAACCTTGGCCTCAATAAACCAATAGGAAAAAAATTCAGAAATATACTTGAATACTTGAATACATGAACCTTTATTGCCATTCAGGCCTTTCGGTCTGAACAAAATTTCGTGCCTGCAGTCATACATATAATAAAAATAACAAAAACACACAATAAACACAAATTTTATCATCCACCACAGGGAGTTCACCAGGCACCTCCGCACTGAGATGGAAGGCAAAAATCTTAAAGTCTTACATATGCAAGTAGTCAAATTTATCACCAGAATATGGCACAGCTTAGCCGTTCCATGGCATCATTACATTATACAATCAGAAAACCAAGAGAATAGTTTTACCAGAATATTTTCCTGTTTAACTAAACATTCTTCTCTTCAAGAATCCAGAACCAGACAACCAGAGGTTGCCACAATGAGGTGTTCGCGATGAGAATCGGCCGTTGTTCTGCATCCAAACGTGAATTTTGTATGGCATAATCCATTCGATTGAAATAAGAAAAATCAAAATATTACTTAATATTAAAATTCCATGCATTTGCTGTTAGTAATTATCTTTAGTGTTTATTTCATTGTTGGGAGTGCCTCAGGTTAGAAAGATTTATTGGAATGCTCCATGATTTAATACAGCAAAAATGTAAAAATTCTCCTCTTGGCTATGAATGAACAGTATTAACTGTTTTCTCGACTCTAGGCCTGGTATTTCAAGCACATAAGAAATATGAAAAATAATTAAAGAAATTAATGAACAAATGAATGAGAAAGGCTTGCTATTTGTGACTGTGGAAAAGGAATGACTTTGAATAAAGTCACACTGGCCATGGTGACTAAAGATGGGGATGTGAAAATGTGTGCAGACTAAGGTGCCTCTGCAAGGTGAGTACTATAGAAGTGATGAATGATGTGCTGGAGTAGACTGAGATGGATAGTGATGGATTGTAAAAACACACACATGAGGATCCAGGTGAATGTGTCATTCTGCTCACCTCACCTAATGTAAAGAGGTCATTGAACCAGATGCAGCACTGGAGCCAGGAACTGGAGAACATAATCATACTTAAAGCTTCTGTGGCCAGCTGCTTATTCATTGGCATCAGCTGCATTATTCTTCCTTCTGTCAACAGGAAAAATGATATTCCAGGATGTCCTTGTAACCAACAGCAACACATCAGAAATAGCCTAAATAGTTGTGTTCTTCATTTTCCCCACCTCTTCACAATGCCATTGTTCATTAAATTAGTTTAGTTTATTATTGTTGTTTGTGGGGTAATGTGAAAAGTTTTTGTTTGTATGCTATCCAGTCAAAGAAAAGACTATCCATGCAGTCTACAGCGCACAGATAAAGGATAAAGGGTAAAACATTAAGTGCAAGATATAACATTGGTCCAATAAAGTACGATTAATGAGAGGTCAAAGGTCTCAAATGAGGTAGGTGGTAGGTCATGACCTGACTTTGGCTAATGAGAGGACCGTATCCCTGAATCTGGAGGCATGCGTTCTCAAACTTCTGCAGCTCTTGCCTGATGGGATGGGGGGGGGGGGGGGGGGGGGGGGGGGGGGGGGGGGGTGTGACTGGACTGAGACTGCTCCTTGATTATGCTGGTGGCCTTGCCGGTGCAGAGTGAAGTGTAGATGGAGTCAATAGAAGGTAAATTGGTGGTCTGGGCTGCCCTTACAACCTTTGCATTTTCTTGCGGTCTTGGATTGATCTGTTCCCAAAGAAGGCTACGATTCATCCCAATTATATGCTTTCTATGGCACATCTGTAGAAATTGGTGAGGGTTGCTGGGAACATGCCGAAATTCCAAGCTTTCTAAGGAAATAGAGGCATTCATTCATGTGCCTTCTTAGCCATAGTTTTGATGTGGCTGGTCCAGGACAAATTGCCGGTGATAATTATTCCTAGGAACTTGAAGCTTATGAATCCTTTCTACTTTGGTGCCATCAATGAACACTGAGCTGAGAAATGAATCATGTGAATAGTATTAATGCTGTTTTTCTCATCCTCCCCTACCCTGTTTCCCCTAGAACAAGCAATAATGGAGGAACAGCTTCCTGGACAAAGAGTAATTCAGGGACAGCACAGTGGCGCAGCAGTAGACTTGCGGCCTTACAGGGTCAGAGACATGTGTTCGATCCTGACTAAGGGCGTAGTCTGTATGGAGTTTGTATGTTCCTCCTGGGACTGTGTGCGTTTTCCTTCAGTTTCCCCTCACAATCCAGAGACACACAAGTTTGTCGGTTAATTGGCTTCTGTATATTTAAATTGTGCCCAGTGTGCAGGTTAGTGTTAGTGTATGGGGTGATCGCTGGTTGGCGTGGTGGGCCACAAGGCCTGTTTCCAAGTTGTATCTCTAAAGTCTAAAGTCTGAAGTGAAAATGAAGAAGAAAGAATGATATCAATTGCCACCCTTGTGCAGACATCAACTTAAACACAGGCATCCTTGGCATCAATAGACAATAGACAATAGGTGCAGGAGTGGGCCATTCGGCCCTTTGAGCCAGCACCGCCAATCAATGTGATCATGGCTGATCATCCCCAATCAGTACCCTGTTCCTGCCTTCTCCCCATATCCCCTGAATCCGCTATTTTTAAGAGCCCTATAGATACATAGAAATACATAGAAAATAGGTGCAGGAGTAGGCCATTCGGCCCTTCGAGCCTGCACCGCCATTCAATATGATCATGGCTGATCATCCAACTCAGTATCCCGTACCTGCCTTCTCTCCATACCCCCTGATCCCTTTAGCCACAAGGGCCACATCTAACTCCCTCTTAAATATACCCATATACTGGCGCTCTCTTGAAAGCATCCAGAGAACCTGTCTCCACCGCCCTCTGAGGCAGAGAATTCCACAGACTCACCACTCTCTGTGAGAAAAAGTGTTTCCTCGTCTCCGTTCTAAATGGCTTACTCCTTATTCTTAAACTGTAACCCCTGGTTCTGGACTCCCCCAACATTGGGAACATGTTTCCTGCCTCTAGAGTGTCCAAACCCTTAACAATCTTATATGTTTCAATAAGATATCCTCTCATCCTTCTAAACTCCTGAGTGTACAAACCCAGCTGCTCCATTCTCTCAGCATGTGACAGTCCCACCATCCCGGGAATCAACCTTGTAAACCTACGCTGTCCTCCCTCAATAACAAAATATGTCCTTCCTCAAATTAGGGGACCAAAACTGCTCGCAATACTCCAGGTGTGGTCTCACTAGGGCCCTGTACATCTGCAGAAGGACCTCTTTGCTCCTATATTCGATTCCTCTTGTTATAAAAGCCAACATGCCATTCTCTTTCTTCACTGCCTGCTGTACCTGCATGCTTACTTTCATTGACTGATGTACAAGGACCCCCCAGATCCCGTTGTACTTCCCCTTTTCCCAACTTGACGCCATTTAGATAGTAATCTGCCTACCGGTTTTTGCTACCAAAGTGGATAATCTCACATTTATCCGCATTAAACTTCATCTGCCATGCATCTCATAGGCTGCTGTTGATTCCTGGAAAATATATATTTGGAATCAACTAGGGAACAGTTTTAGATTATGCCTTGTTTATTGACATTGATTTAGTTAGTAATTACTGTATAGGTCATGAATAAAATGCAGGTAAATGGAACTGATTTAGATAAATGCGATGGGCAGCATGGACAGGATGGGCAAAGGACCTAGCTCTGTGTTGCATTACTCTACAAAACGATAATTTTTTTCTACGAGTTCAAGAGTGACATATTCAGAAATCAGTCATATTTTGCATGGAAGATTAAGAATGAAAAAAGAATAAAGATTTTTTCGGTAGCTTCCGGTCTTGCTTGATAAATATTTTTGACACTGTGTCCGAAATGCATCTGTTTGAAGCTTATGAATCATACTTCATCTGGGGTATTTGGGATCAAGAAAAGCAGCGGATTAGTAAGGATGTTGGAATGGCCACATACTCATCCAGACATAATGTCCCTCAATTTGCCTATTCCTAAAGAACCTCCCATTCTAACTCAACTCCAAATCACCGCCAGTCATGTGTCTGCAAAGACAGTAACTAATGAGGTGTTTCCCCTTTGTGGCCACGATCTCTACGCTAGTAATGTGATACCTTATCCTGGAAGAGAAAAAGTGGCAATTGTGAATATCTCATTTGGCAACCTCTGAGCATGTGAGATGCCTCAAATAGCTGAAAAGATTTGGAAGGTATCGGAAATAATAGAAAAACACAAAAAGCTGGAGTCACTCAGCAGCATCTTTGGAGAGAAGGAATGGGTGATGTTTCGGGTCGAAACCCTTCTTCCAACCCTTCTGAAGAACGGTCTTGACCCGAAGCATCATCCATTTCTTCTCTCCAGAGATGCTGCCTGTCCCGCTGAATTACTCCAGCTTTTTGTGTTTATCTTCGGTCATCTGCAGATCCTTCCACCACAGAGGTGTCTACAAAGGATGCAACAGTGTGAGATGTGAAAGTATGAATAAAGTCAGCTGGTGATGAAGTGTGCTGGGGTTATCACCCTGGTTGTGGTTTATTTACTGGGAAGAATATTTATGAGATGTAATCTCACCTTTAATGACATTGTCTTGAGAAGGTTCTCAGATATGTCTCCCAGCAGAGTATTTTTTCGAGTGCAGGAATTTCTCTCAACCTTCAGATCTATAAATCTATACTAGTCTCCTGCACGTACTAAAATCAGTGTAAAATTGATGTTAGTTTGAGACAGAATCTGCCAGTTCAGCAAGACATATATATTCAATGGCACTTTTTTGATCAACAACAGAATCCTGGAATTCTGCCAGTGCCCTGGCTGATTCCAATCCTTATGGGCCTGTCCCACTTGGCGATTTTTTGGGCAATTGCCGGCGACTGTCATAGTCGTAGTAGGTCGCCGAAAAACTTGCGACAACCTATGACATCCTGGCGACAACCTACGACAGCACTTACGTCAGGAGAAGTCAAGCTACACTCATTGGCGTTGAAAATTTAACGGCGACGAGAAAGACGCTACGACCTTTTGCGCGACTGAGGAGATTACTCCCAGCGACCACCGGCGAACATGTGGCGACAAACTAATCACCTGTAGTTGCCTAAAAAATTGCCTGTAGGACAGGCCCATTAGCAGCAAAATGTAACATATTTTACCACACGTGGAACACTCCTATGTTCATTAACTTCTAAATGTATTTGTCTAGCATGAGTGCGTACACTTAAAAGCAATTAATTGCATATGTACTTCAGGATAGTTCTTCAAAATATTTTAAAAATGCCTAAATTTAACAATTTTTTGTGACTTCTGTAACAGAAAAGTAGGTGATTAGTGTCAACACCTAAAATATGTACAAATTAGGGGCTCAGAGCCAGTTTAATGCTCCAATTGAAAAGCTAATCATACGTGCAGGGAACCAATGTAGGGTAATTTGCTTTAGGGATAAGTGGGTTACATGTGTATATGAGAGAAAATATTTTTGGATTAGTCAGATACAGGTGTCTGGGGTTATGGGGAGAAGGCAGGAGAATGGGGTTGTGAGGGAAAGATACATCAGCCATGACTGAATGGCGGAGAAGACTTGATGGGCCAAATGGCCTAATTCTGCTCCTAGAACATGGACTTATATGTCAAATGTTGACAAATACCAAACAATTAGAGAAGTCCAAGACAATATGTTTGGCATATAAGGCAGGGGAGACAAAAGCAGTGGTAACTTTGATTTAAATAGTGCCTCTAATGTAGTCAACTGCTCCAAGATGTTGTAGAAGAGCATGGGGAATCTATGGATATGAAATGTTTCCAATTGGATGGCACAGCATGTTAGGATGGCAGATTTATATGATGCAGTGTAAATTGGTAAATGAGCAGCAGAGTCTTAGATTACATGATGTAAAACGGATACATGGAATGCATACTGCAGGAGAGAGCCTTGGAATACTCAACAACTTCAAATGAAAGGTGGAGCATTTAGGATGAATGGTTAAATTAAATATATTTTTTAGGGGATAATAAAGGTTTTTTTTTAATGGGAGAGACAATACAATAAAAAGGTGGCAATTGTTTGGACACTTTGGACACTTTTGTGTCCAAATGTTTGGACACTTCCAAGGAGTTGGATTAAAAGTACTCACTAAAATTAAGCCTGGGAACAGGACATTTGGCTCAACTTTCCCACACCAACCAGCATGCCCCATCTGCACTAGTCTCACCTGCCTGTGTTTGCCCATATCCCTCTTAACCTATCCTAACCATGTAACAAAGATAGACAAAAAGTGCTGGAGTCTTCTTCTTGCATATGGCGTGCACAGCCTAAAGTTGCAGGACAATTTGTTCTATTTGATCATATTTGATTGTGCATGTCGGGTTGATTGCATTAGTCGAAAACAGGGTGGACCACGTGAAGGATGTAATCTTCCACCCCAGTGCTCGAGTAACTCAGTGGGACAGGCAGCATCTCTAGATAGAAGGAATGGATAACGCTTCGGGTCGAGTTCCTTCTTCAGACTAATTTAAAGCACAGAGTAGCTATTAATATTTTTTGGTTAAGCATTAATTAATAGGAAATGTATAAATTAACTTTGTTAATAGACACAAAAAGCTGGAGTAACTCAGTGGGTCAGACAGCATCTCTGGAGAAAAGGACTATGTGACATTTCCTCAGTCTGAAGAAGGGTCTCGACCCGAAATGTCACCAATTCCTTTTCTTCAGAGATGCCGTCTGACCCGCTGTTACTCCAGCTTTTTTTGTGACTATCTTTGGTGTAAACTAGCATCTGCAGTTCCTTCCTAAGCTATCCTTGTAACTATCCAAATGCCTTTTAAATGTTTTGATAGAACTTGCTACATCCTTTGGCAGATCATTCCATATACCCACCATCCTTTGTGTAAAAAGCTGCCCCTCAGGTTCCCATTAAATCTTTCCCCACTCACTTTAAACCTATGCCCTCCAGTTCTTGAGTTGTGTACAGGAATCTCTGCTCTTGAAGGTCAATTTAAATTATACAAAATTAATAAGATTTACAATCAAGTAAACACAGTTTAAACCGAAGATAGACACAAAAAGCTGAAGTAACAGCGGGTCAGACAGCATCTCTGGAGAAAAGGAATTAATGACATTTCGGGTCTGAGGAAATGTCACCTAGTCCTTTTCTCCAGAGATGCTGTCTGACCCACTGAGTTACTCCAGCTTTTTCGTGTCTATAAACAAAGTTAATTTATACATTTCCTATTAATGCTTAACCAAAAAATATGAATAGCTGTGCTTTAAATTAGTAACATATATTTCCTCATGGGATCAAATTCGACAACCTGGGCAAGTGTCCGTATCCAATCCATTAGCAGTAATCATTAGATTTTAATACCCAATTAGTTTGTTCATTGGCTAGAATGCTCAGGTAAAATTAACACCACCATTCCCTCTCCCACCTCAGGTTATATTCATATTTTCAACCAGGCTGTTTAATGCCATCATGCCATTACTGACAGCTATTTTTTTGTGATAGTATGCCTATCACCGAGTCATGGAAAAGCTGAGAGGATAACAGGAATTTGAAGGTTACTATAGTATTTATGATTTATACAGTACATTGTGTGTCCTTATGTGCGAAAAGTCTCTAGGCCATGCAAGCTTCCTTTCTGCTAGGGATTTAAGTATTCAGGAAATTATGGTTGTAAATCCAGATTGCCAGCACAAGGCATGAAAGCGTAGGTCATGTCTTCTCCCTTGCGATCCTGGACATAAGATCAGAATTTGTAATATTTGTCAGGGTGAAATAGTAATGTAGTATGCCACCCATCTGTTATCTTGTCAAATATTTGCATCTCAGTGTTTAGGATGATAAAATTCACAAGTAAAATTATTTGTCCTGGGAGAAAGCAGAGGTGTCGACAGCATTCCTAGAAAATCGCCTACACTGTTAGAGATTAATTTAACAACTTGTCTGCCTCTGCCTTTGACCTATAAATCTTGTTATTCAAGTATAAACAAACACGGTACTCACTGATGGCAGTTGAAGCATAGATGCCTAATGCTGAGTAACGGTTGAAATATATGTCAGTTCATAATAAACTGAAATCAGGAAACATTGAGTTGGGTTCTTTGATTGTATTGTTTGATTAGAAGACGCACAGATTATACCTTGCACAATCAACATACTTGTAGATGTGCAAAGGTTTGGCTTTGGCTTCAGTTTTCATCCAATTCAGAAATGTACACAGCCAGGAAGTGGAATATATAATCAGACTAATAAAAGTGTTAGCCTAGAAAGTACAATGTGTAATGCAAGCTTCCTTGCTGAGGAATCCATTAATGGTCTGGCTATTTTATGGGCAATAAAATGGTGATAACATTTTCAGTATGGTGGCAAAATATACATCCATATTTTGCACACTGAAAATGAATCATCTATCATATTGGCACATATATGCAAAGAGACATCAAGTGCCAAATTCTAGAACAGCCATTAAGCCTGCTACACTAATTGCTCATATAATTTACTGTATCCAGTCTTGTCTGAATGTCTTTGCACTACAAAAGTGACCTGTAGTGACTGGGTCAACGAATATTGTGGCTAACATCTGACATATCTGAATAAAGATAATTAAATTGATAATAATACATTTATCATTACTGTATGCATATTGTTTACTCTGAGCTTCATGTGAACAAGGAATTTCATTGTATCTTGGTGTATATGACAATAAACTAATCTCATCTCATCGTGTCATCGCACCGCCCCTGTTTCCTGTTACCATTGATTAGACTTCCAATTTGAGATCTTGATTCTTGTTACCGTTTATTGCTGTCGATGAACACTTGCACTTGGTCCACCAAGGCCCACTGGATCTCTTGGCTAAACATTACAACTCCCCTTCCCATTCCCATGGTGATCTACCTGGCCTGGACCTCCTCTATTGCAAGAGTGAGGTCACATTCAAATTAGAGAAACAGCACCTCATATTCCACTCGGGCAGCTTACAACCCAACGGTATGACCATTGAATTCTCCAATTATAAGTAAACTGTAAAAATCCACTCGCCTCCCCCTCCCCTTTATCCCCCAAACCCTCTTCTTTCCACCCCTCCCACCCTTGTGCCTCACTGGGACTTGATCCTATTTCTTCACTTCCCCTTCCTCACAACTACATTCCTCCCTCTAGCCTCACAATTCACAACTCTTCAATTATTTTGTCTCACACCTTCTGTCCTTTCACCTTTGTCCTTTGTCCAACTATCTGCCGATCAAAATCACCCCTCACCTGTATCGACCTATTACCTGCCATGCTTTGATCTGCCCCTCCTCTCTTCCAACTTTCTTCTAGAGGAAGAGCCCTGACCTGATTTTCTCCAGGGATGCTGCCTGACTGATTGTCTCAAGATTTGTGTCTATCTTTAGTATAAGTCAGCATCGGGAATTCCTTTTTATTACATGCCGAATGATTCACTGAGTTACTCTAGCACTTTGTGGGTTTTTTGTAAACAAGCACCTGCAGTTCCTTGTTTCTACAACCTCCTTTACTTTGCCCTTGTCAAATGCATTAACTCACACCTTCAGTTTTAACTCCATTTTCACTTTTGTATCTACCTAACAAGCCCACTGGTTCCTTGTAATTGTAACTTCATCGGTTTTTTTTTTTTTTTTTTGATGAATAAATGCTTTATTGTTGATAGAAAACAGTAAAATACATCTAAGTTTCTTCCGACTCGTTACTACACTCTTCTTCGAACTCCAGCTTATTACTTTAGACATTAGAAAACTCCTCGTGTCTCCGTAACACTGGCATGATCCGCATGATCTCCTTTAGATCTCCCGTGGACCCCGCATGGCCCGCATGGTAGAAGGGTCAACCTTCCCCATCGGCTCGCCAAACTAATCTAAAAACTAAACTTCTGCGCAAGCATCTAAGCTCCAAAGACGCCCAAAAACACGTAATAAATCCCATCCACAATATAACGGGCAATCTAAAATTTAAAGGCAAATGCCATCCTCAATGAAATGCAAAACAGGCCAAATGGCCACTACGTCAATTTTGAATCTAATTTGTCACTCTCCGTTGCCATCTGTAATTTGAAAACATTTCATCAGGATGCATCACAGCTTTGTTTGGGAACAGCTCTATCCAAGACCGTAAAAAATTGCTCTGAATTGTGGATGCAGCCCTGGCCATCACACGCCGAACTCCCTTCGTTTGACTCCATTTATACCTCACATTGCCTCGGCCGGGGTTTGGAGCAACGTTTACAAACCTCAGTCTTGGCTCACACGTGCCTGGACCCCGGTATCCGCTCCTGCTGCCGGTCCTCTCCCTCCCTCCCTCCTCTCCTTTCCTTCCCTCCCTCCCCTTCTTCCCCTCCTTCCTCTCTCTCTTTTTGCTTCCCTCCTTCCCTTGCTCCCTGCTTTCTCTCCTTCCTCTCTCTTTTCTCTTCTCTCCTTCCCTCCCTTCCTTCCCTCCCTCCCTTCCCCCTCCTCTCCTTCCCTCCTTCCCTCCTTCCTTCCTCTCTCTCTTTTCCCTTCTCTCCTTCCGTCCCTCCCTTCTTTCTATCCTTCCTCTCTCTCTTTTTCCCTCCCTCCCCCCTCATCCCTCCCTCCCTTCTCTCCTTCTCTCCTTCCCTCCCTCCCTCCTTTCTCTCCTTCCCTTCCTCCCCCCTCTCCCTCCCACACACACACACACAGCGCACAGACTTCTTTCTCTACTTCCCTCACTCCCTTCCTCCCTTCTCTCCCTCCCTCCCTCCTCTCCTTCCCTCCCACACACACATAATGCACAGACAACTAACACACACACACATCACGCACAGACAACTAACACACACACACACACACACACACACACACACACACACACAACTAAGTTAGGATGGGGTAGAAGCCCAAAGGGTAGGATGGGGCTGAAGACCAAAATTTAATGCCTGGACTGGTTTTTCGCCAATAGTTATTGGTTTTCTAGGATCTAGTTAATTAATTTTTTTTTTTTCATTTCACAGTCACTAAAATAAGTGGTATTGTAACTATTTACTTTTCATAGGTAATCTACACATTTTGTTTGTTACTTGTAGGCTTACATGTATGCAATTTTATATTAAAATGTGGCTTAGATCTGTTTGGTCCATTAACTCGCAGGCACTTTTTAAGCGCACATTTTGATTACTTTCCATTCTACCATAGAGATATAAAGTCTATAAAAGACTTCATTTGTATTTCTACGATTCTACAGACCTAGGCTGGGAACCTGGGGCTCACCAAAATTGTTCCCAATTGGGCCCCGCACCTCCTGACAGCCCTGGCTGTTGGAAATATACATTTTGATTAAAGGTGCAGTGCCTGCAAGTTGTAAGATTGTACACAGGTGAAATGAAGCCATAGCCAGCATACCTCAACCAAGCTCTATTACTTATGGTGTTTGGAAGCCACCCATCTCACCATTTATCGGGTCCATAGTTTCTCCTTTATGTGACCCTCCCCTGTCCAGTCTGGAAAGCCATTCACTGCTTCCTGATGTTTTCAACAGAAACAGGCAACAATTGTAGGAGGTTGAAGGTACACAAAATTGCTGGAGAAACTCAGCGGGTGCAGCAGCATCTATGGAGCGAAGGAAATAGGCGACGTTTCGGGCCGAAACCCTTCTTCAGAATTGTAGGAGGTTGTTGAGGAGACATGACATGTGGTCTCAGATGATTGTGCGGAACAGCACCAGGACTAGTGGGAGTGAGTGAATGCCGTGGAATTAATGGAGTGAGAAACGGAATCAGTGCACATGAGTGATCTGGTCCAGTGCTAGAGATTTGATCGATGTGTATGTATGAGGCAAGAGCAAAAGTGAAAAGGATGGGAGAAAAGTAGTTTGACTATGAAAGTGGAAGAGCAGTGTATTATATTAATTCCTAACAGTTGTGCTTGGCTGTTGTGAGAATCTCACCAGTTTCCTAGCACTTCATAATCCTACCTAATTGGGCCCAGTTCTGGCCTCTCAAATACCCTGCTCTACAATTATCTGTTGTGCAATCAATCCTCACTCCACTCCTGATGAACAGTGAGCATCTCACGTCTGCTAATAACTCACACATCCTGCACCCCAGGTCCCGATTCATTAATCCTGTTAGCGTGCTCCCTGACCTCAGCAATCACAATTGGTGCCATATGGGAACAAACAGAACTCTCCAGTAGTCAGATAAATGCTGGAGGTGTGCCTGTAAGGGCTGGATGATGAGTTCTCAGTCGTTATCTACGTGCCAGAAACCTCAAGAAATACAACCAGCGTTTATCTGAAACAGCATCATGTTGCAAGAAGGTGCCTGACTGTTATAAATGGTTCCGAACAGTATCACTGTCTTTTAAAAAGTGTTGTGAGAGACATGATCTACCATTTTACTGCTGAATAAACGGCATACACATTTCCAAATCTCTATTTCTTTGTGAATATGTGTGTTCTTTGTAGTTTTCATTCCAATGTGTACTTATGAGCATTTACCAGCTTTACTTTATCGATTAATGTATTAAATGGGGTAGAAACAAGAACTGTAAGTTACTGACTCACAACCAAGGCACTAATGTAATCAGGATGTGAGCATATGTTCTTTAGATTGATGTTAGTATTGAAGGGCTGATGATAACAATTCGCACAGGGGATATAACCACTAAACATAGGCTTTGAATGGAATCCGATCTGGCAAAGATACATTCAAGCTGAAGATTGTGAACCTCAATTCTGATCACAGAATTTTACTCAACAAAGTTATCAGATGAAAGGTGTGAACGGGGAAATCAGTGCACTTTTTATTTTAAATTTAATCTTTATGAAAATATATACAGAAGGAAAAAATGCTTGGATATTTTACATTCATCAAGAGAGTCAAGTCAAGAGTGTTTTATTTTTTATTTATTTATTTTTTTAATATATTTGATTGGAAGCAATCGTACAAAAAAAAATGGCTTCTACAACTCTAGCCCAGTTACAATTTTAACATTTTACAAACAGAATATTAAATTGAAAAGAGAAGAAAGAGAAGAGAAAGGAAAGAGAAAAATGAAAAGAAGAAGAAAAAAGAGGAGATATGTCCGTCGGCCCACGCATGTGCCCGCTCAGCCCGCCCTACAATCAGTTTTGAGTTTATGTTCAATCATTGATTTGCTCAAGAAATTCAATAAAAGGAGATCATATTTTTAAAAATTGTTCCGGTTTGTCAATCAAGATAAACCTAATTCTTTCTAGATGTAGTGTATCTGTCATTTCTGTAATCCACATCTTCACTGAGGGGACTGTTGTCTTTCTCCAGAATTTAAGTATAAGTTTTTTTGCTGATATTGGACCGTAATCGAGAAAGCGTCTTTGGGAGACCATTAGGTTACTACATGCCTCTGATATTCCCAGTATTATCAATTTTGGGTCTGGCTCTAATGGAGTTTTCAGCGTTTTGGAGGTGATGCTGAATACTTCCGTCCAAAAACTTTCTATTTTTGTGCACAGTATAAAACTGTGGGTTAAGGTGGCTTCTTGAGATTGACATTTATCGCAAAGAGGGGAAACACTGTGGTAAATCTTGCTCAATTTGGTCTTAGAGTAATATAGCCTGTGCAGCACTTTAACCTGTATCTGGCAGTGTCTGGCATTTAGGGAGCAATAGTGAATGTATTGTCAGCTTTCGCCCCATATAGGCTTGGAGATGTGTTGACCCATCTCATCCTCCCATGAACGCCTATAAACCTCAGATGATGGGGTGTCGATGTTTTGGAGGGCATTGTAAATATGGGATATCAACTTCTCTGTATCTGCAAGTCTATTCAAACACTAATTGAGTGTGACTGGACCTGCAGAGGAGCAGTCTTGCCAGTATGTTCTCACGTAGTCCCTAACTTGGAGGTATTGAAAAAATTATTGGTGTTCAGATCGTATTTCTCCTGCAATTCTTGAAAGGAGGAAAGAGTCCCCTTCTGATAAAGGTCTCCCACAGTATTGATTCCCTGATTTTCATATGTCCCAGCTAGAACAACAAAATTCTTACTTGCTGCAGCACAACAGAACATGCAAACATAGTATAGAAACATAAAAAATATGTGCAGGTCGAGGCCATTTGGCCCTTCGAGCCAGCACCGCCATTCATTGTGATCATGGATGATCGTCCCCTATCAATAACCCGTTCCTGCCTTCTCCCCATATCACTTGACTCCACCAGCCCCTAGAGCTCTATCTAACTCTCTCTTAAATCTATCCAGCGACTTGGCCTCCACATCCCTCTGTGGCAGGGAATTCCATAAATTCACAACTCTCTGGGTGAAAAGGTTTTTTCTCACCTGAGTCTTAAATGACCTCCCCTTTATTCTAAGACTGTGGCCCCTGGTTCTGGACTCGCCCAACATTGGGACCATTTTTCCTGCATCTAGCTTGTCCACTCCTTTTATAATTTTATATGTTTCTATAATGATCTATAAGATCTCCCCCTCATCCTTCTAAACTCCAGTGAATACAAGCCTAGTCTTTTCAATCTTTCCTCATATGACAGTCCCGCCATTCCAGATATGACAAATGAGAGAGAGAAAAGTCTGAAGAAGGGTCTCAACCCGAAACGTCGCCTATTCCTTCGCTCCATAGATGCTGCCTTACCCACTGAGTTTCTCCAGCATTTTTGTCTACCTGAGAGAAAAGAAAAGCTCAGTGTGTGTATATACACGCACTCACAGACACCCACATCTCTATACTTATAAAACTCTTATCTTGGATGTGTGTGTATTTGTGTGTGTGTGTGATGTTCGTGTGTGTTTCACATCTCCTCGAAAACACAACACGCTAACAGTGAAGTTTTCGCATATTCCGATACAGATTTATGCCATGTAGTTAAAATCGCCTTATCTGAAAATTTCATGCATTATTTCTCGAGTTATTTATGAAAAAGAATGAAACATCAACCCCTCCCAAGCTCGGAAGGCAGCAAGAAATTGAGCGCCTAATCAAAGAGAGAAGGGACCTGAGGAAATGGTGGAGGAAATCCTCACTGGAGGAAAGAGTGGGCATCAACCTCCTGCAAGCAGTTCTAAAGGAACACCTGGGAAGACTGCGGAGAGCAGAAACCCTCAGAACTAGACGCAAAAAGAAGGAGAGCGCAAGAACATCCTTCTTCAAGGATCCCCTTCAGATTTGTGAAAAGACTCTTCACAAAGGAAAAGAACGGGTCACTTAAGGTGTCAAAGAGGGAATTGGAGGACCACCTGAAATCAACGTACACAGACAACCAAAGCGTTGAGCAGAGGGGGATACCTCCAGACATGCCACCCATTCCTCAACTAGAACACCAGTTGGACGAAGTCGAGAAAGCCATCGGAAGGCAAGGGCAGCTTCAGCTCCAGAACCAAACAGAGTTCCATACCGGCTGTACACAAATGCTCAAAATGTTCTTTGTTTCTTATGAAGGCAAATGAAGATAGCATGGAAAAAGCAAACCATCCCAAAAGCATGGAGAAGAGCAGGGGGAGTGGTGATCCCCAATGACAAAGATGACCCAAACATCGACCAAGTCCGACAAATCAATCTCTTGAATGTTGAAGGGAAGATCTTCTTTCGCATTGTTGCTCAAAGGATGATAACCTACCTGAAACAGAACTACCTGATTGATATGTCGGTACAGAAAGTTGGTACACCAGGCTTCTCTTGATGCTTAGAACGCACAAGCATGCTATGGCATCAAATCCAGTCTGCAAAAAGGGAGGGAAGAGATCTGCACGTCTTATTCCTGGACCTAGCCAAAGCTTTTGGATCTGTTCCCCATTCTCTCCTCTGGACAGCCTTCAAGTTCTTTCATGTGCCAAAGACCATTACAAACCTGGCCAGAAACTACGTCCAACATTTGCAATTCTGTATTACAACAACAGAATACACAACAACATGGCAATCACTGGAAGTGGGAATAATGGCAGGTTGTACCATCTCCCCGCCAGCCTTCACCATGGTGATGCAAGTGATCATCCAAGCTTCCAAGTGGGTCATAGGAGGAGAGCGGCTAAAGTCTGAGCAGCGGCTACTTCCCATTCGCGCCTACATG
This sequence comes from Leucoraja erinaceus, assembly GCF_028641065.1. Taxonomy (NCBI): domain Eukaryota; kingdom Metazoa; phylum Chordata; class Chondrichthyes; order Rajiformes; family Rajidae; genus Leucoraja; species Leucoraja erinaceus. The sequence goes on from NC_073379.1 coordinate 87,574,725, forward strand.
GATGACATGACCACCCTGACCTCAACCATTGCATGTACCAAGCGCCTGCTGGAAAAGGTTCATGCGAACATAACATGGGCCCAGATGAAGTTGAAACCCAGCAAATCCAGGAGCATATCCATCATCAGAGGAAGAATCGTAGACAAGCGTGGTGCCTGCAGTTTGCATTGCTCCCCCGTCTGATGTGGCCTCTGACCGTCTATGAGGTCCCCATCACCAAAGTCGAGTAGCTGGAGAGGACAGTCAGCTCATACATCAAGAAGTGGCTTGGACCTCCACGTTGCCTCAGCAATATTGGCTTGTATGGACACAGCGCTCTGGAACTGCCTGTCTCGAGCCTCACAGAAGAATACAAATGCTCCAAAGTGAGGCTGGACATGACCCTAACTGTGTCTCAAGATGAAGCGGTACGAGCGGCTGCTCCCAGACCGGCAACTGGAGGAAGTGGACCCCATCGGAGGCTGTTTAGCTAGTAAAATCTGCTCTCAGGCATGGAGCCATTGTAGGGCAGGTGCAGCAGGGAAGAGGTGGGATTGGACTCGGGACAAGTCAACCCACATGGCACAAGGCAACATCCACCCAGAGAAGAAAGCTGGTAGTTGCTGAGGTTCGTCAGCAAGAGGAGGCAGAGAGATGCGCAAAGGCAGTCTCACAGTCCAAACAGGGCCAATGGACTATCTGGGAAAACCTGGAGCATCGTAAGCTTAGCTGGAAGGATCTGTGGGAAATGGAAGGAAGCTGTCTTAACTTCATCATCAGAACCACCTACGATGTTCTTCCCACACCAAAGAACCTAAACCAGTGGTTTGGAGAAGATTCATCATGTTCTCTCTGCCAAACACCAGCAACATTAAGGCACATTCTCACTGGCTGCAAAACCAGTCTTTCACAAGGCCGCTACACCCGGCACAATCAGGACCTGCGACAACTGGCGATTACCTTGGAAGGAAGGAGAACTACCACCAATGCCCTCCCTACCACGGTACCCAGACGTGGCGCCGACAGATGAGAAGCCGAAGGAAAGAAGTGGAAGCCAAATAACCAAATGGAAATTAAGCATTAATGCCAAATAACCGATTGGAAATGAAGTCGAAACGCCAACTAACTGAAAGGGTGGGACGCCTAAATGCAAACGAATGGAAAGGGCGGGACGCCTAAAAGCCAACTAACTGATAGGCTGCATTGCCTAAAAGCAAACTCACTGAAATTCCACCTACCCGAAATGCGGCGTTGCCTACAAGCCAACGGACCGACTGCCGCTCAACAGGAAAGTCAAATAACGGACGTGACTTCGGCGGGGGGGGCTTGTCAGCGATTGGTCCAGAACCCCCCCGCGTCCATCAGATCACTGTGGAGGGATGAACATTGTCCCACACCTCTGCTCCACCCGACCCACAGCCCGCGGAGGGTGGCCGTGGGAGAGTGGGGGCTGTCCCGAGGGATGCACACCTTCGGCCGCTTGCAACTTGGTGCTTGGGTTCAGATTGCCCAGTCACCTATGGTTTTTGTGTGGGGAAACGATCCCCACCCTCCCGCCAGTGGAGAAGTGGGAGAGAGAGAGGGGAGAGAGGGGGTAGGGGGAGAGTGGGGGGAGGGGGAGAGAGAGGGGGGAAAGAGAGAGAGAGAAAGGTAGAGGGAAAGAGGAAGAGAGAGGTAGAGAGAGAGATAGAGATAGAGATCGAGATCGAGAACGAGAGGGAGAGAGAGAGAGAGAGAGAGGGAGAGAGAGAGAGAGGGAGAGAGAGAGGGAGAGAGGGGGAGAGTGGAAGAGAGAGAGAAGAAGGGAGAAGAGAGAAGAGGGGAGAGAGAGAGAGGAAGGGAGAGAGAGGAGAGAGGCGAGGAGGAGAGAGGAGGGGGAGAGAAAGAGAGGAGAGAGAGAGAAAAGGTGAGAGAAAGAGAGAAGAGGGAGAGTGAGGAGAGAGAACGGTGAGAGAGAGAGTGGAGGGGGAGAGAGGAGAGAGAGAGAGAAGGGAGAGAGAGAGAGAGAAAGTAGAGAGAGAGGGGGGAGAGAGGGGGGAGAGAGAGAGGGGAGAGAGAGAGGAGGGGGAGAGAGAGGGGGGGGAGAAAAGGGGAAGAGAGGGAAGGGAGAGAGATGGGCTAAGAGAGGGGAGGAGGAGAGAGAGGGGGGAGAGAGAGAGAGGAGAAAGAGAGATGGGAGAAAGAGGGTGGGAGAGAGATGAGGGGAGAGAGAAGGGGGAGTGGGAGCATGGGGGTCATTTTTCCACACAAGCCATAGGTGACTGGGCAACCTGAACTCAAGCACCAAGTTGTAAGCGGCCGATGGTGCGCATCCCTCGGGACAGCCCCCATTCTCCCGCGGCCACCCTCTGCGGGTTGTGGGTCGGGTGGAGCGGAGGTGTGGGACAATGTTCATCCCTCCACAGTGATGTGGTGGACGTGGGGGTCTGGATCAATCGCTGACAAGTCCCGCCTCCCCGGCAACGTCATGTCTGTTATTTGAATTTTCTGTTGAGTGGCATTCGGTCCGTTGGCTTGTAGGCGACGCCACCTTTCGGGTAGGTGGTGTTTCGGCAGAGTGCCCATTTTGTGAGTTTGCTTTTAGGTGACGCAGCCGTTTGTTTAGTTGGCTTTTAGGCATCCCGCCCTTTCGGCTAGTTTGCATTTAGGTGTCCCACCCTTTCAGTTAATTGGGTTTCGGGTTTGTTTCCATTCAGTTATTTGGCTTCCACTTCTTTGCTTCAGCTTGTCGGCCGTCGGCGCCAAATCCACACACGCCCTTCCACAATGCCTGGTTTCTCGAACATGACCCCTTTTGTAAAGGCAGGACAACTTCCAGAGATGCCATTTGCAAGAAAGGAACCGATCCTCCTGGACACTGCCCGGGACAGGAAAATGCAGGCAGATCTAGACCAGAAGCTCATTTTTCCACCAGAGATCATCACAACTAATCTCAGGCCGGACCTGATCTTGTGGTCAACCTCACAGATGTCCCTGTACATCGTGGCGTTAACTGTGCCTTGGGAGGGTGCAGTTGGTGAAGCGCATGAACGCAAATGCCTGATGTATTCAGACTTAGCAGCCGAGGCAGAACAATGCGGCTGGCGTACCCAGGTGCTCCCTGTAGAGGTTGGTTGTAGAGAGTTTGTAGCCATGTCAACAACCAGACTCCTGAAGGGAATGGGAGTTCGAGGACTGGCCTTCCGGCAAGCTGCCAGGTCGCTGTCAGAGGCTGCCGAGCGAAGCAGCAACTGGCTGTGGCTGAAGAGGAAGGACTCCAACTGGGCTGCAAAATAGAGGAGTAAAACGGAAGGGAGCGCACCTGGGATGCCAGGTATGCTGTTGAGCCCTCTGGCGGTGTCATGGGCCTATCAGCGAAACACCAATGAAGGAGGGTGCCCACCTGACCCCAAAGAAATCTTTACCCCTTCCCCCACTCAAGATATTAAGAAGGTGCCAATTCTAGTAGGGATTATAATATCTGTATTACAAAAAGTCTGATCTTGACCACTTCCTGTTTTTCTGTTTCATGATTTTAGAAAAAAACGCTGCCACTTACAGCTGTGATTTTTGGCCATCTTATGCAGAGTCCACCTCCACTGTGCAGGACAAGAGGATTTTTCCCATTGATGAAAAATAAAAGAGGGACTATAAAACCCGGAAGTGTTGTGCTTGAGTAAGTCTCTGCAAGATGGGGGAAGTGAGAGGGTCACGTCTCTCAGTCCGAGCTGTGAATAACACTGAACACATGTTACTAAACTGTGAGTGCGGTTCTACTGACCTTGAGTGCCCTTAATGTGGTTTGAAAATGAAAATGTGGTTGGTTTGAAGTAAAAGCACTGCAAATGGTTGGTGGGGGTTGGGTTGAAGTAAAAGCACTGCAAATGGTTGGAAGTCTAAACTTGACAACTTCCCGTTTGCACTCTATATTGATTTTAGATAAAACGCTACCACTTACAGTTGTGATTTTTTGGCCCTCTTACTCAGTCCCGCTCCGCTCATCAGGTGCAGAGGATTCTTCCCATCAATGAAAAATAAAAGTGTTATTAGTGTTTAAAAAATGTTGAGAATCTCTTTCCTGTCAATCACGCCATGAATGCCACACCTTCTCTGGTGGGAGGGGGAGGGATTATAAAACTCGGAAGTGTGGGTGTGGCTCCGTCTCTGCATGATGGGGGAGGGAGAGGTCACGACTGTGTGAGCTGTGAATCAACTGAACACACTGAATGTCTACTGAACTGTGAGTGTGGTGTTTTGTGTGGTTTTATGGTTGGTTTTATGGTGGTTTCACCCTACTTGAAATGGTATGAAACTGCAGTTGAATGTGGTGGCCTTACACCCTGCATGAAATGGTATGAAACTGCACTTGAATTTGGTGGCCTTGCACCCTGTTTGAAGTGATAGGAAACTGCACTTGAATTCAGTGGTCTTGCACCCTACTTAAAGTGGTAGGAAACTGCACCTGAATTTGGTGGCCTTGCACCCTGCTTGAAGTGGTATGAAACTGCACTTGAAACATAGACATAGAAACATAGAAATTAGGTGCAGGAGTAGGCCATTCGGCCCTTCGAGCCTGCACCGCCATTCAATATGATCATGGCTGATCATCCAACTCAGTATCCCGTACCTGCCTTCTCTCCATACCCCCTGATCCCCTTAGCCACAAGGGCCACATCTAACTCCCTCTTAAATATAGCCAATGAACTGGCCTCAACTACCCTCTGTGGCAGAGAGTTCCAGAGATTCACCACTCTCTGCGTGAAAAAAGTTCTTCTCATCTCGGTTTTAAAGGATTTCCCCTTTATCCTTAAGCTGTGACCCCTTGTCCTGGACTTCCCTAACATCGGGAACAATCTTCCTGCATCTAGCCTGTCCAACCCCTTAAGAATTTTGTAAGTTTCTATAAGATCCCCTCTCAATCTTCTAAATTCTAGAGAGTATAAACCAAGTCACCAAGGTGAATTTTGTCACCTTGCACCCTGCTTGAAGTGGTAAGAAACTGCACTTGAACTTGGTGGCCTTGGACCCTGCTTGAAATGATAGGAAAATGGATTTGAATTTGACGACCTTGCACCCTGCTTGAAATGGAATTTCAAGGAATAGCCATGAGTCAACTGCCAGCCTACCAGCCATGAGTGAGCTGCCAGCACATCAAGTTTGAGGAACTGAGCTGCCACTCCAAGAATCCATTTGGCCCACAATGTCCATACTAGCCATCTGGGTACCAGTCCCTTCAGCCAACAACACCCATACTAGCGCTCCAGAACGCCCACCTTTCCCACCGGCCACCAATATTGGAATTGGTGGAGAGGTGGAATATTGTGTTGGGGGCCCAGCCCTCCCGTGTGAACATGGGACCCAACGGGTCCCACTTAGTCTAGTCAAGTCCTATAAATCTCAAATACCTTCGAAGCTAAACGAGATAGTCTTGCTGATGAAGTCACAATGGATCTGACTGCCTGCCTCTGTTCACGCTGTGAGTGACGTGACCCCTGTTCTGTCTTCTTGGCTTCTTAACTTTTACATCTTTAAATTTGTCACTTAACGTTTTTAAACTGCTGCTCAGGTCGTGCTGCGCGCTCCGCTGGGTTCCTTGAAGTTTTAGAACATGGCAGTGGTGGTCGTTATCACCGTGGGTGTGGGTGCGGGGCAGCACGATGGGTAGGTGGCCATGGTGGCCATTACTCCCTCTGGGAGAGGCCATCTATGGAGACCTACGATTCCTCCGTCGTTCACAGGGACTCGGGGAATCGTGACGCCTTTTTCCCGCTGGTGATCCCGATCCCACCTGCCAATCTATGAATGAATGAATGTATGTATGAATGATTGAATGAATGAATGAATGAATGAATACGTTTATTGTCATTGCACATTACTGTGCAACGAAAGTCCATTACATCTCCTCCGGTTAAAAAATACAAACACGACAACACATATGTACACTTATTAGTAAAATAATAAATAAGTATTTAAAAAGGATTTAAAAGAATTTGGCGGCATTTCCTGGAATTACATTTTGCTTCCCCAGTGTTCTCTGTTGGAATTAAGCTCTTTTCTCGCACATGGATAGAAACTATTTTTTAGTCTACCGGTGCAAGCCTTCAGAGACCTGAATCGCCTCCCAGAGGGTAGCAGAGTGAAAAGGTGGTTGGCAGGGTGGGACGTGTCCTGCTTGATATTTGTGGCCCGGCATAATCAGAATTAACAGAAAGGGTGGCTCCGTCATGGGGGTGGAGTTGGATTCACTGCAGATGGTCTTGGAGGGATGATGCTCCTCAAATTGCAGAGCATCTTGGATAATACAGCTCATCCCCTCCATGACACACTGATCAACCTGAGGAGCACCTTCAGCAACAGACTGGCTCTACCAAGATGCAGCACAGAACGCTTTAGGAGATCCTTTTTCCCTGTGGCTATCAAACTGTACAACTCCTCCCCCTTCTGTCGTGGGGTAGACTGACTGGATGACACACAAACTGAAGCTTTTCACTGTACCTTGGTACATGTGACAATAATAAACTAAACTAAACAAGTGTTCTGTTACTGAGGTGGGATTAAGGTTGTGCAGACCAGGAGCCTGATAGTTGTAGGAAAATAGCTGTACATGAACCTGGTGCTGTGTGACTTTAGGATTTTGACCCTCCTGCTCAATGGTAGCAACGAGAAGAGGGCATGGCCCAGAGGGTAGTCATTTTCAAACATGAATGCTTCCTTCATGAGGCAGTACTTCACATAGATATTTCAATGGTGAGGAAGGCTGGGATAGCCTAGCTGAGTCCATCACTCTTTGCAGTCTCCTGTGTTCCTGTACATTGTAAGCGTCATACCAGGCTATGATGAAACCAGTCAGAATACATTTTGCAATGCATCTGCTTGTTAGGTATTTGGTGACATACAGAATCTCTTAAACCTCCTAGAAAATAGAGACACTAACATACCTTCTTTGTGATTACTGGTTGGTGTCGAGTCTTATTAACTGTCTTCAAAAAATATATATTTTATGTTAAATTATATCATTTTATGGATTACAGTTCTGTATCTTTAAAGAAAAACTCAAATAACAGATAGGTACTAATAATGGTTCATGTATTATTGTGGTTCACATTCAGATTGCTGACATTCTTTGACTGGTTTGAAAATCAAACAGCTTTAGCACCTTCTATAAATGGTACAGTGCACAGCAAGGGCAGTCCCTTCCTTTTCACACTTCCATTATATTGTAAGCCATTTAAAATCTTCCTCAGATATTATTCTGGAATCAATTACAACACACAATGGCCCCAAATTATATTTTATGAAGTGACTTTACATCCATTCTCTTCAGAAGTTACAGAGGGGACAGGAGATTTCTAAACCCCATGGTCCAGAAACATTTAATTTTTTCTCAAGATTTAAAAAAAAAAAGATTTTTATTCACAGGCTTTTTAAATATCTTTGCACATGCTGCATAAACCTTTTTTTCCTTTGTTTAACTGCGGCACATGCTTTTCTGTTCAAATTCTTCATAGAGTTATAGAGTCGTAGAGCATGGAAACAGGCCATTTTGGCCCAGCTTGCCAATGCTGACCAAAACATTTGGCCCATGACCCTCTAAACTTTTCCTATCCATGTATAAATCATCTATTTAAAAAATGGTTAAGCAATGTCATATAAATGTTTCAAAGGAGAGAAAATATATCATGTTGAAGGTTGCTGGAACTGTATTCCATTAAGAAAGGTCAGGATGTGGGATGGGGTCATGGGCGGGACTTATTCTGGTGGGACATGTGGGTGGTGTTTGTTGTGGGAGAGGCTTATTGGAACTACAACAAATATGTTGATGTCTAGAAAATCTTTAAAACAGCATAGTAATCTGCAGCCTTGAAAACATTAAGAAATAGCAGTAAATAAGAAAATATAATGCATGATTCACTGACTACCCATTCCTGAAATTAAACTCTGAATCACTAGGCCATTGAGAAAGACTGCATTAAAGCTGTCTGTTTATTTCACAATGCTGGCTTTCACACTTTAATACCCAAGGCAAACTTTTCCCGTTCCCCAAAGTCATAAAGATGAACACATTTCCTCCTTTTGCATTCTCAAAATCTACGGTAGACACAAAATGTTGGAGCAACTCGGCATGACAGGCAGCATCTTTGGAGAGCAGGATTGGGTGACGTTTCAGGTCGAGACCCTTCTTCAGACTGATGTCAGGGGAGTTGGCGGTACAGAGATAAAATGTAGCCAGAGACAGTAAGACTGGTGGGGGAACTGGGAAGGGGGATGGGATGGAGAGGGAAAGCAAAGGCTTCAAGTAGAAATTATTTGCCCCGTTTCTATGGCCTCTTGTGGGTTAGTAAGAAAATGGGTGTTTTGGTGTTTTGAAAAAATGCCACATCTGAGATAATTGAAGTCCCAGATAATATGGGACCTTTGGCAAGCCTAATTAGGTTTTGTTAATTTATATTCAGAGAATCCTAATGACTTATGCTTTGCATACATTTCGCATGAATAGTTAGAAAAGTGACACAACTTTTTTTTAAATGTGTGCACCACTGGATGATCAAAGATTATATGCAAATTTACTGTAAATTGCGAATTCTGCTTCACAATGGTTGGATTGATTCCAAGCATGAATGGAGTTTCCTATTAAGAGTTACTTAAACATATTTTTGATGAATTGTTCAGCTTATTTGATATATACTCCTGTTTCACTGCCCCCAAAAATAAATGCATTCTACTCACGAACTCCGATGAAGAAATAATTCCAAGTTATGTTGTATTTGATCTAAAGTTAAAATTCTAAAACTGCCATGACCTTTTTGTGAAAAGTTACAAAACCGAGCAGTATATGAATTCATTCCCTTTGACACAGATTTTTCTTTATACTCAAGTCATGCAGCTTAGTCATTTGAAAGGTAAAATAGAGTAAGTATTGATATTTTACATTTCATTTTTTTCATTTTGTTGTCATGCCCTTTAAGGGTCAGTGCAATGGATTATTATTTCTGTTGAAATACAATGCAGCTGAAGCCATTTGATACAATATGCCTCTCATGGCATTATAAGCTCAGTGCCTTCATTACACTGACTGGCGCATAAAGGACACCACACTCAGAACAGTCTCTCAAACTGGCCAGCCAAGAGGAAGTACTTATCAATAATTACCTCCTTGTTTTGTACGGGAGTCAAGCTTACCTGCCCCGGAGATACAATTACTGAAGTTCAGAGTGACAGAAGTCAGTGGAAAAGTTGGAGCATCCAACAGAAAATACTGGTCATTGGTATTAATAACTGCAAGAACAGTAACTGGGGGCTTCAGTCTGAATAGTATTGGCAGAAAATTTGATTTCTATGTCACAAGACAAAAATCTCAATTTTACAAAAAAGGGCTGCCTGCCTGCTTTTGCTTTTGCTCGGGTTTTGCTCTTCTGTTTATTAACCAGTCATAGAGTCATACAGCTATAGAGCATGGAAACAAACTCTTCGGCACACCTTGCCAATGATTCTGGTCCAGTCCCATTTGTCTGAATTATGCCTGATACCCCCCAAACCATTCCAATCCATGTGTTTGGCAAAATGTCATTTAAAGATCGTAATTGTCTCTACTTCTCTAGCAGCTCATTCCAGATATCCTTTGAGTGAAAGAATTGCATCCAAGGTCCCTCTTAAACCGCTCCCCACTCCCCTTACGCTTTGCCCTCTGGTTTTAGAATCATCTGTTGTGAGAGGTAGACTAAGTGGTCACTTCATCCATGCCCCTCATGATCTTGTATATATCAATAATGCCACCCCTCAGCCTCTTATGCTCTAAAGAAAATGTCACAAAGTATTCAACCTCTTCCTATAACTCATCAGCAAGTACAGGTAACATCCTAGTGAATCACTTCTGCACCCTTTCCAACCTAATGACATTAGCACAGATATTTAGCAGACCCTTTTCTACCACATAGGCTTCTTTACGATTTTATTATCTGAAGTAAGCTCCAGGTTTAGTATTGTCTTAAATAAGCCACAGATTCAGTATAATTGGAAATACGGGTGAAAAGAGATACAAAAGTATTACAGCAAACTGTGTTGTTGGAAGGTTCATAGTTAATTAGCCTCACCAGAAATCAAAAATAATTAATCACTTTAAGTAGTTTTCAAAAACATGAAATAATGCTGACTATGGTTAGCCTTAGAAATATTGTTACATAAGCAAACATATTGCCAGATTAATTGAATTAAGAGGGTACTTCAAGCAGCCTGAAACTTTTCAAAGAATACATTTCTTCCATCAAAATTCCTTTAGGTAAGGCCAGAGTGGAGTTTGTTGAGTAATCCAACTTTAATATAGCTCTATTAATTCTGACAGATATTAAATATACTCACATAATTTACAAGTGCCTATCGACCACATACTGCAAATTTTCTAGTAAAATAGCTTACTTTTGTTGAAAGGAGTTGCTGTAATATCAATTGTAAGTTTCATTTCCTCTATCCTTAAGGGCCTGTCCCACTTGGGTGGTTTTTCAGCTGACTGCCGGCGAGTGTCAAGTTCGCGGCACTCGCGTGAAAAACCGGGAATGGAACGCGACTGTCAGAGTGGAGCACACACACACACACACACACACATTGCAAAGGCGGAGGCCAGGGAAAGCGGGGGGGAGCGCTGTCTGAAATTCACACAGTGCAAAGCCAAGGTGATATAGACCCACACCGTGATGAACAGGAAGGTTAAGATGGCAAGCACAGTGTACGGTGTCCTTTTAAAGAGGGAGGAGGTGGTGGAGGGGAGAAGGGGGAAGAAGGAAGGGGGGAGAAGGAGTGGAGACACTTTTAAGAAGCCAGCCAAATTTTAATAAGCCAGAGATACACAGCTGTCAAGTTTGGCGGGCATTTAACATTACCTGTCGGATCTCCTTGTTTCTGAAAACTCATGCTTACGTTTTTTTCCTCAATGAGCCTGGTCAGCAAAGGCGATTAACTAAAACTACCCATGACTAGCTCGACATGGCGACCCCACTACAACTGCGCCTACGACTACAAAACTATCGATTTTCTCCATGGCGACCAATTTTTGGTCGCAGAAATGTTGAAAAATTTGTGCCAACCATACTGAGGGCACGACTAGTTCCCAGAATGCGGGAACTCCTCGCGACCATGAAGGAGACTCACCAGAGACCACCAGCAAACATGTGGCGACTATGTGGCAAGTGCAGAGTCTCCTGCACTCGCCTAAAATGTCGACTAAGTGGGACAGGCCCTACATAAACTCCTCTTCCTGATTAAATTGATTTCAGCAGAAGCAACAGTTTGCTACTTGCCACAGAATATGCTTCATATAACCATATAACAATTACAGCATGGAAACAGGCCATCTCGGCCCTACAGGTCCGTGCCGAACACTTATTTTCCCCTAGTCCCATCTACCTGCACTCATTCATCCTGCCTCTGAATCATTAGCCCTCAGAATATTATCAACAAACACGCTATAATCTAAGTGATTATAGTTCTTCATAAGATCCTCACTGTTCCCAATTTATTTTTTAAAAATGTAATCTTACACAAGAAAACACTTGGAAATGATTTGCACTATCAAAAAAGCACAGAACGAGTTGAAGTATTTATCAACAGAAAAAGGGAATGGAAATGCTGGGAACCCACAGTCTATGGTAACGGTTGTGGCTCTAAGAGCTGTTTAGAGTTTTGGTTCTTGTGAGTGAACATGATCCTAAAGTCCTTTTATCATCAACAAGGCAAATCTCAGGTGTGTGTTGGCATATATTCCATTTTCCTGGTTGAGTGCAGCTACAATAATTCTCAAGATGTTTGACACCATCCAGGACAAAGTTGTCCGCTTGGCAAGTAATGCATCCACTATATTAAACATTCATTCCCATTACTAGATATCCAGAACACATTCTGTCAACAAAAATGCATTGGAAGAACTTGTCTAGGCCATTCCGACAACATCTCCCAAACTCGCGGGAAGCGGCTGAAGCTCCCAGCCAGCCGCGCCAGCCAAGATAAGGCTGCACTCTTAAGAACTTTGAAACTTAGTTTAGTTTAGATAGACACAAAATGCTGGAGTAACTCAGCAGGACTGGAAGCATCTTTGGAGAGAAGAAATGGATGACGAATATTGAGAAAAAAGGGAAGAGAGGCAGAGACAGAGAGAGAGAGGCAGACAGAGAGGTGCAGAGACAGTGAGAGAGGGGGGGGAGAGGGAGGGGAAGAGAGGGGGGAGAAGGGGGGAGAGGGGGGGAGAGAGGAGGGAGAAGAGGGGAGAGAGAGAAGAGAGCGAGGGGGGAGAGAGAGGGGGGGGGAGAGGGGGGGAGAGAGGGGCAGGGGCAGGAGAGAGAGAGGGGATGAGAGAGAGGGGAGAGGAGAGAGAGGAGGGAGTGAGAGGGGGGAGAGGAGGGGGGAGAGGAAGGGGGCAGAGGAGGGGAGGGGAGGAGGGGGGAGAGAGGAGGAGGAGGAGGGGGAGAGGAGGAGGGTGCAGAGAGGATGAGGGGGAAGAGGAGGACGGGATGAAGAGGAGGAGGGGGAGAGGAGGAGGGGTAGAGGAGGCGGGAGAGGGGGAAGTAGGGAGCGGGGAGCAGGTAGAGAGGTGCGGGGTGCGGGGAGCGGGCGTCAACGAAAGGACAGCGAGTTCTGCGGCTTCATTCCAGGGCCCGACTTGCTCGTTCTTTCTGCATCTTTTGAATAACGAGGGGGAGGAGGGGTGGGGGGGGTGACGTCACTCGCAGCGCATGGAAGACAGCAGGCACGCATAACCATTGTGATGTCATCAGCAAAAGACACTCATTTATATTTCACAGTTTTGTCCGACTTTTGAACATGTTCAGCAATAACTCGAGAAATAAAGCATGACATTTTCAGATAAGGTGATTTTGGGTAAATCTCTACCGGAATATGTAAACATTTTACCGTCAGCGCGTCGTTTGTTTTAGAAGATGTGATTATACACACAAATCCACATACAAGATCAGACTTTTAATATATAGATAGATATGCAAAATAACGATTTTTATTGTGCCTAGGTGCATGTGACAATAAAGTATCATCGTCATTATGACCTCCACCACCAAGAGGCAAAATTGGCACAGATTCATAGGAACGGGACTACTTGTAGGTTTCCCTTCAAGTCGCATTCTACTCTGGGTAGGAATGATATTACCAGTGCTTTGTCATTACTGAATCTAAACTCCATCTCCTGCAACATTGCGTTCACTACAGGCAGTCCAAGAAGGCGGCCAATCATTATCTTCTCAAGAGCTATGAAGGATCATCCTGAAACCAAGTAAATAAAAGAACACATAAAGATATCAAAAAGAAAAAAAGCGAAATTTCATGTAGCAACAGGTAAATTGTGAAAAGCAAATATCAATAGACAATAGACAAAAGACAATCGACAATAGACAATGGACAATAGACAATAGGTGCAGGAGTGGCCATTTGGTCCTTCGAGCCAGCACCGCCATTCAATGTGATCATGGCTAATCATCCCCAATCAGTACCCCGTTCCTGCCTTCTCCCCATATCCCCCTGACCGCTATTTTAAGAGCCCTATCTAGCTCTCTCTTGAAAGCATCCAGAGAACCTGCCTCCATCGCCCTCTGAGGCAGAGAATTCGACACTCACCACTCTCTGTGAGAAAAAGTGTTTCCTCGTCTCTGTTCGAAATGGCTTACTCCTTATTCTTATTTTTATTCATATCCTATATGTTTTTTAATATTGCCTTCTGATCTTTAAATGAGCGGAGGAAAATTGGCAGCAATATTGGGCAGCAAGTAGAATATATTCTTCCTCCAGACTTAATGATGGACTGCATTGATATAAATGCTGTCGATTGGGAAATAGAATTGATAGCTAGAACATCAACAGCCCGGCCTGCCAGCTCACAAACTATCATTCATCCTCTAACTTTTATGTATCAATCCAGATGGAGTAACTGGGGTGATTTAAATAGGTAAATGATGAATAGGTCCTGGGACTGACACCAGGCAACTAGAGGACAAGATAGTGGCAGTGGAGAAAGATATTTCTGACCAGAGGCAAAACTGGCAAGGACATTAATGTGACTCATAAATTACTTATTGATTGGCAGGACACTAAATAAAATCCTAATTCAGCTTCTGCTTTAACTTTTGTTCTATTGAATGCAAAGACTGCATGTAGAAACTTGCTCAAAAAACTGTAATTTTCTTTCACAATATGAAACCTCAAAGGTAATTTTGGACTATATTAAATGTGGCTCAAAAATGAAAATCAAGCAGAAAACTGTTCCTGGAAAGGTTTTTGATATAAAAAAATACTGAGATTCGGTATATCAAAGAGGATTCTCTTGAACCTCTACAGGTGTACAGTAGAGAGCATATTGACTGGTTGCATCATGGCCTGGTTTGGCAACTTGAACGTCCAGGAGCGGAAAAAGTTGTGAACACTTCCCAGTCCATCACCGGCTCTGACCTCCCCACCATCGAAGGGATTTATCGGAGTCACTGCCTCAAAAAGGCAGCTAACATCATCAGAGACCCACACCTTCCTGGCCACACACTCATTTCACCACTGCCATCGGGAAGAAGGTACAGGAGCCTATAAACTGTAACGTCCAGGTTCAGGAACAGCTTCTTCCCTTCTGCCATCAGGCTATTAAACATGACAACAAATAAGCTCTGAACGACAACAGACTATTATTGTTATTGCACTATAATTGTTTTTTGAATATGTGTGTATGTGTATATATACACACTGAACCTTTTTTCCCCGCAGTTATGTACTATGTTTACATATTCTGTTGTGCTGCAGCAAGTAAGAATTTCATTGCTCTATCTGGGAAGTATGACGATAAAACGCTCTTGACTCTTGACGTAAAATGACGTATTACTGTTAGTTGGTATTCTACACAACTGGGGATTGAGAAGAAGCTCATGGATTGAACATATAGCATTTTGAATTCAGTAAATCTTCAGAATTCATTTAAAAGTATAGCTGCCTGGCTCCAGTTCAGTCACAGACGGCGGTGTTTTAGACTAGACGTTATGCTTATCATTCTTGGCTATTGTTCCTGAATCCCTTTTTGCTATCCTAGTTGAAGTTATTCATGATATGTCTTTTGGAAAAAGGTAAGGGAAAATCTAAGATGTTCAAACAGATGAAAGGACAATATTTGAAGACTGGGTAAAACCACTGTCGGGGATCATCCCAACCAATTCTTTAAGATGGCATTCTGTGCTTTATGAACTGTTGTAAAGGAAGTAACTGAAACACAAATCAACTGTTGTTGGAAAGCCATGAACTTGTTGAAAAGTACACTTTACAAGGAATCTAGTTGTCTGCCAGAAACACGACAGGTCCACGCCCATGCTCTGTGCGCTGTCAAGATGTAAAACGGTGTTCTGGGGGATGCACTGAAGCTTAGATACAAGTAACTGCACACAGGTTTGCAAACAAAAGACACAAAGTGCTGGAGTAATTCAGCCACTCTGGAGCATACATGTTGCGGCAACTCAATGGGTCAGACAGCACCTCTGGAGACAATGCTTGGTGGGTTGCTACAAATGCTCCGAGAGGATTGTGGGGACCTCGTTGAAACTTACCGAACAGTGAAAAGCTTGGATGGAGTGGATGTGGAGAGGTTGTATCCACTAGTGAGAGAGTCTAGGACCAGAGGCCATAGCCTCAGAATTACAGGACATTCCTTTAGGAAGGAATTGAGGAGGGATTTCTTTAGTCAGAGGATGGTGAATCTGTGGAATTATTTGCCACTGAAGGCTGTGGAGGACGTCAGTGGATATTTTTAAGGCAGAGCTAGATAGGTTCTTGATTTGCAAGGGGGTTATGGGGAGAAGGAAGGAGAATGGAGTTAGGAGGAAGACATAGATCAGCCATGGTTTAATGGCAGAGTAACTTGATGGGCCGAATTGCCTAATTCTGGATTATAAGGAGAAAGCAGGAACAGGGTACTGATTCTGGATGATCAGCCATGATCATAATGAATGGCGGTTCTGGCTCTATTTTATATGTTTCTATGATTGGTCACAGTTACGTGCCCTCTTGCCCATTCAACATCCCAACTTGAGTATAGAAGTTGGGATGTAATGTTAAAATTGTACAAGGCATTGGTGAGGCCAATTCTGGAGTATGGTGTACAGTTTTGGTCGCCTAATTATAGGAAGGATGTCAACAAAATAGAGAGAGTACAGAGGAGATTTACTAGAATGTTGCCTGGGTTTCAGCAACTAAGTTACAGAGAAAGGTTGAACAAGTTAGGGCTTTATTCTTTGGAGCGCAGAAGGTTAAGGGGGGACTTGATAGAGGTTTTTAAAATGATGAGAGGGATAGACAGAGTTGACGTGGAAAAGCTTTTCCCACTGAGAGTAGGCAAGATTCAAACAAGGGGACATGACATGAGAATTAAGGGACTGAAGTTTAGGGGTAACATGAGGGGGAACTTCTTTACTCAGAGAGTGGTAGCTGTGTGGAATGAGCTTCCAGTGAAGGTGGTGGAGGCAGGTTCGTTTTTTATCATTTAAAAATAAATTGGATAGTTATATGGATGGGAAGGGAATGGAGGGTTATGGTCTGAGCGCAGGTATATGGGACTAGGGGAGATTATGTGTTCGGCACGGACTAGAAGGGTCGAGATGGCCTGTTTCCGTGCTGTAATTGTTATATGGTTATATGGTTATATGGTAAAGTAAGGAAACTCTCAAGCTGATATCATCTGACATAATTATTGTATTTAAACTAACTGGTCTGTATTTTTCTGAGGAACTACAACATTTTCATTTACTTTAAGTTATCTATCGAATTTTTATTTAAAAAAGTATAGAAGTGAAGCAAGACAAACATTATTTAATTGCCTGTCAGTTATATGCAGTTAATATAAACGCATTTCATTATTGGATAACAAGTGTAAGTGAAAACAGGACTACTGGATTAATATAAAGTTGCCCCGTGCATTGACACAGGATGTAGCTATGTAAAGATTTCCCAACATGTGACTTTTTTTAAAGTATTTAAGTACAGAGAAGAATAAACTGACTCAGGGATCACATTTTTAAATAAAGAAGAGCTTTAATTTCCAATCAATACTTGTTCTACTTTAAAAGCGGTCCCTTGGGATAAAAGATGAATTGCTTTCTCTCTCGTTTAAGGATTCTGAGATGGCTGATGAGACCAAAGTAGAACCCACAGATTCCTTTACATATGGGGGAGGAGAAGCATGCGAGAGTGGATGACTGGATAATGTACGAGGGAGTGCGCTCTTTCTGGGCTTATTTTCAATGGAATTTAGAAGGATGAGAGGATATCTTATAGAAACATATAAAATCCTTAAGGGATTGGACAGGCTAGATGCAGGAAAAATGTTCTCGATGTTGGAGGAGTCCAGAACCAGGGGTCACAGTTTAGGACAACCATGGTGGCGCAGCAGTAGAGTTGTTGTCTTACAGCACTTGCAACGCCGGAGACCCGGGTTCGATCCCGACTATGGCTGCTGTCTGTTTGGAGTTTGTGCGTTCTCCCCGTGACCGCGTGGGTTTTCTCCAAGATCTTCGGGTTTCTCCCACACTCCAAAGACATACAGGTATGTAGGTTATTGGCTTGGCTTGGTAAATGGTCCCTAGTGTGTATAGGATTGTGTTAATGTACCGGGTGGGCCGAAGGGCCTGTTTCCGCGCTGTATCTCTAAACTAAACTAAACTAACTAAGAATAATTTTGGACTGAGATGAGGAAAAGCTTTTTCACCCAGAGAGTTGTGAATCTGTTGAATTCTCTGCCACGGAAGGCAGTGGAGGGCAATTCACTGGATGTATTCAAGAATCGGGGTATTCAAGGGATATGGGGAGAAAGCAGGAACAGGGTACTGATTATCATATTGAATGGCAGTGCTGGCTTGAATGGCCTACTCCATGTTTATTTGTTTTACTCCCTGTACATGCCCTCTACAAGTTTCCAATGCATTTTGAATATTCCTTCTCCATTTTGAGCAGTCAAGGGCCAAAGTCCTCCAAAATGCTATTTTTCATCATGGAAGCTTTGTGTGCTTTCTTGAAAGCTGTCAGCCTGGTAATTTCCTGTGATAGAGACTCAAACACAATTTCTGCATTGGGAGTCTGGTATTAGACCTGTAAAATCACGTAGCCTGCTCTCAGAAGACTAAGGAAGTTCAGCCTGTCCCAAAAAACTATTAACAAATTCTGCAGATGCACCCTTTCTAAATGCATCACAACTTAGTTTGCAACAGCTCTGGCCAAAACTGCAAGAAATTGCAGAGAATTTTGCAAGAAGCCCAGTCCATCACACAGAGCAAACTCTTCATTATCGACTCCATCGACTCTTCATGCTGTCGTGGGAAAGCAGCCAATATAGTCAAGGACATTTTTCACCTGGGTTATTCCATCGGGCAGGAGATACAAAAGCTTGAAAGTACATACCACCAGAATCAGAAACAGCTTATTCTCCACTGTTATAAAACTACTGAGCAGATCTCCCATAACCTTGGGAGTGGTCACAATCTTCCAACCTAATTTAATTGAATGTTGGATTCTCGGTAACTATAACACTATATTATATAGACTGATTTTTCTCTGAGCACTACCTGCTATTCTTGTGCATGGTTTAATTGTACTGATGTATAGTATAATTTGACTGGATAGCATGCAAACAAAGCTTTTGTATGTATCTCAGTATATATAACACCAATAAACCAATACCAATACATAGTCAACTGCGTGTTTTAGAAACATAGAAACATAGAAATTAGGTGCAGGAGTAGGCTATTCGGCCCTTCGAGCCAGCACCGCCATTCAATATGATCATGGTTGATCATCCAAAATCAGTACCCCCTTCTGGCTTTTTCCCTATTTCGCTTGATTCCCTAAGCCCGCAGAGATAAATCTAACTCTCTCTTGAAAACATCTAGTGAATTGACCTTCACTGCCTTCACAACTCTCTGGGTGTATTGAGGTATTTGGTCTGGGAGAGGACAGCTTATCCTTCCAGTGAATTTGAAGGATTTTATGGAGAGAATATCAGTGATTTTTGTTTAATATCTTGAGGCACTGACTATAGGTGGTCCAGATGCCAGGGCTATTTATAGGAGGGTAGAGCTCATTGTTGCCCACTAGACCATGTTTTGTGCCAGCTCTGGTGTTTCCATATTCATGGTTATGTGATGAAATCTAGAAGTTGCTGTTACCATTCCTTCAACAGGCCTTATAGGTGGAAGTCACTGAGCTTACATGACGTTACCTCATTGAGTCAAATCTTATGCTGAGTTTTACTGGTTCACTGAGCAATTTTCGTGCCCTGAAATATTCACTCTAATTTGAGGAATGCCATTTTTTTCACTCTGTGATAGTTTCAATAAATCTCAAAATAAGTAATGGCCTGAATTAAATAGTGCAAGAAAATCTTGCTGCACACATTTTAAATTGGTTACATCATCGGACCAAGGGATATGGGGGAGAAAGCAGCAACGGAGTACTGATTTTGGATCGAATTGAATAGCAGTGTTGCCTCGACAGGTCGAATGGCCTACTCCTACACATATTTTCTATGTTTCTATGTTTCTGTGACCAGTAACCCAAAGGATTTAAATTAAGAATACATATACACACGTTCCAATACCATCACAACAGCTATGGAATTTAAATTCAGTTAATAAACTGGATATTTTTAAAGACAGCATTAGGTAAGTAGTGACATTCACAAAAATCCTCCAACACAAGCCCTGGAAGCTTGCAACATTGACTCCAGATCCCATGAAGGCTCATGACATTGTAAAACATGGGTAAGGAAATGTCTGACATATTGCTACCTATCCCCTCCCTCATCTGATACTTCAGTGCTATTTCCTATCAAGGCCAGTTCATTGGCTATATTTAAGAGGGAGTTAGATGTGGCCCTTGCGGCTAAGGGGATCAGAGGGTATGGAGAGAAGGCAGGTACGGGATACTGAGTTGGATGATCAGCCATGATCATATTGAATTGCGGTGCAGGCTCGAAGGGCCGAATGGCCTATTCCTGCACCTAATTTCTATGTTTCTAAAACAAACACTTGGAGGAAGCACTAAAAGTGGCAAAAGTACAGACTTTACTATGCTTGAGGTAACCTAAGTGTTTATTGACGAGAATGACTTTGACAGTGGGCAAGGTAGTGAGTGATCAAATCTAACAAGTGTGATAAACGATCTGGACCAAATGCTCAGTTATGGACCTCTGACAGTGCCATATGTCCATTAAATGAACAGATGTAACGAGCGCACAACCCTATGAAGACAGTTCTATCTACCCACAGTGGAAACAATGAATCAACTTACATGACACTAGAATTATGCTAAAAAAGAATGAAGTGAATAGATTTGCAAACTCAAAATTTTGTTAACACTATCTGTAACCTTGACTTGTGGTTCAGCATTTTCCATTCAAGCCATGAGATCAACTTTAACTCAATGACGTGTGTTACGTCAGACATCATTAAAAGCAAGTAGCACAGGACATATCTATTAAAGCCCTACGTTTATTCCTCGACCTCAGAACCAGCCAATTTTCCTCCACCAACACTCTCCAAGCAGAGTTGTTCCTTATGCCCCTGTTCCACTTAGGAAATCTGAACGGAAACCTCTGGAGACTTTGCACCCCACCCATGGTTTCCATGCGGTTCCCGTAGGTTGCAGGTGGTTTCCAGAGGTTGCAGGTAGTGGAAGCAGGTAGGGAGACTGACAAAAACCTCCGGGAACCTCCAGGAACCGCACGGAAACCTTGGGTGCGACGCAAAGTCTCCAGAGGTTTCCGTTCAGGATTCCTAAGTGGGACGGGCATTTACACTTAATAACTTCTCCTTTGACTCGTTCCACTTTGACGACATTGACAACTGCATCGGGGCTATGTCCTGCTCCCATGCAGAACTCACTGGCTTCATTAACTTTACTACTAATTTCCATCCTGCACTCAAATTCACCTAGACCATCTCTGACATCTCCCTACTGTTTCTTGATCTCACCGTCTCCATCACAGGAGATAGACTACCGACTGACATGTATCATAAACCTACTGACTCCCAGAGCTATCTAGACGACACTTCTTCCCACCCTGCCTCCTGCAAAGACTATCCCTTACTCCCAAATCCTCCACCTACACCGCATCTATACCCATGATGAGGTGGTCCACACCAGCACATCTGAGATATAGAATAGAATAGAATAGAATAGAATAGAATAGAATAGAATGCCTTTTAGAAACATAGTAGAATAGAATAGAATGCCTTTTATTGTCATTCAAACAGCTTGGTTTGAATGAAATTGCATTTTCTACAGTCTTACATTACAAAAAAACCCCAAGACCCACACTTAACACAGTTTACACGAATATCCATCATTGTGAATCTCCAACACCTCCTCACTGTGATGGAAGGCATCTCCCTGTGATGGAAGGCAAAAGTCTTATCTCTTCCCTTTGTTCATCTCCCGCGGTCCAGCAGTCCAACTGCAACGCTGAGGCGAACTGGGACTCCCCTTGTTAAAGCCCCCAGCGGGCGATGGTATGTCCCGTGGCCGTTTAAGCCACGCGGGGCGATGTTAGGTCCCGCTCCGAATGCCAGCGGGGGAAGCTGCCGTTGCCAGAGCTACGAAAAGCAGTCTCCCACCAGGGACCTGCGAGCTCCCGATGTTCCTGTCCACCGGGCCTGCGGCCGGAGCCTCAGAAGCTCCGAAGTCGGGTCGCAGCCGCGTGCCACCATAGCTCTTCCCGCTCCGAAGACGGCCAGCTCCGCGATGTCAGATCTGCAGGCTCCGCAACTGGAGCCCTCAGGTTGGTCCCAGCTGGAGGCCGCCGCCGGCTCCACAATGTTAGGCCCAGCGACATCGGAGACCTGACAGGGAAAAAGTCGGGTTCCCGTACAGGGAAGGGACTAACGGTTTCCCCCACTCCCCACATATACACAGCTAAAGAAAAATAATAAAAACTAGACTCGAGACATACATTTAACAAGATAAAAAATTTTAAAAAATTAAATTGTCGTGCAGCCACACCACCACCAGAGATATCCATATTCTTTAGGGAACAGGGGTTTCCCTCTTCCATCATAGATGAGGCCCTCACAAGAGTCTCCTTGATATCCCGCAGCTCTGCTCTTGCTCCCCCTCCCCCCAGTCGTAAAAGGGATCGAATCCCCCTAGCCCTCACCTTTCACCCCATCAGCAGATAATCCTCTGACATTTTTGCCACCTCCAACGGGATTCCACCCCCTCTTCCCATCTCCACCCCATTCCACTTTCCGCAGAGAAAGTTTCCTCCGCAACTCTCTAGTTAACTCATCCCAAACCACCTCCTCCCCAGGTACTTTCCCTTGCAACCACAGGTGAAGCAACACCTGTCCCTATATCTCCACTCTTGACTCAGTCCAAGGACCTCGACAATCTTTACAGGTGAGGCAGAGGTTCACTTGCACCTCCTCCAACCTCATCTACTGTATCCAATGTTTCAGGTGTGGACCTGTATATCGGCGAGACCATGCGCAGGCTCGACAATCATTTCATTGAACACCTCCGCTCAGTCCAAATAAACGTACCTGATCTCCCAGTTGCTAAACAGTTTAACCCCCTCCCATTCGCACACTGACCATTCTGACCTGGGCCTCAGCCACATGTCTCTACCTGATATGTTAACTCCATTTATTTATCCACAGATACTCCCTGATCTTCTGTTTTTGCAGCATTTTCTGTTTTTGTATCATATTTCCAGCTCCTGCTGTTATTTTAATTTTCAATTCCTGTTGACATTCACAGGTGTTGCCAACAATAAATATACAACTTCTTCGTGGGTCACCATTAACACAAAACACTATTGAAGCAGCCAAATAAATACTTTGGCTACAAAAGCAAGCCAGATGCTGAATATCCTCTAGAAAGGATGCATATCCCAAAGCCTTTCCGCTCAACAAGGTATAAATTGGAAATTGATGGGATATTCTCAGCATGTCTGGGTTACTATAGCTCTGACAACTCTCAAGAAGCTTGACACAATCCAGAACAAAACTGTCCACTGTCCATCGAACATCATGCACCTTGGCTGCAGTGTGTACCCGTCTATAAAATGCACAACATAGACTTCACCTTCTAAACTCTTGACTTTTACTACTAAGAAAGGCAGCTAGTGCTTAGGACCAGAAAAGGCTGAGGGGCCAGACATAAAGTGTACTTCGACCCCCAACCCAGGACAATCAGAAACATTGCTAGACTCTATGGTTTAAGTCCAATAGTTGAACAACTTTGGAAAATAGACAATCCATATCAGAGGTAGGCAAAAAATGCTGGTGAAACTTAGCGGGTGAGGCAGCATCTATGGAGAGAAGGAATTGGTGACATTTCAGGTCAAGGCCCTTCTTGATGGACCATAACGGACATCCTGATCAATAATAAGTACTCTTATCCCATTCACTGCAGACAAAATCTGTACCAATATGAACCTTAGCTTTTCAAGTCAGTATTACTCTAATGCTGTTCAAAATCATTAATATTGACTTTAATTAATTCTCTGCCAGATGGCTGTAGGAGCCCTGTTCACATCATTGGACATTGATAATCATTGTAAATTTGCCTACTCTTGGATTCAAGAACATACTAAAGACAAACTAAATAATTTCAATAGCTAAACTCTGCAAATAATGACATATCAAAGCATGAATCACATGGAAATGTTGAAAGGAAGAAAGCAAATATGGGTTGGCATACACATTAACCCTTTCTGATTGCACCAAACACAAACAGGCAGCACAGTGGTGTAATGTGTGCTGCTGGTATCTCAGTTCTCGCTATTTGGTTTCAATTGTGATGTCCAGTGCTGTCTGTTTGGACGTCCCCCCGATGTCCTGGTTTCCTCTCACATCCCTAATTGGCTACTGCAAACTACCCCTTGGGCACCTGGAAATTGAGTTAATAAATATGAGAGATTAGAGGAAAAGGATTGGTAGAAGGAGATTGATAGGATTGCACTGGGATGTAATGGGCGATATGACCTCTGTTAATGCCATAACAAGAAATATAATGTAGCCAATTTTTTTTTTCTGGTGAGGGTCTAACTTTAATTGAAAAGCTAAATCCAATTCCATTCTCCTTATTCTATTGCACACATCTTAAAAAGAGAAGCAAAAGATAAGTGAATAGGCAATGAAATAATAGATAAAGATATATTTATGTATATTCCGGGCAAAATCCTGCCATGGCTGTCAGGGGTTATGGGGAGAAGGCAGGATAATGGGGTTACGAGGGAGCCCCTTCCACCCCTGCAACGGACTGTTCCAGCTGCTACGGTCAGGCAAACGCCTCCATTGCCATGCAGTGAGAATGGAGGGGTTGAGAAGGAGTTTCTTCCCAGAGGCCATTCGGACTGTAAACGCCTATCTCACCAGGGACTAACTCTACTGAACGTTTTTCCTTCCATTATTTATTATGTAAAAGATTATGTATGTTATGATTGTGTTTATAGTTTGTTTGGTTGTTTGGTTGTTTGTCTTTTGCACAAAAGTACGCAAGCATTGCCACTTTCATTTCACTGCACATCTCGTATGTGTATGTGACAAATAAACTTGACTTGACTTGACTTGAGATAGATCAGCCATGATTGAATGGCAGAGTGGGATGGGAGATTGCAACCTTCACGTGGTCCGCCCTGTTTCAACTAATTCATCGACCCGGCGTGCACTTTCAAATAGAACAAGTTGTCCTACAACGTTAGGCTGTGCACGCCATACGCAAGAAGAAGAAGAAGAATGGCAGAGTAGACGATGGGCCTAATGGCATAATTCTGCTCCTACACTTATGACCTTATGACAATGTGCCTATTTTTTGCTTTTCCTCCAATTGTAGTTATTTTCCACAGCTTTTGGCAGTCTATCTACCAATTTAACCTTTTGCTCAAAAATAAACACAAAAAGCTGGAGCGACTCAGTGAGCCAGCCAGATTCCTATTCCTTTTCTCCACAGATGCTGACTCCAGCTTTTTGTGTCTATCTGTTCAAGAAGGAACTGCAGATGCTCGAAAATCGAAGGTAGACAAAAGTGCTGGTTAAATTGGTAGATAGACAGCGGGTGAGGCAGCATCTATGAGCAAAGGAAATAGGCAATGTTTCGAGCCAAAACCCTTCTTCAGACTGATGCAGGGTGGGGGGGGAGAAGAAAGGAAGAGGAGGAGCCAGAGGGCTGAGGGAGAGCTGGGAAGGGGAGGAGACAGCAAGGGCTTCCAGAATTTGGAGAAGTCAATGTTCAAGCCGCTGGGGTGCAGACTGCCCAAGCCGAATATGAGGTGCTGCTCATCCAATTTCCGGTGGTGCTCACTCTGGCCATGGAGGAGGCCATTGTGTCTATCTTCTGTTCAAACCAGCATTTGCAATTCCTTCCTACACAATTGTCCTTTTTTTCCTTTGGTACACAATGAAAATAGAACAGTACTGGCAAGGAACAGCCCGCCAGCCCACAATATACGTGCTGCACATATTGCAATGTTAACCTAATCTCCTCTGCCTGCATGCAATCCATATTCCTCCATATACATGTGTCTGTCCAAAAGCCTCTTAAGTGCCACTGTCATATATGCCTTCATCACCACAGTATAGGCACTCACAGTATGAAAAAAACTTGCCCCAAATGTTTAGTTTAGTTTAGTTTAGTTTAGTTTAGTTTAGTTTAGTTTAGTTTAGTTTAGTTTAGCTAAGAAATGCAGCATGGAAACAGGCTAGTTGGCCAAATGAATCCAGGCCCACCAGCAATCACCCACACACTAATTCTATCCTAAACACTAGAGATAGTTTTACAGAAGCCAACTAACCTGCACATCTTTGGAAACTGGAGCACCCAGAGAAAACCCACGTGATCACGGGGAGAATGCAAAAAACAGGATCCGGTCAGGATCGAACATGGGTCTCCGGCGCTGTAATGCAGCAATCTATCGCCGTGCCATTGTGCCACCTGACATGTCCTTTCAACTTTGCCCCTCTCACTAAAGTTATGCCATCTAGTCTTTCACATTCCCATCCTGGGAAAAAGATTCTGACAGTCTACCCCATCTATCCCCCTCATATTTTTAGAATTATCCGTTCCCCCACCTCAACCTTCAGCGCTCCCGTGGGAGCAATGTTTATCATCTGCAGAATGCACTACAGAAAGACACTAAGAAGGCTTGTTTGACAAGGCTCCTTTCACACTTCAACCTTGATCACATAGAAGAATAAAGGAAGGAGAACGTTGGAACAGCTCTATCTCCTTGGTGATATACAGTTTTCATTCATCACCGATGAATCAGAATCATGAAATTTCAAATAGCAGTTCATCAAGGGCATCTCAGCTTCCACTTCTCAAAGCCAACTAGGGGAGATAGCCTTGCTAATAGTATTCCATAATTAAATTTGAAAAATTAAACTGTCTTATATGCAAAAGAATAATGGCTGTGACATCGGTGAACATTTTAAATTCATAACATTCTACACATTAACAAGAATTACATACTACACGAGGTGGAAGGCACATTACATTAGCTCATAAAATGATGTTCCAACATCTTTCAGATTCATTTATGCATATTCCATTCCAGGCAGTCAAAGCATAAGGACTAAATTGAAATATACTGTACCTATCCCTGAAGCAAATTTAGGGGGAAAAAAACACGATTGTTGTAAATTTTGGTGCATGTAGCCCGGTCTCCCCAATTCATAAAATTACATTGCTGTCAGTCAGATCCATCCATTTTTTACATACTGAAATTATAGAGAACTGCAAAACTAAAATGAGCCTCAATGCATTGTAGTCAGCTGATTGATGTATCTGCAAATTACAATTGTAAAGGTGTTGTTATAGGTATTTAATTAACTACATTTCTTTAGAACAGATCATAAAATGCTCTATAAACCTTTATTTCTTGGTTCTTCATTCAAGTACTTGATTCAAAGTCACATAAAGATCCAAATTCCATAAGCCTGAATTTACCATGTTTGAAGTTTGATCTGTATTTTATGAGGAGTTACGATGAGGGATTACGTGAAGAACCCGTTCAGCACGCATGCGCGGCATACTTCAAAGCAGCGATGTGGAATCACAGATAGACACAGTTATTGAAGTAAACATAGTAAAGATAAGGAGACATCAGTTTATGAATTTGACCCATATTATTGAGGGTGGGAGCGGAGGGCACGTAATCCCTCATCGTAACTCCTCATAAAATACAGATCAAACTTCAAACTGGTAAGTTCTCGTTTAATCTTACTATTTTACTTCGGAGTCACGTGAGTGATTCCGTGAAGATTTCAAAGCTCTGTGATTTCAAACCGTGTAACAGTTATTACTACATCACTGCCGAAGTCTTTGAGGGAGGAAGTGTGTTATCGTAATCAACCAATTAATCTGTTTGTAGAAAAACACAATGGTATGTTTTAACAATAACAACAAAGAAATTAAATTTCTCCCCTGGGCTTAAATTAAATATTTGCAGTCTGTAAAATCTTTCCTGCAAATAAAACAGGTTTTGCCAATGGCTTATTATAAAATTTCTGAACGGTCTTTCCCCCCACCATCCTGCTGTAGCCAGGATGTGGTTTATAGGCACGTCCATTCTTTTAGCCGTCGACGTGGATGCTGCCCTGGTGGAATGAACTTTGTACATGTTAGTTTTTATCCCAGCAGCTTTTAGCACCTGCTTGAGCCATCTCGAAATGGCTCGTCACCCGACCATAAGGTTTTTTATGACTGACCCACAAGGCTTTTCATCTCCCTCGAATATTTTGGTTGTGTCTATGTAGGATAATAGGGTCATGGCACATAACCGTATTTCTGGCGGGTAAGCCCGGAATTCCACGACTGGATTAGGTGTTCCTGGTCTGCTCTGTTTGATCATTCCCTCGATAACGACAGAGATCTGGTCTGGAGCTGTGAGCATGGTGTCCAGTCGCAATAGGTGTAGCGACTGGACCCTCTGCATAGATGGTTTCAGGTTGAGGGATCTGGCTGGTGGGCATCCCCTGAGATATGTCAGGACCACACTGACATCCCATATATGGGTGTACCTTGGTCTAGGGGTTAGAGTTGTAAATACCCTTCATTAGTTTGACCACCAGCTGGTGGGACCCTATGCCCTGTTGTCCTGGAGCTGGTTTTAAATAGACAGGCAGGGACATTCTAGCTGTGTTGATGGCTCTGAAGCTGTAGTCCTTCATTGTGGTGAAGGTTCGCCAGGAATTCCAGTACATTGGTGACTGTAGCGGTTGAGTAGGTGGTCCCTGTATCCAAGCAGTACTTCTCCCATTTTTTGATGCTGGACAAGTGCTGTTTTTTAGTGGATGTTCAGAGGGATGCTGACATGGTGTCGACGGTTTGTTATGATAATCACAGTCCCAGAAGTGGTTTGTGCAGCATCTGCAACCCAGGAGTTTGATTTTCTCATGGCACGGGTAGCTTGTGCCCAACACTGGGTGTTAATAACTCTGGGTAACTGGGGAATACCATTGGAGTTCCAACAACCATGTCATGGAGTATTTGGGAACCATGGCTGTGTAGGCCAGTCGGGTACTATCAAAATACCTGAAGCAGAGTCCATTTGTACTGTGCGTAGCCCCCGACTGATGAGGCAGAAGGGAGGAAATGAATAGAAGAAAAATGTCCCCAATCCAGCGTGAACGCATCTACCGCTGCTGTCTCAGGGTCTGGTTCCCAAGCGACATACATAGGTACCTGGTGATTTAGTCTAGTTGCAAATAAATCGATATCTAGCGTGCCATATTGCTTGATAACTTTTGTGAAAAATATATATTTTTGGGGTTTTAACATCCATTCGATGTTGTCATTAAATTTACGTGATCTGGTGTCTGCCACTGTATTTAGCTTACCTGGTAGGTAAGTTACTGATAGCCAAATATGTCTTTGGACACACCATTGCCAAATTGTATTGACCAACTTGTCGCATGATACCGATTTTATGCCGCCCATATGGTTAATGTAGGCCACCACCGTAGTATTATCTATTTATAACCGTACATGCAAGTGATGCATATTTATGTATATGCTTTTATAACCATATAATAACCATATAACAATTACAGCACGGAAACAGGCCATCTCGACCCTTCTAGTCCGTGCCGAACACATAATCTCCCCTAGTCCCATATACCTGCGCTCAGACCATAACCCCTCCATTCCCTTCCCATCCATATAACTATCCAATTTATTTTTAAATGATAAAAACGAACCTGCCTCCACCACCTTCACTGGAAGCTCATTCCACACAGCTACCACTCTCTGAGTAAAGAAGTTCCCCCTCATGTTACCCCTAAACTTCAGTCCCTTAATTCTCATGTCATGTCCCCTTGTTTGAATCTTCCCTACTCTCAGTGGGAAAAGCTTTTCCACGTCAACTCTGTCTATCCCTCTCATCATTTAAAAAACCTCTATCAAGTCCCCCCTTAACCTTCTGCGCTCCAAAGAATAAAACCCTAACTTGTTCAAACTTGTTTTAAACCATAAAAAGTCACCCAAACATCTCTAGATAATTAATGCCCAGTGTAAGTGGTAACGATGATTCTGGGTTAGTCCATCTACTACTTGTGCTGGATATAGAGTTAGGTGCTCCCCAGTCTTCAGCACTGGCATCTGTTTGGATAACTGACGTAGGGTTAGTGATGATAATAGGCTGAAACTATGTCAAACATTTTTTGCCCACCACTGTAGTTCTGATATTACTTCAGTGGGTAACTTCATGAAAAGATCATAATGACCTATATGTCGTTTTTGGTACAAAGGTCCGAATTATGTAGCTGGAAATGCTGCTACCATTATCCCAATTGCTCTGTTACTTGTCGAGTAGTTGGTTGTTTAATGACCATTAAATTGTTGTACGATTGTGCCAATTCAACTATGTTGTCTCTTGGCAATGTTACAGCCACGTAGACTGAATTAATTGTGAAGCCCAAGTAGTCCAAGGCTAAGTAGGATGGCTTCAACTTAGATTTATCTGGATGCAAGCCAACCCCAGGGTTTCGAATAACTGTTTGGTAGCTGAACAGCTAACATAGTCAAATTCATGGTCTTGCCTACCATTTAGGATATCATCAAGATATGCCATGACAATATGTTTTTGTCTTCTGAATATTGCCAGAGCTGGTTTTAGTGTCTGGGTGACACTGTTGGGCTGATGTGAGCCCATTGGGCAACACTTTAAACTGCTATAGCTGCCCCATCCAGTTAAGTTTCAGGTATCTGCGATGGTCCTTGTGAATGGTACTAAATGGTAAACATCTTTAAGATGAATTCTTGCCATGAAGTATCCTTTGGAATTTAGTTGTTTGGCAGTAACAACCAGTTCCATTTTGAAATGTATATAGTTAACAAACATATTTAGTGAAGTTAAGCCAATGATGATGGGACATCCGCCATCTTTTTAGGGTTTAGTGAATATATTTGATACGAATTGCAAGGGTTCAGGTTTCCCCATGATACCCTTTGTAATTAGTCTCACCAGTTCAGCTTGTCCCTCTTGTTTCTTTAACGGAGAGAGGAAAAATACCCTCTGGGGTGAATGTTGACCTGGTGGCAATTTTTCTAGTATGAATTGTATTCACTAATGCCATTGAGTATATACTGATCACTCGTGATAGACTCCCATGTGTTAGTATGCTCTATATACTGGTAGGAACCAGACCCACCTACCTCCATGGTTATGGGTATTCTTCTGTTTCCTGCCGGTCCAACGAGTGTTGCACGTTGTCTGACTTGGCGGTGACGTTGGGGGGTGGCACATTTTCCATGGGGTCCGCTCTGGGCCCTGGTCTAAATAAGACTTTCGGTGATAGATGCGGACTCCGAGCTTTCATCAGTCCGATATGGTAGTCGTTGACTGATGGATGCGATGGAGTGCTGCTGCGTAGGAATTACTGTTTTTGGTTACTCGTCCCGGCCCTGCCCTCATGAGCTGAAAGTTTTGCAAAACCTCTTGCATGTCCTTCATATGCTTTGTGAGGTTTTTGCCACAGAGCAGTGGGTCTGGCTCAGTGGCTGGGGTCTTATGACTTGTTTACGAAGGTTGTGGTCATCTCCGTATTTGTCCATGGAACGAGGAAAAAACGATGTGATGGCTGTCGTCAGGCTTTTAACGGCCTCCTGCATGTGGGGTTTTCATGTAGCTGTCCACCACACACCACACCTAGCAGCTCTTCCTGTTCCTGCACCCCTTGCATACTCCCGAGATCTTCAGCCATTGCCCCTGTTCTTGACCAGCCCAGTCCTGGTCACCAAAGCTATCCTCTGGAAAGGAGGAAGCAATGGACAGTGCACAAGGCACTATGGAGGGAGAGCCTGACCCCCTCTGCAAGAGCGCCCCTCCTGGAGTGCACCTCGCTGGAGCTCCTGCTCCAAGAGCCGCTCCATGTGACTCAGGCGGCTGTCTCTTCCCCACCTGGGTGGAGATACGTCCCCGTCCGATAAGTCGGAGCCTCCGGCCGGAACGCCTCTTCCTGGGCTTTTACATCCAGCCCACAGCTGAGGCGCTAGCGGGGCTGGGCTCGGTCACGGTGTTGGGGTAGCGGACCGCCCGGTAAGCGGTCCTACCGCCTTGTTTCTGCCCCCGCGAGATGAAACGCTCCTCCGTGGAGTGGAGCGGGGGCAGGTCTGTTCAGGCGGCTGTCTTTCCTCCCATGCGGGTGGAAAGATGTCCCGTCCGATAAGTCGGAGCCACCGGCCGGACGTCTCCGTGGCGTTACATCCAGCACGCTCCTTAGGCGCTAGCGGGGCTGGGCTCGGCGTGGTGTCGGGATAGCGGAGGGCTGGGTAAGCCCCCGCGATGGAAAGCTCCTCCGTGCAGTCGAGCGGGGACAGGTCTGTTCCGTTGCTGCCCCCCCTGAAGGAAGGCTCCTCCATGGAGTCGAGCGGGGACAGGTTCGTTGCAGAGCCTTTCTTCTCTGCCGGACAGCAGAAGGCTCCCTGTGAAGGAAACCAACATCAGCCGTTCTTTCACCTCCATAGCGGGAGAGCCCGACTCCCGCTGTGCCGCTGTTGCTCTGCTGGACGTAATGCCGCGCATGCGTGCTGAACGGGTTCTTCACGGAATCACTAACGTGACTCCGAAGTAAAATCCTATATTTATGCACAGGCAAAAATGATGCAAAAATGCCACATGCTTTATTTATATTTAAATGAAGAATTAAGTGGGGTATGAAACTACTAGGGTCATCTTTAGTTCTATACTGGGAGAAATCGAAAACCAAGTAAAGGTCATGAATTTATTTTACGTATTCTTTACATTAGTTTACGGCTTTCCTTCATATTAGTTAACGGGTTTTCCGCAATTATCATCACATTTAGATAATAGATTATTAGCACCAACGGCTAGAACACTACGCTGTCCAAAAATATTGCATCAGTAAAAAAAGTTACATCTGGATATAAAACTCACAAAGAAAGAAATTATGGAATGAAAAAAAAGTAATGATAGACTTCTGTTTAGAACACAACATAAATTAGAATAAAGGCGATGCCATGGGTTTTAAATTGCACAAACATGTTTAAAAATTATATTTTGCATGCGTTTGCAATTAGATTAGTAATAAAAATGTTAGCACCAGTTGTCATTAAACAATGAAAAAGAGAGTAAATTCAAGGAACACATTTTAAGATGTAGAGAAATGGGTAAGGGAACAAGAGAATAAACGAGAATTGCACACATAAAAGGAAACTAATGATAACGTGACTGCAGAATAATTATTTTAAATATCAGAAAAACCTAGTATGAATGCTGGAGTTCTGAAATAAAACTGCAGGAAGTAATGATTATCTGAAATTGTTGAACTTAAATGTTGAGTGCAGAGGGCTATAACTTACCCAGAAGTTGTCGTTTGATCATCAAGCTGATAGTGCAGCAGTATTGGAGGCTGGGGCAAGAGGGATCACTCGGAATAACACAGATGATTTTTCAGCTGTTCATAGTGAGTGGTGACAGCCCTTTTCTGGATGCCATTACTTGATTGGAGCTGATACCAGTATGCCAATGACATTGAGCACACTGTCTTCAAAGTCATAAGTAAACTTCACAACTGACGGTGAAATCCATTCATTTGGAACGATTGTTCATAAATAAGAAAATAGAGATTATCAGTCAAGGGATAATTATAAATATTGATATTGTAATAAATTCAGATCATGGACCTCTCCTGATATGTATTCACGAAACAAGAGAAAGGAAGATCTGACAATGTGCAAAATATATCACTGATTCAGTATCAGCCATTTTACACTATTGGCAAAGATCAAAGTGAGCCATGCAATGTTTTTGGAAGAAAGTTTCAAGTGATTGGAGATTCAGTTACGGAGTTTGGTGTGCTCAACATAATTTACCATCAATTCATGTGTTAGATGGAAATTTGTGTGGGCCAAGTTAACCTTCATACCTGACCTCACCTTCATTGTGCAAACCATTACATATGGCATTCTAATTCATTAAAACTGCTCCAAGGAGTCACAGATGAATAGAAGAATGAAAGAGTAGGGCGGTCACGGTGGCGCAGCGGTAGAGTTGCCGCCTTGCAGCGCTTGCGGCGCTGGAACCCAGATTCGATCCCGACTATCGGGTGCTGTCTGTACAGAGCTTGTACGTTCTCCCCGTGACCGCGTGGGTTTTCTCCGATCTGAGAACCCTCCAGATGTACAGGTATGTAGGTTAATTGGCCTGTACGTGTAAAATTATCCCCAGTGTGTGTAGGATAGTGTTAATGTGTGTGGTTCGATGGTTGGTGTGGACTCAGTGGGCCGAAGGGCCTGTTTCCATGCTGTATCTCTGAACTAAACTAAATGTATCTGAACAAAATGTTGGCCATGAATACAAGACTGACAGAAATAGATGTATCAGAACATAAAGTTGGCATTTCAGCCACTTTAGCCATCCACAAATTATCAGATTATGGTTAAAATGTGGCTTCAACTATTTACATCTGTCTTGCCTCCATCCCCCTAGGACCTTCCTTAATAAAAATCTATCATGCTAAATTTTCCGAACATCAAAACACTGTGAACACTAGCTGTGTGGATAAATCATTACCTTTTTGTTGTGACACAGTGACCCGAGTTCAATCCTGACCTTCCGTGCTGTTGGTGTGAGGTTTGCATATTCTCCCTGTGAATTAATGGATTTTCTTTTTAGTTTAGTTTAGAGATACAGCACGGAAACAAGTCATTCAGCCCACCTAGTCCACACAGACCAGCGATCGCCATACTCCAGCACTATCCTACACATTAGGGACAATTTACAATTTTTTTTTACCAAAGCCAATTATCTTACAGACCTGTACGTCTTTAGGGTGTGTAAGGAAACCGGAGCACCCGGAGAAAACCCATTTGGTCACAGGGAAAACGTGCAAACTCTGTACAGACAGCACCCATAGGCATGATCAAACCCGAGTCTCTGGCACTGTATAGCAGCAACTCTGCCGGTCCACCACCATGCCGCCCATTTCCTCCATGTGTTGTGGCTTCCTCACAGGACATGTAGGTTGATTAATTATTTGGCAACCGTTAATTGCTCTTATAGTAGTAGGGGTTAGTCGTAACTGAAGGACAGGGATGTGTGGTTGGGTTGTTGTGTGGGTGTGATTGATGGGAATGTGGAAAAAATAAAAGTAACTGAGATTAGTGTAAAAGGATGCAGAGGCATTGTGGGCAGGAGGGCCCATTTCCATGCTGTTTGACTGATGTTTATGTCAATGCCTTCATGCCAATAATATTCCTAATTGAAATAGCAGAATATTAATAAAGAGGTGATATGCAATCGTCGTATAAATCATTAAACCATGAAGCACATCTACATAATTTGGAAGACCTATCTGATAGTGATCGTTGCCATTAACCCTGCAAAGTCTAGACTACATGTGCATGACCATGCAATGTGTTGAACAATTGGCAGCCTACATACAAGGAAAAATATTACAGTTGTCCAGCAAAACAAAAATTGCTGGAGTAACTCAACTGGTCAGGAAGCATCTAGGGAGAGACTAGACATTTCAGCTAGGGATGCTTCTGCAGACTCATTATTCTACCAGATTCAGGGAATAGTCAATCAATAGTCAATAGTCAATAGTCAATTTAATTGTCATTTGGACCCTTTGAGGTCCAAACGAAATGCCGTTTCTGCAGCCATACATTACAAACAAATAGAACCCAGACACAACATAATTTACATTTTACATAAACATCCATCACATCCCTGTGATGGAATGCCAAAAAAAACTTATCTCTCCACTGCACTCTCCCCTCCCCCCCCGATGTCAGAGTCAAAGTCAAAGCCCCCGGCTGGCGATGGCGATTGTCCCGCGGCCATTAAAGCCACGCCGGGTGGTGCGAGGTCGCACACCGGGTCTTGGTGTTGGAGCCCCCGGCGTGCGCTCGCAGAGTCCCGCGGCCATTCCAAGCCGCGCGGGGCGGTGATGTTAGGCCCCGCACCAGGAGCTCTTCGACCCCGCAACTCGGGCGGGAGAAGTCGCCGTTGCAGGGGCCCAGAAAGGCGGTCTCCCTCCAGGGACCCGCGGGCTCCCGGCGCCGACGTCCGCAGACCCGCAGTAGCAGCCTCCAACTCTCCGGAGGTCGGGCAGCAGCAGCAGCAGCGCTCCTCCACCACTCCACCCGCTCCGGACTCGGCCAGCACCACGACGGTGACGGTGAGTCGTCGGCACCAGAGTCCCCGGTCTTCTTCTGTTGGAGGCCGCTCCTCGTTGCAGCCCCAACGACAACGGAGACCCGACAAGACAAGGTCGGGTCTCCCGTGCAGGGAGAGATTTAAAAGTTGCCCCCTCCCTCCCACCCCACCCCCCCCCCCCCACACACACACCCCCCAACAAAAAAATAACAAAAACTACATAGAAACATAGACAGAAAATAATAAAAACGCGGACGGGCTGCAGAGGCCGCTGCTGACCAGAGTCGGCCCGGCGAGCCGGAATGTTTATATCCAGCTGTTGTCTGCCAACTAAACCATCCTATCACCAAATAGAGAGTGGTCCTGAAATACCATCTACCACGTTGAAGACCCTCAGACTTTAGAGGCCCTGCGGCGGCCTGGGTCTTGGCTGGATCAGACGCAGCTCCAAGAGGCCACGTGCGTGGACCGGGCGTGATCTGTAGCTGCACGGAGTCATGGAACACGTGGAGGACACCTGCAGCATCACCAGGGGCACGGGCATTTATGGCCAGGTTAAGAACTCTTCTCGTATAACAACTAGGACTTAAAAATGGTACTAAACCATGGTGATTATTGTACACTGTCTCAGGTGTTACTCTTAAACACTTGTGCTGAATCCAAGATGAGCTTATGTATGGTGATACAGTCACTGAATTGTATGCAAAAAATAATTTAACTGCATCTCGTTACATGTGACAATAAAAGTACCATTGAACCATTGATCTACTAGTGGCTACCAGAGGAAAACCAAACTCTTGGGCCTAACTAATTTTCCAGTAGAGAAAGGTGGAAGGAAAAATAAACAAATTTAAATGCCCCCCCCCCAAAAAAATAAAGTCAACATACTGGGTGGAACATACCTTACTAATTTGTGTCAATTGTATATCCAATTCTCTAGCTTTTTAAGTGGAACTCTTAAATAAGATTTTAACCAACTGCTGGAAACCTAACTCAATAATAGTTAAAACATATTTTTTTTAATGCTGTGAAACTAATTTACATTGTTGCTGGTTTCCCCAGGCGGTATATTGTCAGTTGGATGAATGGATTGGAAAGCAGAGTTAACAAAGCTGATGAAAGGCTTCACTCCATAGGCTGCTTCCACAGACATGGAAAGTCTTGACAAACTGAGCGAGGTGTCTTGCTGCTGTGTTGTAGGTTTTCCAGGAGACAACCTGTCAGATTAATATGTGGGGGGAAAAAAACGATACATCTACTCTTTGTGGTGAACAGTTATGGCAGAACAACGCAGGCAGAGAGAACAGGCAGAAGATTAAACTGCCAAGTGTAATTCAACATGACAGCACATGGATCTGGGAGTGGAGGGGGAGCGAGGGAGAGAGGGAGGATAGGAGGGGGAGAGGATGGAGGGAGGGGAGGGGAGGAGAGGAGGGAAGGGGAAGGGAGGGGGGAAAGAGGATGTTCACAGTGTATTGATACAGGGTAAAGTGAATAATGTTTAGTGCAAGGTAAAGTCCAATTAACAATAGTCCAAGGGTCTCCAATGAGGTAGATAGTAGGTAAGGACTGCCATCTAGACAAGGGAACTGAGCATGCAGACTTGAGGTACTGTGCTGTTGGTCAATGAGGGGGAGATGTTGCTAATCCATTGTGATTGAGGTCTGCTGATGAGGATCCAGTTGCCTGAGTTTGAAGGTGAGTTTGGAAGGGATGATGGTATTAAATGCTGCACTGTTGTTGATGAACAAAAGCCTGATATATGCATTTGTGTTGTCCAAATGGTCCAGCAGTCTAGTGTCTAGTGTATAAAATCATGAGCGGAATAGATCGGGTAGAGAGAGAGTCTCTTGCTCAGAGTAGGTGAATCGAGAACATAGATTTACAGATAGATCAACAACAGATGCAAACTTGCTAGCTCTCAGAGTCATAGAGTCATAGAGTTATTGAGTTGTGGAAACAGACCCTTCGGCCCAACTTGCCCACACTGGCCAACATGTCCCAGCTACATTAGTCCTACCTGCCCACACTTGGTCCATATCCCTCCAAACCTGTCCTATCCGTGTACCTTTCTAAATGTCTCTTAAATGTTGGAATAGTCCCAACCTCAACTACCTCCTCTGGCAGCTTTCTCCATACACCCACCACCCTTTGTGTGAAAATGTTACCCCTCAGATTCCTATTAAATCTTTTTAATAGATTTCATGTACTCTGGGCAGGAGACTCTGCATCGACCCAAAGACTGTGTGCATCTTGTCCTTGTCCTCAATTAATACCACCTCCGCCATTACACTACCTCCAGAGACAGTATAACATGTGCCTGTTGCAGAAAGAGGTTTAAGGGATGCCATAGGATCTTGCCCTGAGCTTATGGCAAAGCTGGCAGGCTGCTTTTCTTCATAGATGAAGATAGAACGTTGAAAACCTAAAGTACAACATTGAAATGCTGCAGATTCTAGAAACAATGAATATGTTGGAAATGCTCAGTGGGTTAGAGAGAAGGTAAACAAAGTCAACATTTCAGAATGGAATGGAAGCTTAAGTTCATGTTTGCAGACAGAACATATTATGATAAGTGACCTCCCTAGCATTGGGGGGCCAGATCACATATTGGATGACTACTTTGCAAAGAACCTCTGATCACTCAAAAATATATGATTCCTGTGCCTTAATTCTCGGTCTCTATCCAACATTGAATACAAGAGTTAGATATCATATTGCAGTTGTAAAAAACATGTTGGATAGGCTCCACTTGCAGTCTACATGCAGTTCTCTTTGCCATGTTATATGAAGAATGTGATTAAGCTAGAGAGGATGCAGAAAAGATTCAAAACAATATTACGATAAATGAGGGATTGCGTTATGAGGAGATATTGGAGAGGCTGGGACTATTTGCCCTGAAGCATGGGAGATTCATGGTCAATCTTATGGAGATTTATAATATCATGAAGGACAGAGATATGGTGCATAGTCACCATGTTTTTTTCCCAGGGCAGAGTATTCTAAAACCTGAAGGCATTTGTCAAAGTTCAGAGAGAAAAGATTTAAAATGGACCAAACGGGCTTTTTTTCACACAGACGGCCGTCGGCATGTGGAACGAACTGCCAGAGGAAGTAGTGGAGGCGAGTACAATTTTACTCTAAAAAGCATTTGGACAGGTAATTGGATAGGAACAGTTCAGAGAGTAATGGTCCAAATGCAGGCAAGTTCAAGTATGCACTTTGGTCGGCGTGGACAAATTGGGCCGATGGACCTATTTCAAAGCTGTAAATAATATGACCCAAATCATTTCATAGATAGCTTGGATACAAAGTGGGTATCTTTCAGAGTGGCGGCGTGGCCCTGGCTGCAGCGGCTTACTGGCAGTCCCGTTTGTTTGTGTTGTTTATTTTGTTTTGGTTAGTCTAGTTTTTGGTTTTTTAGTTTTGTGTTTTGGGGGGGGGGGTTGAAACGGGGTTTGCAGTCTCTCCCCGCGGGGGAATGCGACTTTTTTGTCGTATTCCTCTTCTCTGCCTCCGTCTGCGCCGAGGCCTAATGGAGCTGACGACCTCGAGGCTCCGGAGGCATAGCCCGTCAGGACTCACCCTGAGCTCGCTCCCGTGAGGGTGGTCCGGCTCAGGGCTGGCCCGTGAGAGGTTGGGACGCTCCCGTGAGGGCGGCCAGCCCGAGGGTGGAACGAGGCTCCCGTCAGAGCGGCCGAGCTCGGGGAGGTGCGGCGCTCGCAGCCCGAGGGAGGTTCGGCGCCCATGTCGGGGCGGCCCGGCCCAGGGGAAAAGCGATGCCCAAGTCGGGGCGGCCCGGCCAGAGGGAGAAGCAACGCCCAAGTCAGGGCGGCCCGGCCCGGGGAAGAAGCGACGCCCATGTCAGGGCGGCCCGGCCCGGGGAAGGTTCGGCGCCCATGTCGGGGCGGCCCAGCCCAAGGCTGAAGACGGTACGGTACTCACGTGAGGGTGGCTGGGACGGTGTTCTGGTGGTGGTGGCCTGAGTCCGGGGTTCGGCCGCGGGCCAGCGGCTGCGTCTGCAGGACTGGTGGGCGGCAGCTTCAACCACCCCGGGTCAGGTGTTTGAGCCGCGGGACTGATTTATAACATCGCCCGGGGGGTATCACCTCAGCGCAGAGGGAGAAGAGGAGGGAAGAGACTGCAGACCTAAGACTTTTGCCTCCATCACAGTGAGGAGATGCTGGGTGGACTCCCTGTGGCGGATGTTAATATGTGTTTATTGTTGTTTTTATTGTATTATATGTATGACTGCTGCAATTTAGTTCAGACTTCGGTCTGAATGACAATAAAGGCTATCTAATCTAATCTATATAAAATGCATCTTTTTCTTTCATAAACTCCTGTTCCTCATGCACTTTTCATCCCAGTTGACAGTTGCTCATCGTGTAGTTAATGGGCGAATTTGTGTTCTAATGAGGTTAGGCTATGGTCAGACTGTAGGTCAAACCACACATATTGACATAGTTATGTTGAGGACCGCAGGGGTCAACAGGGTTGCTCCAAGTAAATAAGTAATTATTTCCACATGCTAATGATCGTTCCATTGCAATAACATTGCATCATTCTTTCTTTTGCAAACTTTTCTACGTAAATGGATTCTGAAGTGGAATCATGAACCGTATCATCAACAAGTAGCCCGAGTCATGAAGTAATTTAGTTTATTGCGATGCTTCAAATGCTGGTGGCACAGCAGATTGGCACAGTGGACCGCTACAGATTGAAAACACCACTATTAACATGGGCCACTGACTACTTGATTGCTGTTCATGATCACAAACGCTGAGGGAGTAGGCTCTCATTGATTCCAG
Source organism: Leucoraja erinaceus (assembly GCF_028641065.1). Classification (NCBI taxonomy): domain Eukaryota; kingdom Metazoa; phylum Chordata; class Chondrichthyes; order Rajiformes; family Rajidae; genus Leucoraja; species Leucoraja erinaceus. The sequence goes on from NC_073379.1 coordinate 87,615,126, forward strand.
TATTGGGTAGAGATGAATCTGACACTTGCAAAGTGATGTCAATGGAACTGTGCACCTCGGGAAGAGCAGCAATTCACATAAAACCTTGTGTGTACTTCACCCACTGCTTTCTGTCAGGAGGAGATAATTGGTGTAAAGCTCTCTTACAATAAAGAATGGTTGTGACCTCCCTTGCACCATGTTGGCTGTCAAAATGCTGCTTTATCCTGGAGGGAATCTGACATATTAATGTACATAGCCCAGAAGGTCACTGGCACTGCACTGTTGGTGTCGCTGCTACATCAGATGGCAAATTTCAATGAGAATGACCTTACTGACGTCCAGACATCTTACACACTCTCATACAGGTTGGAGAATAACTCTCCGATTGCTCTGGGCCGCACTGTGGTGCAAGTGGACAGCTCTGCCACTTCACAGCTTCAACTACCACAGTTCAATCCTCACCTTCCTTGCTGTTTATGAGGAGTTTGCATGTTCTCACCGTGACTGTGTGGGTTTTCCCTGAGTACTCTAGTTTTCTCCCACTTTTAACAAAAGACATGCAGGTTGGTGGATCAATTGATCACTACTTATTGTCCACCAGGGTGCAGGTGAATGGTAGGATCTTACTGAGGATGCACAGTTTCATTGACATTGTTTTGCAAGTATCAGCTGGGAGAACAAGTTACTGGCAAATAGGGAATAGTCTTTTGACATTTCCACCTCTGTAAAAATGGCCTGATGCTCTATCCTATCTAAACCCTAGTAGTACCGAAGACTGGGGAATAGCGCCGTCTCAGTGAGCCGAAGGGCATGATTTGGTGATGTATGTGTAAATAAAATAAAATATGTGGAAGATTGGGATTGATGGGTTTCATCAGAGAGTCAGCATTGAGATGATAAGCCAAATTGCCTCCAAGGATCCCAACCTGAAACATCATCTATCCATGTTCTCTAGAGATGTTGCCTGACTTGCTGAGTTACTCTAGCACTTAGTATCTTTTTTTTTGTAAACCTGCATCTGCAGTTTCTTGTTTCTACATTTTGACTGGCTTCCTTTTATGTTGTGAGAAATGTGGCCTCCTGTTGGGAGCTGTACTTTTCCTCCTCTTCATTGTCATTCTCCTCTCTCTCCACCTGCCCCCTTTATCTAATGATGCTGTGTTACACTGTGAATGTCTCCTCACACACCCATGCTGAGAAATAATTGGTTGGTGCAACATCCTTAAAATCACGACAGTTTTTAACACCTGGTGCAGTGAGTCCTGTAGAATTTAGTAACTACAAAGAAATCTAGAAATTGGCAAACATTTATAAAATTGGGATAACAGCCAGTAACTAGATTAGGAATCAGCAACCAACCTATAAATGAATTAGATTATGCTTTTAATTAATTCTGGCATTGGTTCCTCCAGTTACTGAATGTGTATTGAACAATATCTGCATGTTTTTAATGTTAGTGAATACCAGATTATAAAGTCAATCAATGGTTTATCATCTGTTGTGGAAATATAATCCAATGCACTTTTTTTTTTAAAAGCCATGCATAACTTCTGCTAATTTAATTCAACAGTAAGCAATATTATGATGCCTACTTTTACCCAGCGAAAAGTATTTGCTTTCAAGTATTTGGCTCCAAGACACTACATAACGACCCTTTGATTTGTGCTGGGACTTCTTTTGTTTGTGATATATATGTGACTAGGACATAGATTTTAGATTTTAGAAATACAGCATGGAAACAAGTATTTTGGCCTGCCGAGTCAATGACGACTATCGATCACATGTTTACCCTAGTTCTATGTTATCCCACTTTCTCGTCCATTCCCTACACATTCAGGGCAATTTACAGAGACCAGTTAACTTACATCCTACACATCTTTGGGATGTGGGAACACCCATGTAATCACAGCGAGAACATTAAAACTCTGCACAGCCAACACTTAAGGTCAGGATCGAATCTGTGTCTCTAGTGCTGTGAGACAGCAGTTCTACCAGTTATGCTGGTCCTCCAACGCAATATTCCACCTCTCCACAAATTCCAATATACACACACAAACACACACACACACACACACACACACACACACTCACACACACACACAGTCTCACACACACACATGTACACACACAAACACACTCACACATTCACGCTCACACACACTGGCTCACACACTATATATATGACAGTAAACATTCTTGAATCTACTCACATGGCTGAGCGCAGCCTCTCCACTGTGGAGCTTGTGCAGTCAGTGGCACTTCAGCATGACTCAGCGTGACCTCTGCACTTACCGGAAATTACACAATCAGCGCGACCTCTGCACTCACCGGACATTACGCAATCAGCGCGACCTGTCCACAGTCGGACCTAATAAAGCAGTTATTACTTCCAAACACAGTCGGACCTAATAAACCATTTATTCCTTCCAAACCCAGTCGGACCTAATAAAGTATTTATTTCTTCCAAACACAGTCAGACTTTAATAAAGCCAAGTCGTCAAGTTTATTCATCACAAACACACACGAGATGTGCAGTGAAATGAAAAAAGCATTGCAGTTTCAAGCACAGGCAGGGCAGCAGGCCAAGCAAACTCATGGCATTGTCATTAAGGGCTAATAAATCATTTATTTCAAGTACATTGCAGACTCACAGTTCAATTAATTCACAGCTTAAAATGACAGTCGTGGCCTCTCCCTCGCGATCTTGCAGACTGACTGTCATATCCAGGCAGCCGGGGTTTGTATAGTCCTGCCCCCCCCCCCCCCAAACTGGAAGGGGCTTGACCTTCATCAAGGTGATTGACAGGCGAGAGGTTAAATCAGCTGATCTCAAAGTTTTTTAAACACTCATAACCTTTTTATTTTTAATCGATGGGAAAAATCTTCAGGGCTGGCTCAGCGGAGGAGGACTGTGAGTAAGATGGCCAAAAATCACAGCGATACAGGGTAGCGTTTTTTCTAAAATCAATATACCGCGCAGACAGGAAGTGGTCAAGATGAGACTTTTAATTAAATAGATGTCAGATCCAGATTCAGATTCACATTCACATTTATTGTCACATGCGCCAATTAAGGTACAGTGATATTTGAGTTACCATGCAGCCAAAAAATTAAAAGAACACCACACAATAAAAATAAATGATAGAACTTAACATAAACATCCACCACAGTGCTCACTGTGATGAAAGGCAATAAAGTTCAGTTAGTCTTCCTCCTTTTGTTCACCCATGTTTGGGGCCTTGACCCTCCGCTGTCGCCGCTATGATGGCCCGATGTACATGCCCTCTCATCGGGATGATCGAAGCTCCGATGCCGAGACGGATGGAACACACTTGGAGAGCCCAAATCAGTCACTTTCTTACAGGAGACGGCCATAGGCAGGCCGGCAGTTGGAGCTCTTCTCTGGCGATCCCTGGCAAGGGATCCCTGGCTCTGGTATGATAAAGTCCACTGCACTCCTGCTGGTAGAAGCTTCACATACCGCAGCTTCACGATGTTAAAGTCAGCAGGCCGGCGGTCGGAGCCTTTCTTCAGGTGCCACAATAGAAGTCCAGGCCTCGCCTACTGCTGAAGCTCTGGGCCTTCTCCGGGAAATGCCACTTCAATCCAAGTTATTAGGCCATGAGGGAGGACAAAAATGCGACTCGGAGAAAAGTTGCATTTCGCCGTGGTAAGTGACTGGAAACGGTTTAATCCTATTATTCTGGAACATGACTGCCTGACTCTTACACTCAGTGTCATGACCATTGTGGAGGGTTTGGAACGGGTACAGAAGAAGTTTATTCGAATGCTGCCTGGGTTAGAAGGTATTAGATAGATGTGGAGGTTGGACAAATTTGGATTGTTTTCATTGGAGTGTTGGAGGCTGAGAGAATACCTGGAAAAGTATATAAAATTATGAGTGGCTTAGATGGGATAGAGAATCAGAACCTTTTTCCCAGGATGGAAATGCCAAAAGACTAGGGGGCTTAGTTTTTTTTAAGGTGAGAGTCCTAGAGTTATACATCATGGAAACAGGCCCTTTGGTCCAACTAGCCCCATCTACACTCAAACCACCTGCCTGTGTTTTGGCCCATATCCCTCTAATCTGTCCCATCCATGTACCAGTCCAAATGTTTCTTAAACTTTCTGATAGTACCTACCTACTTGTCTATTGTCTATTGTCTCTCCATAAATACATAAATATTTGAAGAGTTGCTGGAGGAACAGCACTTTGTATTCCGATTGGGGAGCTTACAACCCAGCCATATGAACATTGAATGCTCCAATTTTAGGGAACTTCTACAGTCATCTCCATTCCCCCTACCCCTTTCTTCCCCCACCCCCAACACTCCCACCCCCGACTCCCCCCCACCCCCCACTCCCTCCCTGTGAACTACGGATGACCTTGCACCAGTTTCTCCCCCTACCCCCCACTAGAAGTCTGTTAACTAGCTTCACAATTTAACAATTATGTATTCCTCAGCATTTATCTTGTCTTTATCCAACAATCTGTCTATCAAGGAGCCCCCTCACATGAGGTCATCTTTTGCTGGCCATGATTTGCACTGCTTCTTTTCACTTCCAGTTTTTCTTCCTCGTTCCACCCTGTGATTAGTCTGAAGAAGGATCCCAACCCAAAACAGAGATGCTGCCTGACTCGCTGAGTTGCTCCAGCATTTTATGTCTACCTTTCACATAAACCAGCATCTGGAGTTTTTTTTTTTTAGTTTAGAGATACAGTGCGGAAACAGTCCCTTGGGCCCAGCGAGTCCTCGCCGACCAGCGATCCCCGCACATTAGCACTATCCTACACCCACTATGGACAATTTTTACATATACCAAGCTAATGAACCTACAAACCTGTATGTCTTTGGAAAGTGGGAGGAAACTGCAGATCTTGGAGAAGACGTACAGCTCCGTAGAGACAGCACACGTAGTCGGGATCAAACCAGGGTCTCCGGTGCTGCATTCACTGTAAGGCATCAACTCTACCGCTGCGCACCTATAGAAATCCATAGTAACAAACTATTCAAGCTCCAGTCTGAAATATCTGTTACTGATCAGCTTTATGTTAATCCCCTACGGAGCTGAAAATAAAATACTGAATTACTTATTTTTTGAGGATTATGTTGTAATGAGTTATTCAAGAAATGCATTACCAAAATGCACGCATGATTATACGATTTAGAAAAGAATGGCAAATAATAATAAGCATTTACTCAAAGTCATGACTGGACTGTAAAATGGAGCAGCTGATATTTAGCAAGAAATAAATGTTTAATTATAATCTAGTTAACTGAAGCATTAATAGAATTTTCAAAATGCATTCTAAGTGTGAGCTAACAGATAAAAAAATAGTGCTTCCAGATAAAGTATATGACGTTTTCAATTAGTTGAGTTCTACGTATTATACACGGACCGAAAGTGAAGTTCTGAGCTATTAAACGTCAGTGTATCTGCCACTTGAATGGATTTAGCACCATTTATCAGAGCTCCCACTGTGCACTAGAGTAGAGATAAACCTGACTTTGCAGCACAGACCTGTGAACTTATTAGCTATATAGGCAGTGAACTGCTATAAATTCAACATACAGTGCAGAGGATGTTGATAATAAAGGCACTGAATACAGCACTTCGGTCACATGTCAGCTATCTAATTATCACCAATCAGCAAAGGAAACTAGGGTAAGTAAATGGTGCACTTATCAAACTGGTTCCAACATTACGTTGCTTCCGAAATATGCCTCAGTCAGACCCCTTGGGAAATATCAATGGACCAATGTCCTGGAATGTTAAACATGAAGGCTGTAAATGCACTATGTCATCTTCTCAATTTATACTTCCAGACATCTGCACAGCATCAATTTGCCCTGAAAGTCACCATGTGAACTGGAGATTAGATAATTGTGTAGGTCTTTATTCTTTGGAGCGCTGAAGGTTAACGGGGGACTTGATAGAGGTCTTTAAAATGATGAGAAGGATAGACAGAGTTGATGTGGATAAGCTTTTCCCCATTGAGAGTAGGGACAATTCAAACAAGAGGACATGACTTGTGAATTAAGGGACAGAAGTTTAGGGGTGACATGAAGGGGAACTTCTTTACTCAGAGAGTGGTAGCTGTGTGGAATGAGCTTCCAGTGGAATTGGTGGAGGCAGGTTTGATTTTATCATTTAAAAATTAAATGGATAGGTATATGGACGGGAAAGGAATGGAGGGTTATGGTCTGAGTGCAGGTAGATGGGACTAGGGGAAAATAAGTATTCGGCACGGACTTGAAGAGCCAAGATGGCCTGTTTTCTGTGCTGTAATTGTTATATGGTTATATGTTATATGGTTATATCAGCAGAAAGAAGGCACAGCTCTTGAAATGGGATGCTCAAAAAGGCAGCCAGCATCACCAGACACCCACACCACCCTGGCTATGCTCTCATTTCACTCCTGACATCAGGAAGAAGGTCTAGGAGATTAAAAATGGTAACATCCAGGTTCAGGAGCAGCTTCTTCCCAACAACCATCAGGCTACTGAACACTGCAAGCTCCAACTAAACTCTGCACTGCAGCGACATGGGGCATCTTTGTTGTTTTTGGCTTTGCACTATCAGTTGTTGTTTTTTACAGACTAAACTTATTTTTTGATGTTTATTATGGTGTTTACCGTGTACTATGTTTGCATATCTGTTGTGCTGCTTTAGACTTTAGAGATGCAATGTGGAAACAGACTTTTCGGCCCACCAAGTCCATGCCAACTTGCAATCACCCGATACACTAGAATTACACTAGGGACAATTCACAATTTACAGAAGCCGTTTAAACTACAAACCTGCATATCTTTGGAGTGTGGGAAGAAACTGGAGCAAACTCGCGTAATCACAGGGAGAACGTACAAACTCTGTCCAGACAGCACCCATGGTTGGGATCGAACCTGGGTCTCTGGTGCTGAAAGGCAGCACCTCTACCGCTGCACCACCATGCCGCCTGCTAGTAAAAATTTCATTGTTCCGTTTCATGGCACATGACGATAAAACACAGAATATCATTGTACTGTTTCAGGGCATATGACTCTTGACTCTCTAAAAGGACTGGAGTGTTAGAATTCAGTTGGAACTTCCTCATTGGTCCTCAGTAATTTTCAGTTTAGTGTGTTCAGTATTAGAATGGATGACGCAACTATAAGTCTACTCTTCTGATGTGCAATATTGCATTGTCTAATATGTATTTTGTGATTAATTGCAACAAATATTTAAAGGCCAAAAAACTGTGGACCAATGGCCTTAAGCATTGATCCTCCTGAATGTGCAAATGAGGAAGGACATTTTATTTCACTGATGCTGCAACATAGAAACTAGAAACATAGAAATTAGGTGCAGGAGTAGGCCATTCGGCTATTCGAAAGTTCAACCGCCAACCTGATCCGGTGATCATCCCTGTCAGATTCCGTACCAAGCTCTCTCCATACCCCTGATCCCCTATCTAGCCACAAGGGCCACATCTAACTCCCCTTAAATATAGTCAAAATCAACTACCCTCTGTGGCAGAGAGTTCCAGCAGATTTGCTGTGTGAAAAAAAGTTACTCTCATCTCGGTTTTAATGATTTCCCCTTGAAATCAAAGGTGTGACCCCTTGTCCAGGACTTCCCTAAATCGGGTACAATATTCCTGCATCGCCTGTCCAAAAAATTTTGTTTTTCTGGAGACAGAATCTGATCTCTAAATTCTATAGAGTATAAAAAAGTCTATCCAGGTCTTCTTCATAAACAGTCCAAAGTGCCAGGAATCAGTCTAGTTTACCGTCTCTGCACTCCCTCTATGGCAATCAGTCCTTCCTCAGACAAGGAGACCAAAACTGTACGCAATACTCCAGGTGTCAGTCACAGGGCAGATCTGTACTTCAGCAGTTAACCTCCCGGTCCAAGTCAAATCCTTTTGCAATGTAAGCAAAACGCTTTCAACTGCCTACAACCTGCATGGAGCAGGCAATAACTGATGTACCATGACACCCAGGTCTCACTGGATCTCCCCCTTTCCCAATCGGCCACCATTTAGATAATAGTCTGCTTTCCCGTTTTGGCCAAGTATCTGATTTATTCTTGTGCCCTCCTATCCTAAAGTTCAAGAACTTGCCGGTGTTTCCCTGTAAGATTCCACCAAGCTCTAGAGGTACAGCAGCTATCTAGAAGAATGCACAACCAAATTGTCAAAATTACATCTGGCTGATATATCAAATTTTAGCAGCTTTGCTGAGAAGAAAATGTTACTTGCATCATAATGATGCTTGAAATCAAACTAGTATCAGTATTAAGTAAATATTAGATCGTACTGGAAAACGTTTTTTTTTCTGGAGACAGAATATTGATTCTATTTTATGTTTAAAAATACACAGGACTAGATGTTAAAATTCCAAAGTGCCAAATATCAATTTACTCCCGATGGTGATGGGAGCCTTCTGCACTCACCTATGCTCCTCCGATGTTGAGAAAGGCTAGGCAGACACGTCATTGGGGTTATCAAGTGGGCACCTACTTTCATCGACGTTTCGCTGATTGAACCCACGACGTCTCCAGTAGGCTCAGCGGTGCATTCTGGTGTCCCAGAACCACCCCCCTCTGCATCTGTCTAGTCGGTTATTTGGGAGACCAAATGGGGTCTTTCCTCTTCAGCCAGAGCCACTGGCTACTCCGCTCTGCCACCCGTGATATTTATTTGATGGCCTGGTGTAGGGCTTATCCGCTGATCCCCAGGTCCTTCATCAGTCTTAAGGTAGATGTTGCCACGAATCCTTGACATCCAACTTCTTAAATGTTATTTTATAGGCACCACACTCCCTTTACTGCATATGGGAGGAATAATGTTGCATCTGAACTTTACCCTTCCCACATTTGAAATCATTCCTTTACTTTCTGATTTTCATCTATTAATAGGCCCACTCCCCCATTTCACATTAAGGAGGCTTTTAGATAGGCACAGATAGTTCCAAATAAACCTCCACTGATCGTTAAAATACGCGGCTGGTCATTTTCCCATTCAGATCTCCCCTTTCTTCATGTGGGCAGAGCTTTTACCCCACAAAAGGAATTACTTGTCAAAGTTAAAACAGAAGTGGGCAAGAGTAGCCACAGATATTGATGAAACAGACATTTGAAGTAAACAAAAGGACAAACAAAGAGCTGGAGTAACTTAGCAAGTCAGGCAGCATCTCTGGAGAACATGGATAGGTGAAATTCCAACTGAATGTCACCTATCCATGCTCTCCAGAGAAGTTGCTTGACCTGCTGAGTTACTCCAGCACTTCTGTCCAATTCTTCGATGCTGTTTCTTTTGAAACAGCTTTAACTTAGATGCTTTAACACATTGTAATTTGTATTCTGTATAATAAATCATGTCCAAAAGTTTTATAAACCAACCAGGCAAGATTTGGAGGGACATGTACTACATTTAAAATATTTGTGAAGCACACTCGTAAAATAATGAATAATAATCCTTATCCCTGTGTTAATTGATCCCAGCCCTCCAAGTCCATGAGTGAAACATGAGATGAATTGGTTGCTCCGATATTTCTCAAGAGTCTGCTGAACAACTTCTGATTTTGCAATATTGTGGTAACACAGTTTAACCCATGCTAAGAAGGAAGTTTTTCGTTGTATTCTAAGGAAAATTCATAAGAGTTTTACAGGATTTGTAATACTTCCACATATCTGACCTCAGTTGATCTAAGAAGAAATCTCAGGCTCTAATAGGAATTGCACCTCTCAATATCTACTAGCGACTAAATGCAGAATGCTTGGCAGAGACTGCTGACTGACTCTAAAATACACTTGATAGTACTTAGAAGTTACCATCAGAATATAAAGTGATTACAGTTTTCAGAAAAATATATATATTTGGCTAATGATTTGTACAGAGGATTGCATGGTTAATCCCTTTTTACCTTGGAAATACATGTCATCTTCTGCAGGTTCTGACAAGAATAATAATTGCTACCCTTTCTTTAATTCTTTAATTCTTTAATTTACACTTTCATTCTCCTTCCTATTCCTACACAGAATTTTCTGATCTCGGTCTCCTCCATTGTCAGAGTGAGGCTAACTGCAAATTGGAGGAACAGCATCTCATATTTTGCTTGTGCAGCTTACAGTGGTATGAATAATGATATCTCACACTTCAGGTAGCCCCGGCATTCCCTCTCCCTCTATCCCTACCCCACCCAAGTTCCACTAGCTTCTCATTTTCACCCTACAAACAGCTTACAATGGCCTGTTTCCTTTATCATCGTTACTTTTTTGCATATCTTTCAATCATTTTTCTTTATCTCTCCATATCACCGTCTATATCTCTCGAAGTCTGAAGAAGGGTGTTAGGCGCTCCCTCTGCTGGTGTTATGTGGTACTCACCTGTTTCTCTGTTTTCTCCCGAGTGCAGGCCTCGTGGCTGTGAGTCAGGATACACGGGTCTAAAGGCTCCTGTACCCGATTGGCCAAGCTGCATCATGTGACTCGTCCGAAGCTTAAAAGCAGAGTCTCCCAGCATTCTCTCTCTTCTTCGCCCTGCACAAGGCAGTGAGCACCACGGCTGGTGTGAGCTGTGGGGGGGTTCTGGCCACATGGCATAGGGGTTTATGTATCTTCCTCTGTACATGTTAACAAATATTAACTTGGGACGGATGAGGGTTGGCTTTACTGTTTTTGTGTGTTTGTTTCAGGATTACATATCTTTTAGGCAGGTTTAGAGTCTCTGGTCCAACGGCCCATCGCGTGGCTGGCTGGAGCAACTGTTAAAATTGTTTGTCAGTCCATTCACCTTCCTGACTGTGTTGTTTGATTCAGGTTTGGGTTTTTGTCCTCAAGTGAAGTAATTAAACTCTTTTTGAACTTGAACCTGGTTGTTGACTTATGTTACTCGGCTCTTGAAGTACCTGCTTTCGGGAGTCGTAACAAGGGTCTCGACCCAAAATGTCATCCATTCCTTCTCTCCAGAGATGCTGCCTATCCCGCTGAGTTACACCAGCTTTTTGCGTCTATCTTTGGTTTAAACCAAGAGTCAAGTCAAGAGTCAAGAGTGGTTTATTGTCATATGTCCCAGATAGAACAATTAAATTCTTACTTGCTGCAGCACAACAGAATATGTAATCATAATAAAGCATCTGCAGTTCCTTCTTACACACTTCCCTTTCATTGTTGAGCAACATGATGAGCCTTTCAGCAGAATAACAAATGTGGTCCCATTGTTTGCTTTCAATGCTTGGTTGGCGACTCAATGAGAATTTCAATGACAAAGGACAAAGGACAGACATTTATTATCACATACACCAATTGGTATAGTGAAATTTGTCTTGCCATGCCATGGGTCGACGGTGCAGCCTGGAGAAAAGCTGCCCCCCACCCCCACATAAAAAAGGCTAGAACTCCGAAAACAAAAAACTCAACTAACTAAAACTAAAAAAAGAGAGAAAAAACAGACATCTGCAGGCTGGACAGCCATACCCATACAGGACGTTGGTACAAGTTGGAGGCTTAATGGGCAAAAATACTGTAAACCCAGAAGGATGTCAGGACACCATTTAAAAACTGTCAACCTTTGTTTTTTTAATTACAGGGGATGGGAACAAGACAGCCCATCCTCTCCCAGGAGATGGGTTGGCATTTTGAAAATTTTAACAATTCTGACATTCTTTGATTCTTTGACCAGTTTGAAATTTTACTGTGGACAGCTCTGGCCTCATGAATCTTGACGTTGCAGCAATTAAAAGATAATCATACAGAGAAGGTAAATATTTTTCCAAATTACTTGCATGATTAGTAGCGTCTGGAGTGAGGCTCTATAAGGTGGTAGTCCGCATTTGGAGTACGGTGAGCAAATGTGGGTGCCATATCTGAGGAAGAATGTGCTGGATCTGGAGAGGGTCAAGAGGAGGCTTACAAGAATGGTCCCAGGAATGAGTGGGTTAGCATATGATGAGCGTTTGAAAGCACTGGGCCTGTACTCGCTGGAGTTTAGAAGGTTGAGAGGAGACCTCATTGAAACATACAGAATAATGAAAGGCATAGATAGAATGGATGTGGTAAGGATGTTTCCACTGGTGGGAGAGTCTAGGACCAGAGGTCATAACCTCAGAATTATAGGGCCCTTTTTTAGAAAGGAGGTGAGGAGGTGTCAGAAGGTGGTGAATCTGTGGAATTCATTGCCACAGTGGGCAATGAAGGCCAAGTCTGTGGATATTTTTAAGGCAGAGATAGACAAATTCTTCATTAAAACGGGTGCCCAGTGTTATGGGCAGAAGGCAGCAAAATGGCATTAGGAAGCAATGTTCTCAGATCCAATTTTTGTAATAGCCATATTGAAATTGGATCTCACCCTGCAGCATCTAAATGTCCATCTGAAAACCAGGGATCCTGTAATAAAAAAAGTTGTACGTCATCAAGTTAAAACTTTGTACCTCAAGGGGAAATGTAGACTTACGTTCTGGTGCACATAGACAGAGAAAGAATATCCTTGCCAATGACAATTTGCCATTTCTGGAGATGCACCACCTTTTTATTTTAATACAGTACCGATAGGTTGCTTTCATCTCATCTCAGCAATATATTTATAATTGTGGGAGGACAATCTGGGGCAAGGATGTCACCAACTCGGGCTATAAATCAGCACAAAGAGCTTCAGTGACCTGACCATGAACTATGTTATGTCAATTTATCAACAGTACATAAGATGGCTGGACAATGTAAGGAATACATTTTCCGTGATCTCCTGAAGATGACATAAACCTGGACTGATGGAATTACTGCAAAGATTAGTTTAGTTTAGTGATATAGTGCAGAAACAGACCCTCCGGTCCACAGAGTCTGCGTCAACAAGCGATCTCCGTACACCACCACTATCGTACACCTCGGGACAATTTTTCAGCTTTTACTGAAGCCAATTAACCTACAAACACACACGTCCTTGGAGTGTGGGAAGAAACTGGAGCACCCGGAGAAAACCCACGCAGTCACAGGGAGAATGTATAAACTCCGTACAGACGGCACCCATGGTCAAGATCGAACACGGGTCTCTGGTGCTGTACGGCAGCCACTCTACCACTGCACCACTGTGCTACCCACAGATGATACATACATAGAAGGTAATATGCAGATTCATTATGATTTCCTTTCCTTAAACCGTTCACATTATATAGGAAATTTGTAGAAATGAAACAATAAGTCGATCGTACTGTCGGGAAAAAAAAAAATCTAACAAAAACACTAACAGTTGGAGGGCACAATGACATATCAGATGATGTAAAAAAGACAGCTACCTGGACAAACACACTAGCCACTAGCCTCTCGAATGGTCGGCTCAGTTCCGTCACCCTTGCGGTGGTGGTCTTCCATGCTTGGTGAGCGATAAATTTCCAAATTGTCCTATTCATACTGACTCATCACGATCGAGTCAGCTATAAGATCGAGCGTGCCCAGACTGCGGGCCCAATACTTGGTCCTGTGGTTTTCGCTACTGGTGGGAATTTCTCCGTGGACGAGCCACGTAAAGACTCGAAATATACACTCGCTTAATGGGGGCGCCCCAAGAGTGTTACCAAATAGCCAAAAAGCCATCTTACAACACCATGGCTGAATTCATGCTGATTAAAGAGCTGTCCAACACAAATAGTGTGTTGCAAAATGCTCATGTACTGCAACGTACCCTGTCAGCACATTTAAAAATATTTTTGAATGTATTGAAATGAAGTGCAAATATTATTTTTGTAATGGTTCTCAAATACTTGTGAACAGTATTTTGGTAATGCCAAAAAGTACAACTAAGGCAGTAGAAGTACTGCAATTATTCCAAACCAAATATTATTATATCCAATGCAAAGAGGAACTGCATCCTTTTCTTCTGAGTGGAAAATTAAACACTAATTATGCAAAGAGGGAAGCTTTTATCCCCAAGATGATGGAGGGCTACGTAAAAAAAACATGACTCAAACATGCCTCCAATCTTCGCCGTTCTGGTGGTGAAATGGCAATGGACAACCAACTCGCCTTTTCATTTCTACAGGCTTTTAACCTCTTTAGACCTTTTCATTTCTCCTCTGTGCCTTTTTCTATGGGAAGTCCTCACCACCCAGTGATGACCCCTTCCCGTGTCTCCACGGATCCTCCTCCTTTTGATTCCCCCAGACGGCCTTTTAATCTCTTGAGACCTTTTCATTTCTAACTGTCAGCGTGACAACAACCGTCTCAACCTTTCCACTCCCCTTACCTACTCTAACTTCTCACTCACTGAATGTATAGCCCTCCGCTCACTCTGCAGCAACCCCAACATTATCATCAAACCCGCTAACAAGGCAATTGCCGTGGTAGTCTGGTGCACTAGTCTCTGAGGCCAGGCACCAACTCTCAGACACCTCCTCCTACTTATCCGCAGACCATGATCCTGCAGATGAGCACAAAACCATTATCTCACACACCCGTTTCTGACCTGGTGAGTTACTCCACTAGTTTTCTGAATTAATTTCCACATACCTCGACTTCATCCTATCCCCCAGGTTAAATTCCTCCCTACTTATGTGAAAGACACCTCACACGCCCTTCGTCTCTTCAATGACTTTCATTTACCAGGCCCCCACTGCCTCATCTTTACTATGGATATTCAGTCACTCCACACTTCCATCCACCACCAGGAAAGGCTTAAAGCCCCCCGTCTCTCCCTCCACCACAGAACCAGCCAATTTCCCTCGCCACCTAGCCCTCACCTTTCACCCCATCAGCCATCGCATACAGCACATAGTCCTCCCACATTTTCGCCACCACCAACGGGATCCCAGCACTCCATCCAAGGACACTGACAGTCTTTTCGGATGAGGCAGAGGTTCACCTGCATGTCCGCCAACCTCATCCACTGTATCCACTGTTCCAGGTGTGGACTCCTATATATCGGTGAAACCAAGCACAGGCTCGGTAAACACCTCCACTCAATCCACATAAACCTACCTGATCTGCAGGTTGCTAAACACTTTAACTCCCCCTCCCATTCTCACACCGACCTTTCTATCCTGGGCCTCCTCCATTATCAGAGTGAGGCCCAGCACAAATTGGAGAAACAGCAGCTCATATTTTGCTTGGGTAGCTTACACCCCAGCGATATGTATATTGACTTCTCTAACTTTAAGTAACCTTTGCTCTCCCTCTCTCCATCCCACCCTTTTCCCAATTCTCCGACCAGTCCGACCAACCCTAACCCTAACCCCCGATTACATATTATATTTGTTTGCTTTGTTGTTCTCTTCCCCTAGCTAACAATGATATATTCTACATTTTCCTTGAGCCTCATCTCTTTTGATCTCTTACACTTCCTTATCTCTGTTACTCCCTCTCCCGTGACACTCAGTCTGAAGAAGGGTCTCGACCCAAAATGTCACCCAATCCTTCTATCCAGAGATGCTGCCTGTCCCACTGAGTTGCTCCAACATTTTTTCTATCTTCGGTGTAAACCAGCATTTGCAGTTCCTTCCTACTCACTTCTTGGACTGATTATTGTAATATCATAATATGTCTAGGTATCTCAGAACTAATCTTCATTTAACATTTAACACTGGCCTGTTGGGATTCCTAAGCCCGGGGATCCTGTCACCAAAGCAAGGGAAGGATTTCAATATGAAGAAGTGTCTCTTAGTGTGCTCAAGGGCATACAAACAGATAAGGACTGGTGGCCAGCCAGAGTATTGGGAAGTTTATAGCTTTGACAAGTCCACAAAGGGACAAGGATTGACGGCAGGCCAGATGATCATGAAGTTTACAGCTTGTAATTTAAAAATTGTCGGGGTTTCAATGGATATATAAATAGTAATGAGGTGACTAAGGTAAGTGTGGATAAGGCCTCTATAGATTTAGGCTGGTGAATTAATTACAGGAAACAAAGAAATGCTTGATACATTAAATCATTTTGTTTTTGTTTCAGTCTTCATCATGGAAGATACTGCAAATATGTACAAAATAACCAAGAGGCTAATTTCCAACAACCTGGAGGAACTGGGGATAACATAGAACTAGTATATGGATCATTGGTCTCAGTGGGCTGAATGGGCAGTTTCCACACTGTATCTCTAAACTGAAAAGTAAACTAAATGAAAGTAAACAGTTCAATGACGAGATAAAGTATTAAAGAAATTCACAAGGCTAAAAGAGGAGTGAGTACCTGATGGACAGCATCAGATGGTTTTAAATATAGTGGACATAGTGGTTGAAATTTTTCATAACTTTCTAACTTCCTAAATGGCATCAATAGATTGGAAAACAGTAAATGTGGTTTATTTGTTTAAAGACGAGGAAAGAACGCTGGGAGCTATAGGCCGGTTAATATAACATCCATTGTTTGCAAGACATTAGAGTCAATAATCAAATAGGGAATAACTAATCATTTAGGAACACTGAATATAATGAAATCTACTCAACATGATTTTATGAAAAGTTATTCATGTTTGACAACTTTGCTTAGATTCTTTGAGGATGTGACAGGAAGAACTGACAGAAGGGAACAAGTGGATTTAATGTATTAAACTTCCCAAAGGTTATTGACAAGATACCACACTGGCACATA
This sequence comes from Leucoraja erinaceus, assembly GCF_028641065.1. Taxonomy (NCBI): domain Eukaryota; kingdom Metazoa; phylum Chordata; class Chondrichthyes; order Rajiformes; family Rajidae; genus Leucoraja; species Leucoraja erinaceus. The sequence goes on from NC_073379.1 coordinate 87,631,663, forward strand.
GATTACAAGGCCAAGGTTTTGGAGGATATGTGTTTGCATGGATTGAAAACTGGCTGTCACATAGAAATGTAAGAATTGGGACAAATGAGCCTTTTTCAAGCCCAAGGGATGTAACTAGGGGAGTAACTCAGCAGGTAAATAAGCATCTCTGGAGTGAAGGAATGGGCGATGTTTCAGGTCGAGACCCTTCTTCAGACTGATGTCAGGGAAGTGGCCCCCCTGACATCAGTCTGAAAAATGGTCTTGACCCGAAATGTCACCCATCCCTTCTTTCCAGAGATGCTGCTTGTCCCGCTGAGTTACTCCAGCATTTTGTGTCTACCTACGATTTAAACCAGCATCTGCAGTTCTTTCCTACGCATAATTATTGGAGTACCCCAGGAATTGTTTCTAGGCCCTCAATTATCCATATTTCCATTCATTATCCAGTGGAAGGAATAAAACGCAAATTTTCCATGTTTGCCGTTGATAAGAAAATAGATGTAAGGTAATGCCGTGATGAGAACATTGTGATATTTCAAAAGAATATAGATGGACTGGGTAAACATCTGGGAAATTGAATTTAATGTATGGAAGAGAGATAAGAGGGATCAAAAAGTAAATTATTATCAGTGGAGAGAGACGGCAAATAAGTGGTTCAGAAAGATTTGGGGTTCTGATGCACGACGAGAAAAATTAGTGAGAACATTTAACTTTATCATTGACTCTTCACAATAATGGCCAACAACAGAGCAATTTGGCTTTTATTGTGAAGGAATTGGAGTTCAAGAGTAGGAAGGTTTGTCACTGTTCTGAAAGGTATTGGCAAGACCAAGTGGAATAATGCACTCAGTTTTGGTCGCCTTACTCAATGGCATTGGAGGCAGTATATAGGAGATACATCAGGCTATAACTGGGATGACAGCGTTGTCCTATCAAGAGAGGCAAGAGAGTTTGGATCTGCACTCATTGGTGCTTAGAGGAAAGCAGAGTGACCGTATTCAAATGTACAAGATCCTAAGAGGAATGAAAGAGTAAATGTTGGGCCGATTCCATTATTGACAATGAGACAAACAAGCTGGAAAATAAGGGGCTAGTCATTTATAACTGAAGGGCGTGGAAATTTAGTCTCTCAGAGGCAGAGAGATTCTGGAATCCCCTGCTCCATGAGCGATGGAAGCCAGATCATTCGATTTATTTAGGGTGCAGATAGATGAATATTCATGTCATAAATTACAGGAGCAGAATTTGATCCATTATCTCCTCTGCCATTCAATCATGGCTGATCTATTTTTCCCTCTCAACCCCATTCTCGTGCCTTTTCCCCCATAACCCCTGACACCCTTAATAATCAAGAATCCATTAATCACCAATCTAACTATCAATCTATTCGTAGAATCATAGTCATGTAGTGTGGAACCAAACCCTTTGGCATAACTTTCCCACATTGGCCAACATGTCCCACCTACACTGGTCCCACCTGCCTGCATGTTGCCCATATCCCTCTAAACCTGTCCTATCCATGTACCCGTCTAAATGTTTCTAAAACATTGCGATAGGACCTGTCGCAACTACCTCCTCATTCCATTAAATTGAAAGACCAAGACCAAGACCAAGATCTATTAAAAGACCTGTGGGCTATCAGGGACTGGCAGAAAAGAGGAGTTAAGACTAGTATGTCAGTCAAGATCATATTGAATGGTGGGACTGGCTGGAGGTGACTGGAGGCTCTCTCCTTCTCCTTATTTTCCATTGTTCTTATGTTCTTGTACAGTAGGGATGATTCTTTGAGGTGCCTATCCTCATTTTCTGGATCCAGTTTATCTTCCCTTAACCACACACTTACTGCAGCAATTACTCATCAATCCATCTATTCCTCCCTCTTATCCCTCAAAGGTTCCAACCCCTGACGGCTTCAATATCCACATCTCCACTTTAATCTGTACCAACCCTTAATCACCCTAATTGCCCCGATGGTTCAATGGCACTTCATTTGTCACAGTTGTGATTAGAATGACAAACTTTATTTGTTTGTTCTACCCTCACTGACCTTACAACTTCCCAATACCTCTAGCCCTCACAGATCTTTGGTTTCAATTTGAACTTTGTCTTCCACTCCCTCATGCCTTCAACCATCCCACCATATCACAGTGTCTTTGATCCCCTTGGCGTTTCCAATACCCAGTTTTCCATGGATTAATCAGCCCCAGCATGCGGGAAATTTTCCAATGGTAACCGGCCACCATCTTTAAGAGTGAGGTATTTCCTCCATTATATACCTATTGGGAAGCTGACCACACTACCCCACCCCACCAATCGACAAGGCCCTGCACTGCATCATGGTGTTACATACTATGTGATCAGCTCTGGCCCCTGCCCGCCCCCCCCCATGCCCCTTTGATTGCCTTTAACCTGTGTCCCTTCCTAGATTTTTCCCTGATTTTACCAAAGCTATACATTAAATTTGTGTGAGTGCAGAGTTCTGCAGGTTTACAATATTCCGTATTTTTCCATGGAAAATTAACAACGCTGTCAAAGCATGAGCCAGTGGCCTGCCTATATGATGTGATTACTCATTACTGATTGGGGATTAATTATAAGATCATGGCATAAAAGTATGAAATATTGTACACTCACCTTTCCTGCAAGCATCCTCCTTCAAATCCATACATTTTAAATGATTCTCAGTATGCTATCCATAATGATAGTGAATACATGTGAGCAGCTGTGTTTATGTCTTCCCTCTATTGGCAAATAAATCATAATTGCTCTTAGAGGTATAAATTGGTCTGGCTTAATATGAACTGCAATTGATGCTCCTGCCAATAGCAAATCATTTGCAGAATCAAGGGAAAAGTTGACCCTTGTTAAATTCTGGGCAGACTTAACACGGGGCTCGGGTGGGGTGGGGGTATGAATAAGGTGAAAACAGCAGCAGATTCTCCTCCCCATCACCCTCTGTACCATGGTAAGGACACAGAATAAATAGCTTGGAACTGTACACTGGAAGGCAATCAGGAGATCAGTCAGAGGGAACTGATAAAGTATCCAAACAAGGAAAGACTACCATTATTTTAAAGTGGAGATGAAAAATAGTGTGCAAGAAACCAGCAGTCAAAAATAATGTCAAGCAGGGTAAGTCAATAAATATGATGCAAGTCCAGTTGACAAAGTGCCCTGCTTGGAGTTTTAATAAACAAATATTGCTGACACTTGGGTAGACAAAAATGCTGGAGAAACTCAGCGGGTGAGGCAGCATCTATGGAGCGAAGGAAATAGGCAGTGTTTCGGGCCGAAACCCTTCTTCAGACTGATTTTCCAGCATCTGCAGTTCCTTCTTAAACATTGCTGACACTTGCCCTGTTTGTTATTTACCTTATTAAGTTTATTTAACTCAGTTATTGCAGCTTCACTTCATTGTGAGTTCTTAGCAACAGAACGCAGAGTTGTGCCTCCTGCTATTTGACAGTCTACAGATGTTGATCCATGTCAGTTCTGCCAGAATTGCCAATATCAAGGGGCCACCTGGAAAGAAATTCCACGGGGACGCTAAGATCCATGGTGTGCTCATATTCATAAGGGATGTCCCCTGTGTGAACAGGAAGAGAATTTGACCCACTGAGCAAAATGGACTCTGCAGTGCCTGCCAATTTTACAAGATAAATCCATAGGTGCCAGTAGTTCCCGAAGACAGGCCATGGAAGACCTACCCATTATCCCACCATTACTCTCCCAGCCTACTGTTGGAAACAATCTGGTAACTATTTTCATGTCCAGCCACCTTTGCAATCTGTCTGATTAGTTTAGTTTAGAGATACAGCACGGAAACAGACCCTTCGGCCCACCGAGTCTGCACCAACCAGCGATCCCCGCACACTAACACAATCCTACACCCACTAGGTACAATTTACAATTTTAGCAAGCCACTTAACCTGCAAACCTGTTTGTCTTTGGAGTGGGAGGAATCCAGAGCACCCGGGAAAACCCACACGGGTCACAGGGAGAACGTACAAACTCTGTACAACCAGCAACTGTAGTCAGGATCAAACCCGGATCGCTGGTGCTGTAAGGCTTCTGACATGAAAATGTGTTAGAAATTGTTAATTAGACCAAGCCATTAAAATTTAACAGGGTAGTAAAAAGCCCATTGATCTGACTCCCTCGCTGCAAATGAATGAAGCCCATTTTCCTTCTGGCCTCTACAATAAAATCAAGACCATTATTTAGCATGCTATTCCTACAGAAATAAGTATAAAAGTTTCCTTACAATAGAGATAAAATCGTACAATCATACAACAAAGGGATTTTAATAAGCCGAGTGTAGAGAGGCAAGATGACATAGGTTCAAATCTGCAAGGCACTGCGTTATAACAGACAGTTTCGATTGACAGTGCTCCATAACCCAAATAGTTCCCCAGCATACTAATGTGGTTAAAAACAGACATTTAATAGATTATGCAAAATAAATGAAACAAGTAATCATTGGGATTTTGTAATAGCCATAACTATTTTGCGCTAAAAACAAAGAATTGCAGGTGTTGCTTTTTGCCAAAGATAGACACAAAGTGCTGGAGTAACTCAGTGGGTTAAGCAGCATGTTTGGAGAAAAATGATGGGTAATTTATCCAGTCGGGCTTGGTCTGAAGAAGTATCCTGACCCAAAATGTCACCAAATGTTTTTTGCTCAAGATGCTGCCTGACCCATTGAGTTTTACTCCAGCATTTTGTGACTTTTTTGTGCTTCTTGTTTTGGGATGTCTGATCCAAGCAGGAATTAACATAAACATTAAGGGAACTAAAAGGTAATATTTGGCAAGATATCAGTCTATAAATAAACAAAAATATGTGAAACCAATAGGGTCATCCATCCTATCTCATTCAGTCATGATGTGTCATGATGTGTCACATATGGTCTTGGATGTTGGTCCACAGATGAAGAAAGGTAGACGGCAAAGTGGTGCAGAGGTTAGTACTGTTGCTTTACAACATCTGCTGCTTGAGTTCAATCCAGGTCTCCTAAATTGAGTTTGCGCATCCTCCCTGTGACTGAATGGGCTTCCTTTATATTCCCCCACATTCGAAGGATATACTAGTAGGTTAATTAACTGGTATAAAATTAACCGCTGGTGGCAAAAAAATCAGTAGTTGATGGGTACTTGAGAGAAAATAAATTGCAGGGAAATAAGTGGCAGAATGAGATTAATGGGATTGCTCTGAAAATTGGCATTGGGTTAATGGGCAGAATGGCCTCATATGTCAAACAAAAATATGAAATACATAGCAGTCGAGAAAGCAGACAAATTAAAGTTGTCCACCATTGACTATATACTAAAAATCAAAAAATGAAATAATTCACACGTTACGTATTCTCTATGGATAAAGACACATTCATCTAATTTGTTGGTTGGATATATCCAATGGGAAAATTGGCCTTGCATTCAACTATAAATGGAATCAATCTCTGTCATCTACACCTTAATCTAAATATAATCATGTCCTGAAGATCCAAGATTCAAAAATCCACCAGGGTTGGTTGCTGGTAAGATTAACCCAATAATGAAAACATCAATTGACCATAATAACATCTTGCAGTTCTTAGCTATAATTAAGTTTTGACTGTTATCCTATAAGTACTACTTAACTTTGAGCCATATAATCTGACAATTTAAGGTACCAATTACTGCATTGTACATAAATTTATGCCAAAGTATACAGATTTTAGATTGAATTGTAAACACTCAGAAGATAAATAGGTCGAAGTAAATGAATACCTTTTAGAGACTAAATAGTCCCATGGTCGAGCAGAGTAGGATAACCAAATCACCTTGACACAGAGGCTTCATTCATTTTTTTACTATTAAGATACTCAAAAATATATATATATATTTTTATTGCATTAACTGTACATGTTGTATTAAACTGCACTGAATGTCAGTCTGAGCCTGAATTGTTTCCACATCTGCCCATCCAGTTCAAGTTTGTGAGTTTATTGCCATGTGTCCCCGATAGGACAACAAAATTCTTGCTTTGCTTCAGCACACAGAACATAGTAGGCATTTACTACAAAACAGATCAATGTGTCCACATACTGTAATATAAATATATACACACATGAATAAATAACATGATAAAGTGCAAATAACAGATAATTGTTTATTAATAATCAAAGTTTTGTCCGAGCCAGGTTTAATAGCTTGATGGCTGTGGGGAAGTAGCTATTCCTGAACCTGGTTGTTGCAGTCTTCAGGCTCCTGTACCTTCTGCCTGAAGGTAGCAGGAAGATGAGTGTGTGGCCAGGATGTTGTGGGTCTTTGATGATACTGCGAGCCTTTTTGAGGCAGTGACTGCGATAAATCCCTTTGATGGAAGGAAGGTCAGAGCCGATGATGGACTGGCCAGTGTTTACTACTTTTTGTAGTCTTTTCCTCTCCAGGGCGCTCAAGTTGCTGAACTAAGCCATGATGCAACCAGTCAGCATGCTCTCGACTGTGCACCTGTAGAGGTTAGAGAGAGTCCTCCTTGACTTTCCGTAATCTTCTCAGGAAGTAGAGGCGCTGATGAGCTTTCTTGATAATTGCATTAGTGTTCTCGGACCAGGAAGATCTTCAGAGATGTGCACGCCCAGGAATTTGAAGCTCTTGACCCTTTCAACCATCGACCCGTTGATATAAACGGGGCTGTAGGTCCCCATCCTACTCCTTCCAAAGTCCACAATCAGTTCCTTGGTTTTTCTGGTGTTGAGGGCCAGGTTATTGTTATGGCACCATCACTTACATGAGACCTGCTGCAAGAGGATCCTGGGGAGCCATCCTCCGTTCAATTCACTTTTTTAAATTCGTTTTTAGTGAAATTTGTCCTATGTTTGTTGGCAAATTTGACTTTTTAATGTGGGGGGGAAGGGGGAAACTATTTTCTAGGTCCCTACCTGGTCGGTGAGGCAGCTTTATCCCCGGGCTGCACCGTCGACCCGTCCTTGCGGCCTACTAGCGGGAGTGGAGCGGTGTTTTCCTGGCGGGGACCGCCCAGCACCTTCAGCTTCGTTGGCGGCACAGCGCTGGAGCGCTATCGCGGAGCGGGCGATGCCTTGCCTGGATCGCCGCGCTGGGTCGCCGCGCTGGAGCTCCAGTATGCTGAGACCGCCGTGATCAACACCGTCGAGCTGCGGGACTGTGGAGGGGCCAGCCACGGGCGGCGGCGCCGACTTTAACATCTGGAGCCTCGGAGCACCAACCGACGCGGCCCTGTCGGCTTCGGAATGCCACGGACTCCGGTAGGGAATCGGCTGTTCCAGCCATCCCAGCCGCTGTGAGGACTCTCCCAACGCTGGAGCAACACCACCCGGTGAGAACGGCCAGGAACATCGGGCCTCCGTAGAGGCAACTGTGGAGGCCTCAATAGGCCTGACTATGGGAGAACTGGGGATGGGGACTGGACATTGTGCCTTCCCCCACAGTGGTAACCATTGTGGGGGGATGTTTTTTTGTGTGTAAATGATTATTTTATTCTGTGTCCAAGATGGCTGCCGGAAGGGAGAGTGTACGCTAGCGTGCTTTAGCTGCCGCTGCTCTCTCTTCATATTGTGTTTTTGATTTTTGTCTTTGGATTGAATTTCTGTCTTTAATTTGTGTACTGGTGATGTCTTTACTATTTATTTTGTTCTGCTTACATGTTTTTACTCTATTTGCTAAATGTTGTAAGGTGTCCTTGAGACTCTTGAAAGGCGCCCATAAATAAAATTTATTATTATTAATATTAACGGATCTTCATACTTCGTTGAATCATAGTTAAAGGGCTAGTATCTCAACACCCTGTGTTGCTGTATCTCATTACAAGTGACTATAATAAACCAATTCAAATACCTATACCACCCCCACTCTGCCGCCACCTAGATATCATGATTACTGCTAGAATATTGGATACTGGCCCATACTGTACAGTCTATAGTCATATATCACCTGTGCACTGAGGAAGTTGAATCCTTCTTGGATGTGGTTGATATGTGGCATTTGCATGCCTGTTCAAATGCTTTGTAAATATTGCAATTGTTTCTGTTTCCACCACCTTTTTCTGCAGATTGTTTACAATTGTGACATTTTTGTTTCCTTTTCATCTTTAAATTGTGCACATTTGTTCTTGATACTTCTAGCCTGGAATAACGATTCGGACTATTGATCCAATCTATACCCCTCCGGATTTTTACAAACCTTTGTAAAATCACCCCTCAGCCTCCCGTGTTCCAGTGAGAATAAACCCAGCCTGTCAAAAGATGGTCTCACAGAGGGTTAATATTACACTAGGTGGACAAAGTTAACCCTGCTCATCAATTGAGAAAATAAATATAACAGTCAATAAAGTGAAACCTCTGAAGTTAATCAAAATGGTTAAATACATGGATAGTACACAAAAATGCTGGAGAAACTCAGCGGGTGCAACAGCATCTATGGAGCAAAGGAAATAGGCAACGTTTCGGCCCGAAACGTCGCCTATTTCCTTCACTCCATAGATGCTGCTGCACCCGCTGAGTTTCTCCAGCATTTTTGTGTACCTTTGATCTTCCAGCATCTGCAGTTCCTTCTTGAACAAATACATGGATAGGACAGGTTTAGAGGGATATGGGCCAAACACAGGCTGGTGGGACTAGTGCAAATGGGACATGTTGGTCGATCTGAGTAAGTTGGGCCGAAGGTCCTGTTTCCACTATGACTCTCTATGATATTGTTTAAATAAAATAACTGAATTTATCTATTAAAAACAAATAATTCATTTTAAAGAAAAGAAAATCTGAAATCTTACAAAAACTGAAGTGCATGAACTGACATTTTGAAGCTCTGGTTTCATGCAGGCGAATGCGCTGAAGGCTCCGACAACCTCCTGCATTTTTTCCGACATGTTCCTTATGCAGGTTTTGGGCAGGTCATAGTCGGAGTTCTCATTCCTTCACTGAATTCCATGAGCTCCAAGTTGGAGCAGAGTCTCCTGACTCAAACCAAGTCCCTGTCAGCAACTTCTGGAGTTCTGCCTAGAGTAAAAATTACAAAGTTGTTGTCTGTTTTGAAATGCAATGACAGCGAGCACAACCCTTCTTATACTGCTGAAGGAATTTTAGAAACAGATTTGGGGCAACACAAAGACTCTGCTCATCACATGAAGGCAGACTCGACCTTTCATGTTCTTAACATGCAGATGTAATTTTGAAGGTGTATCTGGGACACCAACCCCAGGTACAGTGCAGGAACTTCATAGTGCTGCATCACTTTCATTAAGAAATCCCTATGGAGTGGCTGAAAGCAGTTTCAAATTGTAGGTTGTGCCTCTTTCGTTGAGGAAGCTGCATTCCAGTGCACTAGATTGATGGAAGGATGATAAATCCCCTGGGCCTGATGGACTGCATCCCAGGATCCTCAGGGAGGTGGCTCTAGAAATAGTGGACGCATTGGTGATTATTTTCCAAAGTTTGATCGATTCAGGATCAGTTCCTGTGGATTGGAGGATAGCTAACGTTATCCGACTTTTCAAGAAAGGAACGAGAGAGAAAACGGGGAATTACAGACCAGTTACCCTGACTTCGGTGGTGGGAAAGATGCCGGAGTCAATTATTAAAGAGGTAATAATGGAGCATTTGGATAGCAGTAAAAGGATTAGTCCAAGTCAACATGGATTTATGAAAGGAAAATCATGCTTGGCTAATCTTCTGGAATTTTTTGAGGATATGACAAGTAAAATGGATGAAGGGGTGCCAGTGGATGTAGTGTATCTAGACTTTCAGAAATCTTTTGATAAGGTCCAGCACAGGAGACTGGTGACTAAAATTAGAGCACATGCTATTGGGAGTAGGGTATTGACATGGATAGAAAATTGGTTGGCAGACAGGAAGCAAAGAGTAGGAGTGAACGGGTTATTTTCAGAATGGCAGGCAGTGGCGAGTGGTGTGCCGCAAGGCTCGGTGTTGGGGCCGCAACTGTTTACCATATATATTAATGATTTGGAAGAGGGAATTAGGAGCAACACTAGCAAGTTTGTGGATGACACAAAGCTAGGTGGCAGTGTGAACTGTGAAGAAGATGTTAGGATGTTGCAGTGTGACCTGGACAGGTTGAGTGAGTGGGCAGATGCGTGGCAGATGCAGTATAATATAGATAAATGTGAGGTTATCCACTTTGGTGGCAAAAAAAAAGGGGGCAGATTATAATCTCAATGGGGTTAGGTTAGGCAAGGGGGAGGTGCAGCGAGACCTGGGTGTCCTTGTACAGCAGTCATTGAAAGTTGGCATGCAGGTACAGCAGGCAGTGAAGAAAGCTAATGCAATGTTGGCCTTCATAACAAGAGGATTTCAGTATAGGAGTAAAAAGGTTATTCTGCAGTTGTATAGGGCTCTGTTGAGACCACATCTGGAGTATAGTGTGCAGTTTTTGTCTCCGAATTTGAGGAATGACATCCTTGTGATTGAAGCAGCAGCGTAGGTTCACGAGATTGATCCCTGGGATGGCGGGACTGTCATATGAGGAAAGATTGAAAAGACTAGGCTGTATTCAGTGGAGTTTAGAAGGATGAGGGGTAATTTTATAGAAACATTATTAAAAAAAGGACTGGACAAGCTAGATGCAGGAAAAATGTTCCCAATGTTGGGTGAGTCCAAAACCAGGGGCCACAGTCTTAGAATAAAGGGGAAGCCATTTAAGACTGAGGTGAGAAAAAACTTTTTCACCCAGAGAGTTTGAATTTGTGGAATTCCCTGCCACAGAGGGCAGTGGAGACCAAGTCGCTGGATGGATTTAAGAGAGAGTTAGATAGAGCTCTAGGGGCTAGTGGAATCAAGGGATATGGAGCAAAGGCAGGCACGGGTTATTGATTGGGGACGATCAGCCATGATCACAATGAAAGGCGGTGCTGGCTTGAACGCACCTCCTGCACCTATTTACTATGTTTCTATGTTTCTAGATGGGAATTGACTGCAGTGTACGAACTGGCAGATTAAAATTTATGTGCTCGACTTCCACTAGCAAGTTAATTAGCTTTGTACTGGCATACTTTGTGAGTTAGTAAATGAGGAAGATAGATGGATGGTTGACATCAAATTGTCAGCCCTTTTTTAATGTATCCAAAGAATAAGTAATAGAGCAAATGGAGCAGCTATCCTCTATATGAATGGAAATTGCACGAACTAAATAAAGACCAGACAACTGGTGTAAATATGTTTCACCAAATTCTGTGCCTAGAGAAATGAGGAATTATGGCAACCTTATTTTATTTCTTCGGCTTTTTTAAAAATCAAGGCAAATGTAAATTATCCAAAAGCCGGCCTTTTGTTTTCCAAGTAGGAGTTGGATGAATAGGTTCAAACCTAGTCTGAGCCTCAGAACATTTGTTGTTACAGTTTCCATCAAAACTTGAAAGTAACAGTTTTTGATAGAGCTTGAAGAAACATATTCTATACTTTTATTAAAGGCATCTATGGCACAGCTAAGAACTCTTTTCACATGCCTGAAATCAGAATGACTGGCCAATGATATCAGTCTACAGTGAATAGCTGAAGGACCTATGTGATTTTTTTGAATGTTTTTTTGACCTCTCTATCAGCCAGTCTTTGTGATGTTAGGGTTGCACAAATATAAGTGGCGGGCAACCACGATTCATGCGATTGCTCTGTTTGGAGCCTGCTCGGAGGCAGCATGGAGTTGACAAGATGAATGGCCTCTTTCTTTGAGGTTGTAACATAATGTCCTGTCATAACCTGGTGGTTTAGTGAGCGATTGTAATTGTAATTGTAATTGATTTTGTAATTGTAATTGATTTTTATTAGCCAAGTATGAAAACAAAACAAGTATATAAATCATATGAGGAATTTGATTTGCCATACAGTGATACCAAAAAACACGCAACCACATAAAAATTTAACATAAACATCAATCACAGTGGCTCCTCTACATTCCTCACTGTGATGGAAGGCAATAAAGTCTTATAACCATATAACCATATAACAATTACAGCACGGAAACAGGCCATCTCAGCCCTACAAGTCCGTGCCGAACAAATTTTTTTTCCCCTTAGTCCCACCTGCCTGCACTCATACCATAACCCTCCATTCCCTTCTCATCCATATGCCTATCCAATTTATTTTTAAATGATACCAATCAACCTGCTTCCACCACTTCCACTGGAAGCTCATTCCACACCGCTACCACTCTCTGAGTAAAGAAGGTCCCCCTCATATTACCCCTAAACTTCTGTCCCTTAATTCTGAAGTCATGTCCTCTTGTTTGAATCTTCCCTATTCTCAAAGGGAAAAGCTTGTCCACATCAACTCTGCCTATCCCTCTCATCATTTTAAAGACCTCTATCAGGTCCCCCCTTAACCTTCTGCGCTCCAGAGAATAAAGACCTAACTTATTCAACCTATCTCTGTAACTTAGTTGTTGAAACCCAGGCAACATTCTAGTAAATCTCCTCTGTACTCTCTCTATTTTGTTGACATCCTTCCTATAATTGGGCGACCAAAATTGTACACCATACTCCAGATTTGGTCTCACCAATGCCTTGTACAATTTTAACATTACATCCCAACTTCTATACTCAAACTTATATACTTATCTTTCCTTTTTTTCTCCCACGATGGAGGGAGTCAAATCATCCGTAGTTGGGGTGATTGAAGCTACCGCAGCCGGTGATTGAAGCTCCCGCGTCGGGACGATTGAAGCTCCCGCGTCGGGGCGATTGAAACTCCCGTGTTCGGGACGGTCAAAGCTCCTGCGGTTGGAGCTCCTGAAGCCGATCCCTAACCGGGGACCGCGGGCTCCACGATGTTAAGTCTGCAGGCTCCTGCGGTTGGATCTCCCACGGTCGATCCCCAACAAGAGTCCGTCAGCTGCACGATGTTAGGCCATAGTGCAGACGGGAGAAAGGGACGAGACAGACTGTTGGCGAGGCAGCCATTGTATGGCACCACCGGATGTAATCTGCTTAGATTTTAGCAATGGTTTTAACAAGATCCCACGTCACAGACAGGTCAAAAAATTAAAAATGGATGGGATCTGAGGAAGACTGCCAAAGTAGACCCAAACTTTGCTTAGAATCAGGGTAATGACCAACTCACTGCCTGAACGTAGCAAGACATTGCCTTGTAAATAGTAAGATTAAACGAGAACTTACCAGTTGGAAGTTTGATCGTTATTTTATGAGGAGTACGTTGAGGGAATACGTGAAAAACCACGCCAGGACGCATGCGTGTCATTCTTCAAAGCAGCGGTGTGAAATCACAGATCACTGTAATGACTGAACATAGTAAGATTAGAGAAGAAATACCAGTTGAGTATATGATGATGGGTGGGAACGGAGGGCACGTATTCCCTCAACGTACTCCTCATAAAATAACGATCAAACTTCGAACTGGTAAGTTCTCGTTTAATCTTACTATTTTACTTCGGAGTCACGTGAGTGACTACGTGAAGATTTCAAAGCTCTGTGATTTCATGCCGTGGAAACGAGTCCATGCATCACATCTGCCTTAATGACTGTGGGAGGAATTGTGTCAACATAATTTAGACATGAATCCGACATTGAAATCCATGAAAAATGTATTAACACCAAATTATAGCCCCTATTTATGGGGTAAATTAAATTACAGAACTTAAAATTGTTTCTGCAAACGTTCCAGGTTTAATGACTGGTTTATGATAAAATAGTTGGAATGTTTTTTCCCCTGACCATCCTGCTGTCTTGAGGATTTGGTCCATTGGTACATCCAACTGCATAGCTGCCGATGTAGCTGCAGCCCTGGTGGAATATTTAAAAATATTAGTATCCACCCCAGCCTGTGTTAGAACCTGTTTCAGCCATCTTGAGATGGTCTGGACCGTCACTTTTCTGTGTGGTTGCTTGTGGCTGATTAAAAGTGCCTTCTCATTGCCTCTGATGATTTTTGTGTTCTCCATGTATATCAACAAATGTCTAACTATACAGAGACGATCATCTGTTGGGTAAGACCTAAATTCTATATTGAGGCCTGCTGATCCCTGTCTGTTCTGCTTAACAAATTCATAAATATGAAACGTAATACTTCCAGATGAAGAAGTCATGTTGGCCAGTCTTAATTTATGCAACGACTGTACCCTTTGTGCCGTGACCAAAGCCATTAGCATGACTGTTTTCAATGTCAGTCTATGTAGGGACAGAGCTGTTGCTGGAGACCAATTCCTTAGCATCGTCAGGACAATACTCACATCCCATATTTGAGAGTACCTGGTTCTTGGGGGATTGGTGTTAAAAATTCCCCTCATAAGTTTTGTTACCAGGGGGTGAGTCCCAACAGAATGACGCTCTGTTCCTTGCCATAGATAAGTTGATAGGGCACTTCTGGTGCAGTTGATGGCACTATAACTGAGCCCCTCATCATAATAGAGGCCTGCCAGGAATTCCAGAACAGACGGGATGTTCATTGATCTGTAGGTGATGTCGTTTCTGTGACAATACATCTCCCATTTCCTGATATAGACCAGATACTGTTTTTTGGTGGACTGTCTGTGGGCCGCCGAAATTATGTTCACTGTTCGGTCCATCAGTCCCAGCTGTAGTAGAGGTATTTTTAGACTCTACAAATTAATAAATTCATATAGTTATGACATGGGTTGCTATTCAATTCAATTCAATTCAAATTATTTGTCATTTGGACCCCTTGAGGTCCAAACAAAATGCCGTTTCTGCAGCCATACATTACAAACAAATAGACCCAAGACACAACATAATTTACATAAACGTCCATCACATCGCTGTGATGGAAGGCCAAAAAAAACTTATCTCTCCACTGCACTCTCCCCCCCCGATGTCAGAGTCAAAGTCAAAGCCCCCGGCTGGCGATGGCGATTGTCCCGCGGCCATTAAAGCCACGCCGGGTGGTGCAAGGTCGCACACCGGGTCTTGATGTTAGAGCCCCCGGCGTGCGCTCGCAGAGTCCCACGGCTATTCCAAGCCGCGCGGGGCGGTGCTGTAAGGCCCCGCTCCAGGAGCTCTTCGACCCCGCAACTCAGGCGGGAGAAGTCGCCGTAGCGGGAGCCCTGAAAAGCGGTCTCCCTCCAGGGATCCACGGGCTCCCGGTGCCGCAGTTGCAGCCTCCGAATCTCCGGAGGTCGGGCCGCAGCAGCGCTCCACCACAGCTCTGGACTCGGCCAGCTCCGCGACGGTGAGGTGAGTCGTCGGCACCAGAGCCCCTGGTCTTCTCCTGTTGGAGGCCGCTCCTCGTTGCAGCCCCAATGACAACGGAGACTCCAAAAACTACATAAAAACATAGACAAAAAATAATAAAAACGCAGACTGGCTGCAGAGGCCGCTGCTGACAAGAGTGCGCCGCCGCCTATCCCTTGTTACGGGATGAACCAATAAATCTGGTCTATTCGGGATGGTGATACATGGTTCTAATACCATGTTGAGTATCACAGGGAACCATGGTTGAGTAGGCCAATCGGGTACTACCAAAATACCAGACGCAGAGACTTGCTGTATTTTCCTTAATACCCGACTGATGAGGCAGAAAGGAGGGAATGCATAAATAAACAATTTCCCCCAATGCAGCGAAAATGCATCTGTCGCCGCTGGCCCAGGGTCTGGTTCCCACGAAACATAGTTTGATAACTGGTGATTAATTCTGGATGTGAATAGATCGATATCTGGTGTTCCATACCGTGCTATAATATCAGCAAATACTTTTTTATTCAACATCCATTCGGTGTTTTCATTAAATTTGCGTGACCTGGTGTCTGCCACTGAATTTATTTTACCTGGTAGGTAAGTAGCTGATATCCAAATATGTCTCTGGATACACCATTGCCAAATTGTATTAGCCAGATTGTCACATGATGTCGATTTGTTTCCACCCATGTGGTTGATATATGCTACCACGGTGGTATTGTCAATCTGTAGCCTAACATGCTAGTGATATGACCCAGAACAATATAACTTTAGGCCATGGAATGCACCCAACATTTCCAGGTAGTTTATGCCCAGTGTTTGTAATAATGATACCTCCTGTGCAGTCCATCTACCTCCACAGCTGGAGATGGAATTGGTGGCACCCCAACCAAGTGCACTGGCATCAGTTTGTAGCACCATAGAAGGGTTGCTGATAATGATTGGTTGAAACAAAACCGAATGTTATCTTTCCACCATTTTAGTTCCATTATAGCTTTGATTGGTAGCTTCATTGGTCTGTCAAAATGACCAGCATTAATTTTGAGTGCTCGTATTATTTTTGCTCTCTGTAAATTTTGGTAATGTAAAGGTCCAAATTGTGTGGCTGGAAAAGCAGCCACCATTTTGCCAATTACTTTTGCTACCAATCTGATGGACGGTTTACTGATGTCAATGAGGTTATTGCAAGCCTCTATTAAGTCTATAGCAAAGCAAACTCCCTTTGGCAAAGTCACCGACATGTGAACTGAGTCAATGGTAAACCCCAAATAGTCCACAGTAGTGGAAGGCGTTAATTTAGATTTAACTGGATGGATAATAAACCCCAGTTTTTCAAATAACTGTTTTGTGGCTGTTACGGTTTGTTTGGCCAATTCCAAAGTTTTGCCCACAATAAGTATGTCATCTAGATATGCCATGGCCATGTGTTTTCGTTTCCATAGAAACTCTAGGGCTGGTTTCAAAATCTTTGTGAACAGCCTGGGGGATGATGTTAACCCATTTGGCAGCGCTCTATACTGCCAGTTCTGTCCCATCCAGTTGAATTTTAAGTAACATCTGTGGTCACCTCGTATAGGCACTGAATAGTAAGCATCCTTTAAATCGATGCTAGCCATGAAGTAACCTTTCGAAATCAATTGTTTTGCAGTAACAAAGGTTTCCATTTTAAAATGAATATATTGTACAAATGTATTCAATTTGGTCAAATCTATGATGATGCGACAACCATCTTTTTTGTTTTTGGTAAAGATATTGGACATGAATTTGCGTATCTTCCAAAAAGGCCGGCCTAAAAAAGACTCATGTTCGGTGTACCGGGCCTTTGAGCTTTCATCAGTTTGTCTTGTTCTACTGGTGGGTGTGTAAGGGTGCTGTTTATGGCCGTAGTAGGTTTTTGATGAAGTCGCTTTTATGAGCCCCAGGGTTTTTGCCTCCTCATCGAGCTCCTTGACTTGCTTCGATAGGTTACCTCCAAATAGTAAAATTGGTGGTTTTACGTTTCCAGCTTTGCACAGACCTGCAAATTTCGGGTTTAGAGCAGGTTGGATGGCACTCTTCCTGATGCTGTTTATTTCATATTGTGTGTTGCAAAGCAGTGCCAGTGCATCCTGTTGGTCCTGCGACATGTCCTTCTCATCTACTGTGCGGGCGAAAGCTGTTATTCCCGCTGTTAGGAGCTTTAGTACCTTTTGGAGTTTGACATCCATGCCTCTAACTCCTGCTCCGATATGTTTCCATATGTAATTATTTACGGCAGGAACATTCAGGGATATACAGTTACCCGGTGCCAAGTGTCTTGCCGTGGTGTCCAATACAGCCTGTTCCTGTAGCTGGTTAAAGGACATATAATCTATACTGGCAGCTAGTTTTTGTTCCAAGTTTTGGCCAGTCTGGTCTGGCTGTATGAAGTTGGACACCATGTCCAGTAGATTTTCACGTTCCTGCACCCCTTGCACACTTGATTTCTCTTCTGCAAACCCCTCTTCAGGATCAGCCCAGAACTGACCCCCAGTACTCCCCTCTGACGAGGGAGATGCACTGTGCAGCCCCACAAGAGGTGCTGCTGTGGGTTTAACATAGTGCCCACAGTGAATAGACTCCATCTCCAGGAGCCTGTCACGTTGGAGCAACTGCTCCACACACCGCTCCATCCGGCTCCATCGCTCACAGTCGCTGGCCGCTCGCGGCTGCTCTAAGTCGGACTCATCTGAGTCAACAACTTTGTTGGTTTTTTTGTTTTGCCTTACCGCCCGGCCGCGGAGTGGATCTGGCCGGTGCGGAGGCGAAGACGGGCACAGCTGTTCCCATTACGGGTGATTCATGTGCCGCTGGCCGCTGGCCGCTGCTGGCTACCCACAACTCCGCGGTCCTCCCCTGCCAGCTTTGTCGCAGCCCACGTTGTTTTCTTGGACTTGTCCATTGACTCCCCACCTGTAAATCAGTATGGGAACAACACAAAAGACCGCAGAGTATCTCTAACCTGCAGGTTCCGGCTTTTAAAACTGCCGCTGCGGGGGAACGTCTGACTGTTTCGCAATGCGTGTAGCGATATGACACGCATGCGTCCTGGCGGGGTTCTTCACATAGTCACTCACGTGACTCCGAAGTAAAATTTAGCACAAACAACATGAAAAAAGCCATGACATGCTGTGAGAGACTGTGGAGGCCAAGTCATTGGATATATTTAAGGCAGAGATAGATAGATTCTTGATTAGTATAGGTGTCAGAGGTTTTGGGAAGAAGGCAGGAGAATGGGGTTAGGAGGAAGAGATAGATCAGCCACAATTGAATGGCGGCATAGACTTGATGGGCCAAATGGCCTAATCCTATATTCCTAATGACCTTATGAAGAGGAGGTAATTCAGCACATCTCACCTGTGCTGGTTTAATATTGACTCATGCTAATCTCACACTGTCTACCTCTGATCTTATTGGCTTTTCAAGTACACATCCTTGTTAGGATGTTTCTGTCGCTACCCCCCAGTCAGGCATCAAACCCACTACATCCTGACAATACAACAATTTGGGGTCTAATTTGAGTCTTTTTTGATCCCATGAGGTTTTAATTATTTATTTGATCAATCTACCACATGGGATTTGTTAAAATCATTATTAAAATCTAAAAAGATTACTAGTAAACTAGATAAATCTAGGAAGATATCGAGGTAAATGCTTTACTCTTGTCTCTTTTGTGGGCATCGCAGCAGCCTCTGGAATCCGTCTGTCTTTTTATTATCTTTTTGTCTCGTTTGAATGTAGTTCTTATTATTTATTTTTTTGTGTATGTGTGTGGGTATGTGTGTGGGGGGCGGGGAAACTTTTAAAATCTATCCCCTGCACGGACAACCTTTCTCTGTAGGGTCTCCGTTGTCGTTGGGGCCTAGCACCGTGTAGCGGCCTCCAGCAGGAACGACCTGGGGCTCCAGTCGCGGAGCTGCGGACCTACCATCATGGAGCTGGCCGAGTTCGGAGCGGGTGGAGCTGTGGTGGCACTCGGCTGCGACCTGACCCCGGAGATTCGGAGACTTACCGCAGGTCTGGTGGACAGTAACACCGGGAGCACGCGGGTCCCTGCTGGGAGACCGCTTTTCGGGGCTTCCACAACGGCGACTTCACCCGCCCGAGTTGCGGGGTTGAAGAGTACCTGGAGCGGGGCCTTACATCATCGCCCGGCGTGGCTTGGAATGGCTGTGGGACTTTGCTAGCGCCCGCCGGGGGTTCCAACAACAAGACCCGGAGCGCGGCCTTGCATCACCCGGCGCGGCATTAATGGCCGCAGGACAATTACCATCTTGAATGGTAATTGTCAAAACCTGCTTGAAAAAATGATCCAGTTAAGGGTCAAGGCATAAAGAGGGAACAAAGTAGGCTAATTTGGTCTACTAACATCTCCCGTTAATAAGTATGCGAGTCACTATGTGGGCATCCAGGATGCCTGACAAGTCAATACGTTTATCATTTGGGTCAGTCTCAAGGGTCATTTTAGATAGTTTTGTGAATTGAAACTGCTTTAAAAATTTCCCATCAAAAGTTAGATTTCCACAATCATAGATTTGATTCTCCAGTGTGTCTGACAACTGCACATTCACAAGGAGATACTCCCGAATAAACCTCCATTGATCAGTGAAATATTGAAAGACTGTAAGCCATGACTTTGGTCATTTTCCGTTCAGCTCTCCCCCTTACTTCATGTGAGCAAAGTGTTTACCCTACACAAAGAATTAGATCCCAAAGTTAAAGCACAAGTGGCCAAAAGTAGCCACAGATATTCAGGGCAATGGACATTTGAACACAGTTGGAAAATCTTGTCTGGGTGTTGTGTTGAATACAGATTTCCTCCTGAAGCCCTCGGAGGAAGGGGTTTGCTAATGTGTAGACTTAATCCCAAGGCTCTGCACCTCCCTCTGCCCCCCCCCCCCCCCCCCCCCCCCACCACATATCTACCCTCCCAACATTCACTGGTGGTCCAGTAAGTTTAGGTAAGTGGTCAGACCACAAAGGTTTGCTGTGTATCTTGACTCAGTGTTTAAGAAAGAACTGCAGATGCTGAAAAAAATCGAAGGTAGCCAAAAATGCTGGAGAAACTCAGCGGGTGAGGCAGCATCTATGGAGCGAAGGAATAGGTGATGTTTCATGTCGAGAACCTACTTCAGACTGATCTTCACCCTGATCAGTTTTCCAGGCAACCCAGTGTATGCTCTATATCAGCACCAGCCCGATGAATATACTCATTGGGGCCTCATTATTCAGCTGTAAATCTGTGGGAGACAACAAAAATGTCCAGATAGCAATAGATAAAAGTACGGTCATGAAACAAGTTATTTTAACAATGTAGTGATATGGTGATATATTAAGGTTTTCGAGAAGGGAGCAGAATGTCTGTCAAAAGGTTTCAGTGGACAATGAAATTGTCAACTGCTGTACAGATCCCTTTTCATGCTGATAGCCATGACAATGGAAATTCATTCTTATCATGACTGCTGCAGTTTCAGGAGAAATGCTGTGGTTGTAATTTCTGGACAGCAAGCTTGATTCCATGGTACACAAAAATGCTGGTGCAGCAGCATCTATGGAGCTAAGGGATTCCATGGTTCCTGGCATGTACATAGAAATGTTTCACTCAAATAAAAATACATGTACCAGTAAAATGTTGCTGCAAACTGCTGCTAGCTGCCTCTTGTCAGTTACTGGGGATGAAGGATCAGAACAGCAACATCAGGAAAGGGAAAACAAAAACAAGCAAAACTGAGAACATAGAGACATGGTTTGATTTTAAATTCAAAGAAAGTACGAGGCATCCAATCTTTAGTGCAAATGTAATGATTCCCCAATGTTTATGAGTATCTTATTAGAACGTTATCATGCCTTTTTAATACAATCCATTCCAAGATGCATAATAAGTGTGAGAGCTTTGCCTGTAGCTTAAAATGACCTTTCAAGAAATATAGTTTGAAGGACATGTTACCATTAACAGATAATTGCCTTCCAGCCTGAAAGATTTCAGTTCACTTTTTTTAGTACTGTAACTTGCACTGCATTTATTATTTCTTCTAAATGTTTAGTTCACAAGTAAATAAGTGGCAGAGCAATGAGTTCAGTTTTTTAAGAGCATTCAGTTTTTTGAGAGCATTCAGTTTTTGTTTTGAATAACCCATTGCATTTGCAGCTTGTAAGTATGTTATAGATGCGTTCCTGCAGTAATAATTGACACTGCTCGAACAGGTTGATGCATATCTTAAGTGGGTATGTAGCTGCAAAGCTACTTCAGCTGTCACCAGCGCTTGACAAATAATTATCTAGCCCTCCATAAGACATGCAGCATTGTGCACATACATTTCATGTCAATCTGCACTAGAACCATCTGTATTTCACAGTTATCAGGAAATAGCTAATGGCATTAAATCTGCTTCTGTTACTGATGTACTGTGCAATTTTATTTTGCAGGAAGGAATTTACATCAGAACAAATCCTATTAATTGTAACTGTCCTTCAGCTTCATTCTATTATTGGATAAATTATATCTCTGACTGTGAATGTTTTTTCATTATATATAAAATATTTAAAAACAAATTGTTTAATGTATTGTAATGTATTAACTATATTCACCATGAGATCAACTCACTCATCTGGTGCATTGAATGACATGTAGAACAAAATTGATCAATTATTTTCTGCACCAGTCGTAGACATTTATAACTACTGTATACCAGCACTAGCTCGATGAATGACAAATAAGCATCTGATTTACACAATCAACCATTTCCAATTTTGCAGCAATGATGCTAAGTGAAGCCTACACTCCACCACACTCCCTGAAATCAATAACTAGTTCCTTCATTTTGCAGACATTGAGGGAGTGGTTGTTGTCTTGACACCCTGTTAATAAGCTCTCTATTTCCTTCATATACTCCATCTCGTCATTCTTTGAGATTCAGCCCACTTCAGTGGTATCATCTGCAAACTTGTGGATGGAGTTAGAGCAGAATTTAATTGCATAGTTTTGAGTGCAAAGAGAATGGTAAAAGGTTTAGAATACATTCTTGGGGGGCACTGGTGTTGAGAATTATTGTGGAGGACGCATTGCTACCAATCCTCACTGATTGTGGTCTATGGGTCAGAAAGTCGAGGATTCAGTAGCAGAGGAGATATTGATTCATAGGTCCAGGATTTTTCAGATGATGTTGGATGGAATTATGGTGCTGAAGGTGGAGCTGTAGTGCATAAATAGGAGTCTGATGCACCATTGTTATCTAGATGTTCCAGGTAAGAGTGAAGGTCCAGAGAGATGGCATCTGCTATGGACCTTTAACAACAAGAGGCAAACTGCAGTGGATCAAGACTGTCTGGGAGGCTAAGATTAATCTCTCAAAGCACTTCATGATAGTGGATGTCAGAACCAATGTGTGATAGTCAATAAGGGACACTACCTTGTTTTTTTTACACCAAGATGATGGTAGTCTTCTTAAAGCAGATGGGGACATCAGAATGTTGTAGTGAGAGGTTAAAGATGTCTTTGAATACTCCTGCCAGGTGGCCTGTGCAGGTCTGAGGACATAGCCGGGCACTTCATCCGGACCAGTTGCTTTCATGGATTAATTCTCAGAAAAGCTGCTCTTACATTAACCGTTAGCAAAGGCGCACCCAAGACTCGCAGAGCAAGTGAAGTCATTCCACTGATCTTCTGTTCAAAGAGATATGTTGTTGCTGATGATACTGCCTGAGTTCACCTTCTAACCAATTACAGCATGCAAGCCTTGCCACAATGGACGATTGTCCGTGTCATTGCTTTGTGACTTCAGTTCACTTCGGAAAACCCTCTCGGCGTCCTTGAAGCACAAACTCATTTTATTGCTAAAAATATATAATTCTCTGTGGAATATAAATATTGGTTGATTCATTTCTGAGACAATGTATCCAACCAATGTAGATAAACCCACATATCTAATACTGTTAAACTAATTCCAAAGCTGCTGGGATACATTACAGTAAATTCTCTTTTTTTGTGAAGTAGAAAACATTTCATATGAACAATAAATGTTTTGCTCAAACTATAGTAACAGCTATCAACAATATAGATCATTTCATTTGCGTTGGTCATCGAATATAACAATTTGATTTGGCATATATCGTTTTTCTTTGGTTTTGTCCATGGAGATTCACTGAAAATTTGGTCCCACATTAGTGCGGACGGAGTGGGGCTGCCTTTTCCTGCTAGCCATTTGATTGTCCACCACCATTCATGATGAGACAAAGTTATATCGCAGAGTTTCAATCTGACCTGTTGGTCTTTAAATCGCTTAATTCCATCTATTGTATGCGTTTTTGCATTTAGCAACAGGGAGTTCTCTATGGCAGCTTCACCAGGTAGAATCTCATCATTTTTAGATATGCATGATGGTGCTTCCAGGATCCCGTTATGCACTCCTCATTGAGCCAGAGCTGATCTCCCTGCTTGATAGCATTGGTGGCTTGAGGGATTTGAATTACTGATGCTGGCAATGATCCATAGCACCTCATGGATGCACAGCTTTTTGAGTTACTAAATCTTTTCTGATTCCATTACATTTAGCAGAACTATAGTATAAACATAATAGGATTGTGTTTTGGGTGAAGATGTGCTTTTGTTTCCACAAGATTTGTGCAATTAATATAATATGCTATCATGAACAGATGCATCTTTTGTGAAAATTGTTGAAGACAAACTCATGTCGGTTCACTCACTAACTGCCACTGGTTTGATCTGGTAGCTGGATTAGTTTCTGTGATGATGGGGATTTCCAGAGGGAGACAAGGAGGCTTATGTATTCAGCACTTCCAAAGGATACAGTAGCCAATGTTCAGTATGAACTTGGTGATTTATGTCTTCAACATTCACACACTGAGTTCATCATCTCTCCAAAAATATCCTAAACTTCAATGATGGTAGATCTCAGCGTAGAGGTGCTAATGACAAGCCTGAACTTCTGAAAACATCTTCACCCAGAAGCACTAAATTTGTGAAATATAATGACTATTTATGGGTCAGCTTGTTTCCAAACTGTAAAATGAACTTAATGGATATCAGAACTTTATTCCCGGAATGGGCAAAGGAGATGTGTGGGGCAAGTTTCTTACACAGTGAATAGTGGGCTCCTGGAACAGGCTGCCAACGCTCGTAGAGGAGGCAGTTACGATTGTGGCATTTAAGAGGCCTTTAGATTGGCATGGGTATGTAGGGGACACTTGCAGACAGAGGAAATTAGGATAAATTGGCATCAAGTCGGCACGGACATTGTGGACCGCAGAATCTGTTCCTGTGCTATAATGTTACAGTGTATGGTCTATATTCTTTGTTAGCTGTATATTCATCTACATGGATGCTATTTGAGTAGCCAAGTATATCAGGCATCATCATTTTTGAATTTTGCTTTTCCGCCATCTCAATTTTTTCGCTTCAGTGTCTTCCCTTCAGGGTTTGAAAAGAAAGGCAAATTTGTAGATATATAAATTTAATAGACCAGGTACGGACCCACTGGGCCTGACCCCAAGGCAATATTCCACCACTGACCCATAACCCCCAACTGCATAGGCGCAGCTGACGGGCTCCTGCTTTGACGCCAGAGATCCCCATTGTGACGCGAGTCACGGCAACTCTCCGCAAATGCACAGGCGCGGCCCACAATTGGGAGCGCGACTGCAACATTTTTAAAGTTCAAAATGGCAAAAGCCTGTAAAATATAAGATCAATGTGAACGCATCTCACTCTCCCTCTTCAGTACTCTATTCCCTCCTCCATTATCCTCCCTCTCCCCACCACCCCTCCTCTACTTCCACCTCTCACCCCCTCCCTCCCTCTTCCCCCTTCCCTCCTCCATTACCTCACCATCGCTCTCCCTACCCCTATCCTTCTCCATTCCCCCTCACCCACCAGCACTCCCTGCATAACCCCTCTCCCCTCACTCCCCCCTCCTCTCCCTCTATCACCCTCCTCCCCCACTCTTCCTCTAACCTACCTCCTTTCTGGAATCCTCTTTCGCACACCCTCCCACCATCCCCCTCCTCACCCCTCTATCCCCCAGCCTCCCCCACACCTTACCTCCCCCATATTCCATAAGTTCTCCCCCCCACAATGATAGTCGCAATGTTTTTTTTTTAAATTAAACCTCCACCCATCCCATTCCCCACAATGAAAATTGCAATATATATATATATTTTAATTCTCCATGAAAATCGAGTTTTTTCTTTAAAATAACCTAAACACAACGGAAGAACTTGATTAAAATTGAGTTTTTTTTAGGATAAAATCAATCAATGGACTTCCAGTGGCGCAATGGAGTGTTAAGAGGCGTGCCATTTAGCTCCGCTCCAAAAAACGCATTAAAACACCTGAAAAATAAAAATGGACTGAAGAGAAACGCTTACCGGCAGATGCACGTCGTCGCGGAAGTGACATCATCAGAAATCGATGCAATTCCGACTTGATACCAGTATTTTAAATATCAAAAATTCCCCTCCAGAAATTGTGTAACTTTATACAGGAGGCAAAGGAGTGAGTTATTCAGATTCAATTCAGATTCAGATTCAATTTTAATTGTCATTGTCAGTGTACAGTACAGAGACAACGAAATGCATATCAAAAATTCCCCTCCAGAAATTGTGTAACTTTATACAGGAGGCAAAATGGACTTGGTTGCTTCCTGAAGGAGGCATTGATCACAAATAGGGGAGACATTTAGGAAGATCTTATTCAGTTTTGACTTTGAGTAATAACATCTATGCAGTATTTTAAATTGTATTAGCGAGTGTCTAACATTAAGAGAACAGTTGTGTATATATCGAAGGCTTTCCTCCCAACTATCTTTTCAAATTGTTAGGCCCAGTTCACCTCCCCAAGCTCGCCTATTTATTTCCGACGATGGAGTTTGTACTTTTAAAAGGGTATTATAAAGGTATGATATTAACTTATTTGAATCAGACTTTTTATTCATGCATTCGTCTAGTATGTCTGGAACCATATAACCCAAGTGGCTAAGGGAGGAAACGTTTCAGAAGTGCTAAATCTGGCTGTAAAATTTTAAAATTGCCCATGGTTTTGAAGTGGGGTTTTACATGCAAAAATAAAACGTTTCTGAAGCTAAATTGATCATTAAAAAAAACTCCAGACTTACGAGTGGTGTGTGGAAAAGTAAATGTTCTATCATTATGTTATTGAGATGTATATTTTGGCATATAAATGTCCTGGCAGCTTAAACACCCACTCCCTTTCAATAGGATATTGTCAATTTGCTGATGTTGATTATGTCCAATTAACAGCTAACAATTATGCCATTCCTTGGCTTGCATCTGAGTAAAATGCAATTCAAAATCCACGTATGGTTTGCGATTCTTTTCAAGATAAATTTTGCTTCAGAGGCGTTTTCTTCTTTATGTAAAAACCCACTTGAGAACCATGGGCAATTTTAAAATTTTACAGCCAGATTTATCTCTGTATCACTTCTAAAACTTTTTAGATGCCAAAGGAATAAAGAAAAAACACAAATAATGCCATTGTTGATGAAATGCAGTGAGCAAATGTGATAATTCCCAATATTTTCAATCTCGATATCTGCACGGCCAATGTTCACCAAGCACTTTGGCTGTTGTTGTCCCTTCAGCTCTCGCTTCTATCTACCATCATTTCGGCTCACTTTTGGAATTCTGATGTAGGATAAATGTCTCTCACGCTTATCTCGATTTCCATAATTATTTACAGTGCAAAAATTGACCATTTCGGCAGGTTTTAATGGGCCCGCTGCTCTGGAAACAATGGCCAGTGCTTACCTGCAGTTCATCATGTGTACTCCAGTTGGCGTAGTGTAGCAACAATACGGTCACGGGTCATGACCTGACTGCCGTGCAACCTCCCTATGTGTGTGTGTGTGTGTGTGTGTGTGTGTGTGTGTGTGTGTGTGTGTGTGTGTGTGTGTGTGTGTGTGTGTGTGTGTGTGTGTGTGTGTGTGTGTGTGTGTGTGTGTGTGTGCCTGTGAGAGTGTGGGTGTCTGGCTGCTTGTGTGTGAGTTTGTGTGTGTGTGATGTCTGTGTGTGTGTGTAGGATATGTGAGTGATGTGTGTGTGTGTAATGTGTGTGTGTCGTAGTTGTGTGTGTGTGTGTGTATGTTGTGTGTGTGTGTGTGTGTGTGTTGTGTGTGTGTGTAATGTGTGATGTTACAGTTTTTCTACAAGGGGAATTTTTGATATTCCAAAATACCGGTATCAAGTCGGAATTGCCGTGATTCAGTCTGTCAGTCCAGAGACCATGAGCGAGTGAGCCAGTCAGTCCAGAGAGCATGAGTTAGTCCCAAGGCAGTGAGTGAGTCCAGAGGCCATACGTAGGTCACACACCGTCCCCCCCCCCCCCCCCCCCCACCCCACTGACATCCCCCACCTCAAGATGCTGCCCTCTGCCTGGCTATAGGATTCTCCCCGTCCTGAAGCAGGGAACTTTCATTAGGCAAGGCAACTTTAATTAGGCAAAACAGCTTTAGCATTTCCAAACCAAGGCAACACAGCTTTAGTATTTTCAAACTATATTTTCAAACCACATTTAGGGCACTGACAGGTCCGTAAAACCACTCACAGTTTAGTAGACATGTGTTCAATGTTATTCACAGCTCAGACTGAGAAACGTGACTCTCTCGCTCCTCCATCTTGCAGAGACTGACTGAGGCACTCAACACTTCCGGGTTTTATAGTCCCTCCGGAAGGGGCGTGGCCTTCAGGAGAGAGAATATCAACATTTTTAAAACACTAATAGCTCTTTTATTTTTCATCGGTGAGAAAAATCTTCTTGTCCTGTGCAGCAGAGGGGGACACTGAGTAAGATGGCCAATAATCACAGCATTAAGTGGCAGCATTCTTTTCTAAAATCAACGTACAGAACAACAGGAAATGGGCAAGATCAGACTTTTAGTAATATAGATTTATATGCCTCTAGCCTCTGGAGGATTACTTTCAAATTAATAGGTCATCGGAGAGTCTTTTAAATTGATGAAGTATTGAAAGACCACTAATTGGATCTCTTCCAGCTGTTTATTTCCAATGATATTGACAGAGAAACACCTCCAGAGGCCTGGTGCTGAATTATCAGGTGAGTTAATTCCACAAATACTGGGCAATCAGTCAAAATTGTGGCTCCCTTGTTGAATTTAGTGTTGTTCATGAACCCATACAGCATGCATGCACAAACTGAATATGGCAAAAATTGCTAATTGTGCTATGTTATTATGGTCATGTCACAGGTACAAGACCAAACCTATTTTTTTGGCTAATGAACTTCCTACAAAAGGGATCTAGTGAATAACAGTGAAAAGCTTAAACATGCCTTCTTTAACTTTGTTTTATTTAGTGTCAAATTTCAGACATATATATTGTGGCTTCTACAATGTTTCATTATTAGCCCTAAATGGTGACACCTCATGCTGCTGCAGCAAGGCCAGCAGCATAATCAAGGACAAGTCTTACCCTGGCCACTCCCTCTTCACTTGTCTCCTATCAGGCAAAAGGTATAGAAGTGTAAAAACACACACCTCCAGATTCAGGGACAGGTTTCTTCACTTCTGTTATCAAGCAACAGAACCATCCTACCAACAACTAGAGAACAGTCACAAGCTACTCTCTCCCTTGTTAGAGACCCTCGGACTATCTTTGATCAGACTTTACTGGACTTGCACCAAACATTATTCACATTATTGCCTTTATTGTGTGACTATACACTGTAGATGGCTCAATTGTAATCATGTATTGTCATTCCACTGACTGTATAGCATGCAACAAAAGTTATTTACTGTACCTTGGTACATGCAATTGTACATTAAACTATACTAATGTTGCTGGAGGTACAGTACCAGTTAAACCATATTTGTTCTTTATTTTCTGCAAGCAGATGAATTGTACCACCACTGAAAAATGTAATCACTATATTTTGTGATATAAGTTGGCAGGTATATGCCTACATTCAATTTTGGAAAACGCTTCCTATCTCCCTTATTGGTAGAATAAATGCCATAAAGATGATCATCCTTCCTCAACTTTTATATTAATTTCAATCAATAGCGATATGGCTCCCAATTTTTTTTATTGATTCTATTGTCACTAACTTTATTTGGGACTACAAAATCCATAGAATGCACAAAAGACATTTGTGCAAATCCAAAGAAAATGGAGGATTAGCTCTCCCTAATTTTCTTTTTTACCACTGGGCAGCTAATATTAAAAATATAACCTTCTGGTTGGACGATACATGTCAACATGTAAATTGGTTAAAAATGGAGAGGGAAGATTGTTTGCCTCTTGGTAT
Source organism: Leucoraja erinaceus (assembly GCF_028641065.1). NCBI lineage: Eukaryota > Metazoa > Chordata > Chondrichthyes > Rajiformes > Rajidae > Leucoraja > Leucoraja erinaceus. The sequence continues at coordinate 87,661,133 of NC_073379.1, forward strand.
AGGCTCGATCCTCTTATCTCCAATACATTTGAATAAGTCAACGTATGAGCAAAATTCGATAATACATAGTACTATCCGTATCTGGAAACAGTTGCAATTCAGTCTTAAATTGAGAAACTTGGCTCTCCTTCTTCCTATTGCAATCAATCCCTCATTTAAACCGTCTACTTTAGATTTGGTGTTTGTTCAATGGAAAAACCAGGGAATTAACACTGTGGGAGACCTCTATAAAAAGGGGACTCTCTCTTCTTTTCAAGAACTACACGAAAAATATCACTTGAACGCCAACAATTTTTTTAGATACCTTCAAATCCGAGATTATGTGAAAACATATACACAACACTGTCATCTTATGGGTTCAGATATATTAGACGATTGTTTGAATAGACATGCCGATACAAGTAAGTTGATATCTTACATTTATAACACTCTTTTAAATATTGATACCCCACCTTCTGAGATTTATAGGCGAGCATGGGAGGATGAGTTGGGTTTACCCATTTCAAAAGATTTATGGGAGGAAAGTCTACTATACATACATTACTGTTCTTTAAATGCAATTGCCTGATACAATTCAAAGTATTGCATAGGTTATACTACTCAAAGTCCAAATTGAACAATATCTTCCCAACTCTCTCCCCTCTCTGTAATAAATGTCACTTCCAAGAAGCTACCCTAACCCATGCTTTAGTATCCTGTATAAAAGTACAACATTTCTGGATGGGAATATTCAATACCATTTCTAAAACACTCAAAATTCAATTGGAGTCAGATTCAAAACTAATAATACTAGGAATATCAGAGGGCTGCCCTAATTTAACGATATTCCAAAGACGCTTCCTTGACTACGGTTTAATAACTGTGTGAAGATGTGGATCACAGAAATGAGACACTACATTGAGAAAAAATAACACTTGTCTTGTCTGACAAATCAGATCAATTTTCCAAAATATGGTGTCCTTTCATTGAATTTCTACAACAACAGAATGGTTGAAAACAAATTTGAAACCAACTCTAGGGTCGGGTGAGCGGGTGTAGGGTAGGGTAATGGGATATATCTCTGCTTTTTTTTCACTTCTTCGTTAGTTGAGGGGGTTTTCTTCTTTCTTTTTCGTATCTTTTTCAAAATTCTTTCTTTTCTTTTTCCTTTCTTCTTCCTTTCCCTTCTTTCCTTTATTCTTATTTCCGATTCACTTATTAGTGAATCGGATGTTAAAACTGAAGCTGTACGAAAATTGTATAATTGTTATGTCGAATACTTTCTCCTTGTACAATTGCTTCCAATAAAATAAATATTTAAAAAAAAATAAGTTGCCAGGCAGCAGACTAGGCTTGGAGCAGAGTTATAACTTAATCCACAATGAGCTCGAGAGCAATGTTAACCAGATCTAATAAAAATGATATGATAGAGGAACAATGCTTCCTAAAGCTCTCTGAAAGTTTCATAATTTTCTTCATATTTTTTCCCTAGACATACCAGAATTATTTTTACTCGAGCTTGGATCATTCATTGGTTCTCATGCCAGTTCAATTATATTGCTCAAAAGGGACTGTTCCACTGAGAACGGAGAAACTTATTTTGATCAAAGAGATTATACAGGAAATAAATAGCTATATTGCTGATAAGATATCCACCTGGGACAAATCAGCCCACTTTATTGCAACCCCATTAACTGTTCTAAGTATTCACTCTCTCTGCTACTTGTCATAAGGTCATGAGATCACAAGGAATAGGAGCAGAATTAGGCCATTCGGCCCATCACGTTTACTCCGCCATTCAATCATGGCTGACCTATCTCTCCCTCCTAACCCCATTCTCCTGCCTTCTCCCCAATAACCTCTGACACCTATACTAATCAAGATCTAGCTATCTCTACCTTAAAAAGATCCACTGACTTGGCCTCCACTGACTCTGTGGCGAATAATTCCACAGATTCGCCACCCTCTGACTAAAGATATTTCTCCTCATCTCCTTCCTAAAAGAACATAATTTAATTCTGAGGCTATGGCCTCTAGTCCTAAACTCTCTCCCTGGTGGAAACATCCTCTCCACATCCACTCTTTCCAAGCTTTTCACTATTCTGTATGTATCAATGAGGTCCCCCCTCATTCTTCTAAACTGAGTACAGGCCCAGTGCCCAGTGCACAGTGGCACAGTGTGCATCATCTGGAAAATGCACTGGTTACTCATCCAGGTTATTCCAATGGTATCTCCCAAACTCATGACCTCTAGCTCCAATATGGACATGGGAAAGATAAATAAAAACACCAACATTCGCACGTTCCCCTTGAAGTTGCTTCCATTCTGATTTGATATAATATGTCACCAGCTCTTCATCATTGCACTAACTCCAGGAATATCTGAATATTGCTCTCAGCACGCTGCATGGCAGAAGCTCCCAGTGCTCTGTGGCCTGCAGGGGGAAGCCACCGAGCCAGCCCCTGCTTAGGGGTCCCGATGGACTGCAGCCTGCAGGGAGGAGGCAGCTGAGTCTGCCCTTACCCATCACCCAAAGACCAGAGACCAGGAAGATGGAGCCGGCAATGGACACAACTGGCAAGGTGTGTGACTGGTACAAAACTGGGCACTCACAGTCAGGTGCAGGAGACTCACTCTCCCCCCCCCCCCCCCCCCCCCCCCCCCCCCCCCCCCCCCCCCCCCCCCCCCCCCCCCCCCCCCCCCCACACCACCCTGGGGCACAAAGGTGGACGGGCAAGAGGAAGGGCGTTGGTTTGCTGGTATAACCACATGTCCAAGGAAGGCAAAGGCTGGAGGCCTGCAGCAGTCTGGGGCTTACCTGGGCCGTGCACCGCTCATAAGAACTAAAGCGTGGACTGGACTTTGAAATTGGCGCCAAAACCTTGCCCCTCTTACATGCGGGCTCAGTATACTATTTCTGTGCACTTTGTTAATCAGGGATGTGCATAGGTACGGCAATATTTTACTGGACTATATGTAAGATATAATTTCTCTGTGCGTTTGCACATGTGACAAATAAAAGCACCATAATAAATGCACCATAAAAAGGAATATCTTCGGCAATGTAGTAGAGACATTCAAAGGCAATAGGAGTGTACACTAAAAGTGGCTTTACCAGCAACTGCCATATTTTGAATATCATTTTTTTTAAACTGATTGACATAAAGTTAAGTTTAGTCATCATTGGTCTTTGAATATACCAGATGGATATGATCTTCTCCTAGAGTCATTACGGCATGGAAACAGGCTCTTCGGCCCAACTTGCCCACACCGGCCAACATGCCCCATCTACACTGGTCCCACCTGCCTGCATTTGGCCCATATCCCCCTAAACCTGTCCTATTTATGTATCTGTCTACATGTTTCCTGTCTAAACATTACGATAATACTAACCTGCCTCAACTTCTCCTCCGCCAACTCGTTCCATACACCTACCACCCTTTGCATAAAAAAGTTACCCCTCAGGTTCGTATTAAATCTTTCCCCCCTCACCTGCTGAGAATCTTTTGGCCTCTCTTCCAAAAACTTGTAATGCTTTGTATGTTCACTGATCATTCTCTGCCATGCCACACTCCAAAGGGAAGGCTACTGATTAACAATGAAGTCAACACAAAGTCCTTCAGCACATAGCACTTTACTTATAGATTTTGGCAACTTTGAAGAACTGTTGAAAGCAGAAATCACTTGTACAATCAATAGATGCAGCAGAGCCAAAATTTGCAGCCCTCATCTGTAATCTTCCCCTTAACCTTGCCTTGTTAGAAATCAGAAATCTCCTCCAAACCGTTTTGAACAATCTAATCCTGCAACTATGGACTCACCTCCCTTCTTTATCCATGTTTTTTGCCAAAGCATTCAGTAGTTCTATCCCACAAAGTCCCATGTCATTTTTAGGCCTCTAACTTTTTACTTTTCAAAGTCCACCTTTTAAGCGTTTTTGATTGCCTTTATTAATGTATTCTACTTTTGTTCTTAAATTCTCCCCTTGTGCCCTTGCAATATTTTTATTCATTTCAAGTTTTATTGTTATTCCAAATTAGTTTGGGTTTTTTTTTAAGCTATTGGGCTCCAGACCATGTTATAAACTTAATCCAAGCATGGACAAAAGAGATGAATTACAAAACTAAATTGCGATTGATTGCCCTTCACATTAAAGTATTAGTTGACAAAGTATGACTTCATAGAACCCGAGTCAAACTAAGGTCAATGATAATCAAAGGAAAACTCTTGAATGGCTTGTGTCATATTCACCACATAAAATCTTGTTGAGATTGCTGGTAAGAATTGTTTCAATCACATGACTTTTCTTCAGGAGTGCCTAGCAACAATGGAAATTAGCATAAGCATTTCTAGATATTCATCAGTATCTTTCTCCAAATGACAAGATCAGAAGTGAGATATTGTGATATACGATGAATTCCATTCAAAAATCCTGACACAATGCAATTGTCCATACCAGTGCATTGAAGGGTCCAGCCAACCTTCAAGCATGGACTGAAAATGGAAAATAATATTTGTCAAACACAAGTGACTGGCAATGACCATTTCCAATGAAATCTGTCCTACCCTCCAGTAGTAGTAATGTAATTGGAATTGAATCGCTTTATCAAAATCAGGTTTCACAACCTCAATATTTTGGGGAGTGGAGAAATTGTGGTCACCAATGATCAGAGATTTAACTGGACCAACTACACAAAGACTGTGGCAAGAAGAGCAGATAGAGGCTGGGTTTCAGGCGCTAAAAACTGCACTTTTATTCTCCAAAAAACCCTTCTGCATTTACAAGGGACAAATTAGGAATAATGATGGAATACTCTCCATCCCAATCAAGAATTCAATTCAACTTTAATGTCATTGCACAAATACGAGTATGGGTACAACGAAATGCAGTTTAGCATCAGTCCATAATATAGTGCAATATAGAAATAAAAATAAAAATACAGAATAAACAAACAATAATCGAACAATGTGGACGGAGAGACTGGAGAAGTCTATCGGCGGGACTCCGAGTTCAGCAATGTGATGGTATTATTGTAGAAGCTTTTCCTCATCCTACTGGTACGAGACCTGAGGCTCCTGTACCGCTTCCCTGATGAGAGGAGGGCAAACAGTCCATGGTTGGGGTGGGAGGGGTCTTTAATGAATGCAGCTTCGGTAACACTTATGAAGAACATTGCTATCTATACTGAAAGTAGCTGTTTAATTTTCTCTGCTCACCAAACATTCATTCGCACAACCGTCATCGAAGGTACTCACACTTTTCCACTTAATTCTGTCAATTGCACTGCTTTGTTCATCAACTATTTCTGCATTCTGATGAACTTTGTGTACATTTTGTAAACTCACCAACTGAGGCACATGCTATTTCCTTACACATCTGAATTCAGCACTCTGCTTAGTAGATGGACTGTAGGAGGTCCAGAAGACAGACCCTTATTGCAAAATATCCAGTTTCAATTTTGATCTATCAAAAGAGTGATAAAATATTTAGTAGAAACAATGAACCACAGATGCTGGTTAATACACAAAACGGCAAAGAGTGCTGGAGTAACTGAGCAGTTAGGCATCATCTCTGGGGAACGTGGATAAGCAATGTTTCGGGTTGAGACCCTACTTCAGACTGATTGTAGAGGGGAAGAAGAAAGCTGGAAATTGGGAGAGGCAGGGCAAAGCGTGACAGGTAATATTTAGTTTTAGTTGTTGAGATATAACATGGAAACAGGCCCTTCAGCCCACCGAGTTGATGCTGACCATCGATCACACTAGTTCCATGTTATCCCACTTTCTCATCCACTCCTCACACATTAAATAAACCTATAAACCGGCACATCTTTGAGAAGTGGGAGAAAACGTGGGAGCACCGTGAGGAAGTCTACGCCATTACAGAGAGAAAATGCAAACTCCACGCAGACAGCACCCGAGGACAGGGTTGAACTCATGCCTCTGGTGCTGTGAAACAGCAGCTTTACTAGCTGCCCCATTGTACTGCCCTTTTGTTCCATTGAATGTTGATAATTGAAGGCTCAGTAATGTTGATATTGCGCTGGGTCTTTCAATTGAAATTTTCACTTCTTTAAACCCCCTTTTCACGGTGCGACTTGACGCAAGAGGTAACCAGAGTTTGACATCGTGGGAACCTCGTGCGGTAACAATACGGCATTCGTGGACCACCGTGGCGCTAACGGCAGTTAATCGTGTACCTTGGGTACTCGGGAGAAAATTCAAACATGTTTGAATTTGTCCAAGAGTGTCTTGTGCACTTGTGGTTGAGCATTGCAACATTTTATGAACGAAGTGTCCCGTGCAATATCGGTAGTAACTCTTGCGGTCACCGTGGGAACTCCTGCCAACGGTGAACCCGGAAGTTGGATAGAGTGAATCCAGCCAGTTTGCTATTTACATACAAATCTAATAAAACTAGCTAAGCATTTCATTAATGTCAGTGTGTCTCTTTTTGTCTGAAAGATGGGGGTGTCTTCATTTACTGGCGGTGGGTGTCTGTCACTGAAACAGGCAGGTAAGATTTCGCATCCACCTGACCTGGACTGTCTCTCTCTTTCTCTCTCTCTCTCTCTCTCTCCCTCCCTCTCACACAGGCGTGAATGGATGAACTCCGCGGGCCAGGCAGCATCTACAGAGAGAAATGGACAGACGAGAGAGAGAGAGAGAGAGCGAGGCAGTCCTGGTCAGTCCTTTGAAGATAGACACCAGTTGCTTGGAGCAACTCAGCGGGACGGGCCGCATCTCTGGAGAGAAGGAACGGGTGGCGTTTCGGGTCTCTCTCCCTCCCTCCCTCTCACACAGGCGTGAATGGATGAACTCCGCGGGCCAGGCAGCATCTACAGAGAGAAATGCTGGAGAAACTCAGCGGGTGCAGCAACATCTATGGAACGAAGGAAATAGACAACGTTTCGGCACCGCTGCACCCGCTGAGTTTCTCCAGCATTCGCGTGTGTGGGTGGGAGTTGGGGTGAGGGGGGGGGGGGTGGAGAGAGACATAAGGCAGCCTGAAGAATGGGTCGTCTGTCCATTTCTCTCTGTAGATGCTGCCTGGCCCGCGGAGTTCATCCATTCATGCCTGTGTGAGAGAGAGAGAGAGGAGAGAGAGAGAGAGAGAGAGAGAGAGAGAGAGAGAGAGAGAGAGGCAGTCCTGGTCAGTCCTTTGAAGATAGACACCAGTTGCTTGGAGCAACTCAGCGGGACATGCAGCATCTCTGGAGAGAAGGAACGGGTGGCGTTTCGGGCTGAAAGTTTCTTCAGACTGAAAGTTTCACCTCTCAGTAGATCATAAAATAACACAATAATCACGGTCAATGTGAGATACAGTCTTTATTCATATTTGACAAAATAAAAAGACGACTTCTTGCACATATTGAGAGAAGGTGCATCACACCAAACAACATTTGTCTAAAAAAACAGATTATTCTTCAGCTCATTAAAGAGCTCGGGTGAAAAAAACGAATAGAGTGTGTGACAACAAAGTAACATCATTTGTGCCACGTGATTAACTACACTACAGTCCACGATGTTCATTCGGGAAAGATCGGGAGACGGACAAGTCACTCGCACAAATGACAGAATTGCCGAGTACCGTGGGAACTCTTTACTCTACCCCCGTTATATCGTGTGATATCGTGCTAGACCACGACCACTCCACTCTGGCTACATCTTGCGTCAAGTCGCCCCGTGTAAACTACCCATAACAGTACCGGAATAGATTGCTTCATTGTCATTAGTGTCTTGAGTAGACTTTTACTTGAATGTAAAGTTAACATGTGTATCTGAATACAGCTGCTCCTCGACCTACGATGGGGTTACACACCGATAAACCCATCGTAAATCAAAAATATCGTAAGTCGAAAACGCATTTAATACAATTTGATCATGTGACCGGAAGTGAGCCGCAGCTCGCTGCAGTTGCCCAGCATTTGCACCATCGTAAAATCGAAATATCGTAAGTCGAAACATCGTAAATTGGGGAGCATCTGTATTCCACAAAGGATTTATTCTGGTTTCATTGCAATGGATCTTTAGACTGAAGAAGGGTCTCGACCCAAAATGTCACCCATTCCTTCTCTCCATAGATGCTGATGTCCCGCTGAGTTACTCCAGCAGTTTGTGTCTATCTCCAGCTGCAATCTTTCTCTGGCTATACATACTGTTACGTATTAGTACCTTGACCTAGACAAAATATATGCTACATGTGGAATTTTCCCTTCACCATCTGACATGGCAATGATAGTTATTAGTGGAGGCATTATAGCCACTAGCATCAAAATGTTTGTGGTGCTAACTGAACATTGCCCATCACGCATCCTGTGCTACGACTCAAAGGTACACTGACGACTTTCACTGGCAAAAGTACCTGAATATATTGCCTTGAATAACACTCACTTAAATAGCAAACTCAGTTGCCTTCTGTCTAAAATAATTTTAAGAATAATTTTTGAAAACCTTGTTTGGGCTTTCAGAAAAGTTTTATATACAGTCAAAGCTAATTTTGCTGAAGCAGGCATTTATAATGCATCGGTTGCAGTGATATCATACATTTCACAGTCATTGCTAGACAATGTCTTAAATGATTCCCAAAATAAGTTTAAAAAATAAGTTTTCACGTCTGGCAGCATGATTTTTTTATTAACCACTTTCATAATTTATGTCATTTTCAAATCTCAGCTGAACTGCTTCTCAATAATGCCAGCATATAACATACAAATTATTAATGGAAACAGCACCCAGAGGGATGTTCCTGTCTTTTTGTTACTTTTTTAGGCACAACTACTTATCACAACATTTAATTCAAAATGCAAATTTATCACAATTTCACCAACATAACTTCATCAATAGGAACTGTATTCTTGATGTTCCAATTAATCCACTTGAGCACAACAAGCCAGTATGTACGGATATTGAAGAAACAGTCCCCCTGAATACTATTGACCTCAATTATATTTCATTGTGCTGAGAAATTGTATTTTTGTAAAATACGTCCAAGGTGTTTTTGGAATACATCACAGCCTGACAACCATTAAGCTTGTGGACAAAAGTAACGTTGTTTTTGGGAGAAAATCAACTGTAAGTTTGGTATCTGTAGTCTAGATACCATTACCTTTACAAATCACATAATTTTCTTGAGACTAACTTTCCAAATAACCAGAACAATGCGACAAATTTCTGAACGCATTAAAGTTGCAGCCATATTATAGTATAGTGAGGTTAGTACCATTTTGCTCATTATTCCCTGATTAAAACGGTACCCGGACGTGGCGCCGACGGACGAGAAGCCGAAGCAAAGAAGTGGAAGCGAAATAACTGAATGGAAACAAAGCCGAAATGCCAAAGAGCCCAATGGAAACAAAGCCGAAACGCCAACTAACCAAAAGGCTTGGACACCTACATGCAAACTAACCGAAAGGGCAGGACACCTAAAAGTTAACTGTAAACAACTGTACAGACACAGTCTTGTGTTCAAAGTCAGCTTTAATTATCAGTCACGGTGGTGCAGTACAATCACGATGGTGCAGTTGTTAGTTCATCTCTACCACCGGTGTAACTACGTAATATGGGAAGTGAGTGTTAATATAAAGTGTACAGTAAGGTGGAGTTAATGTTAGTACATTACTCTGATTGGTTCACATGCAATAACCAATCTACATCCTTCCCCATAGAGAAAAGAGTTGTTAAGCAGTTGTTAAAACACATGTGGTTAAACATACTCACCGTGCCTGTCAGGCGGTCTGCTAACCCGACCCGAACGCGTACGGACAAACCCTTCCCCCTCCGTTCTGGAAACGTTAGTAGGGCTGGGTGGTGGAGAACTCGAGAAGGAGAACGCAGCCGGGAAGCCGGGAGAGGAGCGGTGGGGCGAGCACGCAGGGCTAGGGGCACTGGGGGATGGGGTAACCGAACGACACGGGGAATACATGCTGGGGTCAGGGGATCTGGGACAGACAACAGCAGCAGGAGTCTTGAAAACCAACGGCGGAAGATGTTGACGCAGCTGCGCCGATACAGACAGAGCACCATCGACGTTGACGAGGTAGGAACGAGGTTCCTTGGCTGGCCCCTCAACGAAACCCTGTCGGGTATGTCCGACTGCAGTCTGCAGGCGAACCACTTGACCTTTCAGTAACGGTTTAAGTGGTTTGCTCGACCTGTCAAAGGAGCGCTCCTGAACATCATGTTTCTCCTGAATGCGTCTCTGGACCACAGCTGGTTTGAGCACCTGTGGCTTCAGCTGTTGCTGGGTGACAGGGAGATGGGGCCGTGTCGTACGAGACATCAGCCGCTGGGAGGGAGAGCCTAGAAACCATCCCTGGAAATGTTTCTCAGGTTTAACAGATCCAGGTAGACGTCGGAATTGGCAAGATGCGAACGTTCCATTAGATGTTTTGCGTTCCTGGCAGCACGCTCAGCGAGGCCGTTGGATTGAGCATATTCAGGGCTGCTGGTAACATGCTGAACGTTCCAACATTTGGCAACATTTTTAAATGCCTGACTGGTGAACTGTCTCCCGTTGTCAGTTTGCAGTCGAACTCCTACACTGTGTACAGATAAATGTCTCTGAAGCTTCTGTATTACCATCTCAGATGTACAGGTAGGCAGCAGGTCAAGTTCAAACCAGTTGGATCAGGAATCGACCAGAACTAGGTCGTGTTTACCATGCCATTCAAAAATATCCGCAGCGACAGATGACCAAGGTAGTTCTGGAGCGGGTTGTTGCAGGAGAGGCTGTTTCTGTTGATGGGGTGCCAAGCTGTTGCAGATGGAGCAGGATGCCGTTTTTTCACGTATGTACTTGGTCATACCTGGCCAATAAAACATGCTTTGGGCACGGGCGAGCTTAGCCTCAGTACCAGGGTGGCCACAGTGGGCATCTTTGTAGTATTCATCGTGCAGGGATGATGGAATCACAACTTTGTGACCCATGACAATGATCCCGTCTTGTATCACCAGTTCATCGCGAACTAAGAAGAATGGCTGTATATCTAGTGGAGTGTTGGATTGTTTTGTGGGCCAACCACTCTAGATAATGGAGGAGAGCAGCTGTAGCGTTCTGTCAGCAGCTGTCTGTTCCGCAAAACGACGCAATCATTCCGTGGGAACAAAGTCGACTTTAAGCACAGCAAGCTCATCGCACTCAAAGGGATGTTGTTCGCAGAACGCCCGTGGCGCTTGAGAGAGAGTGTCAGCGATCAGCATATCTTTGCCCTTTTTGTAAACAATCTGGAAATCAAAATGCTAGAGCTGCATCATCATGCGTTGCAAACGTGCTGGCGCTGCGTGAATAGGTTTGTTCAGGATGGTGACCAGGGGTTAGTGGTCAGTTTCAATTGTAATAGTTTTCCCAAAGATAAAGTCTTTAAACTTGGAACATGCAAAAACGACAGCTAGCAGCTCCTTCTCACTTTGGGCATAGCGCTGCTCAGTGTCTGTCATGGTGCGAGAGGCGTACGATACAGGTAGCACGGTGCCGTCAGCTGATGTTTGCAGGCAGGCTGCACCTAAACCGTATTGCGAGCATCACAGGTGATGGTGACTGGCAGCTTGAGGTCAAAGTACGTCAAGGTGGGAGTGCTGGTTAGCTGGAGCTTTAAAGAGTCGAACACTTGCTGGTGTTGCTGATACCAGGTCCGGGCAGTCTCCTTGTGAGTGAGCTGTCTCAGTGGCGAGATAAGTTTGCTGAGGTTGGGTATGAACTTCCCCAGATAGTTGACCATACCCAGAAAACGCTGAAGGCTGTGAGCGTCTGTGGGAGCAGGCAGTTCATTGATGGCTGCATTCTTCTTAGGGTATGGCTTTAACCCTTCGCTGGTGAACACATGTCCGACATAGGTAACCTCTGAGACACGGAACTTGCACTTCATGGAGTTGAACTTTAGGTTAATCTCACGTGCCCTGTACAGAATCATATTTAAATTAGAATCGTACTCCGCTAAGTCATGGCCCTACACCAGAATGTCATCAACGATGATAGCACATGGGTAGCCTGTGAACGGCTGTTCCATAGCTCTCTGAAAGACCTCGCTGGCCGAGTTAATTCCAAATGGCATTCTGAGGAACTTGAATCTGCCAAATGGTGTGGCAAATGTAGTGAGGCTTGAGGATGCATCATCTAGAGGTATCTGCCAAACCGAGCTTTTGGCATCTAGTACTGAGAACAATGTTGCATGACCGATTTGAGCTGCAACGTCTTTGATGGTTCTCATCGGGTAGTGTGGGCGTTTAATAGCTGTGTTCAGGCCTCTTGGGTTAATGCACACAAGGAGCTCGTCTTTGTCTTTCTTTTTTGTAACAATCATGGTGGAGACCCAGTCTGTGGGTTCACTTATTTCAGCCAGTACCCCCATGGATAGTTTGTCGTAGAACAACTCCTGATCGAGGGAGAGGAGTTGTTGTGTCAGTTCATCAGATAAGCATAGCTTGTGGGTACACAACATTGCTGGAGAAACTCAGAGGGTGCATAGCTTGTGGACAGTGCATCCGAAGGACATTAAACCCAGGTCGTGACATGCATGGATTCCCAACAAAGTCTCAAAGAGTTTGATTTTACAATGCAAAAAATCAGGTTTTTAGTGACATTGTCCACTACACACTTGAAATCAGCTTTTCCGAGAGGGTGCAGAACCTCCCCTCCCCCCGTAGGCATGCAAGGTAGAGGCATCCTCAGTCAAGGTCTCATTATTTCTTATCGTGTTATAGACCTTCAGGGACATTACTTTCACATGTGCACCCATGTCCACTTTAGCAATAACAGACTTGCTATTAATGTGCATGGTAACAGCAGGGTCCAAGGGCTTACCAGATGTGCGGAGGAGAGTGTAAACAGCAGAACTCTTGTATGAGATAATTGGTTCATTCTCGTGGGCAGCTTCGAACTGTTCATGGGAGTCAGGGACTGTTGGGTCTTGCTGCAGCAGGTGTAGATTAGACTTTAAATTCGCACTAGCGTTCCCACGAGAACGACAGCATGCGGCAAAATGATTAATTTTCTTACAGTAATTGCCTTATTTGCCGTTTGCTGGGCAAAGCTGGTGACCTCTATTATGGAAATAATTGCAGTTAGCGCACCTCTGCGGTGCCTCATTCACAAATCTTATAGTGCCTGCTGACACGGTGCAGTTACTGAAACCGGTCAGATTAACATCATGTTTCTGTGTGCCAAGCTGATCACCCAGTGGGGCTACAACCTCCGACATACAACAGGCACGCACAGGCTGTTCAAGAGTCAGGTCAGCATTTCAGAGTAGCTCTGTTTTGAGCTTGCGATCACACATGCCACTAACGATTTTGTCGCGTATTAACTCATTAGTTATCTCACCAAAGCAATATCTCGGGGCCATGTACTTCAAATCACAAATGAAACATTCCACAGGTTCATCAGGATACTGTTGGCGTGCAAAGAAATTTGCTCTCTCCAGAATGCGGTTTGATGGCAGGTCACATAGCTCACAGAATTTACGTAGCAGCACGTTAGGGTTGCACATCGTCTCAGCTGGGAACACCACCTGGCCATTCCCGGCGAGCAAAGTCAAAGGTTTGCTCACGAATCATAGCCTCAGGTCCAGCCAGGTTGATCAGGAGCAATGTCTTGACTTCATCTGGATCGTTGCGATACACGGTATTGATGTAGTGCACATAATCTATTTCAAAGAGCAAGTTGTAAGTAGTCGAAGGTGTGCATCCCTCGGGACAGCCCCCACTCTCCCACGGCCACCCTCCGCAGGCTGTGGGTCGGGTGGAGTGGAGATGTGGGACAATGTTCATCCCTCCACAGTGATGTGATGGACGCGGGGGTCTAGACCAATCTCTGACAGGTCCTGCCCCCCCGGCAACATCATGTCTGTTATTTTACTTTTCTGTTGAGTGGCATTTGATTCGTTGGCTTGCACGCGACACCGCCTTTCGGGTAGGTGGCGTTTCGGAAGAGCGGCCATTCAGTGAGTTTGCTTTTAGGCGACACAGCCTTTCGGTTAGTTAGCTTTTAGACGTCCCGCCCTTTTGGTTAGTTTGCATTTAGGTGTCCCAGCCTTTCAGTTAGTTGGCGTTTCGACTTAGTTTCCATTCGATTATTTGGTGTTTCGGCTTAGTTTCCATTCGGTTATTTGGCTTCCACTTCTTTGTTTCGGCTTCTCATCCGTCAGCGCCACGTCCGCACACGACCAAAAACACTTCCTACTGCCAGTCTCAAGAAGCAGGATCTTTGTAAGAAATCGATAGGCCATAATAAGTAATAATGACATATGACAGCGCAAATTGGAGGAACAGTGCCACTTATTAGCTTGGGTAGTTCACAACCAGCAGTATGAACATTGACTTCTCTAATGTCAGATAATGTCTTTCTCCCTGCTTTCCCTCCCCTTCCCAGCTCTCCCACAAGCCTACTGTCTCCGCCTCTTCCTTTCTTTCCCCCCCCCCTCCCCCCCCACCCCCGACATCAGTCTGAAAGAAGGTCTTGACCCGAAACGTCGCCTATTCCTTCACTCCGTAGGTGCTGCCTCACCAACTGAGTTTCTCCAGCATATTAATAGATTTAACGAGAGAGCATAGATTTAAGGTTAGAGGGAAAAAAATAACAGGACTGAAGCTTAAACATTCCTTTGTTTAAAATGTTATTGTTCCCTATTCATACAATTGGCTGTGGGTGTATGGAACAAGCTATCTGAGGAAATGGGTCCCATTACTTTTCTCTAAAGATCCTGACTGTCACGCTGAGTTACTCCCGCATTTTATGTCTAGCTTCTGAGGAAAAAGTTGGGCAGGTTCAATAACATTGTTGACAATACATTTGGATGGGTACATGGATAGGAAATGTTAAGAGGGAAATGGACTAAGTGTGGGCAAATTGGACCGGCTTAGATGGGATATCGTGGTTGCTATGGACAAGTTAAGTTGAATTCCTTGTATACATGTTGGGAATTTCTTTTCCAGCAGTCTTTTAGTTTCTTTTGGCTTTAAGGGATTTGAAAATTCTTATATCTTTTTTTTTGTAGCTTCTGAACTAGTATGCAATCCATGGTGATTAAGACCTATCAGGTTGAGTTTTAAAATGTGCTCTGTGACATTTGACCAGCCAGGTAAATCTGTGAATAAACACCATTGGTACCCATCGTGACTAAGTTTCTTCACTAGGGTATTTTGTAGAACTCTTTACAGTATAATTTATTGCTTTGTGAGGAAAGTTTACAACTGTATTACATGCAGCTCTGGACATTTGGACAGGTACTTTGGATACGTCTTCATAAACAAGTACTTTGGTTCCGTCTTCATGAACAGGTAATATGGATCCGTCTTCACTATGGAGGACACAAACAATATCCTTGATGTACTAGTGGCCAGAGGATCTGGCCACATTAGGCAGGGAATGGTGTTGGATAGACTGATGGGACTGAAAGCTGGTAAATCCACAGGGCCTGATGGTCTGCATCCCAGGGTACTTAAGGAAGTGGCTCTAGAAATCATGGATGCATTGATGATAATTTTCCAATGTTCTATAGACTCAGGATCAGTTCCTGTGGATTTGAGGGTAGCTAATGTTATCCCAATGTTTTTAAGAAAGGCGGGAGAGAGAAAACAGGGAATTATAGACCAGTTAGCCTGACATCGGTGGTGGGGAAGATGCTGGAGTCAATTATGAAAGATGAGATAGCCGAACATTTGGATAGCAGTAACAGGATCGGTCAGAGTCAGCATGGATTTACGAAGGGGAAATCATGCTTGATTAATCTTCTGGAATCTTTTGAAGATGTAACTAGGAAAATGGACAAGGGAGAGCCAGTGGATGTAGTGTACCTGGACTTTCAGAAAACATTTGATGAGGTCCCACATAGGAGATAAGTGAGTAAAATTAGGGTACATGGTATTGGGGGTAGAGTGCTGACATGGATATAGAAGTGGTTGGCAGACAGGAAACAAAGAGTGGGGATTAAGGGGTCCCTTTCAGAATGACAAGCATTGACTAGTGGGCTATGGCAAAGCTCGGTGCTGGGACCACAGCTATTTACAATATACATCAATGATTTGGATGCAAGGATTCAAAGTAACATTAGCAAATTTGCAGATGACACAAAGCTGGGTGGCAGTGTGAACTGTGAGGAGGATGCTATGAGAATGCAGGGTGACTTGGACAGGTTGGGGGAGTGGACAGATGCATGGCAGATGAAGTTTAATGCAGATAAATGTGAGGTTATCCACTTTGGTAGCAAAAACAGGAAAGCAGATTACTATCTAAATGGCGTCAAGTTAGGAAAAGGGGAAGTACAACGGGATCTGGGGGGTCCTTGTTCATCAGTCTGTGAAAGTAAGCATGCAGGTACAGCAGGCAGTGAAGAAAGCGAATAGCATGTTGGCCTTTATAACAAGAGTAATCGAATATAGGAGCAAAGAGGTTCTTCTGCAGTTGTACAGAGCCCTAGTGAGACCACACCTGGAGTATTGTGTGCAGTTTTGTGTCTCCTAATTTGAAGAAGGACATTCTTGCTATTGAGGGAGTGCAGCATAGGTTTACAAGGTTAATTCCCGGGATGGCAGGACTGTCATATGCTGAGAGAATGGAGCAACTGGGCTTGTACACTCCAGAGTTTAGAAGGATGAGCCGGTATCTCATTGAAACATATAAGATTGTTAAGGGTTTGGACACGCTAGAGGCAGGAAACATGTTCCCGATGTTGGGGGAGTCCAGAACCAGGGGCCACAGTTTAAGAATATGGAGTAAGCCATTTGGAACGGAGACGAGGATACACTTCTTCTCACAGAGAGTGGTGAGTCGGTGGAATTCTCTGCCTCAGAGGGCGGTGGAGGCAGGTTCTCGGGATGCTTTCAAGAGAGAGCTAGATAGGGCTCTTAAAAATAGCGGAGTCAGAGGATATGGGGAGATAGGCAGGAACTGGGTACTGATTGGGGATGATCGGCCATGATCACACTGAATGGCGGTGCTGGCTCTAGAAATTGTAGACGTACTGGTGATCATTTTCCAATGTTCTATAGATTCAGGATCAGTTCCTGTGGATTGGCGTGTTGGGATAGGGGATTAGTGAGCAAAATTAGAGCACGTGATATTGGGGGTAGGGTGCTGACATGGGGAGAAATTTGGTTGGCAGACAGGAAACAAAGAGTAAGGATTAACGGGTCCATTTCTGAATGGCAGGCAATGACTAGCTATTTACAATATACATTAATGATTTAGATGAAGGGATTAAAAGTAACATTAGTAAATTTGCAGATGACACAAAGCTGGGTGGCAGTGTGAACTGTGAAGAGGATGATATGAGGATTCAGGGTGACTTGGACAATGAGATGTATATGTAATATAAATGCCAGTGCCCCTTTAATATAAATGCCTGTTCCTCATGATTGAGGTCAGGTGACCTTCGAGAGGTTTCCGTGGGTTGTTCAGATTAAATCTTACTTACAAGATGTCGGACGTGTTGTCTTTGTGCTAGTCACAACAGGGCCTTACGTGGTCTCAAACATTACAGACAAGTTGGGTGAGTGGGCAGATGCATGGCAGATGCAGTTTAATGTGGATAAATGTGAGGTTATCTGCTTTGGTGGCAAAAACAGGAAGGCAGGTTATTATCTAAATTGAGTCAAAATGGGATAAGGAGAAGTACAACGGGATCTGGCGGGTCCTTGTTCATCGGTCACTGAAAGTGAGCATGCAAGTACAGCAGGCAGTGAAGAAAACCAAGAGACAAGACAAGAGACATTGGTACATCAATTGGTACAGTGAAATTTGTGGTCACCATACAGCCATAAGAATAAAATAGAGCACAGAACACGATAGTCTTTTACATAGACATGCCCACATAGCGGAATCAAACTTTCCCACTGTGAGGGAAGGCACCAAAGTTCAGTCAACCTCCTCTTTTGTCCTCTGTTGTTCACCCGTGGTCGGGGGGCTCTCGAACCCTTCGCTGTCGCCACTACGGGCGGCCCGATGTTCAGGCCCGCTCGCTGGATGATGGAACTCTGACGTCGGAACGGGAGAACATTCTCAGTGGCTTGGACTTCCGAATCGGCCACTTCCTACCAGAGACCACAGCTCCCAAAGTGCACAGGCCGAGCTGGGCGGAGATTCACGCTGGCGGCCATCAGCAAAGGCATCCCAGGACTCCGCAATGTTGAAGTCAGCGCCACCTGCGCTGGAAGCTCTGCAAACCACAGCTCTGCGATGTTGAAGCAGCAAGCCCAGCACTCTGGGGCTTCACTCCCTGTATGCATGCTTCTGGTCAAAGGAATGTCGAAAGGGCAAGAAGAGATTAAATAAACATGGTGCACGGAAAACATGCTGGTAGAAAATCCTTACAATGTTTTATGAACTTGTAAAGGGGAAGAGAATTGTACATTTTGCAGTGGGCTCTATGGAGACCGAATGTTTAATCTGACTGTGGAAGCTGAATATGTGAACTGGTAGTAGCTTGAACTTCAAGGGAGTGCTGCTGACATTCAGCTACTCTAGTAGTAAATCCCCAAATTAAACCTGTGCACTGTGAGGCTGGAACTTACTGAGTGCTAATACAATTTATGCTCTGTTGTTGGTCTCCAGACTGTCCCAGTCCTGAATTATGCTGGGAAACTGCCAGTCTGACTGATCCTATAGATTTTAATAGGAATTATAGGTGTGGATCAGTAGGTAAGCAGAAAAGTAAATTACTTTTTCTAATTATTTTGCTTTAGTTTAATGCTTCTAATTACTTCTTCATGCTTTTAGGTATAATAAGTACCTTGTGTTTTATTATTTTTAAAATTACTTTTAAAGACATTTAAAAGCTATTAAAATTCCTCACAGTTTTTTGTCTTCTACCAAGATCCAACATAACATCAGCACTGCATCATGTGCCTTCTAGTCATTGTTCAGACCTCATTCTGTCGAAGACTTCCCAGACCTGCACTCTGCCTGCCAGAACTATGGGTGGTCATTCTAAGCTGCAGCCTTCCTGCAGCAAGGTCCAGCCCAGTATATTGTATCATATATCAGACCAGAAAGCATCACCTCATATTTCGCTTGGGCAGCTTACAACCCAGTGGTATGATTATTGATTTGTCTAACTTCAAGTAACCCTTGCATCCCCTCTCTCTGTCCCTCCCCAACCCTAGTCATTGTACTAGTTCTACTGTCATTCTGGGGAGTCTGTATAACTCGTTATCACCTATCCCATTGACCATTGTTGGCTCTACATTTCCTTGAATATTGTTGTTTTTTGCATATCTTTCATTCATTTATCCTAAGTACTGTCTATATCTTTCGTTCTCCTCTCCCTTGACTCTTTGTCTGAAGAAGGGTCTCACCCCAAAATGTCCTAATCCTTTTCTTCAAAGATGATGCCTGGCCCGCTGAGTAACGTTCAGCTTTTTGTGTCTGTCTTCAGTTTTTAGTTTAGTTCAGAGATACAGCTTGGAAACAGGCCCTTTGGCCCAAAAAATCCATGTTAACGATTAATCACATGTTCCGTGTTATTCCACATTTGCATCCACTCCCTACACATAAGGGGCATTTCATAGAGTTCAGTTAACCTACAAACTCATACGTTTTTCAGTGCATTCATTTTATAAAACACTATTTATTTGAAATATTTTGGCAATTCTGAAATTGTCTTAAAATTCCCCTTCTTCCACCCCCATATTGTGAATAGAACACGTGTTTGCACAAGAAACTCAGAGCCTCCATGGATTTTGAAGAAACAGCAGCAAAGAGAAACAGGAAAAAGCACTGATTGGTTCTAGCCTGAGTGGGAGGAGAGTTAGAAGTGAGTCACAGGGGGAAAACAGTTTAAAACTGAGGAATTTGTAAATTTGTAAATTTAGGCAATTTATCAGTGAATATAAGCAAGGCTGTTCTTAGGGAGTGGCAGTGAGGGAAGTGCATTGTGAGTAAAGTGTGAGTCTTTGGCTCGAGAGCGCATTGTGAGTAGATTCAAGAGTCAAGGGTCAAGTGAGTTTATTGTCATGTGTCCCTGACAGGACAATGAAATTCTTGCTTTGCTTCAGCACAACAGAACATAGTAGGCATTGACTACAAAACCGATCAGTGTGTCCATACACCATTATACACGTAAATACACACATGAATAAATAAACTGATGAAGTGCAAATAACAGATAATGGGCAATTAATGTTCATAGTTTTGTCCGAGCCAAGTTTAATAGCCTGATGGCTGTGGTGAAGTAGCTATTCCTGAACCTGGTCATTGCAGTCTTCAGGCTCCTGTACTTTCTACCTGAAGGTAGCAGGGAGATGAGTGTGTGGCCAGGATGGTGTGGGTCTTTGATGATACTGCCAGCCTTTTTGAGGCAGTGACTGCGATAGATCCCCTCGATGGAAGGGAGGTCAGAGCTGATGATGGACTGGGCAGTGTTTACTACTTTTTGTAGTCTTTTCTTCTCCAGTTGCGCTCAAGTTGCCGAACCAAGCCACAATGCAACCGGTCAGCATGCTCTCTACTGTGCACCTGTAGAAGTTAGAGAGAGTCCTCCTTGACAAACTGACTTTCCGTAATCTTCTCAGGAAGTAGAGGCGCTGATGAGCTTTCTTGATAATTGCATTAGTGTTCTCGGACCAGGAAAGATCTTCAGAGATGTGCACGCCAGGAATGTGAAGCTCTTGATCCTTTCAACCATCGACCCGTTAATATAAATGGGGCTGTGGGTCCCCATCCTACTCCTTCCAAAGTCCACAATCAGTTCCTTGGTTTTGCTGGTGTTGAGGGCCAGGTTATTGTGCTGGCACCACATGGACAGTCGGTCGATCTCTCTTCTATACTCTGACTCATCCCCATCAGTGATACGTCCCACAACAGTGGTGTCGTCAGCGAACTTGATGATGGAGTTCGCACTATGACCGGCTCCGCAGTCATGAATATAGAGTGAGTACAGCAGGGGGCTGAGCACGCAGCCTTGAGGTGCTCCCGTGCTGATTGTTATCGAGTCTGACACATTTCCACCAATACGAACAGACTGTGGTCTGTGAATGAGGAAGTCGAGGATCCAATTGCAGAGGGATGCACAGAGACCCAGTTCTGTGAGTTTGGTAACCAGCTTGGAGAGAATGATTGTATTAAATGATGAGCTGTAATCAATGAATAACAGCCTTACATATGAGATGTTGTTGTCCAAGTGGTCCAGAGCGGAGCGGAGGGCCAGCGAGATCACATCCACCATTGATCTGTTGTGGCGGTAAGCGAACTCAGTGGGTCCAGGTTTTTGTCGAGGTAGGAGTTGATTTGCACCATGATCAACCTCTCAAAGCACTTTCATCACCACACACGTTAGTGCCACTGGTCGATAGTCATTGAGGCACGTCACCTTACTCTTCTTGGGCACTGGTCTAATTGATGCCCTTTTGAAGCAGGTGGGAACCTCAGACCTCAGAAGTGAGAGGTTGAAAATGTCTGTAAAAACTCCAGCCAGTTGGTCCGCACAGGTTTTTAGAATACGACCGGGTATACCATCAGGTCCAGGCGCTTTTCATCACCATCACCCCTCTGAAGGATTTCCTGACATTGGCCTCTGTGACTGAGACTGAAATACCATCACGAATGGGGGCTCGGGAAGGCACATCGGTGTTCCCCCTATCAAAGCGTGCGTAAAACGCATTGAGCTCATCAGGGAGTGATGTTTCGCCGACATTCGAGCTGCCACCTGGTTTCGCCTTGTAGGGGGTGATTGCATTCCGGCCCCGCCACAGCTGTCGAACATCTGTCTCATCGTCCAGCTTGGAGCAGAAGTCCCTTTTGGCTTTTTTGATGGCCTTACCAAGGTCGTATCTGGATTTCTTGTCCACTGTATAATCAGACGTGAATGCCCGGTGTCTGGTCTTCAGAAGAGTGCGGATCTCAAAGTTCATCCAAGGTTTCTGGTTGGGAATCAATCGGAAGGTTTTGGTGGGGATGCAGTCCTCCACACATTTCTTAATGAAGTCTGTAATGACTGTGGCGTATTCGTTCAAGTCCGTTGCCGAGTCCTTGACATTGCCCAGTCTACAGACTCCAAACAGTCCTGAAGTTGTTCCTCTCCCCCCCCCCCTGTAGGCAGGAAGAAGCAGCACCGTGGTATGGTCGGATTTACCGAAGTGAGGGCGAGGAAGAGAGCGGTAGGCATTCTTGATGGTGGTGTAGTAGTGGTCGAAGGTGTTTGGTCCTCTCGTGCAGCAGGAGACATGTTGGTGGAAGTTAGGGAGTGATTTCTTTAGGTTTGCCTAATTAAAGTCCCCAGCAATGGTGGTAAATGCCTCGGGGTAAAACGGCTGGTGTTTGTTGACCACGGCGTGCAGCTCCTCCAGTGCCAGACGAACGTCTGCCTGGGGTGGGATGTAGACCGCGGTCAGGATGATGGAGGTATAATCCCTCAGAAGGTAGAAGGGACGGCACTTCATCGTCAGATGTTCAAGGTGTGGAGAGCAGGAGTTGGACAGGACTGCCACGCCTGCGCACCACGCAGAGTTGACCATGAGGCAGATGCCCCCTCCTCTCCCTTTCCCAGATGCCTGCGTACGGTCCATACGGTGGATGGAGAATCCTTCAGGCTGGACCGCTGTGTCTGGGGAGCTGGGGGTGAGCCATGTCTCTGTGAAACAGAACACAGAGCATTCCCTCAGCTCCCTTTGATAAAGCAGCCTTGACCTTAAGTCCTCCACTTTGTTTTCAAGGGACTGTACATATTCTGGTAGGATAGTAGGGAGAGGGGGCCGAAGTCCCCTGCGCTTCAGTCTGACCTGAAGTCCTGCCCGTCGGCCACATTGCCGGAAACAATGGAGGCTTCCCCTTTGTTTTCAGGTACTGTGCTTACTGTACCTGCTGTTTCTGCGGAGCTGCGCTGGAACGGGGATTCCTTCACAGACGGCAGCTCCAGCTCCGTAACGAACGGGGGTTCCCTCAAAGTTGGCAGCTGCAGCTCCAGCTCCGTTGTTCCTGGAGGATCCAGCCCGTCGGCTCTGGAGGTCACCCCGGAGTTCCCAGGTGCCGTATCTGCGTTCCTCCGTCGGGTCGGGAGATTTCCAGCCAGCGTGGGAAATTTTAAAGTCCAGGGTTCCCGCAGCTGCGGGAGATCATGAAATTGCGAGAACCTTGAGGTGCTCAAGCATTTTTGTCGGAAACGGCACCGATTTCTGTCGTTTTCCTGATCCAGGAAGTTGTAATTGAGCCTTTTATGTTCCGGAGCTCCGCAAAAGTCGCCGCAGGCAGGCGCCATCTTGAGCCAGATAGTGTGAGTAAAGTGTGAGTCTTTGGCTTGAGAATCTTTGGCTTGAGAGTCTTCAGCGAGGAGGCTGAGGAGAGGAGGCTACGCAATATGCTGGAGAGGGAGAGACGAAAGAAGGAAATGTCAAGCAAGCTGATTCAGTGTGATGCTTGCAGTATGTGGGAGGTCACAACACTGTTGGTGTCTCTGGCTGCTGCAAGTGTGAGAAGTGCATCCAGATAGAGCTTCTGAAGGACCATGTTGGGGAACTGGAGAAGCAAGTGGATGACCTCAGGTTCGTCCGAGAGGCTGAGTCGTTCCTCGACAAGTCCTACAGCAAGATTGTTACACCGAAGGTACTTGAAGAGGGAAGGTGGGTGACAGTGAGAAATGGAAGGAAACATGGAATGCACAGGTTCCCGGGTGTTGTACCTCTTGGGAACAGGTTCACCCACTTAAAAGCTGTCGGGACAGAAGACGTTAACAAACTGTGCGGCGCACTGGCTTGTGATGCAAAAAGTGCTGTTGAGCCAAAAGCAAGGAGGCCGACGTCAGTGGTGGTTGGAGACTTCATTGTGAGAGGTACGGACAGGGGTTTCTGTGGCAACAGACAAGATTCGAGGATGGTGTGCTGCCTCCCAGGTGCCAGGATCCAGGATGTCTTGGAGAGAGTGCAGAAAATCCTCAAGGGCGAAGGTGAACAGACGGACGATGCAGTGCATGTTGGCACAAACAATGTCGGAAAGAAAGGGATGAATAGTCTGCAGCGTGACTTTAGAGAGCTTGGAAAAGTGCTGAAAAGCAGGAGCTCCAGGGTGGTTATCTCCGGTTTGCTTCCAGTTCCTCGTGCTGGCGAGAGCAGAAACAGGGAGATACAGGACCTGAAAGTGTGGCTGGTGAACTGGTGCAGGGGGCAGGGATTTAGATTCTTAGACCACTGGGATCTGTTTTGGAGTAATGGGGGAACTGTACAAAAGGGACGTATTGCACCTTAACAGGTGGGGGACCAGCATTCTGGCAGGCAGGTTTGCCACCGTCACACAGGTGGTGTTGAAACTAAATAAGGGGGGGGGGGGGGGGGGGGGGGGGGGGGGGGTGTCAAATGGGATAGTCAAGGATGGAGCTAAAGGGAAAGGGAGTAAAGGGATAGTTAATGGCCCCAGAATTAACAGGAAAGGAAGCTCACAAAGGGATAGGAGAATATGGCCAAGTGTAAGAGGGATCGATGTGAAAGGAATTAAAAGTACTGTGTTTGAATGCACGAAGTATAAGAAGTTAAGTAGATGAGCTTGAGGCTCAGATAGAGGTTGGTAGCTATAACATTGTGGGGATTACCAAGACGTGGCTGCAGGAGGATCGGGTCTGGGAACTTAATATTCAGGGTTATACATTCTATAGAAAGGACAGGCAGGTGGGCAGAGGAGGGGGGTGGGGGGTAGCTCTTCTGGTGAGGGATGGAATTCAGTCCCTTGCGAGGGAAGACATAGGGACTGACAAGGTAGAGTCACTGTGGATTGAGTTGAGGAATTGTAAAGGGAAGAAGACACTAATTGGTGTTATCTACAGACCCCAAAATAGTAGCCCGGATGTAGGGTGTACGTTGCAACAGGAGTTAAAACTAGCCTGTAAAAAAAGGTAATGCCTCTGTGGTGATGCGGGATTTCAATATGCAGGTAGACTGGGAAAATCAGGTTGGTTCAGGGCCCCAAGAAAGAGAGTTTGTAGAGTGCATCTGAGATAGATTCTTAGAGCAGCTTGTAATGGAACCGACCAGAGAAAAGGCAATTCTGGATTTAGTGTTGTCCAATGAACCAAATTTGATAAGAGATCTCGAGGTAAAGGAACCACTTGGAGATAGTGATCATAATATGATCAGTTTTAATCTGCAATTTGAGAAGGAGAAGGTTAAATTGGAAGTGGCAGTGATGCAGCTGAACAAAGGGGATTATGAAGGCATGAGAGAGGAACAGGCAAGGGTAGTCAACTGGAAAGGGATCCTAGCAGGAATGATGGTGCAACAGCAATGGCAGGAATTTCTGGGCATAATCCAAAAGATGCAGGATAATATCATTCCTATGAGAAGTAAGACTCCCCATTCTATGGGGAGTAGGAGGCAACCGTGGCTGACAAGAGAATTTAGGGAGAGAATAAAACTAAAAGAAAAGATGTATAATACAGCAAAGAGTAGCCGGAAGCCAGAGGATTGGGAAACTTTCATAGGACAACAGAAGGAAACAAAATGGGCAATGCGGGCTGAAAAGATGAAGTACAAAGGGAAGCTGGCCAGGAATGTAAAGAAGGACAGTAAAAGCTTCTTTAGATATGTTAAGGGAAAAAGAGTAGCAAAGTCAAATGTGGGTCCCTTGAAAGCAGACACGGGTGAAATTATTATGGGGAACAAGGAAGTGGCAGAAGAGTTGAACAGGTATTTCGGATCTGTCTTCATTAAGGAAGACACAAACAATCTCCAAGAAGTACTGGAGGACAGAGGATCTATGGGGGTCGAGGAACTGAAAGAAATTTTCATTAGGCGAGATATAGTATTGGGTCGGCTAATGGGACTGTAGGATGATTAAACCCCGGGACCTGATGGTCTGCATCTCAGGGTCCTTAAGGAGGTGGCTCTAGAAATAGTGGACGCATTGGTGATCATTTTCCAATGTTCAATAGATTCAGGATCAGTTCTTGTGGATTGGAGGATAGCTAATGTTATCCCACTTTTCAAGAAAGGAGCGAGAGAGAAAACGGGGAATTACAGACCAGTTAGCCTGACTTCGGTGGTGGGAAAGATGCTGGAGTCAATTATTAAAGAGGTCATAAAGGGGCATTTGGATAGCAGTAAAAGGATTAGTCCAAGTCAGCATGGATTTATGAAAGGAAAATCATGCTTGACTAATTTTCTGGAATTTTTTGAGGATGTGACAAGTAAAATGGATGTAGTGTATTTAGACTTTCAGAAAGCCTTTGATAAGGTAGAGCCTTTGACTGGAGACTGGTGACTAAAATTAGAGCACATGGTATTGGGGTAGGGTGTTGATGTGGATATAAAATTAGTTGGCAGACAGGAAGCAAAGAGGACGAGTGAACGGGTCCTTTTCAGAATGGCAGGCAGTGGCGAGTGGAGTGCCGCAAGGCTCGGTGTTGGGGCCGTAACTGTTTACCATATATATTAATGATTTGGAAGAGGGAATTAGGAGCAACACTAGCAAGTTTGCGGATGACACAAAGCTGGGTGGCAGAGTGAGCTGTGAAGAGGATGTTAGGAGGTTGCAGGGTGACCTGGACAGGTTGAGTGAGTGGGCAGATGCGTGGCAGATGCAGTACAATATAGATAAATGTGAGGTTATCCACTTTGGCGACAAAAACAAGGGAGCAGATTATTACCTCAATGGGGTTAGGTTAGGTAAGGGGGAAGTGCAGCGAGACCTGGGCATCCTTGTACACCGGTCACTGAAAGTTGGCTTACAGGTACAGCAGGCAGTGAAGAAAGCTAATGGAATATTGGCCTTCATAACAAGAGGATTTTAGTATTGGAGTAAAGAGGTTCTTCTGCAGTTGTATAGGGCTCTGATGAGACCACATCTGGAGTATTGTGTACAGTTTTGGTCTCCTAATTTGAGGAAGGACATCCTTGTGATTGAGGCAGTGCAGCGTAGGTTCACGAGATTGATCCCTGGGATGGTGGGACTGTCATATGAGGAAAGATTGAAAAGATTAGGCTTGTATTCACTGGAGTTTAGAAGGATGAGGGGAGATCTTATAGAAACACATAAAATTATAAAAGGACTGGACAAGCTAGATGCAGGAAAAATGTTCCCAATGTTGGGCTGGTCCAGAACCAGGGGCCGCAGTCTTAGAATAAAGGGGAGGTCATTTAAGACAGAGGTGAGAAAAAGCTTTTTAACCCAGAGAGTTGTGAATTTATGGAATTCCGTGCCACAGAGGGCAGTGGAGACCAAGTCACTGGATGGATTTAAGAGAGAGTTAGATAGAGCTCTAGGGTCTAGTGGAGTCAAGGGATATGGGGAGAAGGCAGGCACGGGTTATTGATAGGGGATGATCAGCCATGATCACAATGAATGGCAGTGCTGGCTCGAAGAGCCAAATGGCCTCCTCATGCACCTATTTTCTATCTTTCTATGTTTCTGTTAAAATTCTATCAAACACTATACTCATCAAAAACAACAGCCGACCCTGCAAAGATTAAAGTTTTTCTTGAGAATTGCTATCCCCCATCCCTTAATGAGGAGGAACGGGATGAATTAGGAGCAGAGATAACAACAAAAGACATTGTAGAGACTATTAAATCATTGAGAAGTGGAAAAACTCCGGGTCCGGATGGATTTAGTAACAAATTTTATTAAAAAAATAATGATTTAATTTCCCCACGTTTACAAGCCCTTTATATTCAAGCATTTAAAGATCTCTTGCCAAATCAACTATTACATTGATTCCAAAAAAAGATAAAAATCTCGAGGAGCCTGAGTCCTATAGGGCAATAGCCCTTTTAAATGCGGAACAGAAGATACTAGCTAAGAATTTGGCTCGCAGATTAAGCTTGGTTATTTAGTAAACTAATACATCCAGATCAAACTGGGTTTAAACCTAAATGACATTCATTTTATAATTTGAGACGTTTGTTTAATATAATATACTCACAGAGAACGACAAACGAAGATCTAACAATTATTTCTCCAGATGCAGAAAAAGCTTTCGACCAAGCGGAATGGTCTTATCTTTTCAGTGTTGGAAAAATTCCAATTGGGAGAAAACTTTACTTTATGGGTGAAGCTCTTATACACTAATCCGACAGCCAGAATACTGACAAATTAAATGCTTTCACCTAAATTTAATTTATCTAGGGGTAACAGACAAGGATGTGCCCTTTCACCAATGTTATTTGCTTTAGCCATAGAACCCCTTGCTGAGAGTATTAGGTCACATTCAGGCATTCATGGATAATGCCAAATATACCAACAATAAGATCTCGTTATATGCAGATGATGTACATTACTAATCCCCAAGTTAGTATTCCAAATGTGCTAAACATTATAGAACAATGTGGTTCTTTCTCAGGATATAGAATAAATTGGAATAAAAGTGAAATGTTGCCAATAAAAGAACAAGACCCTTCTCAACTCCAAAAATTTCCTTTCAGAATTGCTACCGAAAAGTTCAGGTATCTCGGAATTTACATGACTAGAAATTATTCAATTTTGGAAAACACTTCCTATCTCCCTTATAGGTAGTGTAAATGCCATAAAGATGATCTTCCTTCCTCAACTCTTATATTTATTTCAATCAATACCAATCATACTCAATTCAGTAATATATCTCCCTAAATGTTTTTTTTTATTTAATTGATTCTACTGTCACTAACTTTATTTGGGACTACAGAACCCATAGAATACACAAAAGGCATTTGTGCAAACTCAAAGAAAATGGAGGATTAGCTCTTCCTAATTTTCTTTTTTACTACTGGGCAACCAACATTAAAAAATATAATCTTCTGGTTGGACGATACATGTCAACATGTAAATTGGTTAAAAATGGAAAGGGATATTTTAATATAGGCTTAATCCTCCTATCTCCAATACATTTGAATATGTCAACGTATGAGCAAAATCTGATAATACATAGCACTATACGTATCTGGAAAGTTGAAATTCAGTCTTAAATTGAGAAACTTGTCTCTCCTTCCTATTGCAAACAATCCATCGTTAAACCGTCTACTTTAGAATTCTCCCAATTCTGTTAGTCCTTGCTGTCTCCTCCCCTTCCTCAGCTCCCCTACTATCTCCTCCCACCCTCCAGCCTTCTGGCTACTCCTCCTTTTCCCTTTCTTGTCCCCACCCACCCCCACCCCCGATCAGTCTGAAGAAGGGTTTCGGCCCGAAACGTTGCCTATTTCCTTCGCTCCATAGATGCTGCTGCACCCGCTGAGTTTCTCCAGCTTTTCTGTGTAACCTACTTTAGATATGGTGTTTGTTCAATGGAAAAACCTGGGAATTAACACTGTGGGAGACCTCTATAAGAAGGGGACTCTCTCTTCTTTTCAAGAACTACAGGAGAAATATCACTTGAACACAAACAATTTTTTTAGATACCTTCAAATCCGAGATTATGTGAAAACATATACACAAGTTTGTCCTTTTATGGGTCCAGATATATTAGACGATTGTTTGAATAGACATGCCGATACAAGTAAGTTGATATCTTACATTTATAACACTCTTTTAAATATTGATACCCCACCTTCTGAGATTTATAGGCGAGCACGGGAGGATGAGTTGGTTTTACCTATTTCAAAAGATATATGGGAGGAAAGTCTATTATACATACATTACTGCTCTTTAAATGTCAGGCATTGCCTGATACAATTCAAAATATTGTATAGCTTATGCTACTCAAAGACCAAATTGAATAAGATTTTCCCAACTGTCTCCCCTCTCTGTGATAAATGTCACCTCCAAGAAGCTACCCTAACCCATTCTTTTGTATCCTGTATAAAAATATAAAATATAAAATTTCTGGATAGGAATATTCAATACCATTTCTAAAACACTCAAAATTCAATTGGAGTCAGATTCAAAATTAATAATATTAGGCATGTCAGAGGGCTGCCCTAAGTTAACGACATTTCAAAGACGTTTCCTTGACTACGGTTTAATAACTCTGAAAAAACCTATACTTAAATTCTGGAAAAAGATAACAGTTCCCACAGTGAAGATGTGGATCACAGAAATGACCGAGACACTGCATTGAGGATAAGGCTTGTTTTGGCTGATAGATCAAACCAATTTTCCAAAATATGGCGCCTTTCATTGAATTGCTTCAACAGCAGAATGGTTGAACACAAATTTAAAACCGATGCTTGGGTTGGGTGAGCGGGGTTCGGGAAGGATAGTGGGATATATCTCTGTTTTTCTTTTCTCTTTTTTTCTCTCACTTTTTTGTCAGTTCAGGGGTTTTTTCATCTCTCTTTTTTGTATATTTCCTCTTTCTCTTCATTCTTTCTTTTTTACTTTTTTCTCCGATTCATTTATCAGTTTATAAAATGTTAAAACTGAAGCTGTATGAAAATTGTATAATTGTTATGTCGATTGCTTTCTTCTTGTACAATTGATCCTAATAAAATAAAAAAAAAATTAAAAAATGTAGAAAGTAATAACAATAGTGTCTACATCAAAGATCGAGACAATTTCACAGAATGGAGAATATTTCAATGTGATGATTTTGAACATGAATTTTAGCAAAAACTCTCATTGGTAAAAATTTTTTTTTTTTCTAAAAAAGTTTAGAGAAATAAAATATGGCAGTATTTATGTGGAATTAAATATTGGAGGGTTATAAAATATATTTTAGTGTCAGTCATTCCAATAGATACTTCAGTGAAAGCAGCATTCAATTTGGCTTGATCGAACAAATACTCCTGACAATTTATGAATAATTTGAAACCTTTTAACCTCTAGTTAATGTGGTTTAATGATGTGTCATCCAAAATGATGAACAAAGTAGATCATATTTAATAGAAATATTACTGGAAGGCTGTTGAGGCTCTATTTTAAATATTGAAAAGATTGACATTTAGAGTCAGGATATCCATTTCTTGCAGATAGTCCAGAAGAAACAGGTCAATTAGGAGTCTGACCAAACTGTGACACGCTTTAATGTTCTGACGATGGTAGTTATGAGTTTATTGCAAACTTTCCTGCCCATAATGAAGAGAGGTTTAAAAACAGATTAGCATATTTTATTTATTTAAGAAGGAACTGCAGATGCTGGAAAATCAAAGGTAGACAAAAGTGCTGGAGAAACTCAACGGGTGCAGCAGCATCTATGGAGCGAAGGAAATAGGCAAAGTTTCTGGCTGAAACCCTTCTTCAGATTGATTATTACTTGATTTATTACTTGAAATTGGTGAATTGTTTGGAGTCATTAAGTCATGTAACACAAAAATATGCTCTTCGACATACTGACCTTTTAACCTCTATTTCCATTAATCTCTTTGCCCATGTTTGGAGTGTCTGTGTCTGATGTTTGAATTGTCCATGATGATCTATGTAAATTCTGCAAAATCATTGTCACTTCCACAAGGTCATTTTGATTTTTGTAAAGTTGTGGCACTTGGCAACACATCGCCATGATCATATTGAATGGCGGTGCAGGCTCGAAGGGCCGAATGGCCTACTCCTGCACCTAATTTCTATGTTTCTATTTAACCTATTTTGAAGACACAAAATAGGACAATACATACAATACATATTGTAAACACAAGGCATGGCAGATGCTGGAATCTTGGGCAAAACTCAAAGTGTTTGAGAAACTCAGCATATCAGGCATCATCTGTGGAGGGAATGAATCGGTAATTTTTCGGGTAAAGACATTTCTTCAGACTGATTGGAGTAGGGGAGGGAAAGATGGAAAAGAGAAATGGGTGCAGAACAAAGCCTAGCAAGTGATAGGTGGTACAGGTGAGAAGGGTTTGTTCGGCAAATGGGTGAGTAAGTGACAAAAGCTACACGGTGAAAAGGAGACAAAAGGGTGTCGGATAAAGAGAGAAAAGGCGGTGTGAAATGTAGACAATAGGCCATTCAGCCCTTCAAGCCAGCCCAGCCATTCACTGTGATCATGTCTGATCATCCACAATCAGTACCCCATTCCTGCCTTCTCCGCATATCCCCTGACTCTGCTATCTTTAAGAGCTCTATCTAACTCTCTCTTGAAAGCATCCAGAGAATTGGCCTCCACTGCCTTCTGAGGCAGAGAATTCCACAGATTCACAGCGCTCTGGGTGAAAACGTTTTTCTTCATCTCTGTTCTAAATGGCCTACCCCTTATTCTTAAACTGTGGCCCCTGGTTCTCGACTCCCGCAACATTGGGAACATGTTTCCTGCCTCTAGCGTGTCCAAACCCTTAATAATCTTATGTATCCCCGTTCAATAAAATCCACTCTCATTCATCTAAATTCCAGTGTATTCAAGCCCAGCCGCTCCATTCTATCAACATATGACAGTCCCGCCTTCCCGGAAATTAACCTTGTGAACCTTTGCTGCACTCCCTCAATAGCAAGAATGTCCTTCCTCAAATTTGGAGACCAAAACTGCACACGATACTCCAGGTGTGGTCTCACTAGGGCCCTGTACAACTGCAGGAGGACCTCTTTGCTCCAATACTCACTCCTCTTGTGATGAAGGCCAACATGCCATTTGCTTTATTCACTGCTGGCTGTACCTGCATGCTTACTTTCAGTGACTGATAAACAAGGACCCCCAGATCTCATGGTACTTCCCCTTTTCCCAACTTGACACCATTCAGATAATAATCTGCCTTCCTGTTTTGCCATCAAAGTGGGTAACCTCGCATT
Organism: Leucoraja erinaceus; assembly: GCF_028641065.1. Taxonomy (NCBI): domain Eukaryota; kingdom Metazoa; phylum Chordata; class Chondrichthyes; order Rajiformes; family Rajidae; genus Leucoraja; species Leucoraja erinaceus. The sequence continues at coordinate 87,693,655 of NC_073379.1, forward strand.
TATCCACATTAAACCGCATCTGCCACGCATCTGCCCACTCACCCAATCTGTCTAAGTTACCCTGCATCCTCATAGCATCCTCCTCACAGTTCACACTGCCACCCAGTTTTGTGTCATCTGCAAATTTGCTAATGTTACTTTGACTAATGTAATGTTAATAATGACTAATGTAAAGCCAGTTGGAGGAATATAGTGAAAGTGGGCTGGGGAGGGGAAAGAGGGGGAATACCAAGGAAATAAGAGACTCGACGATGGGAGATAAGTATGGGAAGGAGCGGAAAGGAGCAGGATGGCGGAATAGTGAAGGCAATGGATGCAACCAGGCTGGTACGGTGGCACAGAAAAGATAAATTAAACAGGGCAGTATTCATAGAGTCATAGAGAGTCATAGAGTAATACGGTGTGGAAACAGGCCCTTTGGCCCAACTTGCCCACTCCGACCAAAATGTCTCAGCTACACCAGTCCGACCTGCCTGTGTTTGGTCCATATCCTTCCAAACCTGTCCTATCTAATCTAATCTATCCATGTACCTGTCTAACTGTTTCTTTAATGTTGGGATAGTCCCAGCCTCAACTACCTTCTCTGGCAGCTTGTTCCATACACGCACCACACTTTGTGTGAAAAAGTTACCCCTCACATTCCTATTAAATCTTTTTTCCTTCTCCTTAAACCTCAGGTCCTCAGGTCCTCGATTCTCCTACTATGGGCAAGAGACTGTGCATTTATCTGATCTATTCCTCTCATGATTTTATACACCTCAATAAGATCACCCCTCATCCACCTGCACTCCATGGAATAGACCCCCCACCTTCTCAACTTCGCTCTTTAGCTCAGACTCTCTAGTCTGAGCAAATCCTTGTAAATCTTCTCGGTGCCCTTTCCAGCTTGACAACATCTTTCCTATAACATGGTACCCAGAACTGAACATAATATTCTAAATGAGGTCTCACCAATATCTTATACAACTGCAACATGCCCTCCCAACTTCTATACTCAATACTCTGACTGATAAAGGCCAATGTACCAAAAGCCTTTTTGACCACTTCATCTACATGCGAATCCAACTTCAAGAAACCATCCACCTGCACTCCTAGATCCCTCTGCCCTACAACACTCACCAGAGCCCTACCATTCACTGTGTATGTCCTGCCCGTGTTAGACTTCCCAAAATGCAACACATTTTTCTTAAATTCTTAAATATTACTTAAATGGTGATTTTAAATGACTGAAAATGACTACTCTGCCAATGCTGAAATATTATTTGATTGCAATGATATACAGAAATTGTGTCTAAATAGATTCAAATATACTAAAGATAAATCACCTTTAAAAAGTTGCAGCTGGGGTATTTATACCTAAAACCTAATTTTAACATCCTGACCAGCCTCAATAATGCTCATGGAGTAAAATTAGTAGAAACTCAAAATGATGGTGAACTCTATCGATGGAAAAGTCTGGACTCTACCTCACGATTTTATTTTAAACAAGCATGAAAGATAGCAGAAACCAATTTGCGTTGGATGTAACTTAGTTTTAGTCTTATAGATACAGCATGGATACAGGCCTTTCAGCCCACCAAGTCCACACTGACCAGCGATCACCTGTACACTAGTTTTATCCTACACACTGGGGACAATTTACAGAAGCCAACTAACCCACAAATCCGCATGTCTTTGGAGAGATAACCGAAGCACCCAGAGAAAACCCACGTGTTAACAGGGAGAACGTGGCAACTCTATACGGACAGCCCCCATAGTCAGAATCGAACCCGGGTCATTGGCACTATAGGGCAGCAACTCTGCCATTGTACTGCCCTCGACTTCTGCTTCAAATTCCACGTTAAATTGATTGAACTTCATCATGCTAAATAAATCTCACAACTAAATAAAAATGTAGCCATTTTTGTACATTCTATATTTATTGGTCTTTTCCATTATCTATAAGTTGTAAAATAAAAGAAAAATATAAAGTGCTAGAAAACATAGTGTTTCAGGCAGTATCTCTGGAGGACATGGATAGGTTATGTTCAGGTCAGGACCCTACATCAGACTTTTGTCGACTAATGTTTTTATTCTTCAGCTTTATATTTGTGATGGCAATTTCACAAAGTGAGTCATGAATGTAATTTTTTTTTTCTGTCTTGTTTTAGCCACAGGTATGCAGTTTTCCAAATATAACTCTATTTGACACAATTCCCAACAATCAAGAAGTGATTTCATATTATAGCTCAGGCTAGTAAGGACCAAATGATTGTGCACAATCCAGGTAATATTTTGGTATTTTAAGGAGTTAAACAGAGGTTGTTGGACCAACAAGAGAGATACAAGATACAAGATACATTTAATTGTCATTTGGACCCCTTGAGGTCCAAACGAAATGCCGTTTCTGCAGCCATACATTACAAACACATAGACCCAAGACACAACATAATTTACATAAACATCCATCACAGCGATGTGATGGAAGGCCAAATAAACTTATCTCTCCATGGCAACACTCCACAAGGAACTCTGGACATCAGTATGCAGAGACACAACACCATGTGTCAGGCTGCATTTGTGGAAGGAATGGACAGATGACAGTTCAGGTTGGGCCATTTGTTCAGACTGATGGAATAAGGAAGAGAAAGCTGGAAAAGAGAAGTTGTGCATCACTACATCTCTCTCACTTTCAACCAGGGACCTCAGCTGCCCTTCCTGGTGAGACTGTGATTGACGCCCACCACGCCCAACCTTGTCTATTGCATTTGGTGCTCCGATGTGGTCTTCTGAGACAAATAGCTCTGTACCTCAAGTCCACCATTGTGGTAAAATCATTGGAGCATTCAACCAGTCGCTCTGAGGTCCATCTTTTAAATGAATTCTTGGGGTTTGCCCATTCCTAACAAAACGAGCAGCTATTGGACATTCATGGCTGATTTTCCTAAGACAACACAGACTTCCTTCATGAATTTTACCAATCTATAGATTGCAGGATCTCCCAAATTCAATTCAATTCAATTTAATTTAATTGTCATTTGGACCCCTTGAGGTCCAAACGAAATGCCGTTTCTGCAGCCATACATTACAAACAAATAGACCCAAGACACAACATAATTTACATTTTACATAAACATCCATCACATCGCTGTGATGGAAGGCCAAATAAACTTATCTCTCCACTGCCCTCTCCCCCCCCCCCCCCCCCCCCCCATGTCAGAGTCAAAGTCAAAGCCCCCGGCTGGCGATGGCGATTGTCCCGCGGCCATTAAAGCCACGCCTGGTGATGCAAGGTCGCACACCGGGCCTTGGTGTTAGAGCCCCCGGCCTGCGCTCGCAGAGTCCCGCGGCCATTCCAAGCCGCGCGGGGCGATGCTGCAAGCTCCAGGAAATGGATCAAACAACAATGGCATTCTTCAGAAGGAAGAAATGTAAATAGCTGAAAAAGGATAGACTTATGCAACTAAGAAATTCCAATAATCAAACCATCATCCTTTATGCTGAGAATGACTTCAGCAAGTGTAGACATCACCTTGATTCATGTTGCTTTTGACTTCTCTAGCATTATTTGATGCCATGCTTGGGTCAGTTACTGTCTTAATATCAAAGTAATTCCTCAACTGATGATAATAGAGGGGGAAAGGACAATGCCCCTTTTAAGATGCAATCTGCCTGTTCAACTACCCTGTCGAATGTGGTGCAGATGTAGGAAATTCTTGCCTTGTGGTATAAGTATCTCGATGCAACATACAGTGCTCTCCATAATGTTTGGGGCAAACTCATAATTTATTCATTTGCCTCTGTACTCCACAATTTGAGATTTGTATTAGAAAAAAAACACGTGGTTAAAGCGCATATTGTCAGATTTTATTAAAGGCCATTTTTACACATTTTGGTTTCACGATGTAGAAATTACAGCTGTGTTTACATAGTCCCCCCACTTCAGGGCACCATAATGTTTGGGACACATGGCTTCACAGGCGTTTGTAATTTCTCAGGTGCATTTACTTGCCTCCTTAAAGCAGTTATAAGAGAGCTCTCAGCACCTAGTCTTCCTCCAGTCTTTCCATCACCTTTGGAAACTTTTATTGCTGTTTATCAACATGAGGACCAAAGTTGTGCCAAGTCAAAGAAGCTATTAGGAGACTGAGAAACAAGAATAAAACTGTTGTAGACATCAGCCAAACCTTAGGCTTACCAAAATCAACTGTTTGGAACATCATTAAGAAGAAAGAGAGCAGTGGGGAGCTTACTAATCACTAAGGGACTGGCAGGCCAAGGAAGACTTCCACAGCTGATGACAGAAGAATTCCCTCCATAAAACGAAAAATCCCCAAACACCTGTCCGACAGATCAGAAACATTCTTCAGGAGTCAGGCGTGGATTTGTCAATGACCACTGTCTGCAGAAGACTTCATGAACTAAAATACAGAGGCAACACTGCAAAATACAAACCACTAGTTAGCCCCAAAAATAGGATGGCCGGGTTACAATTTGCCAAGAAGTATGGAAAAATGTCTTGCGGACAGATGAGACAAAGATGAACTTATATCAGAGTGATGGCAAGAGCAAAGTATGGAGGAGAGAACGAACTGCCCAAGATCCAAAGCATACCACCTCATCTGTGAAACATGGTGGTGGGGGTGTTTTGGCCTGGGCATGTATGGCTGCTGAAGGTACTGGCTCACTTATCTTCTTTGATGATACAACTGTTGATGGCATAATGAATCCTGAAGTGTATAGACACATCCTATCTGCTCAAGTTCAAACAAATGCCTCAAAATTTGGTTCTATCTACAGCAAACAAATGATCCCAAACATACTGCTGAAGCAACAAAGGAGTTTTTGAAAGCTAAAACATTCTTGAGTTGCCAAGTCAATCACCTGATCTGAACCCAATTGAGCATGCCTTTTATATGCTGATGAGAAAACTGAAGGGTACTATCCACCAAAACACGCATAAGCTAATGATGGCTGCAATACAGGCCTGGCAGAGCATCACCAGAGAAGACACCCAGCAACAGGTGATGTCCATGAATCGTAGACTTCAGCCAGTTGTTGCATGCAAATGATATGCAACACAATACTAAATAAGGCTACTTTCATTTACTTGACATTGCTGTGTCCCAAACATTATAGTGCCTTGAAATGAGGAGATTATGTATAAACACTACTAATTTCTACATGGTGAAACCAAAATGTATAAAAATGGCCTTTATTAAAATCTGACAATGTTCACTTTAACCACATGTGATTTTTTTCTATTACAAATCTCAAATAGTGGAGTACAGAGGCAAATAAATAAATGATGGGTCTTTGTCCCAAAAATTATGGAGGGCACTGTACAATTTGAATTCCAGCATGAAGTAACTGAAATGGAGCAACTAATATGCAGTTAGAACAGGAGATGCTGTAAAAAAACTGTCCCTAACTAATATTGGGAATCATCAATGTAATACCACCCATAACCCTATAAGAAATGGAGATAAATAAAATATCTACAAAAGACAGTCCATAGCAGTCATCAAAGTATTCATCTGTAGTACTAAATGACTTATTATCCAATTATTGGATTTTAATCATTCCTTTATTAACTTCTAAAAATCTGAGTCTTTCAGTCTTCTAAACTAAATGTTTAAACTGAGAATATTTCATTTGTCAGGCTTTCTGTATTGATAAAGCCCACACAAAACCTGAAAATGTTCATGCAGGAGTCATCGTTCTTTCAGAGACATTATAATGTCATGTTCAGTGATATACGTTCTAGAAGTATTGTCAACATTTTAATTGAAGAAGAAGATAACTGCCTGAATGGATTGAATAACATGAGTTGTGTAGGAGTGCAAATCATTATTTTTTTAACAGCAGATATGATAAAAGAAAGAAGCATTCCGATCGTGCATTTCACAAGGTCTCAAAGATTCCACAGTCACACATGTGAATGTGTGGATTCACTGTTATACTGAAGGAAATGGAGCAACCTACTTTGGGCAGAACAAGCTCCTACAGAAAGCAAATAATGTTGATGAATTTGGCAAGTCCCTGAAAGGGCTCATTGAGCAGTGGTTCACATCATGCCAAACACATTGAGGCAACAGCCAAAAAAGCACACCAACACCTCGACTTCCTCAGCAAGGAAGTTCAACATGTCTCTAACAATTCTTACCAACCCTGCCCAAGACCACAAGTAATTGTGGATGTAGCCCAGTCCATCACACAGAGCAGACGTCCCACCATTGACTCCATCTACACTTCATGCTGCCTCAGGAATGCAGCCAATATATTCAATGACCTTTTTCACCATGATGATATCCTCTTCTACCCCCTTCTGTCAGGCAAGTGATACAAAAGCTTAACAGCACATATTATCAGATTGAGGGACAGCTTCTTAGAATAAAATAGAATAGTTTCTTTATTGTCATTGTAACATGAACCATGTACAACAAAATTAAAAAATGTCAGCCAGTCAGTGCACCATTCAAACATTTCTAAAAGCTAACGATACATACAAGATAAAATATTAAAAGATAAACAACTAAAATAAATATCATGAAAATAGCACGCATAAACACCCAACCCTCCATCCTTCTGTCGATTTCACAGTGTACCACAGTCCCTTAGTATGTATCGCCCCTGCGTTCCTTGGCGGCTACATTTAGTGCTTTTATAGCAGTGGGGTAAAAACTGTTTTTTAGTCTGTTCTTCCCCTTTGTTACCAGACTATTGAATAGTCCTGCCATAAGCCATGGTGTTGTAACGATCTTCCAACCAACCTCATTTTCGGACAGATTGTTTCCCTGTAATTCTCATCACTATAATGCTGTGAAAGTATATTTTGCTCTCAGGTATTTTTCTTATATCATTACCAGGTGTACTTATATATGGCTTAATTGCATGTATAGTAGAATTGTATTTGACTAGATAGCAAACAAATATCTGTAAGAGCTTTTCGCTGCATATCAGTACAATAATAAACCTACACCAATCCCAATAACAATATGAGCATTGAATGGAAGGTTATTTATGAGCCTTCCGCTGTGAAATTCAGTTCAACATAAGACCCAAGGCACCCACAATCAAAACCTTCCATTGAACACGACACCATTCAGAAGACAGAAGGAAAATCAGACTAGTTTGGAGACTAGTTTGGGAACTAGTTTGGAGAGATTACTAGAGAGAGATGACCAGAGGTTGGGGAGGATCAGATAATGGAATTGATATCAGTGGGTAGAGACGGTGGGACAAAGATCACCTATTGAAAATGGTCTGATAGGATAGTTGAGTTGGGTTACTACAGCTATGATTACCAATTGAACTTGATAGTCATAGGTGTAGTAGGATTGATCATCAGAAGAGATTGGTCATTGTAAGATAAATAAAAATACATAACAAATGCCAGCAGGAATAGACTATTTGGCGCCTTGTGCCTGTATTATCATTTAGTAAGTCAAAGACGGATCTTTTACATAAATTCTTTACTGTACTAGCCTCATGCCCTATGATACCCTTAATCTTCAAACAATCTTAAGATTCAGATTCAGATTCAGATTCAATTTTAATTGTCATTGTCAGTGTACAGTACAGAGACAACGAAATGCATTTAGCATCTCCCTTGAAGAGCGACATAGCAAACGATTTGAATAAAAAAATAATATTAAAAAAAAATAAATAATGGTGGGTGTCTGGGGGGGGGGGGGGGGGGGGGGGGGGGGTGGGGGGGTTGGGGGGGTGATTGGCAGTCACCGAGGTATGTTGTTTAGTAGAGTGACAGCCGCCGGAAAGAAGCTGTTCCTCGACCTGCTGGTTCGGCAACGGAGAGACCTGTAGCGCCTCCCGGATGGTAGGAGGGTAAACAGTCCATGGTTGGGGTGAGAGCAGTCCTTGGCGATGCTGAGCGCCCTCAGCAGACAGCGCTTGCTTTGGACAGACTCAATGGAGGGGAGCGTGGAACCGGTGATGCGTTGGGCAATTTTCACCACCCTCTGCAATGCCTTCCGGTCGGAGACAGAGCAGTTGCCATACCATACTGTGATGCAGTTGGTAAGGATGCTCTCGATGGTGCAGCGGTAGAAGTTCACCAGGATCTGAGGAGACAGATGGACCTTCTTCAGTCTCCTCAGGAAGAAGAGACGCTGATGAGCCTTCTTGATCAGAGTAGAGGTATTGTGGGTCCAAGAGAGGTCATCGGAGATGTTGACTCCCAGGAACCTGAAGCTAGAAACACGTTCCACCTCCGTCCCGTTAATGTGGATGGGGTTGTGCGTGCCGCCTCTGGACTTCCTGAAGTCTACAATGAGCTCCTTGGTCTTCTTGGAGTTAAGGGCCAGGTTGTTGTCAGCGCACCATGCTGCTAAGTGCTGGACCTCCTCCCTGTAGGCCAGCTCATCGTTGTTGCTGATGAGGCCAATCACCGTTGTATCATCTGCATACTTGATGATGGTGTTAATACCATGTACAGGTGTGCAGTCATAGGTGAAGAGGGAGTAGAGGAGGGGGCTCAGCACACAGCCCTGAGGAATGCCGGTGTTCAGGGTGAGGGTTGAAGAGGTGTGCTTGTCTAACCTCACAGACTGGGGTCTGTTGATTAGAAAGTCCAGTATCCAGTTGCAGAGGGAGGGGTCGATGCCCAGGTTATCGAGTTTGGTGATCAGTTTTGATGGAATAATGGTGTTGAATGCTGAGCTGTAATCGATGAACAGCATTCTTACATAAGTGTCTCTGTTGTCGAGGTGGGAGAGGGCGGAGTGAAGTGCCGTTGAGATGGCATCCTCCGTACTCCTGTTCTTGCGGTAGGCAAACTGATAGGGATCCAGTGTGGGGGGTAGGCAGCTTTTGAGGTGTGCCAGGACCAGCCTCTCGAAGCACTTGGTGATGATGGGGGTAAGTGCAACTGGGCGGAAGTCGTTGAGGCTTGCCGCAGTGGAGTGTTTTGGCACTGGCACGATGGAGGTGGCTTTAAGGCAAGTGGGGACAACTGCTTGGGCAAGTGACAGGTTGAAGATGTCAGTCCAGACGTCTGTCAGCTGCGCAGCACAGGCTCTGAGCACGCGCCCGGGGATGCCGTCAGGGCCAGCAGCCTTACGTGCATTAGTCCTACTCAGTGCCACGTACACGTCGTAGGGGGTGAGTGTGAGGGGTTGGTGATCGGCAGGTAGCACAGCCTTGATGGCTGTCTCTAGATTGTCCCTGTCGAAGCGGCCATAGAAGTGATTAAGCTCCTCAAGGAAGGAGGCGTCGCTGGATGTGGGGGTGATGTTGGAGGGTCTGTAGTCCGTGATGGCCTGGATGCCTTGCCACATGCGTCGGGGGTCGGAGTTGTTGTTGAAGTGCTCTTCAATCCTGAGCTTATGGCAGTGCTTGGCCTTCCTGATGCCCCTCTTCAGGTTAGCCCTGGATGAACTGTAGGCTCGAGCATCGCCTGACCTGAAAGCGGTGTCCCGTGCTTTCAGCAGTAGCCTGACCTCGCTGTTCATCCATGGCTTCTGATTCGGGTATATGGTCACCTGTTTGAGGGAGGTGACACTATTGATGGTGGAGTTTATAAAGTCCAGAACAGAGGATGTATAGGAATCAATGTCCGTGTGAGAGTCAAGGGTGGCCTGGGCTGTAACCGCCTTCCAGTCAGTGTTTCCAAAACACTGCTGAAGTGTGAAGTCCGCTTCCTCTGACCAGACTTTAACTGTCCTTACAGTTGGTTTAACCCGTCTGATGAGTGGGGAGTACTTAGGGAGCAGGAACAATGAGACGTGATCAGACTGACCAAGGTGGGGGAGGGGGATGGCTTTGTAAGCTTCAGCCATGTTGGTGTAGACTTTGTCCAGTGTCTTGTCTACTCTAGTGGGGAAGGATACATGTTGGTGGAATTTGGGGAGTACAGTCTTCAGGTTGGAGTGATTGAAGTCACCCGCAACAATGAAGGCTGCCTCGGGGTTGTGCGTCTGAAGATCTCTGCCTTGAATATAATCAGTGACTTTGCCTCAACAGCTATCATGGATAGTGAATGTCAAAGATTCACTATCTTCTGGGTGAAGACATTTCTTCTAACCTTTGACCTGAGTGGTTGATCCCTTATTTGTGATTGTGGGCCCTCATGCAGTCAACACGTGAATTAACCTGTTACAACAAAAATCTGGTAATTTTAAAGGAGATTAACATAGAAACATAGAAACATAGAAATTAGGTGCAGGAGTAGGCCATTCGGCCCTTCGAGCCTGCACCGCCATTCAATATGATCATGGCTGATCATCCAACTCAGTATCCCGTACCTGCCTTCTCTCCATACCCCCCTGATCCCCTTAGCCACAAGGGCCACATCTAACTCCCTCTTAAATATAGCCAATGAACTGGCCTCAACTACCCTCTGTGGCAGAGAGTTCCAGAGATTCACCACTCTCTGTGTGAAAAAAGTTCTTCTCATCTCAGTTTTAAAGGATTTCCCCCTTATCCTTAAGCTGTGACCCCTTGTCCTGGACTTCCCTAACATCGGGAACAATCTTCCTGCATCTAGCCTGTCCAACCCCTTAAGAATTTTGTAAGTTTCTATAAGATCCCCTCTCAATCTCCTAAATTCTAGAGAGTATAAACCAAGTCTATCCAGTCTTTCTTCACAAGACAGTCCTGACATCCCAGGAATCAGTCTGGTGAACCATCTCTGCACTCCCTTTATGGCAATAATGTCCTTCCTCAGATTTGGAGACCAAAACTGTACGCAATACTCCAGGTGTGGTCTCTCCAAGACCCTGTACAACTGCAGTAGAACCTTCCTGCTCCTATACTCAAATCCTTTTGCAATGAAAGCTAACATAGCATTCGCTTTCTTTACTGCCTGCTGCACCTGCATGCCTACCTTCAATGACTGGTGTACCATGACACCCAGGTCTCGCTGCATCTTCCCCTTTCCCAATCGGCCACCATTTAGATAATAGTCTGCTTTCCCGTTTTTGCCACCAAAATGGATAACCTCACATTTATCCACATTATACTGCATCTGCCAAACATTTGCCCACTCACCCAGCCTATCCAAGTCACCTTGCAGTCTCCTAGCATCCGCCTCACAGCTAACACTGCCCCCCAGCTTAGTGTCATCCGCAAACTTGGAGATATTGCCTTCAATTCCCTCATCCAGATCATTAATATATATTGTAAATAGCTGGGGTCCCAGTACTGAGCCTTTGGGTACCCCACTAGTCACTGCCTGCCATTGTGAAAAGGACCCGTTTACTCCTACTCTTTGCTTCCTGTTTGCCAGCCAGTTCTCTATCCACATCAATACTGAACCCCCAATGCCGTGTGCTTTAAGTTTGTATACTAATCTCTTATGTGGGACCTTGTCGAAAGCCTTCTGCAAGTCCAGATACACCACATCCACTGGTTCTCCCCTATCCACGCTACTAGTTACATCCTCGAAAAAGTCTACAAAATTCGTCAGACATGATTTACCTTTCGTAAATCCATGCTGACTTTGTCCAATGATTTCACCACTTTCCAAATGCGCTGCTATCCCATCTTTAATAACTGACTCTAGCAGTTTCCCCACTACCGATGTTAGACTAACTGGTCTGTAATTCCCTGTTTTCTCTCTCCCTCCCTTTTTAAAAAGTGGGGTTATGTTTGCTACCCGCCAATCTTCAGGAACTACTCCAGAATCTAAAGTTTTGAAAGATTATTACTAATGCATCCATTATTTCTGGAGCTACTTCCTTAAGTACTCTGGGATGCAACTTATCTGGCCCTGGGGATTTATCGGCCTTTAATCCATTCAATTTACCCAACACCACTTCCCGGCTAACCTGGATTTCACTCAATTCCTCCAACTCCTTTGACCCGCGGTCCCCTGCTATTTCCGGCAAATTATTTATGTCTTCCTTAGTGAAGACGGAACAAAAGTAGTTATTCAATTGGTCCGCCATATCCTTGTTCCCCATGATCAACTCACCTGTTTCTGACTGCAAGGGACCTACATTTGTTTTAACTAATCTCTTTCTTTTCACATATCTATAAAAACCTTTGCAGTCAGTTTTTATGTTCCCTGCCAGTTTTCTTTCATAATCTATTTTTTCTTTCCTAATTAAGCCCTTTGTCCTCCTCTGCTGGCCTTTGAATTTCTCTCAGTCCTCCGGTATGCTGCTTTTTCTGGCTAATTTGTACGCATCATCCTTCGCTTTGATACTATCCCTGATTTCCCTTGTTATCCATGGATGTACTACCTTCCCTGATTTATTCTTTTGCCAAACTGGGATGAACAATTTTTGTAGTTCATCCATGCAGTCATTAAATGTCTTCCATTGCATATCCACCGTCAACCCTTTTAGAATTAATTGCCAGTAAGTTTCTGGTATTCCATTACATTTGAAGGTTCACTGAAATCAGGTCACAAAACACACAATTTTCAGCTAAATCTACTTCGCTGATGTCGATCAAGAGAAAACGTTGTCTGAAACAATGGGATAACTCTTCTGTTCGTCTTCTAATCTTTTACATTTACAGGAGAAAGTAGACAGGCTTGGATTTCATGTCTCATCTAAAAAACACCTCTTCCCACAGGAACGTCAGCAAAGCTTTTGTGCTCAGGCCTCCACAATTTTCTGACTGAGGAAGGAGTGCTGTCAACCAAACCACAGGCGACATTTGATATTGTCAATAGTGATAATAATAATAATAATGCTACAATTAGAATTTGAGAAAAGTAAATTATTCAACTTCACACATAAAGTCAATTAAATTTTATATCTGCTAAGGCATTTGTAAAATGAAAGAGCCTGGATTATGCAATGATAAAGAACTTTAATTAACAATGTAACATAAAAAGAACATTAGTAATCCTTGAGTAATATATTCCTGTGGGCAAGGTAACAAGATTGAAATCTCAACAATGTGACTTAATACTCAAAACCTTTAACTTTTTATTGCATAAATGGTCACCAATTGAGCATTGTTGATGCGTCAACTATATATGCTCAGTTACATTCATCTTAGCGTCTCTTTTTGCATAAGACCAGAATGAAACATTGGAAAGAAACAATCAGATAATGTCAGAAATGCTTAGTTGGTCATGCAACATATGAGAAGGAGGAAAATGGGGTAGGTCAAAAGGCGGTGGGGGAGATGTGTGAAAGTTGTCACAGTACTATTCCAGAAACCATGAACACAATGGATAATTCAGCACACCAGAGTAGTAATTCTTCACACAAAGGGTAGTGGGTGTATGGAACGAGTTTCCGGAGGAGGTAACTGAGGTAGGGAATAACACAACATTTAAGAAGCAATTAGACATGTAGGACAGGATACTTTGACACCATGCTGAATAGTAGTAGAGGACTCCTTACTGGGGACAGTATTTATCCTTTGGAAAAAATCACTAAAACACAGATTATTTCTCCAGTATCATATTGCCGTTTGTTGGAGCTTGCTGAAAGCGTGGCCATTTTGTTTAGTGTCAAAATGAAGAAATGCAGATACTGGTTTACACAAAAGGACACAAAGTGATAGAGTAACTCAGCGTGATCAGGCAGCATCTCTGGAGAACATGTGCCGAGTTGGGACCCTTCTTCAGACCGATTGTGGGGGGGGGAGAAGAAAGCTTGGAGAGAAGAGAGCAAAGATACTCGAGGATCAAGATAGACCACTCCTACGAAATCTGATGGACTGACGTGTTGTACGCATCGGAACGTCACCTCTGCCATTTTAGGAGTAAGACCTCAATCCCCGTTTTGCCTCTCGCGGATTAATCCATGTCAATCCATTGAATTTTGCAGTTTATCTTGGTCTATTTTAGCCTTCTATGATAGACCATTATGATCTTTGTTTATAATATATAAGGTGCTTCTTTAAAAAAAATGTTAAGGGAAACTGCGTATAAAATGGGCGATAATGCGCATTGAAAGGACTCTGGACCATATGCATTCTATGATATTTGGTTTAATCAGTGTTGTGGGGGAACAGTATGTGTGTGTTTCTGTGTGTGAGTGGAAAGATAGAGATAATATATTTCAAAGTTCCTCATAGATCAGAAGCAATTTTGATTTAAAGCAACTCATGATGTACATGAGCCATTCTCATGATGTACATAAGCCCTAAAGGCAATTTTACTTCGGAGTCACGTCGCTCCCCACACCGGCAAGATTCACTGCTGCCGGGCGGGAAGCGCAGCAACAAGTCCCGGGTTGATACAGTCGCTAGCGGCATTGGAGCCGATTGAAGCGGCTGGAGGACCGGGACGAGCGACCAGTACCGTGAGTACTCCGTAGCCGTCAGCCGACATCTCGGACAACAGCCCAAGGACCTACGCTACGGGGTCCGTGGGGCTGCGGGAGGAGGACGTTCCTCCCAAACGGCAGGCTGAGAACCAGCACAGGTAAGAACACTTTTTCTTTACCTTTGTTCTTTACAGACGTCGCTGCCGTATTCTGAAGAGCAGCAGGCAGCCAGCTACGGACGTCAGGGCAGAGCCACAGACGTTGCTGCTGTGTTCTGAACAGCAGGCAGCCAGCTACGGACGTCAGTACAGAACACAGATATCGCCGCCACACAAATGTCGCTGCTGTTTACTGACCAGCAGCAGGCAGCAATGAATGTCGGCACCAGCATCTCCCATAAGGGAGCAAGTGCCAAACTTCACCCTAAATGGGTAGAGGTGCCCGTGAGTACCGGGACCGTGAGGAGCGGCATGAGTATATCGGGAGGCCGGGAGCGACCAGTGCCCGTAGGCATGGGGACCGGCTGCGGGAAATACCGCGTGCGACTAGTGCCCGAGAGCACCAAGGTCGGCAGGAGCGGTCCGATATATTAAAGCACCCGCGATCGACTAGTGCCCGAGAGCATGTAAGTCGGCTGGAGCGGTTGCTGGAGTAAATTTCTCCACAGTGGCAGGCTCCGGGATTGGAGGATAGCCACAGTGGGCAAAAAATATAAGTCCCACAGCAGTTTCCCATAAGGGCTGCATGAAATATCAGACGCCTCTGAGGAGGGTATTGAAGGTCTGACGGGGTAAAATCTGAGCAGGTGATGGAGCCACCTTCCCCTATTGAAGGGTGGGAAAAAACAACCTGCTGAACATGATGAGCCAGTACTGCCAGCAGGAACACACTGAGAATGATCTCGAGAAGGATGGCTGTGAGTATTGAATATATGTCCACCCATCAACTTCAAGCTAATACTTTTGCTGAAGTGTTGGCAAGGCATTTATACCCCGGGAAATTGTGGTGCTCTTAATGTAGCCAGTGTTACAGGTGCACTTGCAGACATGTTGGGCAGGCCGTTAGGAGTCGGGATATTAAAATCCAAAATACTCTGAAAGGTCTCATGGCGGGCATAACAGCTTTGGCCCGCATGTTAGAAAAGGTGGACATAATTAGTGACCACAAGGATGCTATTGCACTATTTTTGCAATGTGCAGTTTGAACTAAATATATTAGAAAGAGGGCCATTCAGCCAGCTCTAGACCCTAAGTTCGCTATACTATGTAAGCAAAGGGCTATAGACCCTGTTATTTGGGGGAGACCTGTCCAAACAGGTTAAAGATTTGGATGAGGAGGCTAGACTTTGGGGCTGATTAGAGCATCCAAAGGATATCTGGGGAAGACATTAACCTTATGGGCATCCTAAGAGAGGTAGTTTTTTGTAATAATACTACAAAGAATTGGGCAGAGGTACCCAGCAGCAGCGTCCTGTTTAGGGTTTGGCCCGGGACGACCACTGTGGAAGATGCAAAAGCCTCTACTTCAGCATCTACCCTAACCTAAACCTCAAGGCCCTCCACAACCACGAATGAAACCAAGAAAATAACTTGGTTACCACCGATAACCATGGAGGTAGGTGAATCTGGGGCTCCAGCATTAATAGGGAGCACGGAAGTTGGAGGGACATTGCAACTTCATTTGGAAGCATGGTGTAATATAACTATGGACAGATATATCCTTAGCAGTATTAAGGGATATCTGATAGAGTTTTCTACACAAACAAAACCCTCCAGTACAACATACACCGGACAGAATATACATGCTTACTAAAAGGGAACTACAAAGATTATTCACTAAAGGGGTAATGGAACAAACCAAACCTGAACAACAGGATTTTGTCTCAAACATATTTATTAGAAATAAGAAAGATGGGGGTTGCCGTATTATTATGGATTTATCAACGCTTCACAATGTTGTGCAATATGTTCATTTTAAAAATGGATACTTTTAGCAGTGCTAAAGAGTTAGTTTCAGCAGGCTACTTTATGGCAAGTATTGATCTTTAAGATGCTTACTATACAATATCCAACAGAGGAAAAATTTTAAACCAGCTTTGGTATTGCCGCAACACCAAAATCATAGAGTAATGGCATAGTTGGATGATATACTTATTGTGGGAATAACTTATGAATTGGCATGTTAGGCAGTGGTTGCCACTAAACAATTGTTTGAACAGCTGGGATTCATTATCCATCCACTTAAGTCAAAATTGACACCATTAACACATTTAATATGTTAATGACTTTACTAATAGGAAAAGCCACAGAGTTACAATAGGATTAGAGCACTCAAAATTAATAGAGGCCATTTATTTTTGGCCAATGGAGCTAACAATAGAAGCCATAAAAGAATTACAATGGTGGGAACACAATGTTAAGTATTGCTCCAACCCAATAGTTATTCACAACCCGTCTGTGCTATTACAAACAGATGCCAGTGCAATTGGTTAGGGTACAACTGATACCATCTCGAGCTATGGGGGAGATGGAATATACAAGAAGCTAACCTACTTAACACAAAGGGTATAAGTACTTAGAAATGTTAAGTGCATTTCATGGGCTAAAATCTTATTGCTCAGGAATGAAACTGCAGCATGTTAGATTGTAGATAGATAATACCTCGGTGGTGGCATATATAAGTCATATGGGTGGAAATATATCAACATCTTGTGATGAATTGGCAAATTCAATTTGGCAATGGTGTGTCCAAAGGAATATTTGGTTATCGGCTACGTATCTACCAGGGATACTAATTCAGTGGCAGACACCAGGTCACAAAAAATTATTGAAAGTACTGAATGGATGTTGGATAGAACGGTATTTGCTGAAATCACAGTAAAGTATGGAAGGCCGGATATTAGATTTGCATCCAGGTTTAAATCACCAGTTACCGAGGTATGTATCATTGGAACCAGATCCTGAGGCAGAAGCTACAGATGCATTTTCACTGCACTAGGGGGGGAAAAGATTTCATTTATGTATTTCCTCCTTTTTTCTGCCTAATCAATCGGGTACTAAGGGAAATTCAACAGGAATCGGCATCTGGGATTTCTTAGTACCTGATTGGCTTACCCAACTATGGTTTTCCGGGGTACAGGACATGGTGCTGGAACCATGTATAACTTTAAGACATAGTCCTAAGTTACTGGTGCATCCAGTAACTCAGGATAGCTATCCATGCCATAGAAAATATTGATTTAGTAGGTTGTAGACTCTAAAAGACCGCTACGGGACATGGGGCTATCAAAAAAGAACTGTGGACATGATCACAGCAGCACAAAGAAGGTCTACACAAAAACAGTATTTAGGTCATATTAAAAATGGACTAATTACTGCCATAATAACCTTCTGGACCACAGAAATAAGGATGTTCCGGCGGTGCTAGAGTTTTCTCACCAGCCTGCACTATGGAGGACTGAGTTACAGCACTGTGAATAGTGCCAGAAGTGCATTGTCAAGTTATTGGTGGCAAGGAACAGAAAGACAGTCTGTGGGATCACATCCTCTGGTAGTTAAACTTTTAAGAGGCAATGTTAACACCAAGCCACCCAAAATAAGATACAACAAAATCTGGGATGTAAGTGTGGTCTTGACCATGCTACGGAATTGGTCGCCGGCTACAGCATTAAATCTGGATAAACTAACTAAGAAATGGTAATGCTGATGGCGCTAGTCACAGCGCAAAGGGTCCAGTTATTGCAAAAAAAGTAAGACTGGATAGCTTCACTATGGCGGCAGGAAGTTTGGGTTTTGTGATCCAGGACCGTATTATTAAACAAAATAGACCAGGATCAGCGGGGCAGGTCATAGAATTGATGGCCTACCCGGAGGACAAACGCCTCTGTATAGTGAAGCACGTTTTGTTATACAGTGAAAGGACAAAGGCTATCAGAGGCAAGGAAATGGCGTTTTATCAGCTTTAGGAAACCGTACCGTAGAGTGTAAACTCAGACCATTTCGCGGTGGCTGAAATATGGGTTAAGATAGGCGGGAGTGGACACTAACATATTTAAATCTCACTCCACCAGGGCTGCAGCTACATCCGCAGCAAAACGCCTTGATGTATCCATGGACCAAATCCTCAGGATTGCAGGATGGTTGTCGGAGAAAACGTTTCAGAAATGTTATAACAAACCAGTTAGCAGTATGGGAACGTTTTCGGGGAACATTTTAAGTTCTGTATGATAATTTATCCATGAAGAATACAGGGTTATGATTTGAATTAATTAGATATTATTTATCATTTCCATTAAATAATTGGTATGAATGTTTTGAATATCATTAACAATTTCTCCCAAACTACCAAGGCAGTTGTGAAGCATGGACTCGTTCCACGGCATGAGGTCACAGAGCTTTGAAATCTTCACGTAGTCACTCACGTGACTCCGAAGTAAAATAGTAAGATTAAACGAGAACTTACCAGTTTGAAGTTTGATCTTTATTTTATGAGGAGGAACGTTGAGGGAATACGTGCCCTCCGCTCCCACCCTCGAATGGTCATATCTTAAACTGGTATCTCTTTAATAATCTTACTATTTTAGGTCATTATAGTGTATCTGTGACCTCACACCGCTGCTTTGAAGGATGACACGCATGCGTCGTAGCGGGCTTCTTCACGTATTCCCTCAACGTTCCTCCTCATAAAATACAGATCAAACTTCAAACTGTTAAGTTCTTAATCTTACTATTATATTTGCCTTTATTTTTTGGCCAAAAGATATAAGGAACATAAGCCATAAGCCAATATATTTGCCTATATTTATATATTATAAACACATATATATATAGTATGGTATAGTATAGTATATCTTTATTGTCATTTTCCTGAGTACTCGCATACCCAGAGGAAACAAAAAAGCGTTGCTCAACCAGTGTCCATTCAGTGTGCAGTAAAAAATAAATAGAAATAAAAATACATATATCATGAACAAATTAAACACTCTACTCTCTACTAAACATCAACAGGCATTCCGATCGGCAGCGGCACGACAGTGGCTCTGCTACAGTGTGTCCAGGTTGGTGGTTGGTGCGTGATACTTTGGCAGGGGCAAAGTCCATTTATCAGTCATATAGCCTGCGGGAAGAAGCTGAGGAGCATCCTGCTGGTTTTGCAGCTAATGCTCCTGTACCTCTTCCCAGATGGCAGGATGGAGAAAATGTCATGCGATGGGTGGTAGGGGTCTTTGATGATGGAGATGGCTCTGCTGATACATCTCTTCCTGTATATGTCCAGCAGGAAAGGGAGTGGAGCACCAATAATCCTGCTGGCGGTCTTCACAATCCTGTCTAGTTGGTGCCGTTCGTACGCCTTGCAGCTCCTGAACCAGGAAGTGATGCCGTAGGTCAATGTGCTCTCGATTGTCCCCCTATAAAAAGTTTGTAGGTGTGTAGTGGGGAGACCTGCTTTACGTAGTCTTCGGAGAGGGTGTAGTCGCTGCTGGGCTCTCTTGACCAGTGCTGTGGTGTTGGTCGTGGACGTCAGGTCATCTGACAGGTGGAGTCCTAGGAACCTCACGCTGCTGACCCTTTCCACATCAGCTCCATCGATGTGCAGAGGTGTATGGTGTTGTTTTCCCGCCCTCCTGAAGTCAACCACCATCTCTTTAGTTTTTCCCACGTTGAGAATGAGGTTGTGGGATTTGCACCATCCTGTGAGCAGCTCCACCTCCATCCTGTATGCCGACTCATCATTGTCACTGATGAGACCCCACCACTGTTGTGTCATCAGCAAACTTGTTGATGAAGTTGTTGTTGAGTCTAGCAGTACAGTCGTGTGTAAGCAGACTAAACAGCAGGGGGCTTAGGACACAGCCTTGGGGCGAGTCAGTGCTCACGGCTATGGTTTTTGATGTCCTACTGCCCACCCTGACTGTCTGCTGCCGTTGCAATAGAAAGTTCAGGACCCAGTTACATGTGCCAGCATCAACCCCCAATAGCTCCAACTTCTCCACCAGCTGCTGCGGAATGATTGTGTTAAAAGCAGAGTTGAAGCCTATGAAGAGGATCCTGGCATAAGTATTTTTTCCGATCAAGGTGTGACAGTACGGGGTTCAGTGTTGTTGAGACTGCGTCCTCTGTGGATCGGTTGGCTCTGTAGGCGAAGTGCAGTGGGTCTAGGTCGGCAGGTAGACTATTTTTGATGTGCTGCATAACCAGTCGCTGAAAACACTTCATTACAATGGGTGTTAGAGCCACTGGTCGAAAGTCATTATGGCATGCTGGGTTTGGTTTCTTCGGGACAAGGACGAAGGTGGCACTCTTAAGACAGTTGGGAACCTCTGCCTGGCTGAGTGAGATGTTAAAAATGTCTGTGAAGACATCTTTCAGTTGCTGAACAGTTGCTGATCATCTATATTACTAAAAGTCTGTTCTTGACCGGTTTTGGCCTTTTGTGCTGCGATTTCATAGAGAACGCCGCCACCTACGGCCGTCATTTTTGGCCACCTTGCTCAGAGCCCCCCTCCGCCGCATGTGTGCCTGGGATTTTTACCGTCAATTAAAAATGACAGAGATTCCCCATTCTCTCTGCTGCCCCTACTGGAGGGAGGGGGAGGGACTATAAAACCAGGAAGTGGTGTGCCTCAATCAGTCTCTGCAAGTGGTGTGCCTCAATCAGTCTCTGCAAATGGTGTGCCTCAATCTGAGCTCTGAATGACACTGAACAAATGTTTCCACAGCTGTGAGTACCCATAATACGGTTTGAAAATGAAAATATGGTTAGTTTGAGGAAAAAAGCACTGCCTGCAAATGGTTTGTTGGGGGGGGGGGGGGGGTTGGGTAAAAAGGCACCCTCCTCTCTCTCTCCCCTCCTCTCTCTCCCCTCCTCTCTCTCCCCCCCTCTCTCCTCCCCTCTCTCTCCTCCTCTCTCTCCCCTCCTCTCTCTCCCTCTCTCTCTCTCTCTATCTCCCTCTCCCTTTCTCTCTCTCTCTCTCTCCCCCTGTCTCTCTCCCTTTCTCTCTCTCCTCTCTCTTTTTTCTTTTCTCTCTCTTTTTCTCTCCCTCTCTCTCTCTCTCTCTCTCTCTCTCTCTCTCTCTCTCTCTCTCTCTCTCTCTCTCCCTCCTCCTCCCTCCCTCCC
The DNA here is from genome assembly GCF_028641065.1 of Leucoraja erinaceus. Taxonomy (NCBI): domain Eukaryota; kingdom Metazoa; phylum Chordata; class Chondrichthyes; order Rajiformes; family Rajidae; genus Leucoraja; species Leucoraja erinaceus. The sequence continues at coordinate 87,714,945 of NC_073379.1, forward strand.
TCTCTCTCTCCCCCCCCCCCTCTCCTCTTCCCCCTCCTCTCCTCTCTCTCTCACTCCTCGCCCCCCCCCTCCCTCTCTCCCTTTCTCTCTCTCTCTCTCCCCCCTGTCTCTCTCCCTTTCTCTCTCTCTCTCCCCTCCTCTCTCTCCCCTCTCTCCCCCATCTCTCTACTCTATTTTTCTCCCCCCCCCCTCCCCCCTCCCCCCTCCCCTCCTCTCCCCCCCTCTCCCCTCTCCTCTCCCCTCCCCCTCTCCCGCTCTCCCCCTCCCCTCTCCCCCCCTCTCCTCTCCTCTCCTCTCCACTCCTCTCCTCTCCTCTCCTCTCCCCTCTCCTCTCCTCTCCCCCCCCTCTCCTCTCCCTCCCCTCCTCTCCCTCCCCCCCTCTGCTCTCCCCCCCCCCTTCTCCTCTCCCCCCCCCCCTCTCCTCCTCTCCCCCCCCCCCTCTCCCCTGAGTGCGGGGGGGGGGGGGGGGGGGGATAGTTGAGGGGGGAGGAGATGCCGCCACCCCCCCAAAACTGCACGTTGGGGGATCGTCTGCACTTGGTCTAGTTATATATTATAAATAATGCACACACATATACACGTGATATTGATGTACATAATTATATAACACATACATACTTCTCTAGTTTCTTATATATATAAACACATATATTCATTATTTATATATATATAAATAGGGCTGAGGAAGGGGAGGAGACAGCAAGGACTAACAAAATTGGGAGAATTCGATGTTCATGCCCCCAGGATGCAGACTCCCCAAACGGAATATGAGGTGCTGTTCCTCTAATTTACGGTGCTGCTCGCTGTGGCCATGGAGGAGACCCAGGACAGAGAGGTCGGAGATGGAGTGGGAGGGGGAGTTGAAGTGCTGAGCCACCGGGAGGTCAGCTTGGTTATTGCAGACCGAGCGGAGGTGTTTGGTGAAACGATCGCCCAACCTCTGCTTGGTCTCACCGATATAGATCTGCTGACATCTAGAGCAGCGGATGCAAATATATTTGAGGGAAATGAGTTACCGTATTTCCTAGCAATGAAGACGTACCACCATTTGAGTTGCTAAATTTTGAAAAAAGGATGGCGAGACAGGATCGAGGGTTAGGCTTAGTCCAGGGGTCCACAGCCTTTTTTGCATAGGGGCCAGAACCCTCCGGGACTAGCTGCAGTTCCCAGGTCACCAGTGAGCCCCGGGTCTAGCTGCAGTTCCCAGGTCACCTGCGAGCCCCAGGTCTAGCTGCAGTTCCGCTGTCCGGTCCCAGCAGCCTATCACAGTCACCTGAGCTATTGAGTGAGTTTTTAAATGTGAATATCTCATAACTAAACATTTGTGGGTTAGCAGTATATTGCATCAATCCACTCCATTTTAAATCATTCTTAATCAAAATTAATTAAAAAAAGGATAACACTTTTTATTTCTGTCATTTATGGTAAGATTTACATAATTTATTGTTTTATGTATGAGATATACAGGGTGTTCAGAACAAAGACGGCAGTTCTTTGACAGGTACTCCGTAGTTCGGTGTAGGAGATCTTGTCAACGAGTATTCTGGACACACTGTCGACATCTGAAATTACAGTAAAATATCATATAGAATTAACTTATAAGGATTATAACTACATAATTGCAGACTGGATGATATGTCACGTAAATGCAATTGTTTTCAGGGACGGGGAGAGACGTATATTGAAGATGCATTTTTCCTCTAATAGGTCAATTTATCTTTTTTAAATTTTTGTATTTTATTTTTATTAGCAGTACAGTAAATTACATTAATACATCACATATATCTTATTACATTATGTTGTACCACTTCATTTTTTGAGCTTTAAAAAAGATAGAAATAAAAGAAGTAAGGAAAATAAGCAAGTCGAGAAAGTGCAGGAAAGTGTTGGGAGAAGAGAGCCCCTTAGGGAAGGAATTAGAGAAGGAAGTAAAGAAAATAAATAAGACCCTAGAAAGAAAAGAAAAAAAAGAAGAAAGGAAAATCAATCACTCTATTGTAACACAAAACTCCGCAAAAATGTTATCTTAAATGTCGAAGAGCTTACAATACCATGCATGCCTTAAAACAAGAACAAAACCAAAAATGTACAGCAGTGTAAAAATTGATACCTTTATTATTGTTTAAGAAGGAACTGCAGATGCTGGAAAATTGAAGGTAGACAAAAATACTGGAGAAATGATCCAGCATACATTTATTATTGTGGTAAGTGTAGATCTATAAAAGAAGACTTTCTAATAACTTGCTCATGTACCAAAACATGTCTTATATAATACAATACATTGTTGGGATCATAAGAATAGAATTGTATATGTTATAGTCATCATACATTGGGAAGGAAATTAAGGTTTTAATGTGTGCTCCTCGTGGCATGTCGTTGTTCCCTATAACACCATTTATCATGTATTTTAAACACCATTGATCCGTGTACATTGTGTATATTTAACACCATTTATCCTGTATTTTAAACACAATTTCAACCAGCTTAAATACAAGCCGATTCGGGATCTCCGCGGCTTAAAGATCGCAAATCGGCCGCCTCCGACCGGAGACCGGAGCTTCATGATGTTATAGGCCGCAGGCCGGCGGTCGGAGCTCTTCTCCGGCGAGGAATCCCAGACTCCACGAGGGAAAGTGCACGCTGCGCCCGCAACTAGACGCTCCGCACACCGCGGCTTCAGGGTGTTATAGTCTGCGGACCAGCGATTGGAGCTTTCTTCTGGCAACCCCCGGCTCTGCGATCTGAGCTATAGGAAGAGAATGGGAAGGCCACATGACAGAAAGATAATTTTTTTCTTACCTTTGTCTTTAGTGGGGAACCTGAAGAAAGACTGTTATAAAGTGCTCGAATGTAAGCGATTCGAGCACTATAGCAGAATGGCTCGCTACGCTGGTAGATGTGGACGCCATGACACAGGCCCATTATTAAAAAAAACCCTCATATATTTGATTCCCAAAATGGCACGAAAAAAATTACCCATGAGCCCTTGACCGTACTACGGCTTTTTCGTCAAGTGGTCTATCTTGCTCCTCCAGTATCTTTGGAAGAGAGGCAGGAAAAAGTGTGGGGGGCTGTGATAGTTTAGTTTACTTTAGAGATACAGCGTGGAAACAGATCCTTCAGCCCACTGAGTCTGCGCTGCCCAGCGATCCCCACACTCTAACTATCCTAATACTCCAGAGAAAGTTACAATTTTACCAAGCCAATTAACCTACAAACATGTATGTCTTTGGAGTGAGGGAGGAAACCGGAGTTCCCAGAGAAAGCCCATGCAGGTTGCGGAGAGAATGTACAAACTCCATACGGCAGCACCTGTAGTCAGGATCAAACAGGTCTCTGGTACTGTAAGGTAGCAACTCTACCGCTGCGCCACCGTGCCGCCCATTGGCAGAGTGTTCGCACAAAGGACAGAGATTAAAATAGAAGACTGTTTAGTTTAGTTTAGTTTAGTTGAGAGATGCTGAATGGAAACATGCACTCCGGCCCACATCAGCCACAATAGTTCATGGTAGTTGTTATTCCATTTTTGCATCCACACCCTATACACTAGGGGTGATTTACAGTGACCAATTAACCCACACACCTGTACATCTTTGGCATGTGGAAGGAAGCCGGAACGCCCGGAGGAAACCCAGGCAGTCACAGGGAGAATTTGTCAACTCCACTCAGATAGCACCCAAGGTTAAGATGGAACCCGGGGCTCTGCTGCTGTGAGGCAGCAACTCTACAGCTATGCCACAGTACCACCTTCTAATTGAAGACTGAAGAGTTGCAAATTTTAAAGCCAGAGGAAGGAATGTAGGGGGAAGGGAAGGGAAGAAATATGTGGGAGTCCAGGTGGGGCACAGGAGAAGGAAGATGGGGAGGACGGAGGTGGGAGAAATGGGAGTGTGAAGGGAGAAAGGTGAGGAGAAGAGGGGATTGGAGGAGATTACCTAAAATTGGAGAATTCAATGCTCAAACCTTTGCAGAATATAATGCCTGATGTGGCCTCCTGTACATCGGCGAGACCAAGCATAGTTCCAGCAACAGTTTCACTGAATAATTACATGTGATCCGCTAAGGCCTACTGGATCTCCCAGTTCCTAACCATTATAACTCCCCTTCCCATTCCATACTGACCTTTCTGACCTGGGCCTCCTCCATTACCAGATTGAGGTCATGCTAACTGGAGGAACAGCATCTCATATACTGCTTCGGTGGCAGTTTCTTAAGTGCATTCGAATGGCTGTGGGAAAGATGTCAAACAAATCTTTCTTTATTGCAAATGTAAGGAAAAGGAAAAATGATGTCAGAAATTTGGAGAGATTCCAGTGTTATGTGTGGACCTCAACCCAACTTCTGTCCTCTACAACTCACTGGGAAAAATGTACCAGATCACTAGCGAGATGGATCCCTGTTCTTAAAACCTTATACATGTAGTGTTCAGTTGAAGATAAAGCTTCGTTTTTTGGAAGAATCATAGGCCCCTGTATTATTGTTTTTCATTAACCTCCTTGTTGAAGCATGATGATTTTTTTAGAACGTGTATTTTCAGGATTCCTATTTGAAGGATGATCATTTTGAGACGATAGTAAGTAAAATGTCCACCTTAAGACATTGAGACATAATCCTTGAAAATAGAAGAGTCAATTCCATAAACCCCTATGCTCAATAGGATGTGTACTCACAGAGAATGCTGATCAGGGATTCAGTGTTATAACGTTGCGTTCACATCACTAACCCCTGGTCTTTACGATTAAGGAATACTAACAGTTTTTCATTTTCCTCTCTCTCTGCTGCCTATATTGGTCACCGTTGAAAAGATTCCATTCCATTCTTTCATTCATTCCATTCTTTAATATCTAATCTACAGAGATACACATTCACAAATGAAAGAGAAGAGGGAGAATTTGGAGAAACAATGGGACATGAATCCGAAGACTAAATACAAAAAAAAAATGAAAGATTATTAGCAGCTTTGCGAATCGAGTACATGGACCAACAACAGTCCTGATCCATAACTATTTACTACAGAGTATCATCAATATTTTCCAGCCCATTTCTGGAAGACACTTTAAATAACCGTTAACTCCAGTTGGCGAAGTAAAATCTTTGTATTTTAGATTTCTTGACTTTTAAAACTTATAAACTTTTCTTTCTTCTTTTTTTCCATACTCTTTATTGATAAATTTACAGTAACAAATGTAGACTACTGCTTTCTGCCGAGGGAAATTAAAATAACTAGCTAGAAGGGAATACTTACAGAATCAGTTCTTTAATAGGGCATCTGGTCAACTGAATTTTATTGTCACTTTCGTTTTACTGGGCGGGTTTACTGTTAGCCCGAATGCCTTAGGGGTATCTTGGAACACAAACTTAAACATTTAATACTTACTCTTCAAACTGCAATTCCGCGATTTTAAACAGCACTGCAAAGAGCAAACTCATTTATGGATACAGAGCAGTGAATTGTTGAAAGGTCCTGATGCATTCCTTTTGCTGTAGATTTCAACTTTCCTTGAGAAAATGGAAAACCTTAAAGTTTTCCTACCAAATAAAAAGAACCATTCAGTATTTGGGCAAAGAAAAAATGCATTTATGTCAGAAATCTATGAAGTGCAATATTCTATTTGTGTCCCTAATAAAACCCCATGTTATTACCATAAACATGCTTCTTATTCAAGTATCCATATAATTTGCTTTTAAAATAGATTTTGGAGTTTCTTTAGTAATAATGTATTGCATACCACATTGTAAACATCTACTTTATTATAAATGTCTCTTCATCATTGAGCGGCCACAGTGGCACAGTGGTAGAGTTGTGCCGGTGACCCGGGTTTGATCCCCACTACGGGTGCTGTCTGTACGGAGTTTGTACGTTCTCCCCGTGTCCTGCGTGGGTTTTCTCCAAGATCTCCGGTTTCCTTCCAGGCTCCAAAGACATACAGATATGTTGGTTAATTGGCTTGATATATGTGTAAACTGTCACTAGTGTGTGTAGGATAGTGTTAATGTACGGGGATCGCTGGTCGACGCGGACTCGGTGGGCACTGTATCTCTAAACTAAAAAAGTCCTTTAAATGTGGGGTAACCAAACCCTTGCCTCCTTGCTCTTAAAGCCTAAATATGTGGAAAGGTATTGGCTATGTTCAATTGAGTTCAAAAGGAAAAAGGAGAAGGGATTAAAAAAGCCCAGTACACAATTTGCCACTGATCTTCCCCCCACCCCCCCCCCCCCCCCCCCCCCCCCCCCCCCCCCCCCCTGGGTTTAGATAATTTCTCCTCATCTGCCAACAAAACCTTACAGCACAATGCAAATACATTCACTATGCTGACAAACATCACTTTCTGATGTACAAGTATTAAAGGGCATGAAAGATTGCCCTTTGCACATCATGAAACACCCATTTGCAGAGATTCACAATCCATAAATGAATAACTAAAATGGAGAAGAAAGAAAGCTTATTTTGGTATGTGAGAAGGAAAATATTAGTTCAGACCAAAGTTGGACCCTTGAAGACTGAAAATGGTGAATTTATTATGGGGAACAGGGAAATGGCAGACGAGTTGAACAGGTACTTTGAATCCTTCTTCACGAAGGAGGACACAAACAATCTCCCTGATGTACTATTGGCCAGAGGATCTAAGGTGACGGAGGAACTGAAGGAAATGCATATTAGGCAGGAAATGTTGTTGGGTCATCTGATGGGACTGAAGGCTGATAAATCCCCAGGGCCTGATGGTCAGCATCCCAGGGTACTTAAGGAGGTGGCTCTGGAAATCATGGACACATTGATGATTATTTTCCAATGTTCTATAGATTCAGGAATCCTGTGGATTGGAGGGTAGCTAATGTTATCCCACTTTTTAAGAAAGGCGGGAGAGAGAAAACAGGAAATTATAGACCAGTTAGCCTGACATCGGTGGTGGGGAAGATACTGGAGGCAATTATAAAAGATGAAGCAGAGGCACATTTGGATAGCAGTAGCAGGATCGGTCGAGTCAGCATGGATTTACGAAGGGGAAATCGTGCTTGACTAATCTCCTGGAATTTTTTGAAGATGTAACTAGGAAAATGGACAAAGTTGAGCCAGTGGATGTAGTGTACCTGGACATTTAGAAAACATTTGATAAGGTCCCACATAGGAGATTAGTGGACAAAATTAGAGCACATGGTATTGGGGGTAGGGTGCTGACAGGGATAGAAAATTGGTTGGCAGACGGGAACAAAGACTAGGGATTAACGGGTCTTTATCAGAATGGCAGGCAGCGACTAGTGGGGTACCAAAAGGCTCGGTGCTGGGACCCAGCTATTTACAATATACATCAATGATTTTGATGAAGGGATTCAAAGTAACATTAGCAAATTTGCAGATGACACAAAGCTGGGTGGCAGTATGAACTGTGAAGAGGATCCTTTTAGGACGCAGGGTGACTTAGACAGGTTGGGTGAATGGGCAGATGCATGGCTGATGTAGTTTAATGTGGATAAATGTGAGGTTATCCACTTTGGAGGCAAAAACAGGAAAGCAGATTATTATCCAAATGGTGTCAAGTTGAGAAAAGGGAAGTACAACGGGATCTGGGGGTCCTTGTTTATCAGTCACTGAAAGTAAGCATGCAGGTACAACAGGCAGTGAAGAAAGCGAATGGCATGTTGACCTTCATAACAAGAGGAGTTGAGTATACGAACAAAGAGGTCCTTCTGCAGTTGTACAGGGCCCTAGTGTGACCACATCTGAAGTATTGTGTGCAGTTTTTTTCTCCAAATTTGAGGAAGGACATTCTTGCTATTGAGGGAGTGCAGCATAGGTTCACCAGGTTAATTCCCAGGATGGCAGGACTGTCATTTGCTGAGAGAATGGAGTGACTGGGCTTGTATACTATGGAATTTAGAAGGATGAGAGGGCATCTTATTGAATATTCTTGCCATTGAGGGAGTGCAGCGTAGGTTCACAAGGTTAATTCCCGGGATGGCGGGACTGTCATATGCCGAGAGAATGAAGCGGCTGGGCTTGTATTTAGAAGGATGAAAGGCTATCTTATTATTAAGGGTTTGGACATGCTAGAGGCAGGAAACATGTTCCCGATCTTGGGGGAGTCCAGAACCAAGGGTCACAGTTTAGGAATAAGGGGTAAGCATTTTAGAACGGAGACGAGAAAACAGTTTTTCTCACAGAGTAAACTTTACTGTTCATCACCTGATAATTTTGTGTTTTCCAGAGTGGAATTAAGATGCATTACCTGTATTTTGATTTGCTAACTAGCTGTGAAGTCATGTAAGAGTATAAGAGTAGGAATAGCAAACTGGCTCTTTAAGCTTCCTCTGCCCTTCTTCAAAATCATGGCAGATCATTTAGTTCAGTTTCATTTTCCTGCATCAATATTTGCGCCATTTCTATCTCCCTCATTCCCATTAGTATCCAAACACCTATTGATTTCTGTAAGGAAAAATCTCATTGGCTGAGCCTCCACAGCGCTTTAAGACTTTCAAAGATTCACAACACTGCATGAAAAAAATTCCCTTCATCTCACGCCTATCCTTTTGAAAATGTGATCCCTGATTCTAGACTTCCCTGTCAGGGGACCGCCCTCTCTGCATCTAATTTGAAAACCTTTGTAAGAACTTTGTAGGTTTTATAAGATCTTTTCTTATTCCTCTTTCTAGAATACAGAACTACTCTGCTCAGTCTCTCCTCATATGGTAAACATGGAGAACACTGGAACCTAAGCAGGAAATCTTCTCTACTCACCCCCTCAGCAAGCGCATCCCTTTTGTTGAGAAAGGAGACCAAATTGTACACAATACACTGGGAGCAGTGTCACAAAGCTTCTATATAATTGTGGTATGAGATCTTGTAATCAAATCCTCTTACAATAAAGACCAACCTACCACTAGCCTTCCTAATGACTTGCTGTACCCGCATGTTGGTTTTCAGGTTACTTCTATGCAAGGACAGCTTAATTTACAGATTAACAATACCCAATATCTCGCCATTTAAAAAAGTATACTGCTTTTTTGTTTTGTGCATTAAGGTGAATAATTTCTCATAGAAACATAGAAACATAGAAATTAGGTGCAGGAGTAGGCCATTCGGCCCTTTGAGCCTGCACCGCCATTCAATATGATCATGGCTGATCATCCAACTCAGTATCCTGTACCTGCCTTCTCGCCACACCCCCTGATCCCCTTAGCCATAAGGGCCACATCTAACTCCCTCTTAAATATAGCCAATGAACTGGCCTCAACTACCCTCGGTGGCAAAGAATTCCAGAGATTAACCACTCTCTGTGTGAAAAATGTTTTTCTCATCTCGGCCCTAAAAGTTTTCCCCTTATCCTTAAACTGTGACCCCTTGTTCTGGACATTTTTTATCATTATCTCATCTTTTGACATTATCTTCCATCTGCTGTATCTGCTGGCCTATATCACCTTGAAGCCTCTAAATCTTCCACTCTATTCACAATCCAATCAGGAAAAATACATTATTGCAGTTATTTGGCACTGTTTATTGCCAGTAAGTTCATTAGCACAAATTCACCGTGGAAAATGAAGTAATTAGCTATTCTCTTTTCTGAAACTTCCAATCTTGAAACTGGAAGCAAAGAACATAAGAAAATTCCAAATGCTGGAATTGCAATACTGTTCAATATTGTTTTTTCAGTTTTCATTAAATCAATCGAAAGAAACTAAAGGCAGGAGTATGGTTCACAGTAATAGGCAAAGTGTAGAAGATAATGGCCCAACTTGAAAGGAGGGATTTCTTTGTCCATTTTAAATAGTTTTCATACTCGGTTCTCCGTGACTGCAGTAACTTGCCTGGGAATCCCATTACAGTTTATGCTTGAAGGTCAGTCAGTCTGGGCAAACAATCAGACTGACTTGTCTTAAATAGAACCTGGATGGTGACTGACCTGGTTAGCTAACCCAAGGTACACAAAAACGCTGGAGAAACTCAGCGGGTGTAGCAGCATCTATGGAGCGAAGAAAATAGGCAACGTTTCGGGCCAAAACCCTTCTTCAGACTGATCACAGACGGGTTAGCTAACCCATATCTTCTGAATTTTTCCAGACTCCCTTGCCTTCCAAAAATAATTCTAGATGCACACTTGTGAGGCATCTTCCTCTTAACAAACTGATGATTTTCTCTCCACAGATAATTACTAGCTGAGCAGCAATTCTCAGATCTGTGTAACACGAAGAGAATGTGTACCATTTACATTGTGTATAGTCCATGTAGCGGCAGGATTTTATATCGTCAAGAGATTACTCCCTCTAGCCGCTAAATGGACTACATGGTTAAGAGGAATGTCTTTGTATGCATGCAAGCTCTCAGTCGGGGACCTTCAGAGCTTCTTCACAGATAAATCTTCAAAACATAATCTTTTGATGAATAAATTCTTTATTGGTGATGAAAATCAATAAGGTACACATCCAAACTTCCTCTGACTCATACACTATAATCTTCATCGAACTCCAGCTTATCGCATTAAATGTTAGAAAAATCCTCGTTTCTCCGTTACGCTTCGCATGGTCAAAGGGTGAACCTTCCCCATGCTGGTCTAAACTAAACGATAAGCTAAGCTTTAGCGCAAGAAACTTAGCTCCAAACACGCCCTAAAATATGTCATAAATCCCACCCACAATATAACGAGTCGTCTAAAATTTAAAGACAAATGCCACCATTAATGACACACAAAACAAGCCAAATGGCCACTCCAGTCCAAGCTACATGATCTGCTTGATAAGGCCAAATGGTTATATAAGGACCGTTTGTACCATTCCAGATCCTGGTCTGAATAGATACACAAACATTCAGGTTTGTTCAAACAGAATGGTAGCAGACTGAGAAACAAATAGAAATTTGCATATCTCAAATGCAACTCATACATTTCTGAGCACCTAATTTGACTCAATTGCAGTTATTAAGCAACTATAAAATTATTTCAGTATCACCCACTGAGCACGATACCTTGTGTATGGTGCTCAGTAGCTGATCCTGACCCTGAAACTCACACGCTGAGTTTCTCAAGAATTTTTTGACTACTTTCGATTTTTCCAGCATCCGCAGTTCCTTCTTAAACTATACCGTGTATGTCATGAGAAATAACTTCTGAAGCCTTTTGATTTGAAAAGTGCCATAAAATGTTAGACGTTATATTGATTTACTTCTATCATATTATTTTTGTGTCTGAGATTGTAATTTATCTCTTTATTTTAGCCTTTATTTTATTTCACATTGTTTTTCAACACAGAATAAATTCATGGTTGCTCTTCCATTAAATACAATCTTGGTCTTTCTTCTATCCATTATATTCTCTATAATAATACACCAGTGTTTAATCTTCTTGCCCATTTCATGATTAAAACCAAAGAAAGGGCAAGATGAGTAAAGGTCATTTAGATCCTCCGATGATCTGAACCCAATTGATTTAATGTTTTGATTTGCTATAAAGGTTTTCCATACCCTTGAAAAAAATTCATGGTCTTGGAGTTTATATTGTTCATCTTTGACCAATAGCCTTTCATAATGTGGAATTTCCATGGTCCTGTGAGCACTCAATTTATCACAGAAACAAACAGCATACAGCAGGTCAGTCAGTTTTGATAAAGAGAAAAGACAAGTATGACATTTATGGTGTTAACACATCATCAAGATGAAGGTTCGAAAGATAAAGAGCAGTATTGATCATTTTTCTTTACATTTTCTATACAGGATGGGGCAAAAAGTTCATCTGCGCTACACCAAACAAATTGGTGTTGTGATAAACTTTTTCAGATGACACATAGAATGTCTTCCTGAAGGTGATGTGTGGGATGCATTCATAATCAGTAGCTCACAGCCTGATTATATCACACAGTAATTACTGTACCACCCCAAAACACTTACAATAGCTTCTGCAAGTCATGAAAGGCAAGGGAAATGTCATTACTCAGGTTTGCTCTGCATAGTTTGTCTTCAATTGTTCTCCACGTCAGAGACAGAACTCTCCTTTGTGTGAAAACTTGGGAAGGAGATTCAATATGGTGGCCAAACATGCCGTAGAATAATACAAAAGCATTTCAAGAGAGGAACAAATCCCAGTAATACTATTCAATTCTCTTGCATCGAACAGAGCCATTTCCTTTTCCTGTACAGATGCCTTCTCATTATTTTTTAGTCAGTATCTAATGTAACATCAAGCCAGGTAAATGCACATTTTTTCCACTTCAATCATAGAGTACACACAGCACGGAAACAGGTCCTGCAGCCCAACTCATCCATGCCAACCAAGAAGCCTCATCTCAGCTGGACCCACGTTCCCATGTTTGACCCATGCCCCTCCAAACCTTTCTTATCCATATACCTGTTTAAAAGACCTGTAAATGTTATTATTGTACCTGCCTCAGCTACTTCCTTTGGCAGCTCATTCCACATACACACCACTCGCTGCATGAAAATTGCCCCTTTGGTTCCTATTAAATCTTTCGCTGCTCAAATTAATCTGTTTCCTCTCACCTTGAATCTTTCCCCACTCTCATACATTGTGCCTCTCTAACTTGCCGAGTCCTCCCTTGGTGCCCTCAAGTGATCTTATTAGGAAATTGTGGCAATGGATCCATCATCTTGATTGCATAGACATCCCAGGATTCCTTCAGAATGTCTGAAGAAGGATCTCGACCCGAAACATCCCCATTCCTTCTCTCCAGAGATGCTGACTGTCCCACTGAGTTACTCCAGCTTTTTGTGTCTATCATTGGTTTGAACCAGCATTTGCAGTTCCCTCCTATACAGGGATAAGTTGTTGCCTTCCATCACAGCGAGGAGGAGATAAAAATGAAATGAAATGAAATGAAAAATGAAATGAAATGAAATGAAATGATTGAAAATGAAAAAATGAAATGATTCAATTTATTGTCATTGTCAGTGTACAGTACAGAGACAACGAAATGCATTTTTAGCATCTCCCTTGAAAGGGAGACACAGGGCGTCGCGGTGTGCCCGCGCCTGCCGCCGTAATTACATTCCATTACAGGCAAAGGTGGGTGAAGTGTCTTGCCCAAGGACACAACGACAGTATGCACTCCAAGCGGGATTTGAACCGGCTACCTTCCGGTCGCCAGCCGAACTCTTAGCCCATTGTGCTATCTGCCGCCTTTAAGATGCGCTGTGATGGATGTCTGTGTAAATTGTGTTGTGTCTTGGGTCTTTTTCTTGTGTGTATGACTGCAGAAACAACATTTCATTTAAACCTCAATGAGGTTCAAATGACAAATAAAATTGTATTGTATTGTATTGTACATTCCTTCAGAATCTTATCCATTATCCATTAAGAGGTTTAGATCTAACATAACATCTTTACCTAGTTTGGCGAAAGTGTACAAGCTGTTGTGTGCTTCAATTGTCAGGTAGTTGGAATCTCCTTGAGTCTCATGTAACTATACGAGAGCACGGATCTTCCAGCTTGCTTAAGTGTTGAGATCCGGCAATTCTGAAAATAAATCATGTGACCTACGATGTGGTCAGCAGATAGTGTTCATTCTCGTATTACAATGTACCCCTACGTAATTACATGATTTCACTATCTTAGAAACATAGAAACATAGAAAATAGGTGCAGGAGGAGGCCATTCGGCCCTTCGAGCCAGCACCACAATTCGGTGTGATCATGGCTGATCATCCTCAATCAATAACCCGTGCCTGCATTCTCCCCATATCACTTGATTCCACTAGTCCCTAGAGCTCTATAAAAATCTCTCTTAAATCCATCCAGTGATTTGGCCTCCACTGCCCTCTGTGGCACGGAATTCCATAAATTCACAAATCTCTGGTGAAAACGTTTTTTCTCACATGTCATAAATGGCGTCCCCTTTATTCTAAGTCTGTGGCCCCTGGTTCTGGACTTGCCCAACATTGGGAGCATTTTTCCTGCATCTAGCTTGTCCTTTTATAATTTTATATGTTTCTATAAGATCCCCCCCTCATCTTTCTAAACTCCAGTGAATACAAGCCTAGTCTTTTCAATCTTTCCTCATATGACAGCCCTGCCATCCCAGGGATCAATCTCATGAACCTATGCTGCACTGCCTCAATCACAAGATGTCCTTCCTCAAATTAGGAGGCCAAAACTGTACACAATACTCCAGATGTGGTCTTAGCAGAGCCCTATACAACTGCAGGAGAACCTATACTGAAATCCTCTTGCTATGAAGGCCAACATCCCATTAGCTTTCCTCACTACCTGCTGTACCTGCACGCCAACTTTCAGTGATCGGTGTACAAGGACACCCAGGTCTCGCTGCACCTCCCCCTTACCTAACCTAACCCCATTGAGATAATATTCTGCCCGCTTATTTTTGCCACCAAAGTGGATAACCTCACATTTATCTATATTATACTGCATCTGTAACGCATCTGTCCACACACTAAACATGTCCAGGGGGTGGTGGAGGCAGGTTCTCTGGATGCTTTCAAGAGAGAGCTAGATAGGGCTCTTAAAAATAGTGGAGTCAGGGGATATGGGGAGAAGGCAGGAACGGGATACTGATTGGGGATGATCAGCCATGATCACATTGAATGGCAGTGCTGGCTCGAAGGGCCAAAAGGCCTACTCCTGCACCTATTGTCAATTGTCTATTGTCCATTCTCCAGGTTACCATGCAACCTCCTAACATCCTCTTCACAGTTCACACTGCCACCCAGCTTTTTGTCATCTGCAAACTTGCTAGTGTTGCTCCTAATTCCCTCTTCCAAATCATTAATATATATGGTAAACAGTTGCGTCCCCAACACCGAGCCTTGCGGCACTCCACTCGCCATGGCCTGTCATTCTAAAAACGACCGTTCACTCCTACTCTTTGCTTCCTGTCTGCCAACCAATTTTACTATCCATGTCAACACCCTACCCCCAAAACCATGTGCTCTAATTTTAGGCACCAGTCTCCTGTGCGGGACCTTATCAAAGGCTTTCTGAATGTCTAGATACACTACATCCACTGGTTCCCTTTCATCCATTTTACTTGTCACATCCTCAAAAAATTAGTCAAGCATGAATTCCCTTTCATAAATCCATGCTGACTTGGACTAATCATTTTACTGCTATCCAAATGCCCCCATTATTACCTCTTTAATAATTGACTCCAGCATCTTTCCCACCATCAGGCTAACTGGTAATTCCCCGTTTTCTCTCTCGATCCTTTCTTGAAAAGTGGGATAACATTAGCTATCCTCCAATTCACAGGAACTGATCCTGAATCTATTGGAACATTGGAAAATTATCACCAATGCATCCACTATTTCTAGAGCCATCTCCCTGAGGACCCTGGGATGCAGACCATCAGGCCCAGGGGATTTATCATCCTTCAGTCCCATTAGCCTACCCAATATTATTTCTCGCCTAATGATAATTTCTTTCAGTTCTTCTACCCCCTTAGATCCTCTGTCCTCCAGTACTTCTTGAGAACTACTGTCAATTATTATTATGTTGGACTTTCACCAGTATCCCCTGGTAATTTCTAACTTCTTCTCCATCTGCAGCTTTAAGCCATCATAGAAACTGTCCTGATTGACA
The DNA here is from genome assembly GCF_028641065.1 of Leucoraja erinaceus. Classification (NCBI taxonomy): domain Eukaryota; kingdom Metazoa; phylum Chordata; class Chondrichthyes; order Rajiformes; family Rajidae; genus Leucoraja; species Leucoraja erinaceus. Next base: position 87,730,478 of record NC_073379.1, read on the forward strand.
GTAAGTAGGTTTGGCTGCAGGATATATGCAAATATGGACCCTTGCTCCCAATAATACCGCAGTACAAATTGGTAAAAAGCTGCTTACATTGCAGTGTAAGCTTCTGAAGAACATCTGCTTCTGTGCCAGTTCGATGGATCTTGCTCCATATATAGCCAGTCCTTCCCTATTACTATCGGCCATCTGATACGTTTGGCTACAATCGCTGGCAGCTTTCACTGCTTGCTTAGAGCAGATTGCGCATAACCTTTTCCCCAAGAATCTGGAAGACCTTCCAGAAGAACATCTGTAGAACAACTCTGCAGCCTCCCAGTTATTATCCTATTTTCTTCAGCATATACAATATACAGCATTTCTGTTTTTATTATTTCAGATTCCCAGCACCTCTTTTTTATTTCATTTACAGTTGCCTTCTGCTCATTTGTGTCGAATGTCTGTCTATCTTGGATTCTGTGCTAAAATTTACTTTAGAGGGTAAATGCTTAAATTGCATAAACTCCTGTAATCAGCCAACAGAATACAGGAGAGCATGACCGTTGTATCCAAAGATTATTCCTAATGGCCACAATAATTTTGCGTGTTATGCACAAATATTTCTACACTTCCCTTTATTGAGTTATACAGCACAAAAATAGGCACCGGCCCAACTTATCAATGTCGATTAAAATATCCCATATCAGCTATTCCATTTACCTACGATTTTCCCATATTTCTCTTTCTTTCCCACCCATGTACCTGTTAACAAGGGTATATCAAGGATGTTTCAGTGGTGGCCGCACTGCTGAGACTGGACCAGCCAAAGCCACGTGGATGATGTGAAGATAACTGGAGGGGCAGGTAGCATAGTGGAAGCAGGGACTCTGCAGAAGGACTTGGACCAGTTGGGAGAGTGGACAAAAAAGTGGCAGATGGAATACAATGTAGCAAAATGTACAGTCATGCACTTTGATAGTAGGAATCAAGACGTTGACTATTTTCTAAACAGGGAGATGATCCACAAATCAGAGGTGCAAAGGAACTTGTGAGTGCTGGTGCAGGATTTCCAAACGGTTAATTTGTAAGTTGAATTGGTAGTAAGGAAGGCAAATGCAATGTTAGCATTTATTCCAAGAGGAATATATAAAAATAGGGATGTAATACTGAGGCTTTATAAGGCACAGGTCAGATTACATCGGGAGTACTGTGAACAGCTTTGGTCCCCATATCTGAGGAAGGATGTGCTGGCGTTGGAGAGGGTCCAGAGCAGGTTTATTAGAATGATGCTGGAAATGATTGGGTTATTGTATTATGAGCATTTAAATAGCTCTGGGCCTGTAATTGCTGGAGTTTAGAAGGATGAGCGGGTCATCATTGAAACTAACCAAATAATGAAAGAGTGGATGTGAAAAGGATGTTTCCACTACTGGAAGAGTTTAGGACCAGAGGGCACAGCCTCAGAATGATAGGACATACCTTTAGAACGGAGATGAGTAGGATTTTCTTTAGCTAAAGGATGATGAATCTGTGGAATTCATTTCCACAGTCAGCTGTGGAGGCCAAGTCATTGGGTATTTTTAAAGCAGAGATTGGCAGAGTTTTGATTAGTAAAGCCCCTGTCCCACTTACGTGTCCTTTGCACGCTAATTACGCGACCTCGTGGTTGCATTGAGGCGCAACGGTCCCGCGAAGATCGCGCATGACCATGCGTCCGCATAGCTGTCTGGAGCGCGTGAGAGCATTTGAAGATGGACACAAAGATAATTGAAAATTGAAGATAGACACAAAATGCAGGAGTAACTCAGCGGGACCGGCAGCATCTCTGGAGAGAAGCAATGGGAAACGTCACCCATTCCTTCTCTCCAGAGATGCTGCCGGTCCCACTGAGTTAATCCTGCATTTTGTGTCTATCTTCAATTTTCTTGGCCCCGCTCTGGGAGTAAAAGTGGGGGCGGATCCAGACTACAACGGCCGTGAGCCCCAGGCTGAGTTCGACGATCGTTTGCCTGCTTCTGCAGCTATTGGAGGTGAGACGTTGCATCGTGCCAGGGTCTTGGGACAGTTACACGACAGGCCGGTGGCACGCAAAGATTTTGTTCGCTACAAAATTTCGGAGCGCTGCGCGATATCGCGCACGACTACATACCCCTCCGCGCATCTCAGTGGGACTGACCCCGTGCGGCCACACATGGCCATGCACCTCAACGAGACAATGAGGTTGCGTAATTTGCGTGCCAAGGACACGTAAGTGGGTCAGGGCCTTAACGGTGTCAAAGGTTATGGGGAGAAGGCAGGAGAATGCCCATCCAAATGCCTGTATATCCTATTCCTCAGAATACTCTCCAGTAACTTACCAACTACAGATGTTAAGCTCACCGGCCTATAATTCACCACATTTTCCCTGCAGTCCTTCCTGAAAAGTGGCACAACTTTTGCCACCCTCCAGTCTTCCGGCATCTCTCCTGTATTTTAGGATGACTGCAATTTCTTCTCCTGTTCCCTGTAATGTCCTCGGATATATCTGATCAGGCCCTGAAGATTTGTCTATCTTCAAACACGACAGTACCTTCAGTACTTCTTCGACGATAACCCTGACCACTCTCAAGACATTTCCAGTGACTGCTCCAAATTCCTCCATCCTACTGTCTTTCTCCTCAGTTAATACAGAGGAGAATTACTCAATTAGGACCTTGCCCATCCCCCGTGGCTCCACACAGAGGTGACCGCTTTAATTCCTGAGAGGTCCCACTCTGTCTCTAGCTACCCTTTTCCCCTTATGTATTTATAAAATCTTTTGGGATTGTCCATAATGCTAACCGCCAGAGCTATTTCCTGGCCCCTTTTTGCCCTTCTGATTTCCTTTTTTAATTTACTCCTCAGTTCCCGAAACTCCTCCAGGGATGCACTTGATCCCAGCTGCCTATATCTGTCCCATGCATCCTTCTTGGTTTATTAGTTTTAAAGTAATAATTTTAAACTTTTTAAATGGTTTAAACATTTTTTTGACTGTAAATGTTTCTGATCATCAATGACATTTGGATCAATGGAAGAGGCCTTTGGCAACGCAAGCAGTAGGCGGTAGACAGGGCCTTTGTTTCTGTCACTTAGTGCCTGGTTTCTGCTCATGCTGTGTTCTTTTTCGAGGCCACCTCACAAAGAGGACAATAGGAGTCGCAAAGCCACAGAAAGCAAGTGTGATCAGTCCATTACTTCTCTGCTTATCGTCTGACGTTGAATACAGCAGAGAAACAGGCTCTTCAGTTCACTATAACTGCACAGATCATTTACCCACATACACTAATCCCATTTACCAGATTAGGGCTGTACCCTTTAATGCCTTTCTTATTTAAGGGCCTGTCTCACTTTCCCGAGTTACTCACAAATTCTCCCGAGTTTTCCTCTTGATTCAAACTCGGAGAATGTCTGTAGCGAGTCCTTAGGAGTCCTTAGCGAGTCGGTAGGAGGCCGTAGGAGTCTATAGATATATTGTAACGGCTTGTTATGCCAGCCGTAGGTACTCGTGGCATCAGGTAAGTCGGAACATTTTTTCAGCATGATGAAAAAAGTCCACGAGTAAAAAGATAGTCAGGAGGAGGAGTTCGTAGGTCACAAAAATCTTGATTTTTTTTAGGTCCTTTAAAATCGGCAGAGGACTCGGGAAAGTGGGACTAATTTTGCCTAAATGCCTAATTTTGACTAAATTTGCCTAAATGCATCTTACAAATAGTAAGAACTAGACCACCCGTCGACCTGTTGGTTCCCTTTGTGACGTCAGTCAAGTACACACGGAAGTGTGTACACATGATGTGTACACATGATGTGCAGGAACCTGCCGTCTGGAACAGCGAAATCCCGCACGGGCGGGCGCACACGCCTCTGCACCTTGGAAGTCTGACAGGGGATACAAGAATGGGGCCATGCTGTGACCTGCTTTCGTAACCCATGCCAGTCGAACTTGGCCCCGACCAGGGCAGAGGTGGTGCGAATGGACGGGTGCACTAAGCTGTGGATTGTCTTAGCTTTGCATGAAACTTGTGAAATTTACTTTTGTAAATTCGATAGCACATCTAAATGGAGAAATGCAAAGGTGCTGTTCATTATGATGTTGAATGTTTTCAATTGAAAACAGTATACTTGCAGGATTCAGTATACTATTTGCACTGTTGCTTTGACCATCAAACGATCAGTCAAAACAATAGTGTAACATGGTTGAAATGAAGGCTATGGTCTAACCTGGGAGATAAACTATTTATCTTTTGGGATTGTCCATAATGCTAACCGCGATAGCTATTTCCTGGCCCCTTTTTGCCCTTCTGATTTCCTTTTTTAATTTACTCCTCAGTTCCCGAAACTCCTCCAGGGATGCACTTGATCACAGTTATCGAAAATCCGACGCCTCCGGGCAATCGGGACAATGGGGCGGGCTTCGCCTGTGGAGATATCGCAAAGGACCCGCAAGCCGGCGGTGTCGCAGGGAACCTCAGCCAATTTAAGGCCCGACTCAGCATTGCGGTAAACCTCCATAGTGGCATCAGCCTGCTGGGCAGCGGCCAGCTCCGCATAATCCACACCTAGGCTTAAAGCGGAAACCTTGGGGGCTGCCGGACAGGACAGCGCGTCAGCCACAATGTTCAGCTTCCCCGCCACATGCCGAATATCGGATGTAAATTCGGATATGGAGGCGAGGTGCCTCTGTTGTCATGTCAAGTCAAGTTTATTTGTCACATACACATATGAGATGTGCAGTGAAATGAAAAGTGCCATTGCTCGCGGATTGTGCGAAAAAACAAACAAACTACAAACAGAATGGAACAGAATCACAAATTCACATATTACATATTTGTGTGAGGGAAGAAAAAGGAGAAAAAACAGCAATTTTAAAAATACACCACACAACAGTAATGGCCTCTGGGGAAAAAACTCCTTCTCATCCTCTCCGTTCTCACAGCATTGCTGGGGTGGATGGAGTCTCCCATGATCTTGTTGGCTCTGGAGTTGCACCTTCTGATGTATAGTTCCTGCTGGGGGGCGAGTGTAGTTCCCATAGTGCGTTTGGCAGTTCCCAAACCAAATCGTGATATTTCCGGACAAGATGCTTTCCACAGCCGCTGAGTAGAAGCCCTGGAGGATCCTCAGAGACACTCTGAATTTCCTCAATTGCCAGAAGTGGTAAAGGCGCTGCCTTGCCTTACTCACGAGTGTTGCGGCGTGTGATGCCCATGTCATATCATGAGAGATGTGGACTCACAGGTATTTAAAGCAGCTCACCCTATCCACAGTATCCCCATTTATCTTCAATGGTGTGTACATCCTCGGATTTTGTGCCCTCCTAAAGTCCACGATCAGCTCCTTAGTTTTTTTTGATATTCAAGAGGAGGCTGTTGTCCTGACACCAGAGTGCCAGATCAGCCACCTCCTCCCAGTAGGCCTTCTCATCGTTATCTGAGATCAGGCCCACCACCACAGTGTCATCAGCTAACTGGATTATCGAGTTGGAGCTGAACCTAGCCACACGTGTACAACCATGTGTGTACAGGGAGTACAGTAGGGGGCTGAGGACGCAACCCTGGGGGATCCTGTGCTCAGGGTGAGGGACTTCGATGTATTTCCCCCCATCTTGACTGCCTAGTGAGTGAGAAAGTCCAGTACCCAGGCACACAGGCCCACAAAAACCCCCCTCCCGCACCAACCCCCCCCCCCCCCACACACACACCCTCCCCCACAACCACACCCCCTCCCCCACAACCCCCCTTCCCCCACAACCCTTCCCCCACAACCACCCCCCCCCCCCCCCAAACCCCCACAGCCACACACACCCCTTCCCCCAGACCCTCCCTATGCTGACATGGATAGAGAAGTGGTTGGCAGACAGGAAACAAAGAGTAGGGATTAACGGGTCTCTTTCAGAATGGCAGGCAGTGACTAGTGGGGTACCGCAAGGCTCGGTGCTGGGACTGCAGCTATTTACAATATACATCGATGATTTAGATGAAGGGATTCAAAGTAACATTAGCAAATTTGCATATGACACAAAGCTGGGTGGCAGTGTGAACTGTGAGGAGGATGTTATGATTTGGATGAAGGGATTCAAAGTAACATTAGCAAATTTACAGATGACACAAAGCTGGGTGGCAGTGTGAACTGTGAGGAGGATGTTATGAGAATGCAGAGTGACTTGGACAGGTTGGGGGAGTGGGCAGATGCATGGCATATGAGGTTCAATGCGGATATATGAGAGGTTATTCACTTTGGTAGCAAAAATAGGAAAGCAGATTACTTTCTAAATGGCGTCAAGTTGGAAAAAGGGGAAGTACAATGGGATCTGGGGGTCCTTGTACATCAGTCTATGAAAGTAAGCATGCAGCTACAGCAGGCAGTGAAGAAAGCGAATGGCATGTTGGAAACACTTGGAGAAGAGGAAACACTTTTTCCCACAGAGAGTGGCGATTCTGTGGAATTCTCTGTGGAGGCAGGTTCGCTGGATGCTTTCAAGAGAGAGCTAGATAGGGCTCTTAAAAATAGCGGAGTCAGGCGATATGGGGAGAAGGCAGGAACGGGTTACTGATTGGGGATGATCAGCCACGATCACATTGAATAGTGGTGCTGGCCTCGAAGGGCCACTCCTGCACCCTATTGTCCATTGTCACACACACTCCTTCCCCTCCCAAATACACACCCCCTTCCCTACCCCCACAACCCCCCTCCCCACAACCCCCCTCCCCCACCCCCCCACACACACACTCTCCCCCCCCACCCCCCCTCCCACACACCCCCCCCCCCCCCCCCCACCTCCCCTCCACCACACACCCCCACACCAGCCCCCGACAGGCCCCATCTGAAGCCGTCCCTCTCCCCTGGCTGCAGGACTCTTCCCGCCTGAAGCTGTCCCCGTCCCCCCGGCTACAGAACGCTCCCGCCGTTGCGTTGGGGGAACAGGTGTGTGGTGGAATATTGCATTGGGGAATGGGTTGCATTGGGGGACCAGGCCACCCATGTGACTAGGGAGTCCACTTAATCTTGTCTCTGCCTTAAAAATATCCGTTGACTTGAATTCCGCAGCCTTCTGTGGCAAAGAAATCCACAGATTCTCCACCCTCTGACTAAAGATATTCCTCCTCATCTTCCTACAGGAACGTCCTTTAATACTGAGGCTTTTCAGTACTCTCCATCCCCGAATATCTTCTCTTTGAGTACCTCTTATTCCCACTACTCCCACCCCTAACCTCCTCCAACTCTCCAACCAACTATATCCCTCCAAACACTCACGCCTCCTTCGTTGTTGGCAGGTCAGCAAAATCTGAAAATATCGGCCAATTCTGAGGAACTAGATAATGTCGTCCCTAGTAATATCATCTGCATGATTTAGGATGTAGGAGATAGGTTTCATGTTTCATTGTTTCATGCATATGCTTATGGTTTCTTTTAGTACTTTTTGCTATAATCTGTAATAAACAGCCAAAGTAGCAGAGACAAAACACTTCTGTATTCCATTGAAGTCTCTCATTTAATCTTGTAGCAGGTGTGGGTGGATCGAGGATCTTGCTGTCTGAAAAATGTGATTAGTGTGTTCCAGTCAAATATATTTTATGATGATTTTACAGCATTGAGGTCACATTCAACTTGGTGGATTTATTATTGAACATTAACAGTGGAATTTATCTTTGGAGATTGCATGGGAGTATTGTTTCTGTTGTTCTGTCCTCTAATTAGAAGCTTAAATGGATCAATTAATCAGTTTAATTCTTGAGAGCTGGCAATGAGCTGAATATAATCCTTATACTCAGTAAATTCATAACAGATGTGCATTTTGCAATAAAGTTGTTCTTACTGATGTCAACTTCATCAAGGCAATAATAATCTTTTGGTTCTTCATTTTTTTTCCTTTTTGTTATAATCGTCATTTATTTTCTTCTGTCTTGATAGTAAATTATATTTTATTTTAATATTAATCTCTGCTTTGTCAAATACAGTAGCAGCTTTTCTTCCCCTCCTAAAAGCTCAAAATTGACCTGAGCCTAATTGCATTTTCATGTTCAGACTATCACGATTTGCTTCATATGCCTCTGGCTAGCGAGCCTTACATCTGGGAAACAGGAACTAATCACAAAAGTACAAGAACACAGAAGAATAGGAACAAGACAAGAATACTTGGCGTCTCAAGTCTATCTCACCATTTAATATGTAATCTATCCAAGCCTCAATTCCTTCTCTGTGCCAGATCACCATAGTCTTAAATCGTTTGGTCAGTCAAAAATTTATCTAGCTCCTCCTTATATACATAGAATTATCTAGCCTCCGCATTACCCTGGACCAAATAATTCCAGAGGTTCACCACTCTCTGTGAGAAGAAACTTCTATGTACCTCAGTTTTAAATGACATGTACCTTATCTTGAAACCATGTTCTTTAATTCAAGTTTCTCCCACTGGTCATCACAGCCTGCTATGGCAATTGCTCTGCTCTTGATCACCTGAACTTTCAGAGAGTGCTGTTGCATCCCAGTCAATCACAAACTTGGCATGTCCGTTCATCCATTCCATCTTCTTGGTGCATTGCATCAGGTAGGCTGGAAATATTGAAAAGGATGCCTGTGTTTATTCTGTGTTGTATATGCCAATAAACCAATCTGAATCTAAATCGTTGGTTTGGTTACTCAAACGTTTGGATGATAGATCTGGAGAAGACAAGTACAAATCAGGGCAGCTGGGGAATTACATTTCAAGAAATTCAATAAATCTAGAATTAAAACAAAACATTAGCAGTATTTCATTAACCCTGAGGCTACTGGATTGCCTTAAATGCTGAACTGGTTGACTAATGTCAGGAAGTGAAATTAGTTTGCATGTGACTCCTTGCTCAGCAATTAAGGAGGCCATACCTGCTGAATTCAGGGGACCATTGGGAATGGTCAATCAATGCAGGTCTTGTTAGCAACATCCAAATCATTTGAATGAATAAACAAACAAACAAAATGTATCTTCCCATGTCCCTATTTAAGAAGGAACTGCAAATGCTGGAAAACCGAAGGTAGACAAAAATGCTGGAGAAACTCAGCAGGTGAGGCAGCATCTATGGAGCGAAGGAAATAGTCCTGTTATTTGTTTAAGAAGGAACTGCAGATGTTGGAAAATCAAAGGTAGACAAAAATGTTGGAGAAAATCAGTGGGTGAGACAGCATCTATGGAGCGAAGGAAATAGCCCTGTTATTTCTTCTCTTTATACACTTCTACTGGTGCTCAGTCATGCTAATTTCTGATTGACATTTCCTGTCATTATGTGAATGTGCTTGACCTCCACTAACAAGAACTGTAGAGCATGAGATCAAACATAATCCTTCTATTCTATTATTATGTGGAATTGATCCCAATACGGTACCAGCCACCTAAATTTCACGTATTTGCGCTTTTATTGTAGTGTTTTGTAATAATGCATTGTTGTAAACTGTGCTTTGGTGATTTAAGTTATCTATTCAATTTTCAATGTATATGTAATCTATATTACTGAAACTAAGATCTTGACCACTTCCTGTCTTTCTGTTTTGTGATTTTAGAAAGAATGCCGCCACTTACAGCCGTGATTTCTGGTCACCGTACTCAGAGTCCCCCTCCGCTGTGCTGGATGAGAGGATTTTTTCCATCTATGCAAAATAAAAGACTTATTAATGTTTTAAAAAATATTGCCATTCACTCTGCTGCCCCCGCTGGTGGCAGGGGTGAGGGACTATAAAATCCGGAAGTGTCATGTCTCACTCAGTCACTGTGAGATGGAGGAAGCGAGAGGGTCACGTCTCTCTGAGCTATGAATAACACAGAAAGCATGTCTACTCAACAGTGAGTCCCCTTGATGTGGTTGTAAAACGTTTGCAAAATTGTTTGTCTTGGTTTTAAAAAAGTTTGCAGAAAATGTATTGGTTGTAAAATGTTTGGAAAATTGCTTGTCTTGCTTCTAAAATGGTTACAGAAAATGTATTGGTTGTAAAATGTTTGCAAAATAGATTGTCTTGTTTTAAAAAAAATGTTTGCAGAAAATGTATTGGTTAGAAACATAGAAACATAGAAAATAGGTGCAGGAGTAGGCCATTCGGCCCTTTGAGCCTGCACCGCCATTCAATATGATCATGGCTGATCATCCAACTGAGTATCCTGTACCTGCTTTCTCTCCATACCCCCTGATCCCTTTAGCCACAAGGGCCACATCTAACTCCCTCTTAAATATAGCCAATGAACTGGCCTCAACTACCTTCTGTGGCAGAGAATTCCAGAGATTCACCACACTCTGTGTGAAAAATGTTTTCCTCATCTCGGTCCTAAAAGATTTCCCCCTTATCCTTAAACTGTGACCCCTTGTTCTGGACTTCCCTAACATCGGGAACAATCTTCCTGCATCTAGCCTGTCCAACCCCTTACAAAGAATTTTGTAAGTTTCTATAAGATCCCCCCTCAATCTTCTACTTTCTAGCGAGTACAAGGCGAGTCTATCCAGTCTTTCTTCATATGAAAGTCCTGACATCCCAGGAATCAGTCTGGTGAACCTTCTCTGCACTCCCTCCATGGCAAGAATGTCCTTCCTCAGATTAGGAGACCAAAACTGTACGTAATACTCCAGGTGTGGTCTCACCAAGACCCTGTACAGCTGCAGTAGAACCTCCCTGCTCCTATACTCAAATCCTTTTGGTATGAATGCTAACATACTATTCGCTTTCTTCACATCCTGCCGCACCTGCTTGCCTACTTTCAATGACTGGTGTACCATGACAGCATCTCTCCTTTTCCTAATCGGCCACCATTCAGGTAATAGTCTACTTTCCTGTTTTTGCCACCAAAGTGGATAGTATCATATTTATCCACATTATACTGCATCTGCCATGCATTTGCCCACTCACCCAGCCTATCCAAGTCATCTTGCAGTCTCCTAGTATCGTCCTCACAGCTAACACTGCCTCCCAGCTTCGTGTCATCCGCAAACTTGGAGATGTTGCATTCAATTCCCTCGTCCAAATCATTAATATATATTGTAAATAGCTGGGGTCCCAGCACTGAGCCTTGCGGTACCCCACTAGTCACTGCCTGCAATTCTGAAAAGGACCCGTTAACTCCTACTCTTTGCTTCCTGTCTGCCAGCCAGTTCTCTTCCACATCAATACTGAACCCCCAATACCGTGTGCTTTAAGTTTGTATACTAATCTCTTATGTGAGACCTTGTCGAAAGCCTTCTGAAAGTCCAGATATAACACATCCACTGGTTTTCCCTTATCTACTCTACTAGTTACATCCTCGAAAAATTCTATAAGATTCGTCAGACATGATTTACCTTTCATAAATCCTTGCTGACTTTGTCCAATGATTTTAGCACTTTCGAAATGTGCTGCTATCCCATCTTTAATAACTGACTCTAGCAGTTTTCCCACTACCAATGTTAAACTAACTGGTCTGTAATTCCCCGTTTTCTCTCTCCCTCCCTTTTTAAAAAGGGGGGTTACATTTGCTACCCTCCAATCCTCAGGAACTACTCCAGAATCTAAAGAGTTTTGAAAAATTAACACTAATGCATCCACTATTTCTGGGGCTACTTCCTTAAGTACTCTGGGATGCATCCTATCTGGCCCTGGGGATTTATTGGCCTTTAATCCATTCAATTTACCTAACACCACTTCCTGGCTAACCTGGATTTCACTCATTTGACTCCCGGTCCCCTGCTATTTCCGTCAGATTAATTAAGTCTTCCTTAGTGAAGACCGAACCAAAGTAGTTATTCAATTAGTCTGCCATGTGCTTGTTCCCCATGATCAATTCACCTGTTTCTGACTGCAAGGGTCCTACATTTGTTTTAACTAATCTTTTTCTCTTCAGTTGTAAAATGGTTGCAAGATAGTTTTTCTTGCTTTAAAAAAAATGTTTGCAGAAAATGTATTGGTTGTAAAATGTTTGCTACATTATTTTACTTGTTTTTAAAAAAATGTTTGCAGAAAAATGTATTGGTTGTAAAATGTTTGCAAAATTATTTGTCTTGCTTCTAAAATGGTTGCAGAAAATGTATTGGTTGTAAAATGTTTGCAACAGTTTCGGATGGATAAAGCGTGAATAAACATTTTATTAGATCAGAACTGTATTTAATTGCAAAATTGGCGCTTATTCCATGATGTCCGCTTAGTGGCAAGATGGTATGGATGATGTCATTTCCGGTTAGTAGCAAGATGGTGCTGAGTGTGTCATTTCCGGTTCGTGATAAGATGGTGCTGAGTGCAGAAGGCCCAGAGTTAAGATGCAGTTGAATAATTCAAGAGAGCTTACTACTCCGTCTATGGTGAGTGTGTTTGTTGAACATTATTTAAAGCACATTTTTGCTTCAGCAGCAGCCTCTACAGGAGGCTTGAACGTTTGAATCATTCGGTTTACAAACTGTATGTTTATCACATTCTGAAGTTACTTGCCATTTTAGTATTGGTGTGTGTGTGTGTGTGTGTGTGTGTGTGTGTGTGTGTGTGTGTGTGTGTGTGTGTGTGTGTGTGTGTGTGTGTGTGTGTGTGTGTGTGTGTGTGTGTGTGTGTGTGTGTGTGTGTGTGTGAGTGTGTGTGTGTGTGTGTGTGTGTGTGTGTGTGTGAGTGTGTGTGAGTCTGTGTGTGTGTCTGAGAGTCTGTGTATGTGTGTGTGTAAATGTGTGTCTGTGAGTGTGTCTGCATGTGTGGCTGTGTATGTGACTGTGTCTGTGTGTGTGTCTGAGGGTCTGTCTGTGTGCATGTGTGTCTGTGTGCGTGTGTGTATGTGTGTGTGTGTGTATATGTGTGTGTGTGTGTGTGTGTGTGTGTGTGTGTGTGTGTGTGTGTGTGTGTGTGTGTGTGTGTGTGTGTGTGTGTGTGTGTGTGTGTGTGTGTGTGTGTGTGTGTGTGGGGGGGTGTGTGTGTGATCAACAAATAACAAATAGTACAAATAATATAGTATTTCGTAGTTCAGAGCTTATTCGTTATGTTTAATAGCCTGCTGGCTGTCAGGAAGAAGCTGTTCCTCAATGTGCATGTAACAGTTTTCAGTTTACAAAAGCCGGACGTGACTCCAGAAGTCGGGCATAAGTCAGTCAGTCCACAAGCCGTGATTCAGTCTGTCAGTCCAGAGGCCATGAGTGAGTGAGAGATTCAGTCCAGAGATCATGAGTTAGTCCCAAGGCAGTGAGTGAGTCCAGAGGCCATGAGTAGGTCGCTCCCCCCCCCCCCCCCCACTCCTCCCGACATCCCCCACCTCAAGATGTTGCCCTCTGCCTGGCTATAGGATGCTCCCCCTCCTGAGGCCACCTCCATCCCCCACTGCAGGACACCCCCGTCCCTCATCAGCCCATGAGAGCCCCCGCCAGAAGCCGTCCCCCTCCCTCGGCTGCATGACGTTTCCCCACCCCACCCTGACAGCCTCCACCTCAAAAAATGTTTTGCACAAATTCTTCAGTGAGAATTACAACAAAAACAATGGAATTCTTTAATTTGCCACAACCAAGAAATGGAAGGATGTACCTTGATGATGACAATCTAGAATTGCTGCAGGAATTGCAATACGATAAAACAGCAATTTGTTGAGGAGAATAAGCCTCTGCTGAATGCTGAGCAGAGAGCAGTGTATGCACTCAGTTTAACAGAAGGGGAAGACATTCCCTTTCAGCAGACCCAATTCCTCATTCAATCAAGTTTTGCTATGACGATCCATAAAGCACAAGGACAAACAGTGCGGAAGGTGTTGATCTACCTCGACAAACTGGTATTTCAGCATGGAAAACTATATGTGGCTCTTAGCTGAGGAAAGATGAAGGGAAATGTCAAAGATTTCCTGAAGGATGGAACAATCGACCAAAAATGTTGTCATTAAAAGCGTGCTTCGTTGAATGATGACTTCTGAGATAAATTCTCAGATTTTCTTTGTTAAAATTTGATCGCTCAATCTCTATATTAAAATTGTTTCTTTTTTTATCAACAGCAAATAGACATCAAGAGGCAGTGAGCAGCAGAACACAACAAGAAACACAACAACATAATAATTCTCATCTTTAACATTTAAATTGTTCTTATATTTTAAGAGTAATTCACATTTTAAACTTTAATAAATAATTTTTCCACTTTTCATGCCTGCGTGTTCTTCATCACAATCGGAACCTAATAGGCAGGAATGGCTGCTCTGTGGGAGAGCCACTAATAGTGCATGGGGGGGAGGTTGTAGGGAGATGGACTGGATGCGTTAGGGGAGAGGGGAATGGCAAGGAGCAGAGTGGGGGGGGGGATGAAGGGAGGAGGGGCGACTGAATGAACTGCCACCACACCAGCCATGAGTGACTGCACTGCCAGCCCACCAGCCATGAGTAGGTGAACTGCCAGCCCACCAGCCATGACTCACTGAACTGCCAGCCCAATAATCTATTCAGTCCACCTTATCAATGAGAAATGCGTGCGACAAAGGCAAAACGGTTATAATGGGTGACTTCAATCTACATATAGATTGGGTGAATCAAATTGGCAGGGGTGCTGAGGAAGAGGATTTCTTGGAATGTATGCGGGATAGTTATCTAAATCAACATGTAGAGGAACCAACGAGAGAGCAGGCTATTTTAGACTGGGTATTGAGTAATGAGGAAGGGTTAGTTAGCAATCTTGTTGTACGTGCCCCCTTGGGCAAGAGTGACCATAATATGGTTGAGTTCTTCATTAGGATGGAGAGTGACATTGTTAATTCAGAAACAATGGTTCTGAACTTAAAGAAAGGTAACTTTGAGGGTATGAGACGTGAATTGGCCAAGATTGACTGGCAATTAATTCTAAAAGGGTTGACGGTGGATATGCAATCGAAGACATTTAAAGACTGCATGGATGAACTACAAAAATTGTTCATCCCAGTTTGGCAAAAGAATAAATCAGGGAAGGTAGTACATCCATGGATAACAAGGGAAATCAGGGATAGTATCAAAGCGAAGGATGATGCGTACAAATTAGCCAGAAAAAGCAGCATACCGGAGGACTGGGAGAAATTCAAAGACCAGCAGAGGAGAACAAAGGGCTTAATTAGGAAAGGAAAAATAGATTATGAAAGAAAACTGGCAGGGAACATAAAAACTGACTGCAAAAGTTTTTATAGATATGTGAAAAGAAAGAGATTAGTTAAAACAAATGTAGGTCCCTTGCAGTCAGAAACAGGGGAGTTGATCATGGGGAACAAGGATATGGCGGACCAATTGAATAACTACTTTGGTTCCGTCTTCACTAAGGAAGACATAAATAATTTGCTGGAAATAGCAGGGGACCGCGGGTCAAAGGAGTTGGAGGAATTGAGTGAAATCCAGGTTAGCCGGGAAGTGGTGTTGGGTAAATTGAATGGATTAAAGGCCGATAAATCCCCAGGGCCAGATAGGCTGCATCCCAGAGTACTTAAGGAAGTAGCTCCACAAATAGTGGATGCATTAGTAATAATCTTTCAAAACTCTTTAGATTCTGGAGTAGTTCCTGAAGATTGGCGGGTAGCAAACGTAACCCCACTTTTTAAGAAGGGAGGGAGAGAGAAAATGGGGAATTACAGACCAGTTAGTCTAACATCGGTAGTGGGGAAACTGCTAGAGTCAGTTATTAAAGATGGGATAGCAGCACATTTGGAAAGTGGTGAAATCATTGGACAAAGTCAGCATGGATTTACGAAAGGTAAATCATGTCTGACGAATCTTATAGAATTTTTCGAGGATGTAACTAGTAGCGTGGATAGGGGAGAACCAGTGGATGTGGTGTATCTGGACTTCCAGAAGGCTTTCGACAAGGTCCCACATAAAAAATTAGTATACAAACTTAAAGCACAAGGCATTGGGGGTTCAGTATTGATGTGGATAGAGAACTGGCTGGCAAACAGGAAGCAAAGAGTAGGAGTAAACGGGTCCTTTTCACAATGGCAGGCAGTGACTAGTGGGGTACCCCAAGGCTCAGTACTGGGACCCCCAGCTATTTACAATATATATTAATGATCTGGATGAGGGAATTGAAGGCAATATCTCCAAGTTTGCGGATGACACTAAGCTGGGGGGCAGTGTTAGCTGTGAGGAGGATGCTAGGAGACTGCAGGGTGACTTGGATAGGCTGGGTGAGTGGGCAAATGTTTGGCAGATGCAGTATAATGTGGATAAATGTGAGGTTATCCATTTTGGAGGCAAAAACAGGAAAGCAGACTATTATCTAAATGGTGGCCGATTGGGAAAGGGGGAGATGCAGCGAGACCTGGGTGTCATGGTACACCAGTCATTGAAGGTAGGCATGCAGGTGCAGCAGGCAGTAAAGAAAGCGACTGGTATGTTAGCTTTCATTGCAAAAGGATTTGAGTATAGGAGCAGAGAGGTTCTACTGCAGTTGTACAGGGTCTTGGTGAGACCACACCTGGAATATTGCGTACAGTTTTGGTCTCCAAATCTGAGGAAGGACATTATTGCCATAGAGGGAGTGCAGAGACGGTTCACCAGACTGATTCCTGGGATGTCAGGACTGTCTTATGAAGAAAGACTGGATAGACTTGGTTTATACTCTCTAGAATTTAGAAGAATGAGAGGGGTTCTTATAGAAACTTACAAAATTCTAAAGGGGTTGACAGGCTAGATGCAGGAAGATTGTTCCCGATGTTAGGGAAGTCCAGGACAAGGGGTCACAGCTTAAGGATAAAGGGGAAATCCTTTAAAACCGAGATGAGAAGAACTTTTTTCACGCAGAGAGTGGTGAATCTCTGGAACTCTCTGCCACAGAGGGTAGTTGAGGCCACTTCATTGGCTATATTTAAGAGGTAGTTAGATGTGGCCCTTGTGGCTAAGGGGATCAGGGGGTATGGAGAGAAGGCAGGTACGGGATACTGAGTTGGATGATCAGCCATGATCATATTGAATGGCGGTGCAGGCTCGAAGGGCGAATGGGTGCAGGCTCCGAATGCACCTAATTTCTATGTTTCCCCCCCCCCCCCCCCCCCCCCCCCCCCCCCCCCCCCCCCCTCACAGAGTCTGTCACCTGTTTTGGGCAGAATTTCTGGCAGTTTATCAGCTGCCCAGTCTGCCAGGACTGAGTGACTGTCCTGCCAGGCCTCGGTGACTGAGCTTCCAGCCCAAGAATTCATTTGGCCCACAATGTTCATACTAGCCCTCTGGAAACCAGTCCCTTCGGCCCACAACACCCATACTAGCGCAGCAGAAAGCCACAACCCCCACAACCCCCCCCCTCCCTCCCACTGGCCAGCAATATTGGAATTGGTGGGGAGGTGGAATATTGCGTTGGGTGACCATCCCTCCCGTGTGATGCTGGACCCATCGCATCCCACTTAGTCTAGTTACACATATACTCATGTAAATGTTTATTATTTATGGAAAAGAAATTTAAATTATGAAATTAACAGATTATTAATCTCTATTGCTTACTTGAAAGTCAGAGAGGCGCTACGGCTCACTGCCTGCCAAAACATCACGATTTAAAAACAGTGTCTATCCATATGCAATTCGAACTCTGAACTCTCTATGATAATATCACAAAGCCACCTTGTGCATGTACTGTATGTTGTTTGTGTTTTATGTTATGTTTGACAGGAATCAGCTTATTGTGTAACATCCTGTACTGAATATGATTTCCACCAGCTTGACTGTGTGGTCATTAAATAATCTTGAATCTTGATATTATCATTTTCAAGGCATATACATATTCTGCCCTCAAGACCACATATGCTTCCATCCGCATCCCAATGATATATTGGTAGGCTAATAGACTACTGCAAATTGCCTCCTATAGGTAAGTGCAAAAAAATCAATGGGAGTTAATGATCATGCTAAATGATTGTTGTCTGCCTGAGTGAACGGCTATACCAAAGAAGTTACAGACACTGAATTGGCAATAGGTTTGGGATGTCACCACTGGAGCAAGTAGTAAGGCAGTAATTAAATGTGAGATATTTGAGAGCAAAAGGCAAACTGTTGGAGGAACTCAGTGGGCTCCTCAACAGCTTGTTTTTTTGCTCAAGATTCCAGTATCTGCATTATCTCTTATCCAAAATCAATGAATGGATGTGGTCAATATGTTGGTGATCTTGATAAATAAAAGTGACCTCAGCAGCTTCCTTTTCCATGCAATAAGTGGAGATATCCCTGAGAACAATAATTCTCCTCAGCCTCTAGGCAGGCCATAAGACATAAGAGCAGAATTAGGCCAATTGGCCCATCACATCGACTCATTCATTCGACGAGCCATTCAATCTTGGCTGATCTAATTTTTCCCTCTCAGCCCCATTCTCCTGCCTTCACTCCATAACATTGAACGCTCTGATTAATCAAGAACCTATCAATCTTCTCTTTAAAAATACCTAATGTCTTGGCCTAAATGGCGATCTGAGGCAATGAATTCCACAAATTCACCACCCTCTGGCAAAATAAATGTCTCTGCATATCCATTCTAAAGGTATGTTCTTTTATTCTAAAGCTGTGCTTTCTGGTCTAGACTCTCAGATAATTGGAAACATTCTCTCCACGTTCATTCTATCTAGGCTTTTCGTTGTTCAGTAGGTTGCAATGAGATCACCCCTCATCCTTCTACACTGTAGCGAGTACAGGCCTTGAATCATCAAATGCGCCTCATACATATGCCCAATCATCCCTGGGATCATTCGCGTAAACCTGCTCTGGACCATCTCCAATGCCAGCACATACTTCCTCAGATACAGGGCTCAGAATACAGGACAGTTAGAAGATAACATTGCTGTTTCTGGTAGGGATGGAGATGCAGAAGATGCTGATGAATCATGAATGACAATGACAGTAAACAAGGTTCCTTATGAAGATATTTAAAAACCTTCAAACAACATTTCAGCCAAGTGCCTTCAGAGATTTTTACGAGTTTGGCACTTGCGACCAGGCAACCAGAAGAGATGTGCAACAAATATTTTGTCAGGCCAAACACAAAGTTTAAAATTGGACACCATAGGATCGTTTAATTTTCAGGCTGGCAAGCAAGGAAATTCAGACAAAACCAATCCTAACATGATGTATTCGAGAGAGAGTTAGATATAGCTCTTAGTTCTAACGGAGTCAAGGGGTATGGGGAGAAAGCAGGAAAGGTGTACTGATTTTGGATGCTCAACCATGATCATATTGAATTGCGTTGCTGGCTCGAAGGGCCGAATGGCCTACTCCTGCGCCTATTTTCTATGTTTTTATATTTCTAACATTCAATGGCATATGCAGAATACCCATCAATATGGACGTGACACTGAAAAATGTGAAGCATGTCCTGAAGGCATTATTCTGAAGTGCAGGAGGACAAACCCGTGGAAGTAGAATTGGCAGCTGTGCCCTCTGTGTGGTCAAAAACCTGTGGGAGAAAATTCAGCAAGAAACCATTGCTTCACAGAGATAGGTAGGCTACAAGTTGTATTGGTGTGAAAGCCAAAGGGTTGGGAGATGCAGATGATATGGGGCTGCATTCTGGGGGGAGGGTGGAGGTGGGGGAGTATGAGAAAGAAAGAGGGGCTTGGGGGGTACTGCGGGAAGTTGGACAACTCAATGTGCATACTGTTGGGTTCTGAGCTGATCAAGTGGAACATGAGGTGCTGGTCTTCAAATTTACATGTGATCTCACTCTGCCAGTGGATGAAGCAATTGACAGAAAGGTCAGCATGGAAAGGGGAAGGAGAGTTATAGTAGTTTTCAACTCGAAGATTCAGCTGGCCTTGGCAGACAGAGTGCAACCATTTGGTGAAACGTCACCTAGCTTAGGGTTGGACTCGCCGATGTAATGAAGGCCATATCAGGGGAAACAAATTCAGTAGATGAGGTCTCATTAGACCATGCAGTAGACTTTCTCCCACCCCAAGCCACCCTGCTACTTTCCCCTCCTTCATATACTCATCGCCCATTCATGAGGCTCCCATTTCCCTTTGCCTCTCATCTTTTCCCTCCCTTCATCCCCTTCCACCCATATCCTTCCCCCCAACTTTACATTTCAATCCTCTTCCCGTCTACCATATCTGACACCTTTTTGTCTACCGTTCACATCTGACTTTTGTAACTTATCCAACCATCCGCTAATAAAATACCCTCACCTGTATCCATCTATCACTTGCCTTGTCTTTGTCCTGCCCTCACCACTCTTTTCCAACTTTCCAACTTTCTTCCCACGTTAAAACGCATTTTTTTCCGACCTGGTCCTTGATTATATTTTGTTGGAGTGCTAAAGAAACGGTTCCGACGGCTGTTCTGTGTGTTTTAAACAAAAATTCGCCCGACAAGTTAATCGCTGGAGTGATTTTAAAATCAGCTTCTCAAGCCATCAAAGCCGACAACGGGGCCGGATTTTATGTAGGGGACAGGTAAAAGAAAGTAGTTTATTTTTATGTATAAAAGTGTTTCTTAAGATGTATTTAATTCACATTTTAAGTTGCGAAACGGTGATTTAGTCCCCGAACGAACCGGCAGTGTATTTGCTGCAGATATGGGGGACTAAATCACCGCTCCTCAACGTTCCAAATGGTCCCGTTCCAGAAAATCCCACTCGCAAGCTGATTTAAATGGCCATTAATTTACAGGTATTAAACATTAATACCTGTAAACATTCCTTCCATTTGGCCTATAAACTCATGACAATGAGATTTTAAAATTATGTTATATTCTGAATTCTTGTGTGAATGTTATTTGGACACTTCGACTATTTAAAAGTGTTAATCTATTCTTAAGAAATGGATAGATGTTTAGATCTAGTAATTGAATTTTGTAACTAGCTACAATTAGATAACTAACTAACTATATGCTTTAATTTCAAATCATCTAAGTAAGATTGTTTCATATTTGTTTCAGAATGCTTAAATCTAAAATAACTGAACATTTATTTCAGTTCTCTTAAATTTTAAGAAAGTTATGGGCTTTTAAATGTTCTCAATCACTGCTTTTGTGTTAAGTCAATGAAAAAGCAATAGGGAACAAGATGCCAATTTCCGTGTATGAAAATAGCCATAACTTTTTTAATACTGAAGATATGAAAATGAATTAGGTGTCAAATTAAACTTATTTTTATGCTTCATCTGATGGGATAAATTAAAGACTTGATTTTTAAAATCTCAAAATTTTGTATCATTTAAAAATATAAATTGGATAGGCATATGGATGAGAAGGGAATGGAGGGCTACTGGTATGAGTGCAGGCAGGTGGGAAGCGCTTGAAAAAAAGAGCCTAATTCACGGACTTGTAGGGCCGAGAACATATGCACGACTACGCTGTCTGAAATTGTTATATGGTTATATGGTATATATGGTTAACATTGCTATATTCAGCTTTGAATATTCCAAGTACAGGCTACTCGTATTTTACACGCAGGTTAAGCGCTTGAAAACCAGAGCCTAATTCAAAAATGTGTAAATTAAGCATATGCACGACTACGCTGTCAGAAATCTCATTAAGCATTTTTTAAGATATTAAACACAGTTGAAATCTTTACAGAATATAAACCTTACTTATTTTCAGAAAATAAATTGAAAACTTGTACATTTATTACTTCTGAATTATTAACTTACTTTAAAAAGGAACATTATGATCATTATAATTGCCGCTAAACTGGTGATATTGCATTGAATGGTTCAAGGAAGTGTTGCTAATACTGCCAATGTTACCCCAAAGAGGCTTGTTTGCAGGCACGTCAAAGAGGCATTATATTAGAGATTTCCGTGTGCCTGCAGGAAAATGTGCAAGTCTCAAAGATGCAGCCAGCAGATCACTGGAGGGAACCCAATATGGGAGAGGGATGTTAAAGAAATTCCCAAATAATTACACCAAGAAGCTGCATCTACTTGGAGATTGGTTTGGATGTGCCTCCTTAATGACATTCTTGGCGAGGAATGGCAGCAGGGGGCAGATATATATATAATATAACTAATAATATAATATAACTAATATATAATATAATTAAACATATTTTAAATTTTGCTTTTTCATAATGTTTTCACAGCAAGTATTCGTATTTTTAATGTTTTTGAATGTAATGAGTTTTTTTATATTAATGATATTAAACAGTTTGAATAATTTAGAAAATACTTGGATTTTTGTTTAATGTCTGCAAATTACCGTGTGGGTTTTTTCCAGGTGATCGGGTTTCCTCCCACATTCCACAGATGTGCAGGTTTGCAGGGTAATTGGCTTCTGTTAGTTGCCCCAAGTGTGTAGGATGCAAAACTGGGTTAACATAGGACTACTGTACAGTTGATCATTGGTTGTGTGCCGGAGGGCCTGTTTCCATGCTGTAACTCTAAACTCTAAACTCAAATTGCAGGAACCTACAGACTTTGACATTTGTGTTTAAAGGTCGATTGTCAAAATGTTTCACAATTCGGTGGGCGGCGCGACTCTGGTCAGCAGCGGCCTCTGCAGTCTGTCCGCGTTTTATTATTTTCTGTCTGTGTTTTTATGTAGTTTTTGTTATTTTTTTTGGGGGGTGTGTATACGGGGGTGGGGTGGGAGGGGGGGGGGACTATGAACTTTTTAAATCTCTCCCTGCACGGGAGACCGACCGAAACGCTCGTCGGGTTTCCGTTGTCGTTGGGGCCGTTTGAGCGGCCTCCCAGGAAGAAGCCGGGGACTCTGGTGCCCTACTAACCGTGTAGTCGCGGGGCTGGCCAAGTCCGGAGCGGGTGGATCGGTGGAAAACACTGCTGCTGCTGCTGCTGCTGCTTGCTGCTCTTAAATAGACCGGAGAGTCGAAGGCTCCAACCGAAGGTCTGTGGACGGCAGCACCGGGAGCCCGCGGCTCCCTGGAGGGAGACCGCTTTTCAGGGCTCTCGCAACGGCGACTTCCCCCGCCCGAGTTGCGGGGTTGAAGAGCTCCTGGAGCGGGGCCTGACATCACCGCCTCGCGCGGCTTGGAATGGCCGCGGGACTCTGCGAGTGCACGCCGGGGGCTCTAACACCAAGACCCGGTGTGCGACCTCGCACCACCCGGCGTGGCTTTAATGGCCGCGGGACAATCGCCATCGCCAGCCGGGGGCTTTGACTTTGACTCTGACATTGGGGGGTGGGGGGGGGGGGGGCAGTTGCAGTTTAGGATAAGTTTATTTGGCCATCATCACAGCGATGTGATGGATGTTTATGTAAATTATGGTGTCTTGGGTCTATGTTTGTGAATGTATGGCTGCAGAAGTAGGCATTTCGGGACCTCAGGGGTCCAAAGGGACAATATAGGGTACTTGTATCTTGTTAGGGGTATCTGCGCAGCACCTCTTTTGGATTTTTTTTCTTCTTTTAGTGGTGTTCCCTGCAGAGAGCTGGTGGCGGTGTTGAAGAATGAGCTGTGGCCCACTGAGAAATAACCCCCTTCTGTAGCTAAGACTTTATGTATCATAAAATACACAGTAACATGTTTTATCTTAAATAGAAATAAAAAAATAAACATGAAAGTTTACAAGATAATTCAGTTGGAATTCTGCACTTAATTCACTGAGAAATAGAGTGAAACTTTCAGTAAATTATTCTGAAGCTAAATAAATCATTAGTTCATCTTTTGTATTGTGTCTAGTCCTAAGCATTGCACTTTAGGAAGGATGAGACAGTTTTAGTTAAGGATAATACTGTTTTGTGGATAATATGGAGAAGTAGGGATTATTCTCGTTTAAGTGCAGATAGCCATTAAAGAGTATTTACAATCATGCAATGTGTAATTAGACTTAATGAAGATAAACTCTTTCTGACTGATGAATAATCAATATGCAGAGGCTGCAGATTTAAGGGGATTGGCAAAACAAACAAGCATGAGGTAAGGCTTGTCATAGACCAAGGTTCAGCATTTGGAATTCATCCTTAGGTACAAAAATTAGTATCTTCCAAATAGAAAGCAGATAAGTACTCATGGAGAAATAGCATGCAATAATGCAAAGATCATGAATGGGTGAGTGCTTTATCTGAACAGGTGTGTCACAGTAGCACTCTGGTAGTGTTGCTGCCTGACAGTGCCAGAAACCTGGGTTCGTTCCTGACTATAGGTTCTGTTTGTGCGTAATTTGCACATTCTTCCGGTGACCTTGGGGGTTTATTCTAGGTGTTCTGGTTTCCTCCCATATCCCAAAGACATGCAGGATTGTAGATTAATTGGCTTCTGTAACTTGCCCCGAGTGTGTAGGAAGTGAAAGTGGGATAACATAGAAATAGTAGTGATCATCGCAGACTCGGTGCCACGGTCTTCTCTGTCCTAGATGTAAAGAACTCATTTTGGCAAATACCGTTAGACCATGCATCCTCCATGTTAACCACATTTGCGACGCCCTTCGGACGCTACCAATTCATACGAATGCCATTTGGCATCAATTCAGCCAGTGAAGTTTCCCAACGTACTATGGAACAACTCTTTACTGGCTACCCATGTGACATAATCTTGGATGACATCCTGATCACCGGGCGCAATGTACAAGAACATGACTCAAACCTGAAGCGGGTCCTGGGTTATCCCAGGGAGGTAAACCTCAAACTCAACCCTCTCAAGTGCAGGTTTCGGGTCGACGAAGTGACTTACAGAGGTATGATATCAGACTAACCTATAAACATGGTAAGGACATGTACTTAGCTGACACCCTCACACGGGCACCTCGCCCAACCTGCAAAAAAAACCTGTCTGATGGTGAGCACACTGAGTACACAGTTATGATGGTCTCCTGCCTTCCATCCGCGGGCTTAGATATCCTAGTGGCACAAACAGTTGCAGACAAAACGCTACAATCGCTTGCCACTGTCATCCGCCGCGGCTGGCCAGACAAACAGTACCACCTGCTGCTGGCTATCTGCCCATTCTACCCTGTCCATGACGAACTGGTTATTCAAGACGGCATTATAATGAAAAGGCATAAAGCAGTCATCCCGACGACTCTTCACAGCAAGTACTTCAATATTGTCCCTGGTGGCCATCCTGCTGCAGAAATAACCCTCCAACATGCAAAAGGTATGTTTTTCTGGCCTGACATGGCCGACTACATTCAATCAATGAATCATTCAATCATTCAATCAATCAATGAATCAATCAATTAATCCAATTATTCTTCACATACACAATAAAATGCAGTGAAATTAATTTTGCCAGCAGCGGTACAATCAAAAAAGAACACAAAAACACAATACAAATTGAACACAAACATCCACCACAGTATTCTTCACTGTGATGGAAGGCACAAAGTACAGTCAGTCCTCCTCCATTGTTCCCCTGTGATCGGGGCCATAAACCTCCGCAGCTTCCCTACCGGAGACCGCGACTTCAGGATGTTGTTCCCTACCACCGTGACTCCAGGATGTTGTAGGCCACAGGCTTCTACGGGGATCCCCAGTGAGGGATCCTGCTCCGGATGGGCAGTCCAAGCCGCGCCCGTGACTAGAAGCTCTGCAAACCGTGGCTTCAGGATGTTATCGGCTGCGGGCCGGCAGTCGGAGCTCTTCCACAGCGAGGGGTTCCTAGCGAGGGGTCCCATGCTCTGGACGCTGCGCTCACGGCTAGGAGCTCTGCAGACCGTGGCTTCAGGCTGTAACAGTCCGCGGGCCAGCGATCGGAGCACTCCCTTTCTCTCGACTCCAGCAAGGGCTCGCCCGCTCCGCGATGAAAAGTTCCCGCTGCGCCCCTGCTGAAACACTGGGTCCAACTCCGGGAAAGGCCGCACCAATCCATGGTGTTAGACCGCGAGGGAGGTGACATGGAAAAAGTCGCCTCTCTGCGGAGGAGGCGACCAAAAGCGTTTCCCCCCCTTACCCCCCCTCACCACCCCCCCACACAAGACACACCAAGAGACATTAAACACACACATTTGGACACACTAAAAAAAACCCAAAAAAGTGGAAATTATGAACATGCTGCGGGCAAGGCAGCCGTCCCGCAGTGCCCCCACCAACCAATTCTTGAGAAAGTTGCTGCCTGCCCAAATTGCAATAGCCTGACCTCACACCAACAGAAACCACCACTTCTCCCGGACTTACCCTGGTCCGCAGTAGCAGCCGACATCTTTGAGTGCCACGGCAAACAATACCTGGTTCTAGTTGATTCCTACTCAAGATGGTTCGAAATCGACCTATTCAGTAGCCCAACCTCAGCCATGGTCATTCAAAACTACTCTCAGACAATGGAACTCAATTCTCCAGTCAACTCTTCAAGGATTTCACGAAATGCTGGGATTTTCACCACATCACCAGCAGCCCCGAGTACCCCCAGTCCAACGGCCTGGCCGAGCTTGCAGTAAGAAGTGCAAAAGAACGAATGGAACGCTCACCCAGGGCTGGCTCTGATGTCTATCGCGACTTACTCAACCTATGAAACATCGTCCGCGACCTTCTCCTGGGATCTTTGGCTGAACTATTCATGTCACTGTGAACCCGCTCCACCCTGCCTATGGCCAAGCAATTACTAGAACCATAAGTTTGTGCACCATCAATGATCCAATGCCGCCGCGACATGCAAAGAAAATACTATGACAAAACCAGTTCTCTGCTTCAACCGCTAACAAGGGACAGGTTATCTAATTATGGTCACTCAGAGGTTACGACTGCCTTGGAGTCATTTTGGGGTCAACCGCAGAGCCACGCTGGTACCTAGCCAGTATTGACAACGGCATCTATTGATGCACCCGTGAACCGGCACCTCCACGTCCGTACCCGGACCAGCCTGCCGGTCTTCCCTCACGCTCCGCGAATGCCACACCAGCAATTCTTCTACCGGTGCCAGCGCCATCCCTGCCTTCTCCAGTGCCCCCATCCACACCGGTGTCTTCTCCTCTGCGTTCACACGATAAGGGACTTGCTTCCTCAGAGAAGGATGAGGTGCTCAAGGGGTACTAACGTACACGTGCAGGTCGTGTCTGCAAGCCAAACCCGCTGATTGGAAAATTCATCGGCTATACTTGAACTGTGCATGACCCATTTTGTTTTATGCGCTCACATATGCACAAGCATGTACAAGTAAAATTAGAAATGCCCACACACCATACTGGTGTTTTACAATATGCTCCACTAACAACTGGATATATGCTTTGCTTCTTTAAGAGGAAGGATGTAGATTAACCCTTATTAATCCATGCCATTTATAATCTCCACTACACATATATGTATGCCACCCATTACATGGTATTACGGTACTACACAGGTTTACACTAACAAAGTCAGCCGGCTCTCACAAGCCATGCGAGCTGGATATGAATGGCTGGCAGTTTAAATGTTCTGGATTACTTATGGAATAAAGATTGATCTTTCACTATGTGTGTTGTCGTGGATCATTCACAAAAAACTTCCAAGCTCTCTTTTGCTCCCTAGTATCTCAAGTCTTTGTAGCAGTTATATGTAAATCAAGCTGCCAATTCATGGTAGGCCCCTGTTTAACTACATTAATTAAGTGTTCTGCGGCCCAAGATAGGACTTTCACAAAACACACTTCTGGGCATGACGGTAGACAAAAATGCAGGAGAAACTCAGCGGATGAGGCAGCATCTATGGAGCAAAGGAATAACCATATAAAACCATATAACAATAACAGCACGGAAACAGGCCATCTCGGCCCTACAAGTCCATGCCGAACAAATGTTTTTCCCCTTAGTCCCACCTGCCTGCACTCATACCATAACCCTCCATTCCCTTCTCATCCATATGCCTATCCAATTTATTTTTAAATTATATCAATGAACCTGCCTCCACCACTTCCACTGGGAGCTCATTCCACACCGCTACCACTCTCTGCATAAAGAAGTTCCCCCTCATATTACCCCTAAACTTCTGTCCCTTATAAGCGACGTTTCGGTTGCTAATCAGCTCCAAGTTCTTCTGTATTTCCCCATCTTGAACAGGTTAATAGTGTAAGATTCTACAATATAATTTGGAGAAGAAAATAGGTCATGCAGAGTTAACGTTAAATATGCAGCACAGTGATCTGCTTTAGTTATGGAAATATTATTCATCTTAAAGCTATTAACACCCATATTGTACAATAACATTCAGTACCTAACAGTAAATTAGCTTTACCTACCAGCACAGGGCTTGTTATATCAGGTGCAATTTGTCTCAATAGTAAGACAAATAGTAAGGCAATGGGGAACAGTTGTCAGTAAAGCAAGATTTTTTTTAGGAGTTGCTGCCCATTACCTTGTTAATTGAATCATTTTTAGATATAAAAGGGTGTAATTTAATAATAATATCACTATTAAGTAATTAACTCCTCAGATAAAACTAGAACCAACTGTTCTGTATATAACTGGAAATTATACATAACTGTAATTGGATAATTTCCTCCATTCACTGATACATGTCCTGACAGATTTTGAATAATTCCTTCTGCTGCACTTTGTTCAGTCAGACAGGCAGCAGAATGATCATTAGCAGTGGACTTTTAATAATCCAGCCGTCCAAAAGCTGTTACCTAATTGAAGAATTGATCTTGTTTGCTGAGAGTTGAGGAAACCATAGACACTCCCTTGTCCTGAATCTTCTCAATCTAATTTACTCAAATGGTACTCTGAATATTAAGGCTGGCATCTAGAACAATACTGCCATAGGTAATTTAGACCAACATTTCCTGTAAGATAATGGCAAGCATAAATCAGCATAAACAATAAGGTCACGGTGAATGAACGGGATGTCAATTTCCATCTTTACATCCATCCTTATTCCTTTGGTGTGAAAATGAAGAATAAATACATTAAACAACTTTAAGAAAACGCTATTATGGAAGAGGACAGAAAGTGCTGGAGTAACTCAATAGGTCAAGCACCATCTTAAGAGAACATGAATAGATGATGTTTCGGTTCCTAACCCTTCTTTGTGTCCTTTTGCATACACCAGCATCTGCAATTTCCTGTTTCTACACTATTACAGAAAAGTTTGATGGAACTGCAGATGCTGGTTTAAACCGAAGATAGACACGACATGCTGGAGTAACTCAACACTACAGGCAGCATCTATGGATAGAAGGAATGGGTGACATTTCAGGTTCAGAAGACTTCTCTGAAGAAGAGTCTCGAACCAAAACGTCACTCATTCCTTCTATCCGGAGATGCTGCCTGTCCCACTGTTACTCCAGCATTTTGTGTCTATCTCTTTTTTCCTAACCTAACAGATTTAATATTCCTTAAAATCACGGATTCGAACAATAGTTTGTGTTAAAATCAGAAGATATAAAAAGCATTAATTAAAAATTCCAATGGAAAAGTAAAATAGAATGATCTTGCTGCCACACACACACACACACACACACACACACACACACACACACACACACACACACACACACACACACACACACACACACACACACACACACACACACACACACACACACACACACACACACACACACACACACACACAAACACATGAGCAAAGGCAGGGACCATGGCGAGCGGGGGAGCGCTGTCCAAACAATTCCCACCGTGCAAAGCCAAGGTGATACAGACACGCACCGCGATGAACAGGAAACTTGGTGCTGTAATTAAGACGGCTGGTACAGTGTATAGTAACTCCTTTAAAAGAGGGGGGAGATGGGGGAGAAGGAGGGATAAGGAGTGGAGACAACGTTTAAGAAGCCCGCGATACACGGCTATGAAGCTCGGCGGACATTTAACATTACCGGTCGGTTCCTTGGTGCTGAAAACTACTGCTTACCTTTTATCCCCCCAAATGAGCCAATGAAATTCACCGGTCAGCACCGGCTCCAACCTATGAGAACCTCCGAGAACCTTCGACCACCTGGCGACCCACTACGACCTTCTTGCAACCGACCTACGGCTCGCGAATTCTCGCTACTCTCCATGGCGGCTTCATTCTAGTCACCGCTAATTTTTCAATATGTTGAAACATTCTCTGCAACCATAATGAGCCCGCGACTAGTTCCCAAAATGTGGGAACTCTTCACGAACATTAAGGCGACTCCTCGGCAACAACATGTGGCGAACAAAATCTCCTGCAGTCGCCTACAAAGTCGTCTAAGTGGGACAGGCCCATGTCTATGACTTTGCATTAACCCCACTCTGCTGCCTTATTGTCTATCCACTGACTCCATTATGAATCAAAAATATTTTAAACTCATGATTAAATATACTCAATGCTGATCATTCACAGCCCTCTGGGATGCAGAGTTACAACCCATTGGAATAAAGATGTTTCAATTAGCTTCAGTACTAAATAGACAATCCGTTATTCTGAAGCCAACACTTTTGGTTCTCGAGTCTGCAGAAAAGAGGGACTCATTTTCGAAGAGGAAAATTCAAACTCTAGAGAATATAGTCTCATTATAATATTTTTCTCCTCACATAGTTGACTCATTAACAAGAAAGCACATCAGCGCCTCTACTTCCTGAGAAGATCACGGAGAGTCGGTTTGTCAAGGAGGACCTCTTTCTAACTTCTACAGGTGCACAGTATAGAGCATGCTGACTGGTTGCATCGTGGCTTGGTTCGGCAACTTGAGCGCCCTGGAGGGGAAAAGACTACAAAAAGTAGTAAACACTGCCCAGTCATCATCAGCTCTGACCTTCCATCCATCGAGGGGATTTATCGAAGTCGCTGCCTCAAAAAGGCTGGCAGTATCATCAAAGACCCACACCATCCTGGCCACACACTCATCTCCCTGCTACCTTCAGGTAGAAGGTACAGGAGCCTGAAGACTGCAACAACCAGGTTCAGGAATAGCTACTTCCCCACAGCCATCAGGCTACTAAACCTGGCTCTGCCAAAACTCTGAACATTAATAACCCATTATTTGTTATTTGCACTTTATCAGTTTATTTATTCATGTGTTTTGTAGTCAATGCCTATTATTTTCTGTGTGCTGATGCAAAGCAATAATTTCATTGTCCTATCAGGGACACATGACAGTAAACTTGAACTTGAACTTGAACTTGAATGACCTTAGTGAACTCTGAGTCCACACCAAGAATAACGGATAAAGTACATGAGGTTGGAGGAGTTGCAAGTGAACCTCTGCCTCACTGGAATGAACTTTCAGGGCCCCTGGATGGAGTTGAGAGAGGAGTTCTAGAGAGGAGGTGTGTAATGGGATTACCCAAAAAGGGATAAAAACAGGAAATGCCGTAAGCACTCCGCAGGTCAGACAGCTTCAGTGGAAACAATATTATAATTTCCATTCACAGACCTACATCAGGATAAGGAAAATGAGAAAACATGTTATTTAAGTTACTAAGAAGATGTGGGTTGGTGAATAGAGTAGGGAATATCCCAAATAGGAGGAGCCAGTATTTGTAATGTGATTCTGCTGCACATGGCCATTTGTAGATTGATGGAAGTTAGAGAGAGAGAGTAAGAACTAACAAAGGGACAAAAAGGGTCAGACAGGACACTGTGGTCTGCAGGGACACAGAAAGGCCCGTTTCCCTGCTGTACAATTCTATGATTCTACGTTAAAGCTGTGCAATGCAGGTCAAATATATCGAAGAACCTAAAACCAAAAAGAGAATGCTGGAAATTCCCTGCAGTGTCTGTGGACAGAGAAAAAAAATGTTAAAATTGAAAAAAACTTATACAGCAGAAGTGGCCAGTTCTGATACAGCCTTCACCATTTGGACATCTCTGTACATCTGTCTGTCTGTTCCAAATCCCATTCAAACCAAACCACAATTGAAATGTCTCCAGTAGCCAAATTGGCTGCGAACCCAAGAAACTATAAACCTGAGAAGCAATAAAACATAACACAATGTTATGTAACAGAATATATGTGTGCAAGGCCTGCCCATGATAGAATGGGCCTTACACACTTGTATATACAAAGACCTCGCATCTACATGCTTGGACCAGAGCAAGCCTGCAAAGGACGTAATTGGACAGACCAACTTAACAGCACATTAACTCCTTCGTTAGCCATTGAATTTCCAATGGCTTATCAAACTAAATAATTTTATTTACCATTGTAACTTCCCTGAAACTGCCTATCTTAGTTCTCTATATTTCTACTTCAAATGTATATTCAAGTGATTGGCAGTTTTAGTCTCCTAAACTGAGGAAAGACATTCTTGCCATAGAGGGAGTAGAGAGAAGGTTCACCAGACTGATTCCTGGGATGTCAGGACTTTCATATGAAGAAAGACTGGATAGACTCAGCTTGTAGTCGCTAGAATTTAGAAGATTGAGGGGGGATCTTGTAGAAACTTACAAAATTCTTAAGGGTACACAAAAAAGCTGGAGAAACTCAGTGGGTGCAGCAGCACCTATGGAGCGAAGGAAATAGGCAACGTTTCGGGCCGAAACCCTTCTTCAGACTGATCGGGGGGGGGGGGGGGGGGGGGCGGGGACAAGAAAGGGAAAAGGAGGAGGAGCCCGAAGGCTGGGGCATGGGAGGAGACAGCAGGGGGACTGAGGAAGGGGAGGAGACAGCAAGGACTAACAACATTGGGAGAATTCGATGTTCATGCCCCCGGGATGCAGACTCCCCAAGCGGAATATGAGGTGCTGTTCCTCCAATTTCCGGTGTTGCTCGCTGTGGCCAAGGAGGAGACCCAGGACAGAGAGGTCGGAGACGGAGTGGGAGGGGGAGTTGAAGTGATATCGGTGAGACCACGTGGAGGTTGGGCGATCGTTTCGCCGAACAACTCCGCTCAGTCCGCAATAACCAAGCTGACCTCCCGGTGGCTCCACACTTCAACTCCCCCTCCCACTCCGTCTCCAACCTCTCTGTCCTGGGTCTCCTCCATGGCCACAGTGAGCAACACCGGAAATTGGAGGAACAGCACCTCAGGAACAACATCGGTTCGCTCCATAGATGCTGCTGCACCCGCTGAGTTTCCCCAGCTTTTTTTTGTACCTTCCATTTTCCAGCATCTGCAGTTCCTTCTTAAACAAAATTCTTAAGGGGTTGGACAGGCTAGATGCAGGAAGATTGTTCCCGATGTTGGGGAAGTCCACAACAAGGGGTCACAGTTTTAGGATAAGGGGGAAATCTTTTAGGACCGAGATGAGAAAAACATTTTTCACACAGAGAGTGGTGACTCTCTGGAATTTTCTGCCACAGAAGGTAGGCCATTTCATTGGCTATATGTAAGAGGGAGTTAGATGTGGCCCTTGTGGCTAAAGGGATCAGGGGGTATGGAGAGAAGGCAAGTACAGGATATTGAGTTGGATGATCAGCCATGAATCTATGTTTCTATGTTTCTATGGCGATTGAGATCAGAATGTTATAGATTTGGTCTATGCTAGGCAAAACAGGACAGCGAACAGCATCTGAATAGTGATTATTTAATTTTTTGAATTTAAATAACTTTTTTCTAGATCATTAGATTTCTTAATTCCCCCGTTAAACAAAATATTTTATTAGCAGCTTGAAGTCTTCCCACAGAGTGGAAATGATAGCAAAGTCTATGTTTATTTGCTGTGAATAGTCAAAATATTCATGAACTGTAAAAATTTCTCATCCTGAAGGAAGTAAAGCATTGAATTTCCACCATTAGGTTTAAAACATCTCAAAGGAATTAAGAACAGTTGGTGCATGTTTTGAAATAATGATATATCAGGTTTTAGCTTCTGTGTATTCTGCCAGTCTGACAGGAATATCTGAGCACAATCTTTTCATGATAATAAGACATGGACTTACATTTGCAATCCTTTCTCATTCTTTTAACTAGATTTTGTTCAGTTATGTGAAAGGACAATAAATTCCCAATAGCTATAAGTGCAGCACAAACTCACTGAAAATCACGATCATTCAGATTACCAGCTACTTGCAGGCCATTTTATATTATTTTCTTTTCTTCACTCTTATATCCACAAATATGGCTAGCTATTAACTATCCCCTGAAGAAACCTTGCATGGCATTTAGCTACATGGACAAGACAGTCAGATTGCCACATTTTAATTGTACAAACATTCCATTCCACCTATGCAATATGCCCAAGCCTGTTGGATCTCCTGGTTGCTAACTATTTTAACTCCCCTTCCCATTCCCATGCCAACCTCTCTGTCCTGGGCCTCCTCCCATTGCCAGGATGAAAATACATGCAAACTGGAGGAACAGCACCTCATATTCCACTTGGGCAGCTTACAATCCAATGCTATGAGCATTCAATTCTCCAATTTTAAGTAAAAACACACCTATCCCCAACCATCTGACTCTGCCTTTACATTTTACTACTCTTCTCTCCTTATGTGACACCCTTTCATCTCCTTTGCACCTCTGGCATGTGTTACTTACTCCACCCATCTACTAATCAAACACCCCTCACCTGTATCCACCTATCACTTGCCAGGCTTTGTCGTTCTGCCCCCCCTCCCCCCCCGCCACATTTTCGCCCTCTATTACAATTAATCTGAAGAGGGTCTTGCCCCAAAATGTCACCTATCTATTCCCTCCACAACTGCTGCCTGGACCGCCATGTCATCCATTCAAGAATTATTCCAGCACTTTGAATTTGCTCGAGCATAATTCAAGCCAGAACCACTGTTGACTTCAATGTAGCTGTATCAATCTAGTATAACGTGTATTGTTCCCTGATAAGTTGTGAGTGTAATTAAAACCATAATATTTGCAACTCAGAACATCAGTTTAATTTAGTTTAGTTTAGTTTAGTTTAGTTTAGTTTAGTTTAGTTTAGTTTAGTTTAGTTTAGTTTAGTTTAGTTTAGAGATACCGCTCGGAAACAGACCCTTTGGTCCACCGGGTCCACGCCGACCAGCGACCCCCGCACATTAACACTATCCTACACACACTAGGGACAATTTTTTCATTTACCAAGCCAATTTACCTACAAACCTGTATGTCTTTGGAGTGCAGGAGGAAACCGAAGATCTCAGAAAAACCCACGCGGTCACGGGGAGAATGTACAAACTCCACACAGACAGCATCCATATTTGGGATGGAACCCGGGTCTCCGGTGCTGCAAGCACTGTAAGGCAGCAACTCTATGGCTGCGCCACCATGCCGCACCGTGCCATCCATTCAACAGGAGCTTGTTTATTGTTGGTAAGGAAACTTCACAGATTGCAAAATAATTCCCAGTCAGATTCTGAACAAAGAAGCATAAAATGACTTTTTATCTTTTATTATCATTTCTGAAAGATGATTTATGTAGTAGAAACAATATTTGTGGATGTAAACAAGTGCATAACTTAAGAAAAATCTGTAGTAATATAATCCACGTGGTCTCCTTGAAAAATGATCTATCCAACTGTGATGTATTATTGAGAAACATCTGATATCCACAATGACAAACAACGGATATTTATTAAAATTAATATTAACTCTCAAATATTTGACGCTTGTTTCTATTGCAATAACCAAACTGTTTTAACACTATAAAACGTGACTGATATGAATCATTTACTTTGTGCCTTTGTACTTAACAAAAAAATGGAAGGAAATTAAATTCTTTCAGGATGCCTTATCCTTCTGTGGATCATCCAAGGATGGAAATCGACTCTGATAGTAGGATAAATCAAGCAAAAGTGAATCAGCCCTCCCTATTTGCAAATTTATCCCCAATTTATCCACATTATTCCTTTCAATATTAAGTACAACAATACCTAACGATTCACCAAGTCCCATCTTATGATTATATTCCTCCAGTGATCAATGGCAAAAATATTATATAAAATGTTGCTGATTCTATCACTTAAATTAAATCGTTAATTGTATTCTTCAGTGCAAGACCTTGTCTCTGTGTAGTATTAACTCAGATACAGAAAAAAAGTTTCGCGATTTTTATTTTTGATAATTATATGAGAAGATTGGATCCACCTTTTCAAAGGCGAGACTGTAGATTGGAGGTAGACTCAAAATGCTGAAGTCATCCATTCCTTCTCTCCAGAGATGCTGCCTGTTCCGTTGAGTTACTTCAGCATTTGGTGTCTATCTGGAAGTAAACAAGCAAATAATTTAAGAAATGTCTGTCGTAATATACTCCAAGTGCTGACACTTTTGAGAAATATAAAAGCGGATCAGTCTCCAGGTCCGGACAGGATATTCCCTAGGACATTGAGGGAAGTTAGTGTAGAAATAGCAGGGGCTATGACAGAAATATTTCAAATGTCATTAGAAACGGGAATAGTGCCGGAGGATTGGCGTACTGCGCATGTTGTTCCATTGTTTAAAAAGGGGTCTAAGAGTAAACCTAGCAATTTTACTTCGGAGTCACGTGAGGGACTCCATGAAAAGAAACCCGCTACGCGCATGCGTGTCATATCGCATACACGCATTGAAGGAGTCAGAAGTGGGAGACAACGTCTCCCTAGAGAGAAAGGCAAAGAAGCAGGTAAGAGACTGCAAAATTTTTCCACTTACCTTGCAGGTAGGAAATACAAGAAGCTGCAGGAGCTGGAGGGAGACTGTAGAAATGTTGCAGCCAGAACCAGCTAGCAGCAGCCGTTTAGCGGGGAATCCTCCGGAGAGGTTTCCCTAACGGCTATTTTTAGCACAGAACAGCTGTGCCCGACATCGCTACCCGCACCGGCAAGACACTGCTGCCGGGCGGGAAACTAAGCTACACGGCCCGGGGAGTTTCTAGACCAAGTCGGGTCTATTTTTAGCCGCAGTCGTTCGGCGCTCCGCAGCTGATTAAATCAGCTGCACCTCCCGGGGAGAGAGAGAGAGAGAGCAGACATCGGGAACAGCAGCCCATGGACCTGTGCTACGGGGTCTGTGGGGCTGCGGGAGGAAGGACGTTCCTCCGAAAACGGCAGGCTGAAAACCAGTACAGGTAAGAACAAATTTCCCTTACCTTTTTTGGTGCTTTTTCCAGAGTGCTTGCTGAATTCTGAAGAGACTGGTGTGTTGCTGAACAGCAGCGAGCCACCTAAGGAAGGCAGGCCACAGCCACAGGTGGTTACTGGTGGGATGCTGAACAGCAGGGAGCCACCGACTGATGTCAGTATAGAGCTGAAGGGCTGTTGTTTAATGACCAGCAGCAGCCAGCTATAAATGTCGGCACCAGCATCTCCCAGATGGGAGCGAGTGCCAAACTTCACCCTAAATGGGTAGAGGTGCCCGTGAGGACCAGGACCATGGGGAACGGTCCAGTGCCCGTAGGCATGGGGACGGGCTGTGGGATATACCGCATGCGACTAGTGCCCGAGAGCACCAAGGTCGGCAGGAGCGGTCCCATATATTAAGCACCCGCGACGACGAGTGCCCGAGAGCATGTAAGTCGGCTGGAGCGGTTTGCTGGAGTAAAATTCTCCATATTGGCAGGCTCCGGGATTGGAGGTAGCCACAGTGGGCAAATAATAATATAAGTCCCACAGCAGTTTCCCATATGGGCTGCATGAAATGTCGGACGCCTCTTAGGAGGGTATGGAAGGTCTGACGGGGTAAAGCCTGAGCAGGTGATGGAGCCACTGTCCCCTATTGAAGGGGGGGAAAACAACCTGCCGAACATGATGAGCAGTACTGCCAGCAGAACTCACGGAGAATGATTGCGAGAGGATGGCTGTGAGTATTGAAGGACTGTGTGTCCACCCATCAACTTCAAGCTAATATTTTTGCTGAAGTGTTGGCAAGGCTTCTATACCCCGGAATATTGTGCTGCTCTTAATGTAGCCATTGTTACAGGTGCATTTGCAGACATGTTGGGAAGGCCGTTAGGAGTTGGGATAATCCGTAATACTCTGAAAGGTCTCATGGCGGGCATAACAGCTTTGGCCCGCATGTTAAATAAGGTGTACAATATTAGTGACCACAAGGATGCCATTAGCACTATTTTTTTTTTGGAATGTGCAGTTTGAAGGGCCATTAAGCCAGCTCTAGACCCTAGTTCGCTATACTATGTAAGCAAAGGGCTATACACCCCGTTATTTGGGGGGGGAGACCTGTCTAAACAGGTAAAGAATTGGCGAGGAGGCTTCACTTTGGGGCTGATTAAAGCATCCAAAGGTTATCTGGGGAAGACATTAACCTCATGTGCATCCTAAGAGAGGTAGTGTTTTTGTATTATACTACAAAGAATTGGGCAGAGGTACCCAGCAGCAGCGTCCTGTTTAGGGTTTGGGCCGGGACGACCACTGTGGAAGATGCATAAGTAACATTAACCATTAGGCTCTCCACAACCGCATATGAAACCAAGAAAAATAACTTGGTTACCACCAATACCATGGAGGTAGGTGAATTTGGGGCTCCAGCATTAATAGGGAGCACGGAAGTTGGAGGGATATTGCAACTTCATGTTGAAGCGTGGTGTAATATATCTATGGACAGATATATCCTTAGCAGTTTTAAGGGATATCTGATAGAGTTTCTACACAAACAAAACCCTCCAGTACAACATATACCGGACAGATATACATGCTGGTAATGGAATAAACCAAACCTGAACAACAGGATTTGTCTCAAATATCTTTATTAGAAATAAGAAAGATGGGGGTTGCCGTATTATTATGGATTATCAATACTTCACAATGTTGTGCAATATATTCATTTTAAAAATGGATATTTTTAGCAGTGCTAAAGACTTAGTGTTCAGCAGACTACTGTATGGCAAGTATTAATCTTTAAGATCCTTGCTACTCAATATCCAACAGGGGGGAAAAATTTTAAACCAGCGTTGGGACTGCTGCAACACCAAAATCATAGAGTAATGGTATAGTTGGATGATATCCTTATTGTGGGAATAACTTATGAATCGGCATGTTAGCCAGTGGTTGCCACTAAACTATTGTTTGAACAGCTGGGATTCATTATCCATCCACTTAAGTCAAAATTGACACCATTAACACATTTAATATGTTAATGACTTTACTAATATGGAAAGCCACAGAGTTTAATGGGTGCATATATTATAGAGGTCATTTATTTTGGCCAATGGGAAAAAATGATAGAAGCTATAAAAGAATTACAATGTGGGGAACACAATGTTTAGTATTGCTCCAAACCCAATAGTTATTCACAACCCGTCTGTGCTATTACAAACAGACGCCAGTGCAATTGGTTATGGTACAACTGATACCATCTCGAGCTATGGGGGAGATGGAATATATAAGAAGCTAACCTACATAACACTAAGGGTTAGAAATGTTAAGTGCATTTCATGGGCAAAAATCTTATTGCTCAGGAATGAAACTGCAGCATGCTAGATGGTAGATAGATAATACCTCGGTGATGGCATATTTAAGTCATATGGGTGGAAAGATATCACCAGCTTGTGATGAATTGGCAAATTAAAGTTGGGAATGGTGTGTCCAAAGGAATATTTGGTTATGGGCTACATATCTACCAGGGATACTAAATCAGTGGCAGACACCAGGCCACGAAAAATTATTGGAAGTACTAAATGGATGTTGGATAGATGGTATTTGCTAAAATCAGTAAAGTAGGTAAGGCCGGATATTAGAATTGCATCCGGGGTTAAATCACCAGTTACCGAGGTATGTATCATTGATACCAGATCCTGAGGCAGAAGCTACAGATGCTGTTTTCACTGCACTAGGGGAGGGGTTTTCATTTATGTATTACCTCCTTGTCTAGTTATAAATTTGGGGTACGAAGGGACATTCAACAGGAATCGGCATTGGGGATGTCTTAGTACCTGATTGGCTTACCCAACTATGGTTTTCCCGGGGTACAGGACATGGTGCTGGAACTATGTATAACGATAGCCGTAGTCCTAAGTTGCTGGTGCATCCAGTAACTGAGGATAGCTATCCATGTCATAGAAAATATTGATTTAGTAGGTTGTAGACTCTATAACACCGCTATGGGACATGGGGCTATCGATAGAACTGTGGACATGATCACAGCAGCACGAAGAAGGTCTACTCTATAACAGTATTTACGTCCTATTAAAATGGACTAATTACTGCCATGATAACTTTCTGGACCACAGAAATAAGGATGTTCCGGGGGTGCTACAGTTGCTTACCAGCCTGCAATATGGAGGACTGTGTTTCAGCACTGTGAATAATGCCGAAAGTGCATTGTCAAGTTATTTATGGCAAGATACAGTAACATAACTATATTTGGAATGTAAGTGTGGCTTTGATCTTGCTAAGGAATTGGTCGCCGGCTACAGCATTAAATCTGGATAACTAACTAGAAATGGTATGCTGATAGCGCTAGTCACAGTGTATAAGCTCCAGTTATTGCTAAAAGTAAGACTGGATGGCTTCACTATTGCGGCACGAAGATTGAGGTTTGTGATCCAGGACCGTATTATTAAACAAAATAGGCCAGGATTAGCGGGGCAGGTCATAGAATTGATGGCCTACCCGGAGGACAATGCCTCTGTATAGTAAAGTATGGTTTTGTTATACAGTAAGAAAAAAGGCTATCAGAGGCAAGGAATTGGCGTTTAATCAGCTTTAAGATACTGTACCATAGAGTGTAACTCATATCCCATATTTCTGCCACCGCGAAATGGTCTGATAGGCGGGAGTGGACAATAACATATTTCATTTTCACCCCACCAGGGCTGCAGCTACATCTGCAGCAAAACGCCTTGATGTATCCATGGACCAAATCATCAGGATTGCAGGATGGTTGTTGGAGAATATGTTTCAGAAATGTTAACAAACCAGTTAGCAGTATGGGAACGTGTTTTCGGGGACCAATTTTAAGTTCTGTATGATAATTTATCCCTGAAGAATACAGGGTTATGATTTCAATTAATTCGATATTATTTATCATTTCCATTAAATAATTGGTATGAATGCTTTGAATATAATTAACAATTTCTCTCTAACTACCAAGGCAGTTGTGAAGCATGGACTCGTTTCCACGGCATGAGGTCACAGAGCTTTGAAATCTTTTCATGGAGTCCCTCACGTGACTCCGAAGTAAAATAGTAAGATTAAACGAGAACTTACCAGTTTGAAGTTTGATCTGTATTTTATGAGGAGGAACGTTGAGGGAATACATGCCCTCCGCTCCCACCCTCATAGGGTCAAATCTTGAGCTGGTATCTCTTTGATAATCTTGCTATTTTAGGTCAATATAGGGTATCTGTGACCTCACACCGCTGCTTTGAAGGATGACACGCATGCGCGTAGCGGGTTTCTTTTCATGTATTCCCTCAACGTTCCTCCTCATAAAATACAGATCAAACTTCAAACTGGTAAGTTCTCGTTTAATCTTACTATTATAGACCAGTTAGTTTGACGTCAGTGGTGGGCAAATTAATGGAAAGGATACTTAGAGATAATATATATAAGCATCTGGATAAACAGGGTCTGATTAGGAACAGTCAACATGGATTTGTGCCTGGAAGGTCATGTTTGACTAACCTTCTTGAATTTTTTGAAGAGGTTACTCGGGAAATTGATGAGGGTAAAGCAGTGGATGTTGTATACATGGACTTCAGTAAGGCCTTTGACAAGGTTCCTCACGGAACGTTGGTTAAGAAGGTTCAATGGTTGGGGATTAATGGAGGAGTAGCAAGATGGATTCAACAGTGGCTGAATGGGAGATACCAGAGAGTAATGGTGGATGGTTGTTTATCAGGTTGGAGGTCAGGTTGGGGTGCCACACGGATCTGTGTTGGGTCCACTGTTGTTTGTCATGTACATCAATGATCTGGATGATGGTGTGGTAAATTGGATTAGTAAGTATGCAGATGATACTAAGATAGGTGGGGTTGTGGATAATGAAGTAGATTTTCAAAGTCTACAGAGAGATTTATGCCAGTTGGAAGAGTGGGCTGAAAGATGGCAGATGGAGTTTAATGCTGATAAGTGTGAGGTGCTATATCTTGGCAGGACAAATCAAAATAGGACGAACATGGTAAATGGTGGGGAATTGAAGAATGCAGGTGAACAGAGGGATCTGGGAATAACTGTGCATAGTTCCCTGAAAGTGGAATCTCATGTAGATAGGGTGGTAAAGAAAACTTTTGGTGTGCTGGCCTTTATAAATCAGAGCATTGAGTATAGAAGTTGGGATGTAATGTTAAAATTGTACAAGGCATTGGTGAGGCCACGTTTGGAGTATGGTGTACAATTTTGGTCACCTAATTATAGAAAGGATGTCAACAAAATAGAGAGAGTACAGAGGAGATTTACTAGAATGTTGCCTGGGTTTCAGCAACTAAGTTACAGAGAAAGGTTGAACAAGTTAGGGCTTTATTCTTTGGAGTGCAGAAGGTTAAGGGGGGACTTGATAGAGGTCTTTAAATTGATGAGAGGGATAGACAGAGTTGACGTGGATAAGCTTTTCCCACTGAGAGTAGGGAAGATTCAAACAAGGGGACATGACTTGAGAATTAAGGGACAGAAGTTTAGGGGTAACATGAGGGGGGAACTTCTTTACTCAGAGAGTGGAAGCTCTGTGGAATGAGCTTCCAGTGAAGGTGGTGGAGGCAGGTTCGTTTTTATCATTTAAAAATAAATTGGATAGTTATATGGATGGGAAAGGTATGGAGGGTTATGGTCTGAACGCAGGTGTATGGGACTAGGGGAGAATACGTGTTCGGCACGGACTAGAAGGGTCGAGATGGCCTGTTTCCGTGCTGTAATTGTTATATGGTTATATGGTTATATGGTTATAAGTGGTCTCATTGAAAAATAATCTATCCAACTGTGATGTGTTATTGACAAACATCTAATATCCCCAATGACAATCATCTGCAGTTAAAACCAGCATCTGCAGTTCCTTCCTACACTATGTAGATTGGTTTGTCTTCAGTTGATGGTAAAGGAGATATCAATATTGAATTACACTACTGAGCACTTGGAAAAAGAATAATGTTAGGACCATTAAATATGCTTTCCTAAAGGTGAAATTAATTCAAGCAATAAAAGATGTACCTGATGATTTATTTGATAATCTCCAGTTGCATCTTCAAGTCTGGCTGATTAGGCTCCAACTGAGCATAAACAAGCTAATGAATTCACTGAAAATGGTAACAGAACCCTCATTCTAAAATTAATTAAATGCATAATTAATTCAGTGTTACAAATTGAGCAATGCTATCAGAATGCGCCAATGACACACATTGGGAGGGTATGACAAATTAAGCAACGGATTATACAAGATTTCAGAAGGAGATCAATACATTAGAAGAATAAGATGAAAACCAGAGAGTGAATAGAAAATCACAGCTGAATATGTTTGTTGCTAAATGCATGGTAAATGACAAGATTTCAATAGAGCAGTTTTGCAGAGATCATATATACATAGCTTATTAAAACTGGCAGTGCAAGATGTGGAATTCCTGATTTCATTTAGTGAAGCATAAATTACAAATCAAAAACGTAATGCAGCAGTTACAAAACATCATAATTAGTACACAATGCAGTTCTGTGTGAAGTTGTGCATCATTAATGTACGGAGAAAAGCAATGGAAACGTGCAAAATAGATTGACGTTGATGCCATCCTGAATATGGGTTTACATTTGCAAAGAATAATTTCGTATGTAATTGCTTTTGCTTAAAGCAGTTGCAAAGCTTTAGAGCCGCATGGCAGACAAATTCAGAAATCTGAACAATTATGATATGTAAAAAACAAAGTGCTGGAGGAACTCCGTGGAAAAGGCAATATCTGTGGAGGGAAATTGTCAGTCAACATTTCGGGTCACGAGATAGTATGAGGAAAATAGAGGGTGGGGTCTTCTAAGCAAATTATCAATGGTAACAAGAAGTGTATGTGTTGTATACGTCAGAGACCTCAGTTGGTGGGAGGAGGTGCAACTTTTCATCTTATTTGGAATGAGTGGAAATATCCTTGAGGACAAAGCAAAGTGGTTAACCTAAGTTAAATAATAAGAAGGGTCTCACAAGGGGTCTCGACCTGAAACATCACATGGTCCTTTTCTCCAGAGATGCTGCCTGACCTGCTGAGTTACATAGAAACATAGAAACATAGAAATTAGGTACAGGAGTGGGCCATTCGGCCCTTCAAGCCTGCAGCGCCATTCAATATGATCATGGCTGATTGTCCAACTCAGTATCCTGTACCTGCCTTCTCTCCATACCCCCTGATCCCTTTAGCCACAAGGGCCACATCTAACTCCCTCTTAAATATAGCCAATGAACTGGCCTCAACTACCTTCTGTGGCAGAGAATTCCAGAGATTCACCACTCTCTGTGTGAAAAATGTTTTTCTCATCTCGGTCCTAAAAGATTTCCCCCTTATCCTTAAACTGTGACCCCTTGTTCTGGACTTCCCCAACATCGGGAACAATCTTCCTGCATATAGCCTGTCCAACCCCTTAAGAATTTTGTGC
This sequence comes from Leucoraja erinaceus, assembly GCF_028641065.1. Lineage (NCBI taxonomy): Eukaryota > Metazoa > Chordata > Chondrichthyes > Rajiformes > Rajidae > Leucoraja > Leucoraja erinaceus. The sequence goes on from NC_073379.1 coordinate 87,774,554, forward strand.
GTTTCTATAAGATCCCCCCTCAATCTTCTAAATTCTAGCGAGTACAAGCCGAGTCTATCCAGTCTTTCTTCATATGAAAGTCCTGACATCCCAGGAAACAGTCTGGTGAACCTTCTCTGTACTCCCTCTATGGCAAGAATGTATTTTCTCAGATTAGGAGACCAAAACTGTACGCAATACTCCAGGTGTGGTCTCATCAAGACACTGTACAACTGCAGTAGAAACTCCCTGCTCCTATATTCAAATCCTTTTGCTATGAATGCTAACATACCATTCGCTTTCTTCACTGCCTGCTGCACCTGCATGCCTACTTTCAATGACTGGTGTACCAGGACACCCAGGTCTTGTTGCATCTCCCCTTTTCCTAATCGGCCACCATTCAGATAATAGTCTACTTTCCTGTTTTTGCCACCAAAGGATAACCTCACATTCATCCACATTATACTGCATCTGCCATGCATTTGCCCACTAACCCAGCCTATCCAAGTCACCTTGCAGCCTCCTAGCATCCTCCTCACAGCTAACGCTCCCCCCCCAGCTTCATGTCATCCGCAAATTTGGAGATGTTGCATTCAATTCCCTCGTCCAAATCATTAATATATATTGTAAATAGCTGGGGTCCCAGCACTGAGCCTTGCGGTACCCCACTGGCCACTCCCTGCCATTCTGAAAAGGACCCGTTTACTCCACCTCTTTGCTTCCTGTCTGCCAGCCAGTTCTCTATCCACATCAATACTGAACCCCCAATACCGTGTGCTTTAAGTTTGTATACTAATCTCTTATGTGGGACCTTGTCGAAAGCCTTCTGAAAGTCCAGATATAACACATCCACTGGTTCTCCCTTATCCACTCTACTAGTTACATCCTCGAAAAATTCTATAAGATTCGTCAGACATGATTTACCTTTAAAATACCCCAGCATTTTGTGTCTATCTTTGAAATAATTAAATAAGATTGCTTTATCGATTTTTTTTTAAATGTATAACCCTTTGTTTTATTTGATATTCCCTTTGTTCTACCAATCCCTCCCCTACCTTCTGCCCTTCTCGTAAATAGCTTAATGTTTGCCTTTCCCAGTTCTGACAAAGGAATCTTGAACCTGAAGCGGTAACAGATGTTGCCTGATCTGCTGAGTGTTTCCAGCATGTTATGTTATTTTATTTATTTTCATGGGTGATAAGGGCAGAGACATTATTAATTCTGTTAGCATGATCAACTGCAAACACTGTCTCATCTGTGAGATACAAGAAACCACAGTGGCTGAAATCTGCAGCAAAAAAAAACAAACTGCTGAGCAGGAGGCACTCAGCAGGCCAAACAGTATATGTGGAGGGAAATGGACAGACTTTGTTTCCAGTTTGGACACAGTTCAATTTGGATCCTGTTCAAGACTGGAGAGGGCTTCATATGTGGACATGTTAAAAGTGTTGATGGAAGATTGTATTGTGATGTTGTTAGAGATATTTTGAGAACGAGGATGTTGCCAGGACTAAAGTGTGTGAGCTATAGGGAGAGATTGAGTCAGCTGGATCTCTATTCCATGGAACATAAGAGGATGAGGGAAATCTTGTAGAAGAATGCAAAAATCATGAGATGAATAGTTTGGGTGGATGCACAGCGTCTTTTACCCAAAGTAGGGGAATCGAGGACCAGAAAATATAAAAGTAGATAAGTCTCCAGGTCCTGACAGGATATTCCCTGGGACATTGAGGGAAGTTAGTGTAGAAATAGCAGGGGCTATGACAGAAATATTTCAAATGTCATCAGAAACGGGAATAGTGCCCGAGGATTGGCGTACTTCGCATGTTGTTCCATTGTTTAAAAAGGGTTCTAAGAGTAAACCTAGCAATTATAGACCTGTTAGTTTGACTTCAGTGATGGGAAAATTAATGGAAAATATACTTAGAGATAATATATATAAGCATCTGAATAAACAGGGTCTGATTAGGAACAGTCAACATGGATTTGTGCCTGGAAGGTCATGTTTGACTAATCTTCTTGAATTTTTTGAAGAGGTTACTAGGGAAATTGATGAGGGTAAAGCAGTGGATGTTGTCTATATGGACTTTAGTAAGGCCTTTGACAAGGTTTCTCATGGAAGGTTGGTTAAGAAGGTTCAATTGTTGGGTATTAAGAGTGTAGTAGCAAGATGGATTCAACAGTGGCTGAATGGGAGATGCCAGAGTAATGGTGGATGGCTGTTTGTCAGGTTGGAGGCAGGAGGCAGAATCATGCATTTTGGTAGCAAGAATAGACATCTAAAGGGAGAGAGAATCTAGAAATCGGAAGTGCAAAGGGACTTGGGAGTGCTGGTGCAGGACTCCCAAAAAGGGCATTTGCAAACGAATCGGTAGTAAGGAAGGCAAATGCAATATTAGCATTTATTTCAAGTAGAATAGAATACAAAAACAGGGACGTAAGAAGGTTCAATTGTTGGGTATTAATGGTGGAGTAGCAAGATGGATTCAACAGTGGCTGAATGGGAGATGCCAGAGTAATGGTGGATGGCTGTTTGTCAGTTTGGAGGCCAGTGACTAGTGGGGTGCCTCAGGGAACTGTGTTCGGTCCACTGTTGTTTGTCATGTACATCAATGATCTGGATGGTGTGGTAAATTGGATTAGTAAGTATGCAGATGATACTAAGATAGGTGGTGTTGTGGATAATGAACTAGATTTCCAAAGTCTAGAGAGATTTAGGCCATTTGGAAAAATGGGCTGAAAGATGGCAGATGGAGTTTAATGCTGACAAGTGTGAGGTGCTATATCTTGGCAGGACAAATCAAAGCAGGATGTACATGGTAAATGGTAGCGAATTGAGGAATGCAGTTGAACAGAGGGATCTAGGAATAACTGTGCATAGTTCCCTGAAGGTGGAATCTCATGTAGATAGGGTGGTAAAGAAAGCTTTTGGTATGCTAGCCTTTATAAATCAGAGCATTGAGTATAGAAGCTGGGATGTAATGTTAAAATTGTACAAGGCATTGGTGAGACCAATTCTGGAGTATAGTGTACAATTTTGGTCGCCCAATTATAGGAAGGATGTCAACAAAATAGAGAGAGTACAGAGGAGATTTACTAGAATGTTGCCTGGGTTTCAGCAACTAAGTTACAGAGAAAGGTTGAATAAGTTAGGTCTTTATTCTTTGGAGTGCAGAAGGTTAAGGGGGGACTTGATAGAGGTATTTAAAATGATGAGATGAATAGACAGAGTTGACGTGGATAAGCTTTTCCCATTGAGAGTAGGGAAGATTCAAACAAGAGGACATGACTTCAGAATTAAGGCATAGAAGTTCAGGGGTAACATGAGGGGGAACTTCTTTACTCAGAGAGTGGTAGCTGTGTGGAAGAGAGTGGTAGCTGTGTAGAATGGTGGAGGCAGGTTTGATTTCATCATTTAAAAATAAATTGGATAGTTATATGAATGGGAAACGAATGGAAGGTTATGGTCTGAGCGCAGGTATATGGTTATATGGTTATATAGATTTCTCCATGATTTGGTTCCATATCGTCTTCACCCCCCCCCCCCCCCCCCCCCCCCCCCCCCCCCCCCCCTGCTGCTCACCAATGGTTCACATTATCACCTTTATTCTGATCAAATTTCTGCACCAGCAGCCTTTGTGTCCCTGTATATCTCCCTTGGGCAGCCTAGATCCACTCACCTTACTCTCACCCGACCTTGCTCCATCTGACCATCTTTTTCTTTGTCTTTGCCTCCATCCACCATACACAAGGTCTACAACAACCTACCACCTAGTCGACGTCAAACTACGGCAAGCTACCGACAGCCGGTGAACCATTAGGACGTCAACATACGACCACACCTACGACAACCTACGTCCACCCGCAACAAGCTATGTCAAGATCATAGACACTTTCTCCGGAAGTGGTGGAGCTGTGAAATGGCTGTGGCTCGCCTGCAGTCTGTCTGTTTTTACTGTTTTTTTTGTTTTGTGTGTTGTTTTTTTTGTCTTGGTCAGTTAAACTTTTGGTTATTAGGTTGTGTTATGTGTGGGGGGGGGGGTGGCTGAAACAGGGCTTCCTGTCTCCCCCTTTGGGGGAATGCGGCTTTCTTGTCGTATCCCCCTTCTCTTCCCCCGTCTGAGCTGAGGCCTAATGGCAGAGCTGGCGGCCTCCAACCTGCGACCGACCTTGAGGCTCCCGAGGTAGAGCCAGCCAGGACTTACCAACGCAAGGCTGGTCGTCTTCAAGCTGCGGCGGCGTTCGGGCAGCGGCTCGACTCGGCGCTCTGGTGAGGGCGGATGTCGCGGGGCTGAGACACTCCTGTGAGGGCGGCCCGGCTCCCGGCTGGAATGCGCTCCCGTGTGGGCGGCCCGGCTCCCGGCTGGAAGGCGCTCCCGTGTGGGCGGCCCAGCTCTCAGCTGGAATGCACTCCCGTGTGGGCGGCCCCGCTCCCGGCTGGAAGGCTCTCCCGTGTGGGCAGCCCGGCTCCCGGCTGGAAGGCTCTCCTGTGTGGGCGGCCCGGCTCCCGGCTGGAATGCGCACCCGTGTGGGCGGCCCGTCCCCCGGCTGGAAGGCGCTCCCGTGTGGGCGGCCTGGCTCCTGGCTGGAAGGCTCTCCCGTGTGGGTGGCCCGGCTCCCGGCTGGAAGGCGCTCCCATGCGGGCGACCCGGCTCCTGGCTGGAAGGCGCTCCCGTGAGGACGGCCCAGTGTGGGGCTGAGACGGTGCTCCGGTGGCTGAGGCGGCATTCTTGCTGCGGCGACCTGAATCCGGGGCTCGGCCGCAGGCCAGTGGATGACATCATCAGGAGCTCGCAGGTCACAGGCTGGTGCCTCTTTTCCGGAGCTCCCGTGGCAACAGCTGCGTCCGCTGGACTGGAGGGCGGCAGCTTCGACCACCCCCGGGCCGCGGAGCTTGAACCGCGGGACTGACTTACCGGTGGGGTATCGCCTCAGCGCAGAGGGAGAAGAGGAGGGAAGAGACAGTAACCCTAAGACTTTTGCCTCCATCACAGTGAGGAGGTGCTTGGTGAACTCACTGTGGTGGATGTTAATTTGTGTTTATTGTGTGTTGTTTATTATTACACGTATGGCTTTAGGCAACGACATTTCGTTCAGACCGAAAGGTATGAATGACAAATAAAGGATTCAATTCAATTCAATTCAAGATACGACCCTATCGGCGACAACAGAAGACAACTTAAGACAATTCAGTCACCGGTCCCTGTCACCAGTTGACGTAGGTTGACATAGGTAGTCTCCAATGGAATTCACCGAAGTTAGCACCGGCGACAGCCTATGTCATCTTGGCGACAACCTACGACAGCACCTACGTCAGGAAAAGTCAAACTACGCTCATTGGCGTCAAGCCCACTGTCGCCGACTGTCGCCGAAAGGTTTTGAACATTTCAAATTCCAGCGGCGACCAGATAAACTCTACGATTCTTTGGGCGACTGAGGAGATTACTCACGACCATACAGGCGACACCCCCCCAGCGACTATGTGGCGACAGCCTAGTCACCTGTAGTCGCCTAAAAAATTGCCTAAGTGCGTCAGGCCCATAACTCTGTTCGAAGTGCCTATGCCTTTGTTAAAATACTGGTATGGTACAAATCACTTGGTGCTCTGTGTGGAGTGCCATTTAATACCTTCTGTTTCTGACAGAAAGCATTTGCATTATTGGTCTGTACATAACTTTCAAGCCCAATTACAAGTTTGAAATGTAACATTGAACAAGGTCAATTGACATAGAATTTGTGCAAAGGTTTCAAAGGTCAAAGGTCTTTTATTGTCACATATACCAATCTAGGGGTGACGCATGATGGCAGCTTCTGCCTACAGTCTGTCTGTTTTTCCATCTTTTTTAATTTTTACTCTGGTTAAAAAGTATGTTTTTGGAGGCTTCTTTAGTAATCTTATGTGGGGGAAGTAGGTGGAAACCGCTTCTCAGTCACTTCCTAGCAAGGATGCGAATATTCTCCATGTTATGTCCTCCCCCCCTCGCGGCCTACCATCAGGATTGGCGCGGCCTTTCCTGCCAGACCAGAGCTTCAGCGGCAGCGCAGCACTGGATTCACCGCGGAGCAGGGACGATGTCTTACCTGGGATCGCCATTTAAAGCTCTGGAGTGTTGGGCCTGCTGCTTCAACATCGTAGAGCTGTGGTTTGGGGAGTTTCCAGCCGCGGGTGGCGCTGACTTCAAAATCGCGGAGCCCTAGGATCCCTTTGCCGAGGGCCGCCAGTGTGAATCTCCGCCCAGCTCGGCCTGTGGGCTTCAAGAGCTGCGGTCTCCAGTAAGAAGTGGCCAATTTGGATGTCCAAGTCGTTGAGGGTGTTATTCCGCTCCAACGTCGGAGATCTATCATCCCGGCGAGAGGGCCTGAACATCGAGCCACCGTTGCGGTGACTGTGGGGGGTTTGGGAGGCCCCGACCACGGGTGAACATCAAAGATCATCAAAGAGGAGGATGACAGAACTTTTGTGCCTTCCCTCACAGTGGGAAACTTTGATTCCGTTGTGTGGGGATGTTTATGTTAAAGACTATCGTGTTCTGTGTTCTTTTTTTATTTGTGTGGCTGTATGGTGACCCCAAATTTCACTGTACCAATTGGTGCATGTGACAATAAATGTGGGTTCAAACTAAATAGTGGGATTGACAAATTGGGAGTATAAAGATGGAGTTGAAGGGGAAGTGACTGCAGAAAAAATTACAAAAGATTCACGAATTAATGGGAAGGAAAGTTTGAGAATGGACAACAGAGTAAGGTCAGGGCCAATTGCGAGCGGTGTGAGGGGGGAAGTGAATACGGAGGTCAAAGTGTTGTATATGAATGCATGAAGTATAAGCAATAAAGTGGATGAGCTTGAGGCTCAGTTAGAAACTGGCAAGTATGATGTTGTGGGAATTACTGAGACATGGCTGCAAGAGGGCCAGGTCTGGGAACTGAATATTCAAGGGTATACACCCTATCGAAAAGACAGACAGGTGGGCAGAGGGGGTGAGGTTGCCCTGTTGGTGAGGAATGAAGTTCAAGCTCTTGCAAGGGATGACATCGAAACAGGAGATGTGGAGTCAGTATGGATAGAACTAAGGAATTGTAAGGATAAAAATACCCTAATGTGACTAATCTACAGGCCCGAAAACAGTAGCCTGGACATAGGGTGCAAGTTGAATCAGAAGTTAAAATTGGCATGTAGCAAAAGTAATGATGTGATTGTTATGGGAGATTTCAACATGCAGGTAGACTGGGAAAATCAGGTTGGTACTGGATCCCAAGAAAGGGACTTTGTAGAGTGCCTTTGTGATGCATTCTTAGAACAGCTTGTATTGGAGCTTACCAGGGAGACGGCAATTCTGGATTTAGTGTTATGTAATGAACCAGATTTGATAAAGGATCTCGAGGTTAATGAGCCATTAGGAGGCAGTGACCATAACATGGTCAGGCTTAATCTACAATTGGAGAGGGAGAAGGGTAGATCAGAGGTGGCAGTGTTGAAGTTGAATAAAGGGGACTATGGGGCCATGAGGGAGGAGCTGGCCAACGTTGACTGGAAAGATACACCAGCAGGGATGACAGTGGAACAAAAATGGCAGGTGTCTCTAGGAATAATACAGAAGGTGCAGGATCAGTTCATTCCTAGGAGAAAGAAAGATTCCAAGGGAAGAAAGGGACTATCATAGCTGAAAAGGGACGTCAGGGATAGTATAAAAATTAAAGCGAAGAAGTACAACGTAGCAAAAATGAGCGGGAAGCAAGAGGATTAGGTAATGTTTAAAGAACAACAGAAGATAACCAAAAAGACAATACGGGAAGAAAGGATAAGGTACGAAGGTAAGCTAGCCCAGAATATAAAGCAGGATTATCCACTTTGGTAGCAAAAACAGGAAGGCAGATTACTATCTAAATGGTGTCAAGTTGGGAAAAGGGGAAGTACAACGGGACCTGGGAGTCCTTGTACATCAGTCTATGAAAGTAAGCATGCAGGTGCAGCAGGCAGTGAAGAAAGCGAATGGCATGTTGGCCTTTATAACAAGAGGAATCGAATATAGGAGCAAAGAGGTCCTTCTGCAGTTGTACAGAGCCCTAGTGAGACCACACCTGGAGTACTGTGTGCAGTTTTGGTCCCCTAATTTGAGGAAGGACATTCTTGCTATTGAGGGAGTGCAGCGTAGGTTTACTAGGTTAATTCCCGGGATGGCGGGACTGTCCAAAAAGGGGAAATCTTTTAGGACTGAGATGAGAAAAACATTTTTTACACAGTGAGTGGTGAATTTCTGGAATTATCTGCCACAGAATGTAGTTGAGGCCAGTTCATTGGCTATATTTAAGAGGGAGTTAGATGAGGCCCTTGTGGCTAAAGGGATCAGGGGGTATGGAGAGAAAGCAGGTACAGGATACTGAGTTGGATGATCAGCCATGATCATATTGAATGGCGGTGCAGGCTCGAAGGGCCAAAAGGCCTACTCCTGCACCTATTTTCTATGTTTCTATGCTTCTGTCATATGCTGAGAGAATGGAGCAGCTGGGCCTGTACACTCTGGAGTTTAGAGAGGGAATCTCATTGAAACATATAAGATTGTTAAGGTATTGGACACGCTAGAGGCAGGAAACGTGTTCCCGATGTTGGGGGAGTCCAGAACCAGGGACCACAGTTTAAGAATAAGGAGTAAGCCATTTAGAACGGAGACGAGGAAACACAGTCAAAACTCTCGTGGCTTCGTATTCCAAAGTCGTTCTCTAACTGGAGACCTGTGATGTTAAAGTCCGCAAGCACCCACAGTTAGAGCTCCGAGTTAGAGCTCCGAGGTCGATTCCTGGCAAAGGGATCGCAGGCTCCATGATGGTAAGTCCACAGGCACCCGTGGTTGGAGCTCCAAAGTTGGTCTCCGGCAAAGGCCGCCAACTTCTCGATGTTAGGCCACAGGGCGGTCGGATCTCCATTGAGGTAAGAGATTAGAAAAAGTTTCCCCCAACCCCCAACATAAAGCAAACTAATGGGTCTGTTCCACTTAGGTGACTATTTAGGCGACTGCAGGAGAGTATGCAATTGCCACATGGCCGCCACATGTTGGCGGGTAGTTGCCGGGGAGTCGCCTTCATGGTCGCGAGGAGTTCCCGCATTCTGGGAACTAGTCGCGGCCTCATTATGGTTGTCGCAAATTTTTGAACATGTTGAAAAATTAGCTACGACTAGAATGAAGCCGCCATGGAGATTAGTGAGAATTCCCGTGCCGTAGGCGGGATCGCCAGGAGGTTCTAGTGGGTTGCCAGGAGGTCGAAGGTTCTGGGAGGTTCTTGTAGGTTGTAGCCGGTGCTGATCGGTGAATTTCATTGGCTCATTGGGAAACTAAAAGGTAAGCAGTAGTATTCAGAACCAAGGATAACCGACCGGTAATGTTAAATGTCCGCCGAGCTTCACAGCTGTGTATCTCTGGCTTATTAAAAGGTGCCTCCACTCCTTCTCCCCCTTTCTCCTCCCTCTCCTCCCCTCTTCCCACCTCGCCCCCCCCCCCCCCCCCACCCCCCATTTTTTAAAGGACTTGCGGCACAGTGCTAGCCGTCTTAATTAAAGTGCCAACCTCCCTGTTCATCGCAGTGTATGTCTGTATCACCTTGGCTTTGCACCGTGTGAATTTTTTAGACAGCGCTACCCCCGCTTGCCCTGTCCCCCGCCTGCATGATGGGCTGGTGAAGGAAGTGATGTGTTTGTGTGTGTGTTCCACTCTTTTTTTTTAATTAGAAGCAAATGTACAAAAATAGAACCAACGGCATATAAAATTATACAGTTATTGCACAGCTTCAATTTTAACTTTTTAGCTTTAGTTGGAAAAGAAGAAAGGAGAAAAAGCAAGAAAGAGAAATAGTGAAATGTACAAAGATTAAACCACTAGATTACCAAAGTAGTGTAGCCAAAGAGTGAATAAATGAAAGCTAGAAGTGATGCATAGAAAAACAAATAAAAGGACAAAAAGAAAAAAGAAAAAAGTGGTGATATACCTGCCTCACATCCCTCCCCACCCACCTCACCCAAATATCCTTGTAATAAATCAATGAATGGTGTCCATGTCTTCGAAAAATGATCTGGTTTGTGCGTGTTCCACTCTGACAGTCGCCGTTCCAGTTGCTGGTGTTTCAGGCGACTGCCGGCAACTTGACAGGCGCCGGCAGTCTGCTGAAAAATCGCCAAATGGGACAGGCCCATAATGAAAACTAAAAACATTGAAAATTTTAACACATACTATTAAAAGACAAAGAACGGAATGACAGACAGACTGTTGGCAAGGCAGCCATTGCTGGTCCAAGTATAGTCACTTCATAGATATATCTGCATCTTTATTTATTGAAGGGCCACAGTATGGGAACTTACATTAGACATCTGGTCATTCAGAAATGTAACAATGATGTTATATTAGTCGATATGTGATGTCATATTTGCCGAATTAATACAATTGACCTTTTAAACCTTTTGGATCAATTAAGCTCTACGTGACAAAATTAAAGTCTGTTAGGTGAAATTAAGTACTGTTTTATGCTATAATTGCATAGCTGAAAATAGGTTTTTGGGTACCATTACCATTGAATTACATTTTGCATTGTGAAATAATTGCAAGCATTATGCGTTAGCAACCAAGCAGACAATCACCAATTAAACTGGCAATTAAGAAGCAGCAAAGACTAAACTAAAGGCAGTAATGATTTATATCTATTTAGTGCAAAATGTTTCTTCAATTAAAGCATATCTGGAGTAGAGTTCAATACTTCTCGCTATAAGAAAAGCCTTTGGCCGAAATCTACCATTTACATATAATTTTATGAATTGCTGAGATTTATGAAGCTCTTGTGATATGTATACATTAACCATAGTGATGGAACATAATTGCATTTAAATAGTGCCTTTAACATAAAGACATATCCCAAAACACTTGACGAAGTAAGAAATGCAGGGGTGGGAAACTAAAGCTGTCATAAAGTTAGGTTTAAGAAATAGTTTAGAGGTGAAATCCACGAAGAAGTAAAGAAGTTTAAAAATAAGCCGTGGACAGAATAATAAGCAGTTTTTGGCTGAAGGTAACAGCAGAGGTGTGTGATCAGAGTTAGGAATATAGAACTCATGGAAGATTACACTGGAGGAGGTTGCAGAGAAAGAGAAGGGCAAAGCAACAGAGATTTGAACATACCTATGAGATTCTTTAAATCAATTATTGATTTGCTTATAAATTTAACTCCACATTCACCCTAATCCATAGTAATCTTTTACCCTCTCACTAAGTAAGAACCTATCCTCCTTTGCCAAAGAAATATTCAAAGACTCTGTTTCAGCCACCCGTTGAAGACGGGAAATCCAATAAGCCTTTGAAAAAAAAAAATTCGAGATAACTCGTAAGTTTCAAATAGTGATCCATAATTCTATATTCGTCATTTCCATATAACCATATAACCAAATAACAATTACAGCACGGAAACAGGCCATCTCGACCCTTCTAGTCCGTGCCAAACACGTATTCTGCCCTAGTCCCATATACCTGCGCTCAGACCATAACCCTCCATTCCTTTCCCGTCCATATAACTATCCAATTTATTTTTAAATGATAAAAACGAACCTGTATCCACCCTGTCAACATCCCTCAGGTGGCTGTATTTTAAAGCCACATGGGACTAGATGGCAGGGGTGACAATTGCTGAGGAAAGACATGTGGATGTATATTAAAGCCACGTGCGAGTCTGAAGAAGGAACTCAATCCGAAACATCACCTATCCATTGCAGCCACAGATGCTGCCTGACCCGTTGAGTTCCTGTTGGTTTTGATCAAAATCACTCAGGCGTTAGATGACTGGAAGGAGAGGCAGGGCAGTCAGCACAGATGATTGAGATTCTATACAAGAACAGATACAAGCAGCAGTTCCAGATGATCTAAAGTTTCTGGAGGGTGAATAATGCAAGGAACACATTGGAATAGCTCAATCAGGTCAAGGCAATGGCATGGATGAAGGGTTTAGCAGATAAGTCAAGGCAGGGACGGAGACAAACAATATAATGGAAGTCATGTATTTTCCATGGGCTATTTGGATTAACTATCATGCAGATGTGAATTTAAGCATTGACATCTATATAACTAAAAGTCTCATCTTGACCACTTCCTGTCTGAGCTGCATATTGATTTTAGAAAAGACGCTACCCTATATCGCTACAGCTTTTGGCCATCGTACTCACAGTCCTCCTCCGCTGAGGTAGCCCCGAGGATTTTTCCGATCGATGAAAAATAAAAAAGTTATGAGTGTTTAAAAAACCTTGAGATCAGCTGATTGGTCCCCTCGCCTGTCAATCACCCTGATGAAGGTAACGCCCCTTCCTGGGACAGCAGGACTGTAAAACCCCCTAGTGAGTGCCAGCCCATGAATCCATTTGGCCCACAATGTCCATACTAGCCCTCTGGAAACCAGTCCCTTTGGCACACAACACCCATACTGGTGCTCCAGAAAGCTTCCCACCCCCACCCCAACTGGCCACTAATATTGGAATTGGTGGAGATGTGGAATATTGCGCTGGGGTCTAGTTTCACTGTCATTTAAACATAATTCACTATTATTTAATCCTAAACAGAATCACAAAGCTGATTTTTCAGCTGCCACAGTCGGTGATCCCATTACAGCACTTGATACATGCCTACTGACTACTAGAACACGGAGATTCAGCCATTGAAAGCGGACATCACTGTAAAATGTTCCAGCAAATGTTAAGATGTTTTGACAGATGATTGGATGTATTACAACACAATCTTAGCAAACTCACCAGCAACACTATCGTCTGCTGCTTGGTGCAAAGTTTTGCCATAAAATTAAGCATCTCCACGGAGCATCCAAAGGAGGAATGCAACAGAAAAATAGCAGGAGCCAAAAATTCCTTTGATAGTAAACGCAACCATTTGACATATATTAGTTAGATTCTCTCCTAATCCACTTCCTATCACTGCTGAAACAGTTTCCTTTATTTCTTCAAAACACCTTCAACATCAGTGTCTTCGAATATTCTTTTTCTACAAACAAATTCCTGTCACCGACTAATACAATATCCAAAATCAGTTGGCACTCTGCTCATGAACGTTGATGTTTGCTGTTGAAGGCTCCGCATGGATTGTTATGGTTTTTTTATGCTTCCCTGTTGCACAGTGATAATATCAAATCTCATCCTTCAGAATGCAGGTTGCTCTTGGCTTGAATTCTGAAATGTTTACAATAGAGGCAGCTAAGTTATCAAGAGGGAAAGCATGTTGAGAAACACGGGAATGTAAACAAAGGGGCAAAAATAGCTTTGTTGATCGTGGAAACATCATAGCTCCGTTGAAAAACAACCTGCCTTAATTGGCTGAAGAAAGGTTTTGGCCCGAAACGTTGCCTATTTCCTTCGCTCCATAGATACTGCTGCACCCGCTGAGTTTCTCCAGCATTTCTGTGTACCTGCCTTAATTGCTGACCTGTAGTAAGAAAGAAACTACATTCTGGCCTAGCTAGCATCATACTGGTCTTGCCAGCCTTCCTGATGCGGAATACCAAGGACTGAAAACAGCAGCAAGGTCTTGCATTATGTCGTGTCATAAGTAAAGTAATGTAAACTCAAAGGACGTACAGGTATATAGGTTAATTGGCTTTGGTAAAATTGTAAATTGTCCCGTGTGTGTGTGGGAGTGTGTTAATGTGAGGGGATTGCTGGTCAGCATGGACTCAGTGGGCTGAAGGGCTGGTTTCCGCGCTGTGTCTCAAACCTAAACTAAAGTAGGTGTCAAAGTACAGAACAGGTCCAGTCACAAAAAGATTTTAAAATAATTATGCCGCCATGTTTTGCTGGCTGTCAAAACAATTATACTTCTGAAGGTTCCTGCAAAACATTCACTTCAAACAATTAAAACTCTTTTTAGCAAACTCACGGAATTAAGAAGAAATACTCATAATTACAACTGTTTCGTCCAGCTGTTTCTCTCCATTCAAATGTTTAATCTTCCTGTGCTGGGTCTCACTATCAGCAGATAGTTTCTCCATGGACTTCTGCTAGAATGTTTATTTCTTCTATGTTAAGTACCTGACACTTATAGAAGCAAATCCTAGTAGTCTGCCATATGAAATAAAACCTGCTGCAAATGATTTTCCACCCATGTGTGAAAGCTCCTAATATAAGTGCTGTCAATGTCAGATCTCGCAAATATTGTGAATAAGGGTCTGAAGAAGGGTCTCGACCTGAAACATCACCCATTCCTTCTCTCCAGAGATGCTGCCTGTACCGCTGAGTTACTCCAGCACTTTGTGTCTACCTTGTGAATGCCAGAAATAGATGCAGAGCCAGTGCACAAACAATTGGGGGGCATGCAACTTGAACACAACTTTTTTTTAAAGTGTTAAACTGATAAAAACTATCAATTCTTTAGGTCAGCTTACCTCATTGAAGCAAAACAGATCTGCCTTGTGTTAATCGTTTTTTGAATGACAGTGTAATCTATCCACAGAGCTGTGTAAGGTCTCTATGACTGCGATTATTTGCTTAATAATATACAAACTAGACTAAGTGGCACCCGTTGGGTCCCATGTTCACATGGGAGGGCTGGTCTCCCAACGCAATATTCCACCTCTCCACCAATTCCAATATTGGCGACCAGTTGGGGGGGAGGGGGGTTTCTGGAGTGCTAGTATGGCTTATTGGGCTGGTAGCTCAGTCACTCAGGCCTGGTGGACTGGCAGTTCAGTCACTCAGGCCTGGTGGGCTGGCAGCTTAGTCACTCAGGCCTGGTGGGCTGACAGCTCAGTCACTCAGACCTGGTGGGCTGGCAGCTCAGTCACTCAGACCTGGTGGGCTGGTAGCTCAGTCACTCAGGCCTGGTGGGCTGGCAGCTCAGTCACTCAGGGCTGGTGGGCTGGCAGGTCAGAAACTGCCAGAAATTCTGCCCAAAACAGGTGAGACTCTGTGCGAGAGAAGGGGGAGAGGATGGAGAATTACATTTAGACAATGTTAGACTGTTCTGCAGATCACAGCAATGAAGGAGGAAAGTTTATCCTGGCCTGGATCTCACAGGGAGGCAATGAAGGGAGGGAGAAAAATACTGGGGTGAGGTTTAATACTTGCAGGGGAAATACCAACTGATGGGCCAAAGGCCAAACAACTCATTTTATTTTCATTGAGGGCTAACAAATCATTTATTGCAAGTAGATTGCAGACTCTCAGTTCAGTTGATTCGCAGCTTAGAATCACAGTCGTGGCCTCTCCCTCGCGATCTTTCAGAGTGACTGACTCACGTCCAGGCAACCGGGGTTTTATAGTCCTGCCCCCCCTCAGGAAGGGGCATTACGTTCATCATGGTGATTGACAGGCGAGAGGACAAATCAGATGATCTCAAGATTTTTTAACACTCATAACTTTTTTTTTTCATTGATCGGAAAGATCCTCGAGGCTGCCTCAGCGGAGGGGGACTGTAAGTAAGATGGCCAAAAATGATAGCGATGTAGGGTAGCGTTTTTTTCTAAAATCAATATACAGTGCAGACAGCAAGAGGTCAAGATGAGACTTTTAGTTATATAGATGTCAGCAATCCAATACATACGTTGGATGGCACAGCTATTGAATTGCTGTATCAGAGCTGCAGCAATCTGGGTTCATTTCTGACCTGGATCCATTTGTTGTCTGTGTAGTGTGTATGAATGAATGCAGATGCTGGTTTAAACCTAAGATAGACACAAAATGCCGGTGTAACTCAACGGGACAGGCAGCATCTCTGGAGAAAAGGAATGGGTGATATTTCGAGACCCTTCTTCAGGCTGAAGGGTTTCGACCCGAAACTTCACCTATTCCTTCTCTCCAGATTTGCTGCCTGTCCCGTTGAGTTACTCCAACATTTTGTGTCTATAACGAGGATAACCATATAACAATTACAGAACGGAAACAGGCCATCTAGTCCTTACAAGTCCGTGCCGAACAACTTTTTCCCTTAGTCCCACCTGCCTGCACTCATACCATAACCCTCCATTCCCTTCTCATCCATATGCCTATCCAATTTCTTTTTAAATGATACCAATGAACCTGCCTCCACCACTTCCACTGGAAGCTCATTCCACACCGCTACCACTCTCTGAGTAAAGAAGTACCCCCTCATGTTACCCCTAAACTTCTGTCCCTTAATTCTGAAGTCATGTCCTCTTGTTTGAATCTTCCCTATTCTCAAAGGGAAAAGCTGGTCCACATCAACTCTGTCTATCCCTCTCATTATTTTAAAGACCTCTATCAAGTCCCCCCTTAACCTTCTGTGCTCCAGAGAATAAAGACCTAACTTATTCAACCTTTCTCTGTAACTTAGTTGTTGAAACCCAGGCAACATTCTAGTAAATCTCCTCTGTACTCTCTCTATTTTGTTGACATCCTTCCTGTAATTGGGCGACCAAAATTGTACACTGTACTCCAGATTTGGTCTCACCAATGCCTTGTACAATTTTAACATTACATCCCAGCTTCTATATTCAATGCTCTGATTTATAAAGGCTAGCATACCAAAAGCTTTCTTTACCACCCTATCTATATGAGATTCCACCTTCAAGGAACTATGCACGGTTATTCCCAGATCCCTCTGTTCAACTGTATTCTTCAATTCCCTACCATTTACCATGTACGTCCTATTTTGATTTGTCCTGCCAAGGTGTAGCACCTCACATTTATCAGCATTAAACTCCATCTGCCATCTTTCAGCCCATTCTTCCAAATGGCCTAAATCACTCTGTAGACTTTGGAAATCCTCTTCATTATCCACAACACCACCTATCTTGGTATCATCTGCATCCTTACTAATCCAATTTACCACACCTTCATCCAGATCATTGATGTACATGACAAACAACAAAGGACCCAACACAGATCCCTGAGGCACCCCACTAGTCACCTGCCTCCAACCCGATAAACAACCATCCACCATTACCCTCTGGCTTCTCCCATTCAGCCACTGTTGAATCCATCTTGCTATTCCTGCAATTATACCCAACAGTTGAACCTTCTTAACCAACCTTCCATGAGGAAGCTTGTCAAAGGCCTTACTAAAGTCCATATAGACAACATCCACTATCTTTTGTTGTCTGTCTTTTGTTGTCTGTGTAGAATTGGTATGTTCTCCCTATGACCGCATGGGTTTCCTCATAGTTCTCTGGTTTCCTTCCGCATACAAAAATGTGTCGGTTGATAGGTTAATTAGTTATTGTAAATCGTCTTGGGGTGTAGGTGAGTGGGTGCAGCAGAGGAAGTGTACTCAGGATTGTGTAGAGAATAAATCTGGTAGAAAGAAGGATAGTTGATGATCAGGATACACATGGTGGACCAAATGGCCTGTTGCCATGCTGTGTCTCTCTATGAATCTATGTCTCTCAAACATACACATGCCTTAAGAGAAAATCTCAGGTGATTGCTTCGCATCTGCTTGCAATGAATCACCATTTTATTTTATGAATGCATAGACAATAGGCACAATAGCTGGAGTAACTCAGCGGCTCAGTCAGCATCTCTTGAGAAAAGGAATAGGTGACATTTCAGATCCTATGTTCAGTTTAAACCAACAGTTCCTTTCTAAACATAAGTGTCAAGGGATATGGGGAGAAGGAAGGAGAATGGGGTTGAGAGGGAAAGATGGACTAGCCATGATTAAATGGCGGAGTAGATATGATGGGCCAAATTACCTAATTCTGCTCCCATAACTTGTGAACTGTCTGAAGAAGGGTCTCGACCCAAAACGCACCAATGTCTTTTCGCCAGAGTTGCTGTCTGACCCACTGAGTTATGCTAGCTTTTTTGTATCTATCTTTCCTTGACATCTATACAAATCAAAATCTGTCAATCTCTTTCGTAGATACCTTTTCAGATTTGCAATATGAGATATTGGTTCCACTTTCATTACATGATAACCACCAACTCCCTCTCAAATTTACAGTGAAGTTAAACCAGGCCCGACCAGCTAGGAACACATTTCTTCAAGCTCGGAGGCGGCAGGAAGAAGTTCGGTGATTGGCTGTAAGGTAAGCAATTCGCAAATAGGTTTATTGGTTAAGTGGCAAATTGGACAATTTATCAGCTAAAAAAAGCAAGGTTTGCTGTTGGGGAGCGCCTTGTTGAGGGAAGTGCCTTGTGAGAAAGGTACGAGTCTTTGGCTCAAGAGTCTTCTGCGGCTGAGGAGAGGAGAGGAGACTATGCGAAAAGCTGGAAAGGACAGGACGCGGTGAACACATGATGGGTAAGATGAGGCAGTGTGATGCTTACAGGATGTGGGAGGCCAGGGACACGGATGGAGCCTCTGGCTGCTAAACCTGTGGTAAGTGTGTCCAGCTTCTGCTCCTGAAGGACCGTGTTGGGGCACTGGAGAAGCAGCTGAATGACCTCAGGGCCATCCGGAAAAACAAGAGTTTCCTGGACCGGACCTACAGTGAGGTAGTCACGCTGAGGATACGGGAAGAACCAAGGTGTGTGACTGAGAGAAAGTGTGGTAACCATGGAGTGCAGGAGACCCAGTTGGCTGTGCCTAATGTAAACTGGAACGCCCTCTTGAGAACTGTCAGGCGAGACGTCACTTCCAGTCTGAGTGGCGGACACGTCGTTGGCTCCAACCTTAGAGATGGGACTCGACCGGCGAGACCGACATCGGGCAGATACCACCCACATAGTGGTGGGTGACTCCATTGTCCAAGTTGTGGACTGGAGATTCTGTGGCGGCAGGCAAGATGCGAGGATGGTCTGTTGCCTCCCTGGTGCCAGGGTTCAAGATGTCATGAACTAAATTCAGAACATCCTCGAGAGGGAAGGTGAACAGCCGGCAGTAGTTGTGCACGTAGGTACAAACAACATCCCTTGACCCTCTGTGTAACAAAACCTGCCCTGCAAATCTCCATTAAACTTTCCCCCCTTTCCCCTTACAGCTATGACCTCTAATATTGGAATTTCCACCCTGGGAAAAAGGTTCTGACTGTCTACCCCATCTACGCCTCTCATAAATGTATATACTTATATCAAGTCCCTCCTCAACCTCCACAGTTCCAGAGAAAACAATACAACCTCTCCATGTAGCTGAAAATTTCTAATCCAGGCAGTATTCAGATAAAGCTCCTTTGCACCTTCTCCAAAGCTTCCACATCGTTGCTGTAATGGGATGACCAAAACTGCACACAATACTCCAAATGCAGCCTAACCAAAGTCCTATTGAGCAGCATCATGACTTCCTGCCTCTTATATTCAATGCCCCTATCAATGAAGGTAAGCATACCATACCCCTGGATAAATGAAGACATACCAGGAGACTTTAGAGACTGAGGAAAGGTGATCGATCTGACTGCGGAAACTATCGTGGAATTTCCCTGTTAGCAACAGCAGGCAAGGTCCTTGCCCGCATCATGAACAACTGACTCAAGCCCATAGCTGAGAAGATCCTTCTGGAGACGCAAACCAGTTTTAGACCATCACATGGAACAACCGACATGATCTGCACAATGCGTCAACTACAAGAAAAATATCGTGAACAACTTCAACCTTTGTACATGGCATTCATCGACCAAACTCAGTATCAAGGGAACTCTTATGGGACGTCCTATCCATCTATAGATGTCCTGAAAAGTACATTAGAATCCTGAGATTCCTCCACGGTGACATGCTTGCCACAGTCATGGCCAGCAACAGCAACTGTGAGCTGTTTCAAGTCAGATCAGGAGTGAAACATGGATGCATGTTTGCCCCAACACTGTTCACCATCTTCATTGTGACAACCATCCACATCATCAAGGATGACCTACCCCCAAGAATCGAAAACTTCTACAGAACAGATGGCGGAATTTTCAATCTTGCCCATCTCAAGTCAAAAACAAAGACATCTATGAGCTCCCTCATCGAATTCCAATACGCAGACGGCAACTGTGTTGCAGCTCTCTCAGAAAATCATCTGCAATGGATCCTGCCTGCCTTCAATAGTGCATCCACAAAACTTTGACTTACCATCGACTCCAAGGAGACTCAGGTTATCTACCAACTGAGACAAATCGGAAATAATCATCAATTCAACTTGGTGAAACAACCTTGGAAAATGTGGATCACTTTGTGTACCTTGAAAGTCACCTCCCCTCCAATGTCGACCTTGATTACAACATCCAACATCATCTTAAGTGTGCTGGAACAGCTTTTGGACGTCTTTGAATAGCAAAAGGATTTGAGTATAGGAGCAGGGAGGTTCTACTGCAGTTGTACAGGGTCTTGGTGAGATCACACCTGGAGTATTGCGTACAGTTTTGGTCTCCTAATCTGAGGAAAGACATTCTTGCCATAGAGGGAGTACAGAGAAGGTTCACCAGACTGATTCCTGGGATGTCTGGACTTTCATATGAAGAAAGACTGGATAGACTCGGTTTATACTCGCTAGAATTTAGAAGATTTCTTTTCTCCAAAGATGCCGCCTGGCCTGCTGAATTACTCCAGCATTTTGTGTCTATCTAACAATTGGGTTATTAACTATTTAATTAAGTAGGCATGCAGGTGCAGCAGGCAGTGAAGAAAGCGAATGGTATGTTAGCATTCATAGCAAAAGGATTTGAGTATAGGAGCAGAGAGGTTCTACTGCAGTTGTACAGGGTCTTGGTGAGACCACACCTGGAGTATTGCGTACAGTTTCGGTCTCCTAATCTGAGGAAGGACATTTTTGCCATAGAGGGAGTACAGAGAAGGTTCACCAGACTGATTCCAGGGATGTCAGGACTTTCATATGAAGAAAGACTGGATAGACTCGGCTTGTACTCGCTAGAATTTAGAAGATTGAGGGGCGATCTTATAGAAACTTACAAAATTCTTAACGGTGAAGAAGGGTTAAGTCTGAAGAAGGGTTTCGGCCTGAAACGTTGCCTATTTCTTTCGCTCCATAGATGCTGCTGCACCCGCTGAGATTCTCCAGCTTTTTTGTGTACCTTCGATTTTCGAGCATCTGCAGGTCCTTCTTAAACAAAATTCTTAAGGGGTTGGACAGGCTAGATGCAGGAAGATTGTTCCCGATGTTGGGGAAGTCCTGAACAAGGGGTCACAGTTTAAGGATAAGGGGGAAATCTTTTAGGACTGAGATGAGAAAAACATTTTTCACACAGAGAGTGGTGAATCTCTGGAATTCTCTGCCACAGAATGTAGTTGAGGCCAGTTCATTGGCTATATTTAAGAGGGAGTTAGACGTGGTCCTTGTGGCTAAAGGGATCAGGGGGTATGGAGAGAAGGCAGGTACAGGATACTGAGTTGGATGATCAGCCATGATTATATTGAATGGCGGTGCAGGCTGGAAGGGCCGAATGGCCTACTCCTGCACCTATTTTCTATGTTTCTATGTTTCTATGTTTCTATGTTATTTTTGCGAGCTATGATTCCTGGCTGAAATTTGGCTGTAAAGTTTTAAAGATTCATTTAAATATCTGTTTTTATGTATATGTTTTTGGACATTATAATCCATTTCAGTTAGTTTACTTATTCCAACATCTTTATTGGAATATATCATTAGTTATGTGGCAAGATCATAATTTAGTTGGATTAATCCCATTTCAGAATGAGATCATTACATTCAATGGCAAACAAGTTTGTTTGTTAATCCAGAATATTCAGAATTTCTTAGAAGGGTTATAAAGGAGCTATTAAAGGCACCATTGGAATGTGTAAAAAGTTTAATGCCCTATTTGGGTGTCCGCTCCCTTACGTGCAAATACTCAGAAACAAAATTGGTATCTTACATTTTTCACCAGACTTTAGAATGACAGGTTTGCATTCATACAGTATTTTCCATGGCTTCTTAGCATGATGCACTGTGAATGAAGTGCAGGTAGTCATCTTTTTAAATAGGAGATGTGTAAGCCAATTTCCATAATGATTCCCCACAAATAGCAATTTGATAGCGACATAATTACCTGCTTCAGGTAAGTTGAATGAGGCATAATATATCAGAGCAGAGCCTTGACTTAACACCTCATCTGAAAGATATCAACTCCAACGTCACAGTTCCCACTTAGTACTGCACTTGCAGGTCTCTGTGGATTTTTGTACTCGAGTCTTCAGACCTGAGTCTCAGACTTCTGACATGATGCAAGAAATTGACTGTCACCACTGAATCACAGCTGAAACATTGAGCATCTTGGCATAATTCTGAAACGTTGTATTGTAAAGGTTAATGCATGGGAACTACATAACATGATTTAAGGGAAAAGACCAGCAGGGCAGTTCCGTTATCTGAGGTATGCCCACAGACACGCAAATACACACCAGAATGAACTAAACAGAATGTTCAAACTTCTTGTCCTCACATCATTATTGTTGGAGTGCAGCAGTGGATGTGGTCCTGAAAAAATGATCATCTTTTGTATTTTAGAACCAATGCCTTTTCTACAGAATATCAATTTTAATGGCCAAATAAATTGCAATTTAGAGAAAATAATTTTAAGCTAACTATCCCGCTAACATCATTGTTGAGCTAATTGATTTACTTTAAAGGACAATGAATAATCTTTGATAGATGTACGTTGGCAGCTGCAGTAACAGGCACCTTCTTTACAATCCAGTCAATACAACGAGATGGGAGTTAGAGCCTCTCTCCCTCTCTCCCCTCCCCCCCCCCGCCTCCCAGATTGTTACCATGACTGAAGGCATGAAATGTAGTTTGTCATGAGGCTTGCCAACTTGTATCTTCTACAATAAACAATGCCTGTAAATAATTGAAGATGTTACAGTGCAAGAGAGCAAAATATTTATTTTGACTCAAATCTCCCTTTTAACTTCTCACTGACTGAAACCTGTGGAGACTGGTTTATATTTATTATTGTGGAGGTGAAGGAAGCTCCTGAGAAGTTTCATTGTCACTTCTAGTCAAAAATGAATGTTTTTCAATCTGGAATGTTCTGAAATGGGAATAAAGTTAAAATAGAAAATTAGACTGGGGACAAATTAAATAAAGCATTGTGTCGATTTTGCGAAGTACCCAATTTATTGGAAGCGTCATTGAAGAGACTTTAATACTGTGAAATGTAACATAGACAGAGGTTTATTCTCCTGCTCCCAGTAGTTTCTCTTGTCATATTTGTTTGTTTGTTTATTTATTACCCTTGTGCACTGAGATACAGTGAAAAGCTTTTGTTTGTGTGATATCCAGTTAAAAAAAGACTATGTAAGAATACAATCAAGCCACCCACAGTGCAAAGATAAAGAATAAAGGGTACAACATTTAGTGCAATAATATATATAATATCGCAGTCCAATAAAGGCAGATTAAAAAAATTCAAAGATCTCCAATGAGGTAGATGGTAGGTCAGGCCTGCGTTCTAGCAGATGAGAGGAGCATTCAGTTAACTGATAACAGCTGGGAAGAAACTGTCCCTGAACCTGGAGGTATACAGTGCAGTCAGAAAGTATTCAGACCCCTTCAATTTTCCACATTTAGTTACGTTACAGCCTTATTCTAAAATGGATTAAATTATTTTTTTTAATCATCAATCTACACAAAACACCCCATAATAAAAAAGCGAAAACAAGTGTTCAGAAATTTTTGCGAAGTAATTAAAAAGAAATAACTGAAATATCACATTTACACAAGTATTCAGACCCTTTACTCAGTACTGGAGGTGGAGGAGTCACTGGAGGAGGAGGAGCCATCTTGGGGAATGGCAGCTAACCAGCAGCCGTCCGTTTAATTCACTTTTTTTTTGTAGTTCTAGTGAGTCCTGTGTTTTGTTTGTGGGAGAAATAGACTTTTTAATGTGGGGGAAAGGGGGTAACTATATTTCTAGGTCCCTACCTGGTCAGTGAGGCAGCTTTTTCTCCGGGCTGCCCCGTCAACCCGTCCTCGTGGCCTACCAGCGGGCTTGGAGTGCCGTTTCCTGGCGGGGACCGCCCAGCACCTCAGCTTCGGAGGGGGTGATGGCTTGCCTGGGTCGCCGCGCTGGATCGACGCGCTGTGCTCCGGTGAGCTGTGACCGCCGAGTTCAACACCTCCGGGCTGCGCGTCGGCGAAGCGGAGTGGGCGGCGCCGACTTCAACATCGGGAGCTTGGGAGCTCCAAACCGGCGCGGCCTTGTCGGCTTCGGAAGCCGCGGTCTCCGGTAGGGAATCGGCCGTTCCAGGTGACCCAGCCGCTGTGAGGACTCTCCCGACGCCGGGGCAACACCACCCGGCGAGAACGGCCAGGAACACCAGGCCTCCATAGAGGCAATAGCGGAGGCCTCAATAGGCCTGACTTTGGGAGAACTAGGGATGGGGACTGGACATTGTGCCTTCCCCCACAGTGGTAACCATTGTGGGGGGATGAATTTTGTGTGTAAGTGATTATTTTATTCTGTGTCCAAGATGGCTGTCGGAAGGGAGAGTGTACGCTGGCGCGGTTTAGCTGCTGCTGCTCTCTCTTCACATTTTGTTTTTGATTTTTATTGTCTTTGGATCGAATTCTGTCTTTAATTTGTGTATTGGTGATGTCTTTATTATTTATTTTACTCCAATTATATGTTTTTTACTCTTGTTAAATTCTGTAAGGTGTCCTTGAGACTTTTGAAAGGCGCCCACAAATAAAATGTATTATTATTATTATTATTATTACTTTATTGAGGCACCTTTGGGAGTGATTACAGCCTCAAGTCTTCTTGGGTATGATACTACAAGCTTGGTACACCTGTATTTGGGTAATTTCTCCCATTCTACTCTGCAGATCCTCTCAAGCTTTGTCAGGTTGGTTGGGGAGCGTCGATGCATAGCTATTTTCAGGTCCCTCCAGAGATGTTCGATTGGGTTCAAGTCCGGGCTCTGGCTGGGCAACTCAAGGACATTCACAGGCTTGTCAAGAAGCCACTGCTGCGTTGTCTTGGCTGTGTGCTTAGGGTCGTTGTCCTGTTGGAAGGTGAACCTCCGCCCCAGTCTGAGGTCAAGAACGCTCTGGAGCAGGTTTTCATCAATGATCTCTCTGTGCTTTGCTCCGTTCATCTTTCCCTCGATCCTGACTAGTCTCCCATTTTCTGCCACTGAAAAACATTCCCACAGCATGATGCTGCCACCACCATGCTTCACCGTGATGAGCGATGCCTGGTTTCCTCCAGACGTGATGCTCGGCATTCAGGCCAAAGAGTTCAATCTTGGTTTCGTCAGACCAGAGAATCTTGTTTCTCATGGTCTGAGAGTCCTTTAGGTGCCTTTTGGCAAACTCCAAATGGGCTGTCATGTGCCTTTTACTGAGGAGTGGCTTCCGTCTGGCTACTCTACGCCTGATTGGTGGAGTGCTGCAGATATAGTTGTCCTTCTGGAATGTTCTCCCATCACCATAGAGGAACTCTGGAGCTCTGTCATAGTGACCATCCGGTTCTTGATCACCTCCCTGACCTAGGCCCTTATCCCCCGATGTCTCAATGTGGCCGGGCGGCCAGCTCTATGAAGAGTCCTTTTTTAATTACTTTGCAAAAATGTCTATACACCTGTTTTCGCTTCTTCATTCTGGGGTATTGTGCGTAGATTGATGATTAAAAAAATGGATTTAATCAATTTTAAAATAAGGCTGTAACGTAATAAAATGTGGAAAAAGTTAAGGGGTCTGTCTGACTACTTTCTGAATGTACGGTATGCTTTCAAACATCTCTATCTCCTGCCTAAGATGGACAAAAAAACCTTGAGTAACTCAGCGGGACAGGCAGCATCTCTGGAGAGAAGGAATGGGTGACATTTCGGATTGTGACCCCTCAGTTACTCCAGCTATTTGTGCCTTTCTTTGGTTTAAACCAGCATCAGCAGTTCCTTCCTATACATTCTATCTCCTGCCTGATTTGGAGAGGAGAGAGGAAGATATACTGGGGTGAGACTGGTCATTGATTATGCTGGCAGCCTTATGGGCCTGTCCCACTTAGGCGACTTTTTAGGCGACTGCAGGAGACTATGCAGTCGCCACATGGTCACCACACGTTCGCGGGTGGTTGCCAGGATGTCGCCTTCATGGTCGTGAGGAGTTCCCGCATTCTGGAAGCGATGTATGTGTGTTCCACTCTGAGAGTCGCTGTTCCTGTTGCTGGTTTTTCAGGCGACTTGCTGGCAACTTAACAGTCGCTGGCAGTCGCCTGAAAAATCGCCTGTGGGACAAACCCATTACTGAGGCAGCATGAAGTATAGATGGTGTCAATGGAAGGGAAGGCTAGTTTGTGTGATGGTCTGGGCTACACCCACAACTCTGCAATTTCTTGTATTGGCTTGTATACTCTGGAATTTAGAAGGATGAGAGGGTAACATATACGATTATTAAGGGTTTGGACATGCTAGAGGCAGGAAACATGTTCCCCAATGTTGGGGGAGTCCAGAACCAGGGGCCACAGTTTAAGAATAAGGGGTAAGCTATTTAGAATGGAGATGAGGAAACACTTTTCTCTGCCTCAGAGGGCAGTGGAGGCCGGATCTCTGTACACTTTCAAGAGAGAGCTAGATAGGGTTCTTAAAGATAGCGTAGTCAGGGGATATGGGGAGAAGGCAGGAATGTGGTACTGATTGTGGATGATCAGCCATGATCACATTGAATGGTGGTGCTGGCTCGAAGGGCCAAATGGACTACTCCTGCACCTATTGTCTATTGTCTATTATCTATTCTTGCAGTCTGGGACGGAGCTGTTCCCAAATCTGTCCATGATGCATCCTGATAAGATGCTTTCTACAGCACATCTGTAAAAGTTGGTGAGAGTTCTTGGAGACATGCCGAACTTCCTAAGACTTCTAAGAAAGTAGAGGCATTGGTGTTATTTCTTGTCCATAGCTTCGATGAGACTGGTCCAGGCCAAATTGCTGGTGATATTAATTTCTAGGAACTTGAAGTTTTCAACCATCTCCATTTCAGCGCCGTCAATGTAGACTGGGGTGTATGTACTGCTTCACTTTCTGATGGCAACCACCATCTCCTTGTCTTGCTGACATTGAGGAAGAGGTTTGTTTAGTTTTAGTTTAGTTTAGAGATACAGCCGTGGAAACGGGCTCTTTGGCTCACCAAGTCTGCGCCGACCAGCGATCACCCCATACACTATTACTATCCTACAATTTACAATTATTACCAATGCATATTAGCCTACAATCCTCTATGCCTTTGGAGTGTGGGAGGAAATTGGAGCACCTGGAGAAATCACATTCACATCCAAAACGCTGATGACTGCCGAGAAAAACTACAGCCAAGTTGAGAAAGAACAGCATACAGATAAAGCAAATACTGATATCTGTGGAAAACTCTGTTGATTCTGAGCCTTTAGCAAGCTTTGCGAAAAGTGCCAAGACAATGCGTTGCGGGATAGACTGGTCATGGGCTGCAGGCTCGCATTTATCCAGCAGGTGATTCTCAAGGAATCAGACGCCTCATTGAAGAATGTGCTGCAGTGTGCTAAGATGGCCGAGCTGCTGAGTAAAGAACTGCATAAAATGGCCGGCGAAACAGCGTCAAAGCTCCCTCAGTTCATCAGACTTGTCCGAAAAGCCAAAAACCACTTGATCGACCCAGAGCAATTCCACAGAAGGAGGGACAGTTTCAGAAGAGCTGTCCCCCTATGAGGGGAGGATCGAAACCCTGCTACCGGTGCGGTTTGACTGCTCATCATCACCGTGAGTGCCCTTATATTGAGTCCATTTGTTTTGCCTGGTACTGAATCCGTAGGAAAGCTGAGAAAGGGCAAGAAAGCACAAAAAAGGCTAAAAAAAAAGAGTGAAGCGAGGTCCAGCCAAATGGAGACGTTCAAACTGGAAAGGGAGAATGTGATGTTTGGTGGACTGTGTGAGGTGGGAGGACCCATTGCTCCTCCCATGCAGCAGGTGGTGCTGCACAGGACAAAGGGAGATGTTTGTATATAGTTTATCCTGTATGTAGACAGTATGCATGCAGCCATTGTGACTTGCTGCCAGCATTGTGAAACATTAAAGACTTCTGTTGTAAACTAAAGAATCTCAAGTTTTGTGCAGACCTAGAAAACGAACATGAAATAGATGGCATCAGCTACGGACCTGTTGTGGCAGTAGGCAAACTGCATGGATCAAGGCTGCTTGATAGGCTGGAGTTGATGTGTGCCCTAAGCAGCCTCTTGGAGCACTTCATGATGGCAGATGTCAAGGCCACTGGACCTTTGGCATTGAGGCATGAGATCTCATTTTCCTTTGCAACCGGGATGACAGAGGTCTTCTTAAAGCAATGGAATAGAGTGGCTAACCGATGTTAACCGATGTGCCCAGAAAGTCTTGGGTGTAACTATTAGCTGAAGAACTGAATGTCCGCATATTAGGAGCACTTAACATATTCATTAAACAAAATTTATACCTGCAAATTTCATTGCATGGCTGTGCTTCTTGTTAGTAGATGTGATTGAAAATGTTAGTCCATCTTTTATTGTCAATCCTTAATTGCCTCAGTTCATGGTGATGATGAACAGCCTTCTTTTCTTTTAATGTGTAAGTAGGAACATGATTATCTGGCATCCAAGTTTTCCATTGCTATTGAAAGAAAGTGGTTTGGCTTGGGTCCTGGACCAGTTTCCAAAGCCTGAATTTTGAAATTGAAATCCTACTACCATAGTTGAAGAAAATAAAATTCCAGATTTAAATTAAATAAATCTGGAATTAAAAAAAATAAGTATAATTCACGGTGGCATAAAACAACAGGCCCTAATCACCCATTCAGTTCACCAGTCTCATCAGGGAAGGAAATCGGTTATGTTACCCTTACCAGATTTGTGATACCGGATATCCCAATATGGCTGATTTAAGTCACCCGCAGGAACATTACCAAATTCAGCCGGGCAATCAAAGATGGACAATAAATATCAGTTTCAACATTTTTTTTAATACCATGCATAAGTAAATTAAAATGCACACATTTGATCTATATTATTTACTCAACTGGCATAAATGGAAACTGGCGCATTTTAAGACATTATACATTAGTTCTCATAAACCAATGTTTCCACTGCTATTGCAGGAAGGCAATGCAGCAACATTCCCTTCCTTTGCTTATGGTGGGATCTTGGCTGTTTTTTTTTTCTACAGATAATGAATACAACCAGCCTCTGCGGTTAGAAAAGAGCCAAATAGCTAGATGATCAAGTTGTTCTACAACCAGATGCTCTGCATAGGCTTGGCCAAGAAATTTTGGATCTACGCGAGATTCACCATTTCTGCCTACATTACTGCTTTTACTTCTCTGTAAGACTGATTACATTGTGTTCTAAGTTCAGTTAAAATAACATTACCAAGTTATTAATGAAGATTGGGTATATGTTTATCAAAATAATCATGTTGTGCTCTCAAGGTGTGCTCTCACTTTATTTTCATAATTTTAGAATCTAGGCAGTGTTATTTTAATGCCTTTTGTGTTTATCCAAGAAACCCAAATTGCCAAGTTGCTAGTACAAACTGAAAATATCTAGCATTGATCAAAGCCACCATGTTAACATTGGTTTTGAGTCTGTTAACGATGGTGGAAATCATTCTGCAGCTATCTAAACCTTGCAGAAGCAATGAAAGACCAGGAACCTTAATAATCAAGTGAGGATCTAGTTACCTTGGCAGAGAGAGGAAGAGGGTTATTCTGTCTTCAAGGGCTTGGGATGCCCTTCTGGTCCATAGCCAAATTGCAGTGAGAGAAGGTCACACTCAATGTTGACACCAGAACTGAAGTCCCAGAGTCATGGATACAATATCATCAAATGTTAGTTATATCACACCATCAAGTGCCTCTTGATAACAACAGCACCACTGGCCTCACCAATGGATGCAGCATCCAGACCTAACAACACAACAATCAGAACTCCTGCTTGAAATTCCTGATCCCTGCAATGGGAGCCCTCTCATTTATTAAGCCATTATGTCTCTTAGGAGTTTCACGGGATTCCAAAAATATAATTTGTAACTCAACCACGAGGATGTTTAGGTGATGCCTTGGAGGAGTGGTTCCTTGCAAAATAAATAAAATGTACTTTCTCTGGATGACATTGTGTTAGGTCTTGTCACCATGTCAATCCCTTGTATGTTGTTGTCTATTAGCTTGCTGTTCATAGCAAAGCAATGTGGCCCAAAACAATCAATTTTTACAGAAGCTAGAATGTCAGAATGGTGCCAATAATCTGTTTTGGTATAATAACATTTAAATATTAAAAATAGATTTATCCAGAAATGTGGTAGGAAATTGATGATATCCTAACCTGTACCTTAATTGAGTTTAGATAGATTTTTTGCTCTGGGATAGATCCAGGACATTAGTAGGAATGTTACAAAATTTGGAGATGTTGAAAATCTAGCCTGTAATTTATCCCATCAGATAAAGCATAAACAAACCTTTAATTTGATACTTAATTCACTTTCATATCTTCAGCATTAAAAATGTTATGGACATTTTCATACTTGGAAATTAGCACCTTGTTCCCTATTGCTTTTCCATTAATTTAACACAAAAGCTGTGATCAAGGACAGTCAATTGACATAAAAGCCCATAACTTTCTTGAAAATTAAGAGAACTGAATGAAATTTGCAGTTATTATAGATTGAAGCATTCTGAAACAAATATGATACATCTTACTTGGATGAGCCGAAATTAAAGTATATAATTAGTTAATTACCTAATTAAGTACCTAATTACAAAATTGACTATTGTGACGGAAATAGTAATAAACACCCAGACTGCCTTGAAAATTAAAAAATGTGATATTCTCAAGATCAGAACTTTAATATTATTGTAACGTTAAAACAAATAGTAAATACCCAACAAAAAATTAATCTTCATCAGTGTCATCAAATCAATCTAAATTCATCAAATTCATCTAAATACAATTACTAGATCTAAACATCTATCCCATTCTTATGAAAAGGCTAAAAATATATATTTTTTTAATAGCCAAAGTATTCAAATAACAAACTGACCCCATTCACACAAGAATTCACAATATAACATGATTTTAAAATCTCATTTTGCCATGAATTTCTATGTCAAATCAAAGGAATTGAATGTTTAATTCCCATACATTTTACTCTGTTGGTTTATAACACTGCAACAGGCAAGGGTCATTATGCACAGACATGTGTTCCAAATCCACAAACATCCACTCTCAAGATAATCAAAATCATTATTTTTTTGCACAATCATGTCATAAGAACATCTAAATTATCTATATTTTGTGTAATTGTCTATCCATGATCAATATGTTCATACTAAATATCTGACTAAAAACTAGGTACTGTGGAAGTTTTTAGTCAGATATTTAGTATGAACATATTGATCATGGATAGACAATAACACAAATTATAGATAATTTAGTTCTTCTGACATGATTGTGCAAACAATAATGAATTTGATTATATTGAGAGTGGATGTTTGTGGATTATGATACAGTGATCGGATTGCGGCCGCCGCCATGATTTTGCTCACAGCTGGCAGGCAGGACACGGCCGATATCGGGGCCTAAATAACATATTTCGCAACATCAGATTAAAATGATATTACACCAAAAATTAGATAAGATGTTAAATAAACCCCCTCCAGTACATACCTTTTATTTTGTCCTGAACTTGTGATCTGTGATTTTGAAGCTGTTGAGGGGGCCGATTTTCATCCAGCGATTCAATAGATAAACAACTTTTTTTTAAATATCGCAAACGGGATGACAGAACGAAATTTCCTCATAAGCTTGTTTTACGAGGAAATCCCTCCCTGGCAACCAATAAAAATCTACATTTTACTAACCCCCCCCCCCACAGCCTCTCGAGTCGCACAGACATGCAGTGGGCAGATCAAGAATGCCACTGATGGCAGGAATTTGTAACAATGCTAACATCAGTGAAGGAATTCAGTGAAAGATGAATATCAATGGCTTTTGTTGGAGAATGTCACCTGCTCACTTGACTGGTCTAAATATTACTTGTCACTTATATCTGAATATTCACCAGGTCTTGTTGCATTGGGACAGATGTGTCATAACCTGAGGAATAGTGGTTCCATTCAACCATGCCTTCACTGTCTCTGAATGTCTTCCTTCTTTCCTTCCTCCTCTTTCTCCTCTTCTTCCCTATCTTCCTCGTCTTCCCACATCTTCCTCTTACACCTCCTCCTCTTCTATCCCTTTGGTGCACCATGTCCTCCTCGACAACAGCTGGATAGGACTAAGGCCATATAAAAGCCAGACTTTGGAAGACAAAATGACAATTATAAACTGGAACATCTGCTTTCTAATGTTTGACACATTCTGGGCTGCTCAGCAACTAGAGGTATTGCTTAATAATGTAAATTCCTTGCTCAAAGATGATAGAGTCGTAGCATGTCCTTCATTATATACTTTTCTCCCATTTGTGGAAATATTGTAAATTAATTTGAAGCACCAATTGTTGGGTGAATATCCTTCATTCTCAAGGAGCCATCTTTGGTTTGACACCATGGCTGGACAATAAAAAAATTGAACAGTCATGTTATTAAACAATTTTCCAGGCTGCATATATCAAGCAAAATAAAATGCAGTTGTGATTCCCACAATAATTTGTAATCAAAATGATACACGTGGTATTAAAATAATTACCTTAAGCAGCCCACCTTTGCTTCCCTAATTATTATATTTCCCATGACCTAACTCAGCACCTCTACAGCAAGCACAGATAACATAGCCTGATGCTTGTTCTAGAAAGTTATTTTTCTCTTACTACATGGAACACTTTAAATCGTTGTTTTAATAGTTGTACTTTATGACTTTTAGTGATATGAACAGATTCAGCAGCAGCAGAAGCAGCATAAAACATGAAAGCAGATTTGCTGGTGATTCATTGCTTTTTGTTTCTTCTTAATGAATCTGGTAGAATTGCAGTTTAATAAAGCTATTTGAATTAGAATAAATAATCTGCCACTAGTTACACAGTGGATTTACAAACGTTGATATATTTACCAAGAGAAACCACTATTTGTAGTCAACTATTTTTTATCCTTAAAATCTGCCACTCAGACAAGATACCATCAGTCATAAGGACCACCTGAAGCAAAGGAGGATAGCAAAGAGTGCAGGTAATGTCATCCTCTAGTGATGCATAATGTAATGTCATAGAGTCATAGAATGATACAATGTGGAAACAGGCCCTTCGGCCGAACTTGCCCACACCGGCCAACAATGTCCCAGCTACACTAATCCCACCTGCCCATGTTTGGTCCATATCCCGTCAATCCTGTCCTATCCATGTACCTGCCTAATACCCCTGTCCCACTTAGGAAACCTGAACAGAGACCTCTGGAGACTTTGCGCCCCACCCAAGGTTTCCTGTGCGGTTCCCGGAGGTTGCAGGTGGTTGCCAGAGGTTGCAGGTAGTGGAAGCAGGTAGGGAGACTGACAAAAACCTCCGGGAACCGCATGGAAACCTTGGGTGGGGCGCAAAGTCTCCAGAGGTTTCCGTCCAGGTTTCCTAAGTGGGACA
Organism: Leucoraja erinaceus; assembly: GCF_028641065.1. Lineage (NCBI taxonomy): Eukaryota > Metazoa > Chordata > Chondrichthyes > Rajiformes > Rajidae > Leucoraja > Leucoraja erinaceus. The sequence goes on from NC_073379.1 coordinate 87,807,948, forward strand.
GGGGCATAACTGTTTCTTAAATGTTGGGATAGTTCCTGCCTCAACTACCTCCTCTGGCAGCTTGTTCCATACATCCACCACCCTTCGTGTGAAAAAGTTACCCCTCAGATTCATATTAAAACATTTCCCCTTCATCTTAAACCTATGTTGTCTGGTTCTCGATTCACCTACTCTGGGTAAGAGACTCTGTGCATCTACCCAATCTATTCCTCTCATAATTTTATGCACCTCTATAAGATCACCCCTCATTCTCCTGCACTCCAATAAATAGAGTCACAGCCTACTCAATCTCTCTCTATAGCTCACACCCTCTAATCCTGGCAACATCCTCATAAATCTCCTCTGTACCCTTTCCTGCTTGACAACATCTTTTCTATAACATGGTGCCCAGAAATGAACACAATACTCTAAATGTTGCCTCACCAACGTCTTATACAACTGCAACATGACCTCCCAACTTCACAATACACAATACTCTGACTGATGAAGGCCAATGTGCCAGGAGCCTTTTTGTCCACCTGATCTACCTGTGACTCGACCTTCAAAGAACCATGCACCTGCACTCATAGATCCCCTCCGCTCTACAACACTCCCCAGAGCCCTACCATTCACTGTTTAGGACCTGCCCATGTTAGACTTCCCAAAATGCAAGATCTCACACTTTTCTGTATTAAATTCCATCAACCATTCCTCAGCCCAGCTGCCCAATTGATCCAGACCCTGCTGCAATTTTTCACAACCATCTTCATTATCTGCAAAACCACCCACTTTTGCATCATCTGCAAAGTTGCTAATCTTGCCGTGTATGTTCTCATCCAAATCATTGGCGTAGATGACGAAAAGTAACGGGCCCACAGAAGCACCACAGAACTAGTCACTGGCCTCCAGTTTGAGAAGCAATCTTCAACCATCACACTCTGCTTCCTTCGATGAAGCCAATTTTCTATTCATTGAGCTCATGCAATCTAACCACCCAGAGCAGCCTACCATGAAGAACCTTGTTGAATGTTTTGCTGAAGTCCATGTGCACAACATCTACAGCCCTGCTTTCATCAAACGTTTTGGTCAGGTCTTCAAAAATCAGATTTGTGAGACACGACCTCCCACGTACAAAACCATGCCGACTGTCCCTAATCAGCCCTTGACCGTCTAAAGGCCTGTATATCCTATTCCTCAGAATAGTCTAGTAACTTTCCAACCACAGATGTTCAGCTCACTGGCTTATAGTTCCCAGCATTTTCCCTGCAGCCCTTCTTGAATTGAGGTACAACATTTGCCACCCTCCAATCTTTTGGCACTTCTCCTGCTTTTAAAGATGACTCATAAATCTCAACCAGTGCTCCTGCAATTTCCTCTCTGGTTTCCCACAATGTCTTTAGACATATCTGATCAGGCCCTGGAGACCAGTGTAACCATACACGATAGTCCCTTCATAGCTAGTGGGTTTTAATGGCTTCTAAACCTAATGGCTTCTAAACCTAATGGCTTCTAAACCTTCCTTCCGAGACCAAATATTTGCCATTTTCATTATCGAGCTAAGATAGACTGATGAGATCAGCTGGATAAAAAACAAAATAGTTTAAGATGTAGAAAACAGCTTATCAGTCAGTGAGCTCAAGCCAGATATCATTTAAACCAGTAACAGCCTTGAGTCGTCAAAAAGGTATAGAAGGAAGTTGTCTGACAACATTGGACTATGTACAATCATTATCAATGCATTGCTTTCATTTTTTTGACTTGGTATCGGCATGAGGGTTATTTATTAAGTTCAGATCATAGTTATCTCTTGCAAGCTCTTCCCAGCAATGCAAAGGATATGATCATTTTTGTGCTTTAAACGGCTGAACTAATGTTGCATGTTATTGGTCTGGGAAAACAATGAGGAATCAATTGGATTACAACTACGTTGCACAGAAATTATAGATAATTCTGACTTTATATGACAGTCTAAAATAAGTAAGTAGCGAATTGGCAGACTCCTAAGCGTTATTTCATTTTTTTACATTGACATCAACAGAAATAATAAATGATGAACACTCTTCTATCCAACAAAATCAAAATAAACCTGACCGATTAGGCAGACTATAGACAAAGAGATAGAGTAAGACAGTCAAAGAGTGATACAGTGTGGAAACAGGCCCTTCGGCCCAATTTGCCCACACCGGCCAACATGTCCCAGTTACACTAGTCCCATCCACCTGCGTTTGGTTCGTATCCCTCCAAACTTGTCCTATCGCTGTACCTGTCTAACTGCTTCTTAAACAGTGGGATAGTCCCAGCCTCAACTACCTCCCCTGGCAGCTTGTTCCATATACCCACCACCCTTCGTGTGAAAACCATCCCTCAGATTCCTATTACTGTAAATCTTTTCCCCTTCACCTTGAACCTATGTCCTCTGGTCCTCGATTCCCCCGCTCTGGGCAAAAGATTCTGTGCATCTAACTGATTTATTCCTCTCATGATTTTGTATACCTCTATAAGATCACCCCTCATCCTCCTGCACTCCAAGGAATAGAGACCCAGCCTACTCAACCTGTCCCTATCGCTCAGATCCTCTAGTCCTGGCAACATCCTCGTAAATCTTCTCTGAACCCTTTCAAGCTTGACAATATCTTTCCTAATACGATGGTGCCCAGAACTGAACACAATACTCTAAATGCGGTCTCAGCAACATCTTATACAACTGCAGCATGACCTCTCAATTTCTATACTCAATACTCTGACTGATGAAGGCCAACATGCCTTTTTGACCACCTAATCTACCTGCAAAGAACCATGCACCTGTACTCCTAGATCCCTCTGCTCTATAACACCACCCAGAGCCCTACCATTCATTGTGAATAAGGATGGTAGTTCAAATTGTTTTATCAAAAGGTGATGATATGAACACTTCTATTCAGAATTTTTCTGGGAATGTTTCACCAAAGTAATGAAGTAGTCACAAAGAACTGCAGATGCTAGTTTAAACCAAAGATAGACACAAATTGCTGGAGTAACTGAGCGGGTCAGGCAGCGTCTCTGGAGAACATGGATAGGTGATGTTTTGTGTGGAACCCTTCTTCAGAGTAATGAAGTATGTTGCTCTGCTTTCTTGTCATGATGCTAATTGTAAAATAAGAATTTGCTCAGAGTTATAGACAATAGACAATAGGTGCAGGAGTGGGCCATCCGACCCTTCGAGCCAGCACTGCATTTCAATGTGATTATGGCTGATCATCCCCAATCAGTACCCCGTTCCTGCCTTCTCCCCATATCCCCTGACTCCACTATTTTAATAGCCCTATCTAACTCCCTCTTGAAAGCATCCAGCGAACCTGCGTCCATCGCCCTCTGAGGCAGAGAATTCCACACTCACCACTCTCTGTGAGAAAAAGTGTTTCCTCGTCTCCGTTCTAAATGGCTTACTCCTTATTCTTAAACTGTGGCCCCTGGTTCTGGACTCCCCCAACATCGGAAACATGTTTCCTGCCTCTAGCGTGTCCAAACCCTTAACAATCTTATATGTTTCAAGGAGAACCCCTCTCATCCTTCTAAACTCCAGAGTGTACAAGCCCAGCTGGTCCATTCTCTCAGCATATGACAGTCCCGCCATCCTGGGAATTAATCTTGTAAACCTATGCTGCAATCCCTCAATAACAAGAATGTTCTTCCTCAAATTAGAGGACAAAAACTGCACACAATACTCCAGGTGTGGTCTCACTAGGGCTCTGTACAACTGCAGAAGGACCTCTTTGCTCCTATAATCGATTCCTCTTGTTATAAAGGACAACATGCCATTCGCTTTCTTCACTGCCAGCTGTACCTATGCTGTGGTTAATTCAATATATTAAGGCATATGAATATTTATCAAATATTTATGCACCTCCTTAGTTAAAATATAACTTTCTTCAGATAAGGGAGCAGACTTGTACACAATATTCCATGGACTGTCCTTGCACTGAGAGACCAAAGTAATTGCAGTGTTTTATTGAACAATGAGATAAAATAACATCCTTACTTTATTCTGCTTTAAGTTCTGTGCCATGAGCAATTGAATAAATGGTATGAAATCTACTTTCCACCCTCTCCATTGTTTAAACTAAGTACTTGGCAAGAAATCTAAGCTCCAGCAACCTTATTTGCTCCATGGTGCACTATCTCAATTGAATCACACAGCTTGCTGTTCCACTGTGCGTTGCAATGTAATCTCAATTGGTCGTTAAACAACCAGACTGCAGTATTCCAATTCAGACACAAATTCAAACTCTCATAGTTGAATTAACCAACATTCCTGAACCCTCTCTCAGTATCTCAATCCCTCTAGAAGATACTGGAGGATTGCCAGTATATTAACAATTTTTTTTAAATAATACACAGGGAGCCACCATAATTCTTTTGTGTTTAGCAAACTTCACATATAAACAAACTACTGCAACAGCACATGGATCAATGAGCAGCACGGTGGCGCAGCAATAGAGTTGTTGCCTTACAGCGGCAGAGGCCCGGGTTCATTCCAGACTACAGATGCTGTCTGTTCAGAGTCCGTATGTTCCCGTTGTGACCACATGGCTTTTCTCCGGGTGCTCCAGTTTCTTCCCACATTCCAAAGACTTGCAGGTTTGTAAGTTAATTTGCTTCTGTAAATCGTCCCTAGTGTGTCGGATAGAACTAGTGCACAGTTTATCATTGGTTGGTGCGGACTCGATGGGCCAAAGGGCATGTTTCATGCTGTTTCTCTAAACTAAACCAAATTAAAGATAGTCAAATCATTCAATTTTTAATGTATGCTTTTGTGATATTAATGATGCATTCTGCTCAATTAGCTCATGGGAAACTAATGAACTCCCTTTTTATCCATTGAGTCACATGCACCAACAGAAGATAGTTATTTTTTGATGATCATGTTTTGTACCTTTCAAATTAGTGTTTTATTTTTTTTAAGCTTTCTGCTAACTTGCTGCACAAGTTGCTTCACCCATGTTCTGGAGGGCAAATTAAATTCTTAATCTCGGATCATTAGAAACCTTATATCTCATGCCCCTTATCTGTTTATTATCGTGAAAATGACGTTTCATTAATCATGCAACACATATTGAGGCACTATCTGAGTGCTGTAATACAAAATAAGTTATATGAAATGTGTAAAACAATAGAGAAAAATAACATTTTACCCCAGTGAATACAATTAAAACTGCCAAACTGAAGAATTATGATGTGCTGTGGCACAACTTTTAAGTTGCCTCTTACAATCCAGCAACCTGGATTCAATCCACTCTCTTTTCTGACTGTGGTGATTGCACATTCTATCTGTATCCCCCCAAAAGATGCGCAGATGAAATGTTCCCTGGAACCATTTTCACCACATTCCCATCAATTATACCATTCCAGGGACTATTTACAGTATTTAAGAAGGAACTGCAGATGCTGGAAAATCGAAGGTGCTGATGGAAATCGAAACTGAAAATGGAAGGAAAATCGAACCCGGAAGAAGGGTTTCGGCCCGAAACGTTGCCTATTTCCTTCGCTCCATAGATGCTGCTGCACCCGTTGAGTTTCTCCAGCATTTTTGTGTACCGACTATTTACAGTAGCCAATTACAAAGTGGTCAATTTGATGCATGCTAACCAGTCAGCAGAAAGGCAATACATGATTACAATCGAGCCATCTACAGTGTACAATACATGATGAAGGGAATAATATTTAGTGCAAGATAAAATCCAGTTAAATCTGATTAAAGATAGTCCGAGGTCACCAATGAGGTAGCTGGTGGCTCGGGACTGCTCTCGAGTTGTTGATACAGTGGTTCATTTGCCTGATAACAGCTGGGAAGAAACTGTTTCTGAAAGCTGAGTCTCACGTTGCGAGTTGACACAAGAGGTACCCCGAGTGAAAGACTCGTGGTTGTGTACGAGATTGCAAGTGTATGATCAAGAGTTTAACCGAGTTCCCACGGGTATGACTTGTCATTTCTGTGATGTTCCAAGTTCGTCTCCCGAGTTACTCTTGAGCCAATCCTGAATGAAGGTTTGTTTTAATAAGCAACAGTGTTATGTTTTAATAAGCAACAGTGTTAAAGAAGACCTCTCCATCATGTGGCTTTGTTTTAAATATAGAATTCAGCGCGGCCACATCTATTGATGTGACCTACAAAGGGAAAATGCGCACCATCCAGTGCCAGAGCAGTTATACTTATGATTTGTTTGAAACACACAGGTTTGATATGTTTTAATTGAATTTACTGCCATGTCTACACACTGCGGGGAGACGGGGGATTAAATCTTTGAATGTGGACGGATGTGCACATCAGATTGTTGTGAGACGGAGCTCAGGGTTCGCCTCCTGAGTTGCTTCGGTGCCCAGGCGTGAGTTGAGATGGAGAGAGGTTGTGGGGGGTGGGGCGTCATTAATCTGTCTGGGGTGACATGGCTCTTGGGTTAGGCTGGGTTCATTCACTGCGGGATGATCTTAGTGCGGGAGACAAGTGTAGGATAGGTGTACTGACTGTGTGGGCAGACACTTTGGAAGTGATTGCCCACCAGTCTCAAAAGCCGCTGTGTCTCCCTGTCCCTGGGATAGTAGGGGGCGATCAAACAGCACAATACCCCCTCCCCCTCCACGCCAACATGAAGGGCAACGATCCCAAGGCTTTAGCGTCAGAAACAGCGGGCAGGCGACAATCACCTGCCATTACGCGAGAGAGATCATGCACTGTTGTAGGTCTCCTTTGCACGTCAGTGTTTCTGTCTTTCTAAACTCATTGTTGGCCCTATCTGTCACCACCCCCACCTACACCCCTCTGCTTCTCGGCCATGTGTGTGACCCCTTCCCTCCCCTCTCCAGCTCCCCGCCCATTGCACCGGCGCGGGGGCTTTGCACTGTCTTCACATCGGTGATGCCAGCAGGTCAGCGCCAGTCGCCCCGGGGAAGTCGTTCCCTTCAGTTTCCCAGGGGGTCGGGACGGGACTGGAGTTGGGAGGGAAAGGTGGGGGGGGGGGGGGGGGGATGGGTGGGTTAGGTGAGCAGGCGAGTGGGGTTGTTTGCAGTTGCGGAGGGAGGGGGCAAGGGCGGTACAGTTCCCAGTCTCAGCTCCTGCCCAGGGGGGTGGCCGGAGATGTCAGGACCAACGGGACACCGACCCCCAGGCCCACCAGGCCCACTGCAAGCACAGAGAACCCAGCGACCCACAGCCGGGGCCACACTGGAGTTGGAGCGGGGCTGGGCTGGAGTTGCTGTTGGCTGTGGGTCTCTGGGATCTCGGTGCTTGCAGTGGACCTGGTGGACCTGGGGGTCGGTGTCCCGTTGGTCCTAACGTCTCCGGCCACCCCGCTGGACAGGAGCTGAGACTGGGAACTGTACTCAATCTGGCCATGGAGGAGGTCCAGGACAGAAAGGTTGGATTCGGAATGGGAGGCGGAGTTGAAATGCTGAGCCACCAGGAGATCAGGTTGGTTATTGCGAATTGAGCGGAGGTGTTGGGCGAAGCGCTCGCCAAGCATGCGCTTGGTCTCACCGATGTAGAACAGGTGACACCTGGAACAGCGGATGCAATAGATGAGGTTGGAGGTAGCTGTGGGTGAACCTCTGCCTCACCTGGGAAAGACTGCTTGGGTCCTTGGATGGAGTCGAGCAGGGAGGTAAAGCGACAAGTGTAGCATTTCCTGCGGTTGCCAGGGAAAGTGCCAGGAGAGGGGGAGGTTTGGGTGGGAAGGGACGAATTGACCAAAGAGTTACTGAGGGAATGGTCTCTGCGGAAAGCCGAAAGGGGAGGAGATGGGAAGATGTGGCCTGTTGTGAGATCCCATTGGAGATGGCGAAAATGTCGGAGGATTATCTGTTGTATGTGACGGCAGGTAGGGTGGAAGGTGAGGACAAGGGGGAGTCTGTCCTCGTTATGAGTGGGGGGATGGGAAGTGAGAGCGGAGCTATGGGGTATAGAGGAGACCCTGGTGAGAGCCTCATCTATAGTCGAAGAGGGGAACTCCCATTCCCTAAAGAATGAGGTCATATCCAATGCCCTGGTTTGGAACACTTCATCCTGGGTGCAGATGCGGCGTAGATGGAGGAATTGGAGGAAGCAGGGTGGGAAGAAGTGTAGTCCAGATAGGCATGGGAGTCAGTGAGTTTGTAGTAGATGTCGGTCAGTATTCTGTTACCTGCGATGGAGATGGTGAGGTCTAGAAACAGTAGGGAGATGTCGGAAATGGTCCAGGTGAATTTGAGTGCCGGATGGAAGTTAGTGGTGAAATGGATGAAGTCAGTGAGTTCTGAATAGGTGCAGGAGGTAGCACCAATGCAGTCGTCGATGTAGCGGAGGTAGAGTTCGGGGATAGGGCCACGGTTCATCTCGAACAAGGATTGTTCGACGTACCCTACAAAGAGGCAGGCATAGCTGGGGCCCATGCGCGTGCCCATAGCTACGCCTTGGATTTGGAGGAAATGGGAGGAGTCAAAGGAAAAGTTGTTGAGGGTAAGGACCAGCTCGCTAGGCGGAGGAGAGTATCAGTAGACGGGGATTGGTTGGTTCTGCGGTCGAGGAAGAAACGGAGGGCTTTAAGTCCCTCCTGGTGGGGAATGGAGGTGTAGAGTGACTGGACATCCATGGTGAAGATGAGTGAGTGGGGGCATGGAAAGCGGAAGTCATGAAGGAGACGAAGAGCGTGTGAGGTTTGGACATAGGTCGGGAGGGATATGACCAGGAAAGACTTGTAATGTTAACTTTCTTTCTGTCTTCACAACCCACTTTCCAAAATTGTCTTTGTATCAATTTCCAAGAATTTGCTGTCTTTTGCATTTGTATTAAGTTTAATGTAGAGGTATGAGATTCCAATCCGAATTATATCTGGATGCACAATAGTTGAAAGCAGATTGCACTAGCTAATTGAACATATGCTATTGGTCTGACAGATAGATAATTTGAATCATAGTATTATGCAGAATATATACAGCAATATCTTAGCATTGCAATAGCAGAATGTAATGAATGAATTAACAGGCTGGTGGGATGGATGGGGATGAATTAGCCAGTTGCAGCAGTGTCACAGGGTACCTCCTGCATTTCACCCCCTTCTATAAATTTAGCTTCTCTCACGCAGCTAGAAGAAGCTGTGGATGCAGACACACATTAAAAAAGATATAGGACATATATACTGGAAGGAACAGTTGAGAAGGATAGGGACCAAATTCAGGCAAATTAGTCTAGCAAGGCATTTATGCCAAATTGATCGGCAGGAACAAGATAGGCTGAAGGGCCTGTTTCCATAATGTATAGCTGTATGAATCTGATATTTAAAAAACCCCACAACTTTCAGCATTTTGAAGGCCCCCTAGGAGTGGGGCACATAACCATCATTCTGTGCCCCCAAAATACAACCATTGCTCACAATTTTCTGGCAGAAACCTTCAACACAGCATTTCTCTTGATTGGAATAGTATCCTGTGGAAGATGATGTGGGGATGGAGTGTTGGTGGAAGGGTAGGAAGATGTAATGAGTTCAAAATCAGAGGTGTATAGGGACGGTGCAGAATTCCCAAAAGTTGAATGAATGCTTTATCGTCACATGTGACAAGTCACAGTGAAATTCTTTGTTTGCAAACCTTGCCAAGGTAAGCAATAGTCGGCCAAAGTTACAAATTCCCCCTCCCCCCCCGACCTGGTAGTTCCCCCTTTGTCCACCGACCTACGAGGCCCCAGCCGGACTCCATCTCTGGGTTCTCCGGGAGGCATCGAGACAGCACCTCGATAAAGGTCTTTGGCCAAGTTCCCGCTACGCTGCCACTGCCCGGCAGGAAGCCGGTTCAGGTGGCGGAAAGAAGGCAAATTCAATGTTAGCATTCATTTCGAGTGGACTCGAATATAAAAGCTGCGTCACTGCGCATCCCCAATAGCGGCTTAGAGATTGTGTATTTTTAAAGCGGAGATTGATAGGCTCTTGATTAGTAAGGCTACAGGGAGAAGGCAGGAGAATGGGGTTGAGAGTGAAAAATAGATCAGCCATGATCAAATGGAGGAACAGACTTGATGGGCCCAATTGCCTAAATCTGAACTTATGGTCATGAGTTGGGGAGCTATTGTACTGAATAAAATAACTTCAGTCAAATAGAAGTGTATATTCTTTCTACATAATATCTTTAAAGATGCACTGCAGTCTCCTTGTTTCCATTCCTCCTCACCACATAGTGCCCACCCTGGTATTTCATTGTTCTTGCAAGATACCTGGCAAATGTTGGGTTTCCTCAGCTGCACATTACTGCATCACATCATTGTGCCAATTTTTAAAACTGTTTTTTCTGCTTGGTGCAATTCAATTATCAGACCCTATCAGACGGAGGGGGCGCCGTCCTGTGGGGTATGGCTGCCCAGCCTGCAGCTGTCTGTTTTTTAGCTTTTTTAAAAAAATGTTTAGTTAGTTGAGTGTTTTGTTTTTTAAGGAGTTCTAGCCTTTTTTATGTGGGGGATGGGGGGGGGGAGGGGGAAACTACTTTTTGGGGTCCCTACCTGATCGGAGAGGCAGCTTTTCTCCGGGCTGCACCGTTGACCCGTCCTCGCAGCCTACCAGCGGGCCTAGAGCGGCGTTTCCTGCGGGGACTGGCCAGAACCTCTGCTTTGGCAGCGGCGCAGCGCTGGAGTGCTATCGCGGAGAGGAGCAGGCGATGCCTTGCCCGGGTCGCCGCACTGGAGCTCAGGTGAGCTGAAGACCGCTGATGAACATCGCGGAGCCGTGGGTCTGTGGAGCGACCAGCCACGGGCGGCGGCACTGAACTTTTCATCGGGAACCTGGGATCTCTCGCCGAGATCGCCAGTTGTGGAGCTCCATCCAGCGTGGCCTTGTTGGCTTTGGAAGCCGCGGTCTCCAGTACGGAAGCCGCGGCCTCCAAGTGTCCCAAGTCGCTGTGAGGATTCTCCTGACGCCGGAGCTACATCACCCGGCGGGAACGGCCTGGAACATCGGGCCTCCATAGAGGCATCTGCGGAGGCCTCAATAGGCCCGACTATGGGTGAACTGGGGATGGAGACTGGACATTGTGCCGTCCCCCACAGTGGGAACCATTGTGGGGGGATGTTTTTATGTTTATTGTTAAATTTCTTTAATGTTATGACTAATCTTTATCTGTGTGCTGCATGGCAAGACAAATTTCACTACACCAATTGGTGTACGTGACAATAAATGTCCTTTGTCCTTTATTGCCTTTTCTAATGATTTCTTGAATTGACCAGGGTCCGAATGTTTTATGTTTGTGCACGTATTTAATGTCCTTGTGTCAAAACCGTTCACCCTTAGTTAAACTCTAAGCTCTATCATTGCTGGCGGTTTCAATCTTACCCCTAGCTTACTTCATAAACAGGGAAAATACAGAAATAATTCAGCATATTTCCCTTGCCATGATGCAATGCTGTCTTTGAGACCTTTCAATTTCCTCTATTGTTATCTGGATCCTGCAACTAATTTAAAAAAAATATACACCATTTGAGTGCTATACCATCTCCCTGTACTCCCAGCCCTATGCATAATAGATTCCAACATAATCCACATTTCTTCTTTGATTTTCATCTGCAGAAGTAGGCTCCAGTCAGGTTTACTAAGCTCATCCATCCCTCACCCTTCCAAATCTGCACTTTCACAGTTAAATGATTCTAGTGTACTCATTCTATTTTCCATTATAAACCTAACCTTAAACTAAATTAAATGTTGGTCAATATTGGCAAAGCCTTCTGTGATGCTGACCTGCTATGCCATCTTCTGGTTATTCCTTAATATCATACTCATACCTTCAACTAATTACCCTGCTGTCTTGCAATAGTCATGAGAAATGCAGATGGAGATCAACTAGTAATTGTTTAATCGTTTCCCCAATATCATATAAAATTGAATCTGTCTTTGAATTGTTATGTACATATGTGAGCCAATTAAAATCTGCCGTGCATGCTCAAGAATGTTTCATTGCACCAAAGCAATTGTACTTATATAACCACATAACCATATAACCATATAACATTTAAAGTACGGAAACAGGCCATCTCGGCCCTTCTAGTCCGTGCCGAACACTTACTCTCACCTAGTCCCATCTACCTGCACTCAGACCATAACCCTCCATTCCGATCCCATCCATATACCTATCCAATTTTTTTTTTAATTTTAAAATCGAACCTGCCTCCACCACTTCCACTGGAAGCTCATTCCACACAGCTACCACTCTCTGAGTAAAGAAGTTCCCCCTCATGTTACCCCTAAACTTTTGTCCCTTAATTCTCAAATCATGTCCTCTTGTTTGAATCTTCCCTACTCTCAATGGAAAAAGCTTATCCACGTCAACTCTGTCTATCCCTCTCATAATTTTAAATACCTCTATCGTCCCCCCTTAACCTTCCGCGTCCCAAAGAATAAAGATATATCTTCTTCAAACTTTCTCTGAAACCCAGACAACATTCTAGTAAATCTCTTCTGTACTCTCGCTATTTTATTGACATCTTTCTTATAATTTGCCGACCAAAATTGTACACCATACTCCAGAATTGGCCTCACCAATGCCTTGTACAATTTTAACATTACATCCCAACTTCTATACTCGATGCTCTGATTTATGAAGGCCAGCACACCAAAAGCTTTCTTTACCCCCCTATCTACATGAGATTCCACCTTCAAGGAACTGTGCACAGTTATTCCCAGATCCCTCTGTTCAACTGCATTCCTCAATTCGCTACCATTCACCATGTACGTCCTATTTTGATTTGTCCTGCCAAGATGCAGCACCTCACACTTATCAGCATTAAACTCCATCTGCCATCTTTCAGCCCATTCTTCCAAATGGCCTAAATTTCTCTGTAGACTTTGAAAATCTACTTCATTATCCACAACACCACCTATCTTAGTATCATCTGCATACTCACTAATCCAATTTACCACACCATCATCCAGATCATTTATGCATATGACAAACAACAGTGGTCCCAACACAGATCCCTGAGGCACCCAATTAGTCACCGGCATCCAACCTGACAAACAGTTATCCACCATTACTCTCTGGTATCTCCCACTCAGCCACTGTTGAATCCATCTTGCTACTCCACTATTAATACCCAACAATTGAACCATCTTAACCAACCTTCCATGTGGAACCTTGTCAAAGGCCTTACTGAAGTCCACATAGACAACATCCACTGCTTTACCCTCATTAATTTCCCTAGGAACCTCTTCAAAAATTCAAGAAGATTAGTCAAACATGACCTTCCAGGCACAAATCCATGTTGACTGTTCCTAATCAGACCCTGTTTATCCAGATGATTATATATATTATCTCTAAATATCCTTTCCATTAATTTGCCCACCACTGACGTCAAACTAACAGGACTTTAATTGCTAGGTTTACTCTTAGAACCCTTTATAAACAATGGAACATCATGCGCTGTAGATATTTATCCTCCACCTCACTCCATTCCTACTCTGACTGTCGCGTGGCACAAGCTGAGATTGTTACTTTTGCAGTCCTTCTCCTTCTCCTTAAATCTCTTCCTAACTCCCTAAATTCTCCTTTCACGACCTCCTCTCTTTTTCTACCTATGTCATTGGTACCTATATGTACCATGACCTCAGGCTCCTCTCCCTCCAATTTCAAGATATCTTGGACACGTTCAGACACATCCCAGACCCTGGCACCAGGGAGGCAAACTACCATCCGGGTCTCCTGACTGCATGCACAGAATCGCCTATCTGATCCCCTAACTATAGAGTCCCCTATCACTATTGCCCTCCTCTTCTTTTCCCTACCCTTCTGAGCAACAGGGCCGGTCTCTGTGCCAGAGGCCCGGTCACTGTCGCTACCCCCAGGTAGGCTGTTACCCTCAACAGTACTCAAACAGGAGTTGCCACAGAAGGTAGTTGAGGCCAGTTCATTGGCTATATTTAAGAGGGAGTTAGATGTGGCCCTTGTGGCTAAAGGGATCAGGGGTTATGGAGAAAAGGCAGGTACGGGATGTTGATTTGGATGATCAGCCATGATCATATTGAATGGCGGTGCAGGCTCGAAGGGCTGAATGGCCTACTCCTGCACCTAATTTCTATGTTTCTATGTTTCTATGTACTTATTTCCAAGGTGTACAGCCACCGGGGTACTCTCTAGTCCCTGCCTCTGCCCCTTGCCCCTCCTAACCGTGACCCAGTTGTCTGCCTCCCGTGGTCTTGGAGTGACCACCTCTCTATAACTCCTCTCTATGACTTCCTCGCTCTCCCTGACCAGACAGAGGTCATCGAGCTGCTACTCCAGTTTCCTTATACAGTCCTGGCCTTTTATGCAAGACCTTGGTGATGCAATAGAAAGATGTTTAACATGATTTTTATACGCCTTTCCAGAAGCAGTATTCAGTAGCTGTGTGTCGACACAAAATGCTGGAGTAACTCAGCGGGGCAGGCAGCATGTCTGGAGAGAAGGAATGGGTGACGTTTCGGGTTGAGACCCTTCTTCAGACCGGTCTCGACCCGAAACGTTACCCATTCCTTCTCTCTAGAGATGCTGCCTGGCCAGCTGAGTTACTCCAGCACTTCGTGTCTACCTTTGATTTAAACCAGCATCTGAAGTTCTTTCCTACACATTCAATGGCTGAGTTATATGCCTGAATTTGAATAATGTGCTGGGATGGAAGAATCCACCTACAGGTATCAAAGTCACTTTAATTTTGTGAATTATTTCCAGGTTTTCCAACAGATTGGATGTATCACGCGTGAAAAGATATGCACGTGGCGTTATTGCTGCTGCCCTATTTAAAGGCCTAATTCAGACACAAGAGTTGATGGATTCTAAAGTTGGCAGCACTGCGCAAGTGAGGCAGAAAACAGACTGCCAAACTCATGATTCAGAGACTCCTCACTCAATGTCATTGTGAGGGGTGCAGAGATATGTTGTTGGGAAAAAGAAGTCTGCTTGCTATACGCAGGTTGCACAGCTGGATATAGCTACAAAAGTCTGGGCCTCTACTCCTAGAATCAGTAATGCACACACTTTAGTAATCTCATCAAAGCAGCAACACGGAACATCTTTTCACTCTTATTTTTCACCCTAGTGTAGCAGGGCTACCAACTCTCACGTATTGAGCTCCGCAGACGTCGCCAAATCTCCGAATTTCCGCTCACTCCAGCCGGATGTTGTCGCCAACTTCAGGTTTTGACAGAGTTTTCCCACTCTCATGGACTACTTCCCCTATGACACACACTCCTGGGGGCGGGAGCACACACCCATTACAGATGCACTGGAACTAATGACACAAGGTAGAAAGGGTGCAATATGGACCGAACTCCAGATAAATGGGACTAGATGTTAGATGGGGTATCTTTTTCTGCATGGACAAGTTGGTATAAAGGGATTGATTCTCCATGCTGTAAGACTATATGTAGGCCCCCCTCGGTAGAACCTGTTTTGACTGAGTGTAGGTCGGATGCAAGTGCCTGGGCGATGTCATAGAGAAAGACAGGCTGATGTCCATCAGACTGAAGAGGCACGTAAACCCCCTCTCCACGTCGCAATGATTTCGATCCAAAGGCAAAAATCCGAATCATGTGTTCATCAGTTTGGCATAACCATTACAGAAAAACCGTCGCAGGTGGCGCAGCGGTAGAGGTTGTAGACAACGACTGAGACCCAGCTTTAGGGGCTCCAACTCCGGATTTTCTTGAGGTTTACTCCTGAAGCCTTTTCCATGACTGGATATGGCCACAAGGCAGTGGAGGTTTTAAATCAGAGTTTTCCCTCTCCTAGATGGACTGCCTTCCCAGGCTGATGAGCCCCATCTGCCCGAGACTCCTGGGGGCGGGAGCGTCTACCTTCCCATGCATGTCCATAGCACCTGCCCACTGCCCAGGAGACTAATGACACATTGTAGAAAGGGTGCAATTTCTCTCGAGAGGACCCAGGGGTGATTTATGAAGATGTTGGCAGGGCTGGAATTTTTTTTTCACTTTGAAGAAAGATTTGATAACTGGGATTGTATTCTCTGCAGCGGAGTGAAGAAAATATTTAGTTGAGGTGAATATTATGAGAATAGGACCTGTTTTGCTTAACAAAGAGTGTAGGAAGGAACTGCAAGTGCTGGTTTAAACTGAAGATAGACACAAAAAGCTGGAATAACTCAGCAGGACAGGCAGCACCTCTGGAGAGAAAGAATGGGCGATGTTTCGGGTCGAGACCTTCTGACTGAAGAGGTTGAAAACCAGTCATCTAGATGTAAAACACAATAAATGGAGATTTAGATAACTAAGGGCAAAAATCCGAAACATGTGTTTATCTTTATTAACTTGACACCATAATAAATATATTACAGAAAAAATAATTTAATGGGGTGGCATGGTGGCACAGTTGCTGCCTTACAGCACCAGAGACTCAGATTTAATCCTGACTCCGGGTGCTGTCTGTACAGAATTTGTACATTCTCCCAATGACCACATGGGTTTTCTCCGGTTATTCCGGTTTCTCTCACATCCAAACAAAGTGCAGGTTTTTAGTTAATTGGCTTCTGTAAATTGTCCCTGGCGTGTAGGATGGAACTGGTGTATGGTAGATTGCTGGGCAGTGTGGACTTGGTGGGCCGAAGGGCCTGTTTCCATTTATTTTACATATATATCTTAATTTCATTGAACTATATACTTGGTTGAATATGTGGCATTATTTTTGTCTTGTTTCTATTGTCAAAGGATAAGGTTGATTAATTTATTTGTGCAGAACAGCGTTGGAAGTCCGACTCCTCTTGCCTTGTTTCTATGTTTATATATATATGCTTACTAGCATGAATTATAATCTGATTTCCATACATGAATATATTAATGTGCTGCACCTGTTGATCAGAGCCTGGCTCTACTGTGGAATATAATTAGGAATGTAATTTTGCCTAACCTTATTCATACCTAATCCAATTTAAAGCATAAATGTTGCATTCAAGTGTAAATTAAAGGACTCGCTACAGTATGCACCAGATTGCACAATTTCAAGCTGAAAAATGCAAAAGCTCCCTTCGATAGGAGTGGGAACACCCCCCTCCCACATAGAACATAGAACATGGAAGAGTACAGCACAGGAGCAAGCCCTTCGGCACACAAAGTCCATGCTGAACATGATGCCAAGTTAAATTAATCTATTCTTGCACGTGATCGATATTCTTCCATTCCATGCATATCCGTGCACCTATCTGAAAGCTTCTTAAATGCTTCCACCACCACCTCTCGCAGTGTGTTCCAGACACTCATCACCCTCTGTGCAAATAAAACTTGCCCCGCACATTAAACTTTGCCCCTATGCCCTCTCGGCTTTGAAATTTCCACCCTAGGAGAGAGATTCTGTCTGTCTACATCCATGGAAAGAGTGGCTACCCACTTGTAGCACCAGTGTGAAGAAGGGGTGTGAAACCCGAAACATCTCCTGTCCATGTTCTCCCGAGATGCTGCCTGACCCGCTGAGTTACTCCAGCACTCTGCGGCAGTCTGAGCGTGCATGGCCATAAGCTGAGGCTGAATGATCAAAATGAGACTTTCATTTCAGCACCCAGATTTCAGCTGTTTCCTCACTGGACACTGAGATATGTACCTTCATGCATGGTCTGCAAATGCTGTTGGAATTGGTCATCACTTCAATGCAGTAAAAGATGGCCTCTACGTTTGGCTCAAAGTTCAAAGTCCAAGTCTGAATTGGTCCTCGTCACATCTTGAGATTGCATACAAGCTTCCCAGCATCCAAGTATTAAACTGTACCCGCATCACTTTTCATCTACTGTCTGATCTCGAAAGGTAGACGGAATCATTGTATGAGTGTTATGCAGTATGAGTAATGCAGCTGTCGTAGTTGTAAAGCTGGCAATGTGTCTGTGCGAGTGGAGGTTCTATTGCAGTTGTAAACAGTGCTTGGTGAGATGATGGAGTATTATGAAGTTTACTCCAGATTGGAAGGACAAATTGGTAGAGGGGGTGAGAGAATGAGCATTTGGG
This sequence comes from Leucoraja erinaceus, assembly GCF_028641065.1. Taxonomy (NCBI): domain Eukaryota; kingdom Metazoa; phylum Chordata; class Chondrichthyes; order Rajiformes; family Rajidae; genus Leucoraja; species Leucoraja erinaceus. Next base: position 87,825,887 of record NC_073379.1, read on the forward strand.
ATGTGAATATATGAATCGGATGGATAGACTTATTTATACTCTCTTGGGTAGGAGATTGAGGGGTATTTACTGAACTTGACAAAATTTTGTGGGGTTGTCAACTAGATATTGCAACTGATGATCAGTCCAGGACGAGGGGGCACAGCTTAAGGATAAGGGGACCTCCACATCTATTTAATGAATGAACTTTTTAGCAGTGAATCTCAAACTCTCTGCCACAGAGGGTAGTTGAGGCCAGTTTTATGTGTCATGTGAGGACTATACATGCCAGGTATGTATGGATATGTGTGAGGGCTATACATGGCAGGGTCATGTGTGAGGGCTATATATGGCAGGTATGTATGGTCATGAGGGCTATACATGGCATGTTTCTATGGTTCTATATGTCAGGTAACTTATCCCATGGAGTGACAGGTAATCTCTCATCTTTGTCATCTCCTCCACCAAAACCTGTAGTACTTCATCCAAAAACATGCATGTCTGCGCAACTGTTCTGTCGTATGGTGATGCTTTCTTCACTCGTTGCTAAGTCAGTTTCCAAGCGTGATGCCACTTCCCATTAAAACATTAAAAGACTGGCTTTAGTTTAGTTTTAGTTTAGTTTAGAGATACAGCGCGCAAACCAGCCCTTCGGCCCACAAACAACTGAACGTTTTCATCCAGTTCATTAAAAAAAATTGCACATGGATTGCACATAGTCAAGAAGAAAAATGTTCACCTTGAACTCAATAGATTTAAATTGAATGACATTGTTGACAAAGCTTGTAAGTGCATGTTTAACATTTAGAACCAATAATTAATTTCTACCCCTTATCACCATCCTTCCGTTCTTGTATAAAACAATGACCTTTGCAATTTCTAATTGAAAATTGTGAGTTCAGAAAATCTTGACTTTGTGCAATCCATGTGCAATTTTTTTTTAATGAACTGGATGAAAACATTCAGTTGTTTGAAATTTGGTTACTGTGGGAGTGAGAAGGCGAATTAAATTGAAATGCAATTGGAGGTACAAGATGACCATTGTGGAGAGAGCACAGATGCTTCACAAAGCTGTTGTCTCGTCCACGCTTAGTTTCTCCAATGTAGAGGAGGCCATGTTGGGTGCACAAATACAGTAGACCTGTTGAGAAGAGGGGCAGTGTATTCTACCTCACGTGAAAGAGCTGTCCACATCCTTCAATGGTGCCGAGGGAGGTGAAGGGAAGACTGCAGATGTTGGAATCTGGAACACAAAATAGAACACAGGAAGAACCCAACAAATTAAGCAACAGATATGGAGGCAAAAGGTGTCAAAACCCTGCATCAGGACTGGGGAAGAAGAGAAATTTCATGTTCATTGTTGGTTCACTTCATTTGATTCATTCAGAGCAAACACTTAACTATATAATCAGTTTTGTCTTGTAATGGCAATAAATATTTGCTAGACATTATTTCTGCATTCAGTTAGATGGCTCTGTAGCACAGAAAGAACCCATTCAACCCATCAATGTATTTTCCTGTGATAGTGCATTCCCCGTTGTCTCAAAAAGTGCAAAGCACAAGGCCAAAATGTGGCAGGTGGTAGAAATCCCAATGTGGCAGGCACTAGATATCCTACATAATCCAGGAAAGCCTGAAATATTCAAAAGAGCAGGAAGTATTTGTGAAAAGATAGACATAAAAAACTGGAGTAACTCAGCGGGACAGGCAACATCTCTGGAGAAAAGGAATGGGTGACGTTTTGTGTTGAGACCCTTCTTCAAACTGAATACCTTCTCTCCTTCTCTCCAAAGATACTTCCTGTCCCTCTTAGTTACTCCTGCTTTTTGTGTCCATCTTCAGTTTAAGCTTCCATCTGCAGTTCCTTCCTACACAATATGATTAATAAATCAGGCTGCTGATCTATCATCAGCTCTTTTCAATTTGAAAAAGCCACTTTTCATCACATTAGAGTCAGTATTGGGGTTGATGTGCATTTCATAAACCTAATACAAATAGATCATAGAGTCATAGTGATACAGCATGGAAACAGGTTATAATAGTTCCACACTGGTCCCATCTGCCCGTGTTTGATCCATATCCCTTCAAACCTGTCCTATCCATGTACTTGTCTGACTGTTTCTTACATGTTGGGATAGTCCCTGCCTCAACTACCTCCTCTGGCAGCTTGGTCCATACACCCATCACCTATTGTGTGAAAAAGTTGCCCCTCAGATTCTTATATAACCATATAACAATTACAGCACGGAAACAGGCCATCTCGGCCCTACAAGTCCGTGCCAAACATGTATTTTCCCCTAGTCCCATCTACCTGCACTCAGACCATAACCCTCCATTCCTTTCCCATCCATATACCTATACAATTTATTTTTAAATGATAAAATCTAACCTGCCCCCACCACTTCCACTGGAAGCTCATTCCACGCCGCTACCACTCTCTGAGTAAAGAATTTCCCCCTCATGTTACCCCTAAACTTCTGTTCCTTAATTCTGAAGTCATGTCCTCTTGTTTGAATCTTCCCTACTCTCAATGGGAAAAGCTTGTCCACTAAGATTCTTATCCACTAAGAATCCAATAAGATTCTTATTAAATATTTTCCCCTTCACCTTAGGTTCGATTCACCAACTGTGGGCTAGAGACTCTGTGCATCTGCTCGATCTATTCCTCTTATGACTTGATCCATCTCAATAAGATCACACCTCATCCTTCTGCATTCCAAAAAATAGAGACCCAGCCTACTCTACCTCTCCCAATAGCACAGACCCTCTAGTCCTGACAACATCCGCCTTAATCTTCTCCGTACCCTTTCCAGCAAGAAAAGATAATTTACTAAATTAATCAAAATAAGTCAAAGAACAGAAACATAATTTTGTTATTTTATAGTAGGTGCAAATTGTTTTAAGATGTACAGTAGCATAGAATGTACTGCCGATGCTGGATTCCTAAATAAGACACAATGTGCTGGAATAACTCAGCAGGTCAGGCAGCATCTCTGGAGGACAGGGTTAGGTGACGTTTCGGTTTGAGACCCTGCTTCAGACTGATTGTGGTCGGGGGGAGAAAGCAGAAAAAAGGTGGGGTGGAGCAAAGCATAGCGAGTGATAGGTGGATATAGGTGTGGGACGGGTGGTTGATTGGCAGAAGATAGTGTTCCTGCCTCAAGACTCCAATGATCCAGGTTTGATTCTGACCTCTCCAGATGTATCGATGGGAATTTGCATTTTCTCCCTGCAACTGCATATGTTTTCCCTGGGTGTTCACTTTTCCCCCAAATTCGGCATGTCCCCCACAACTCTCACCAAATTGGACAGATGCATCACAGAAAGCATTTTATCAGGATGCATCACAGCTTGATTTGGGAACAGCTCCATCCAAGACCTCAAGAAATTGCAGGGAATTGGGACGCAGTCCAGACCATCACACAAACCAACCTCCCATCCATTTACTCCATTTATACCTCACGCTGCCTCGGCAAGGCCAGCAGCATAATCAAGGATGAGTCACACCCTTGCCACCCTCTTCTCCCCTCTCCCATTAAACAAAAGGTATAGAAGTGTAAAAATGCATACTACCAGATTCAGGGGCAGTTTCTTCCCAGCTGTTATCAGGCAACTGAATCATACTACCACATCAGAGAGCAGTACTGGACTACTATCTACCTCTTTAGTGACTCTCGGACTATCCTTGATCGGACTTTGTTGGCTTTACCTTGCACTAAATGTTATTCCCTTATCATATATCAATACACTGTAAATGGCTAGATTGTAATCACGTACTGTCTTTCTGCTAACTGGTTAACACTCAACCAAAGCTTTTCACTGTACCCCTCACTCCATCTATCACTCACCAGGCTTTGCTCCACGTGACAATAAATTAAACCGAAACAAAAAAAACTGAAACGATATCCGAAAGAAGTCCTAGCTGATAGGTTACATGTTACTGTAAATCATCCATAGTGTCAATAGGGCGTAGGAAAATTAATGATCATGTGAAAGAGCATAGGTTATAGGAAATTAAGGGAATGAGATTGCTGTGTTGTTGTGAACCGACATAGACTCGATTCTCCAAATGGCCTCTTTCAATATCAAACGGAAATATGAATCTGTACTATAAAAGCAACATATTTGAGAAATTATGAATAATTTTAAAGCAAAGTAATGCACGCTGTGGTAGTTTGAAATAAAACTGAAAATTCTGCTTGGGCAGTTGAAAATTCCCCAGCAATTTTTTTTTGATTTTGGTTATATAAATATTTTAGTATGTGCTCTGTCCTTAACGTACCTTATAAGCTCGCAACAGGGATAGAAATAGACATAGACATAGAAATACCAGTAGGATACCATGAAAGTACTGTGATCACACTTTTAAAATAATTCATTAGCTATGAAATGGTTTGGGATGTGGAAGAAATGTGATAAATATAGTTCTTCCATTGGAGTGCCACATTAGAGCATATGTGAGACAGAAAGAAGATAGGATGTTTTGTCCAGGAACTGAAAACTCCTCTTCAACGACAATTTCAAATAGATTTCCGATTTTTAAGTTCCTCCATATTTAGTCATATCATCAAAACTTCATTGCAGGACAGAAGGGAACAACATGGCCAATCAAGTCAATGCCAGCTCACTATAGAGTAATTACATCCAATCCCATTCTCTATTTTATCCTCATAGGTCTGCAAATTTACTTTGCATGAGAACCCATGTAATTTCCTTGTAAAATCGTTGATCATCTGTGCTTCCAGCTTCCTTAAATGCAATGAGTTTTAGTTCATACAGACCCCGTATCTCTTGCAGAAGACCTTGATTGTGTCCGCCTAGTCTTTGCACCTTCAGTTTTGAGAAAACCGTTTCCTTTGTATACCTTATCAAAATCTGTAATAATCTTATTCACCTCTATCTACCTTCAATCTCCTTAGCTCTAAAGAAAACAAACTTTCCCGTTCCATCTTTATCATAGTTAAGATTCTTTATCCCTGGAGCCAGAGCACCCTCTTAAGGAACTTTACAGTCTTTTGAAAGAATGTTGACCAGAACTAGATACATCCTCTGTTTGCTGCCAAACTATAATTTGAGAAAGATGCAGCATAACTTCCCTACTTCTGAATTCTATTCCATTATTTATAAAGCTCAATAACTCTCTCAGTATGGACTAACACTGTCAAAAATTCATGCACATTAAAGTTTCTCGACTTCCCAACATTCTTTAGAACTGTATTATTTTATCTGTTACCTCTCCTTATCTCTTCTGCCAAAATACATCAACTCATATTTCATAGTATTAAATTATATCTGCCACATGCCTGTCCATTCTGATAGCCTGTCTATCTCATGTGGCACTTGATCGGTATCATCTCATGTCTAACTCATATAGATATACCTATGTTCCTATGCTCCAAAAATAATACCTCAGCCTCTCCAATATTCCTCTTTAATTCAAAACCACCAGCCCAGGTAGCATCCCAGTGAATCTCTTCTGTACCCTTTCCAAATTAATATTATATATATAATATGTATGCATGTATAATATACTGTTTCCGTGCTGTAATTGTTATATGGTTATATGGTTATATTATTATATGGTTATATATATAAATTAATAGAACCAGGCAAAAAGATCTCCATTTATCAATACATCAAGGAATAACGATTGATGGGGAATAGAATGGTCATTATATTGAAGGCCACATGTTGCTTATTAAGGAAGAGAAGGGGTAATTTATCATGATCAGTCACAAAGAATGCATTTTGTGACTTTGTTAAGGGCTATTATATATTGTGAACAAATTATAATTGGAAAGATTATTACAAGGAATTATGCAAATGTATGCACAGGTCCGATTAGAAAATGTTCCAGGACTTCGGAGAGGTTGAAGATGATGCGATTATGTAAAGACAAAGGTATTGAAGGTGATGATAATAGATTGGATTATGGGATGTGTGGTGGAGCATTGGCCGCACCCAAAGAGGAGAAACTATTAACAACTAGACTAAGTGGGACCCGTTGGGTCCCTGTCACACAGGAGGCTTGGTCCCCCAACGCAATATTCCACCACCCACCCATTGCCCCCAAATGCACAGGCGCAGTTCATTTCTCCTCATCCCTAGCACTCTCCCCCTCCTCTTCACCCTCCCTCTTCTTTCCCCTCTCCTCCTCCCCTCCCCTATCTCTCCCTCACCTCTCTCTCCCTCTCCTTTCCCCTACCCTGTCACTGCTGTAGTAGCCATTTAGCTTAACTCAGTATGTAATAAACTATTAGCAGTTAGTTTTAAATTTTATCTGCCTGTAATTATGTGGATGGGATTTATTATTACGTAGTTGGAGGCGTGTTTGCGGCTGGAATTCTTGCGCAGACGCTAGTAGTTTTTAGTTTTAGTCTTGAAAAAGCATGGGTGAGTTCACAGCTTTTGACCATGCATGAGTTTGACTATGAGTAAGATCAAAATGTACTTAAACAAGAAGTAGTTTGGATGAATATCTCACTGTTTTTACTACTACAATAAAGAATCTATTAATCAAGAGACTGTGTTTTGAATATTTATCTTTCAACGCCATTGCATGTCTCGTGGATGCGTAAAGAAACTATCTCCTTATCCCTGTCTTCAATCATAGTGATTAGAGGAAAATATTCCTTGAACAATATAATAATCTGTCACTACATCTAGTCGAAAGCTACCTTACAGGCAGGATGTAGAAGAATTGGTCCCATAGAAGAGGGACAGAATATTGGGCTGGATCTCTGGAGAGAGATTACTACCAGAAGAATTAGTTCCAGAAGAGGAACTGGAGAAGATAGATCTCAGCCAGAGATTGGCTCAGAGATTTATCGACAGACTTATCTGGACATTGAAAACTTCACCACAAAATCGTGAGTAGAACAGCTATGTATTGATGTTGTAAATTTGAAAGCTGGAATGCTTTAATTTAGAACAACTTCTTAAAGAGATAGACAATAGAGAATAGGTGCAGGAGTAGGCCATTTGGCCCTTCGAGCCAGCACCATCGAGATGCTGCGAAAGGTCGACAGACGTCGTGTTTTTAAAAAAAATTACAGGCTCTGATAAAAGTGTCTGGAGAAGCATGTTCTGCTAAGTTTTGGAAGGCAGCCAATGGCAAGCGAGTGACTGGAGATCAAGGTGCTGGAGCAAGATAAAGCAGGTGAGTTTAAGAAGACACAAGGTGGGGGAGAAGAGCCAAAATATCAGATGAGACAAACGAAGCTCACCGAAAAGGCCCGAGTTGCATTTCTGGAGAAATGCCAGAATGAGAGAAACAAGCTATGGAAGCGGGTTATCGATTTAATAGGGTTAGAGGAGGAACTCATGTGCCTTGAAGAGAATGTTGATGAAGTAAAATCTAATCATGGACGACTGGTCAGCCTCTGCCTTGAGTTTGCACAAAACCACAAATTATTACTGAGCCTATCACAGCCTCATGAGGAAGGCGAAGAACGTAATCAGTGGTTTCAAAAAGCGATTGAATATCTTAACAGCATCTTAGCTTAAGTTGATCAAAGGACCGTGTATGCTAGAGCAGGAGATGCTATGCAACAAGGTGTCGAAATCACTGCCTGCCATTATGAAAGGGACCCATTAATCCCTACTCTTTTTTTCCTGTCTGCCAACCAATTTTCTATCCATGTCAGTACCCTACTCCCAATACCATATGCTCTAATTTTGCCCACTAATCTCCTTTGTGGGAAACTTCTCAAAGGCTTTCTGAAAGTCCTGGTACACCACATCTACTGGCTCTCCCTTGTCCATTTTCTAGTTACATCCTCAAAAATTACAGAAGATTAATCAAGCATGATTTCCCCTTCGTAAATCTATGCTGATTCGGACCGATCCCGTTACTGCTATCCAAATGTGCCACTATTTCATCTTTTATAATTGACTCCAGCATCTTCCCCACCACCGATGCCAGGCTATGGTCTATAATTCCCTGTTTTCTCTCTCCCTCCTTTCTTAAAAAGTGGGATAACGTTAGCTACCCTCCAATCCACAGGAACTGATCCTGATCTATAGAACATTGAGAAATGATCACCAATTGATCCACGATTTCTAGAGCCACTTCCTTAACCAAATAACCATATAACAATTACAGCACGGAAACAGGCCATCTCGACCCTTCTAGTCCGTGCCGAACACGTATTCTCCCCTAGTCCCATACACCTGCGTTCAGACCATAACCCTCCATACCTTTCCCGTCCATATAACTATCCAATTTATTTTTAAATGATAAAAACGAACCTGCCTCCACCACCTTCACTGGAAGCTCATTCCACACAGCTACCACTCTCTGAGTAAAGAAGTTCCCCCTCATGTTACCCCTCAACTTCTGTCCCTTAATTCTCAAGTCATGTCCCCTTGTTTGAATCTTCCCTACTCTCAGTGGGAAAAGCTTATCCACGTCAACTCTGTCTATCCCTCTCATCATTTTAAAGACCTCTATCAAGTCCCCCCTTAACCTTCTGCGCTCCAAAGAATAAAGCCCTAACTTGTTCAACCTTTCTCTGTAACTTAGTTGCTGAAAACCCAGGCAACATTCTAGTAAATCTCCTCTGTACTCTCTCTCTATTTTGTTGACATCCTTCCTATAATTAGGCGACCAAAATTGTACACCATACTCCAAAATTGGCCTCACCAATGCCTTGTACAATTTTAACATTACATCCCAACTTCTATACTCAATGCTCTGATTTATAAAGGCCAGCACACCAAAAGCTTTCTTTACCACCCTTTCTACATGAGATTCCACTTTCAAGGAACTGTGCACAGTTATTCCCAGATCCCTCTGTTCACATGCATTCTTCCATCCCTACCATTTACCATGTACGTCCTATTTTGATTTGTCCTGCCAAGATGTAACACCTCACACTTATCAGCATTAAACTCCATCTGCCATCTTTCAGCCCACTCTTCCAACTGGCATAAATCTCTCTGTAGACTTTGAAAATCTACTTCATTATCCACAACCCCACCTATATTAGTATCATCTGCATACTTACTAATCCAATTTACCACACCATCATCCAGATCATTGATGTGCATGACAAACAACAGTGGACCCAACACAGATCCCTGTGGCACCCCACTAGTCACCGGCCTCCAACCTGACAAACAACCATCCACCATTACTCTCTGGCATCTCCCATTCAGCCACTGTTGAACCCATCTTGCTACTCCACAATTAATATCCAACAATTGTACCTTCTTAACCAACCTTCCATGAAGAACCTTGTCAAAGGCCTTACTGAAGTCCATATATACAACATCCACTGCTTTACCCTCATCAATTTCCCGAGTAACCTCCTCAAAAAATTCAAGAAGATTAGTCAAACATGACCTTCCAGGCACAAATCCATGTTGACTGTTCCTAATCAGACCCTGTTTATCCAGATGCTTATATATATTATCTCTAAGTATCCTTTCCATTAATTTGCCCACCACTGACGTCAAACTAACGGGTCTATAATTGCTAGGTTTACTCTTAGAATTGCTAGGTTTACTCTTAGATACCCTGGGATGCAGATCATCAGGCCCTGGGGAATTATCAGCCTTCAGCCCCATCAGTCTATCCAACACCATTTCCTGCCTAATGTGAATTTCCCTCAGTTCCTCCGTCACCCTTGGTCCTCTGGCCATTAGTACATCTGGGAGATTGATTGTGTCTTCCTTAGTGAAGACAGATCCAAAGTACCTGTTCAACTCGTCTGCCATTTCCTTGTTCCCCATAATAAATTCATCTGTTTCTGTCTTCATGGGTCCAACTTTGGTCTTAACTAATTTTTTTTCTTCACATGTAGAAGCTTTATTATCCTCCTTTATATTCTTGGCTAGCTTACCTTCGTACCTCATCTATTCTCCCCGTATTGCCTTTTTAGTTATCTTCTGTTGCTCTTTTGAAGTTTCCCAATCCTCTGGCCTCCTGCTCATCTTTGCTACGTTATACCTCTTCTCTTTTAGTTTTATATTGTCCTTGACTTCCATTGTCAGCCACAGACGCCTCTTACCCCCCTTAGAATCTTTCTTCCTCTTTGGAAAGAACTGATCCTGCTCATTCTGTATTATTCCCAGAAATACCTGTCATTGTTGTTCCACTGTCATCCCTGCTAGGGTTGTTTTCCAGTCAACTTTGGCCAGCTCCTCCCTAATGTCTCCATAGTCTCCTTTGCTCAACTGTAATACTGATAGTTCTGATTCTCCCTCTCAAATTGTAGATTAAAACAAAAGATTATGGTCACTACCTAATGGCTCCTTTACCTTGAGTTCCCTTATCAAATCTGGTTCATTACACAACACTAAATTCAGAATTACCTTCTCCCTGGTAGGCTCCAGTACAAGCTGCACTAAGAATTCATCTCAGAGGCACTCCACAAACTCCCTTTACATCTCCTGATTCTATGTCACCTCTCGCAAGGGACTGAATTCCATTTCTTACCAACAGAACTACCCCACCCCCTCTGCCCACCTGTCTGTCTTTTTGATAGGATGTATACCCCTGAATATTCCGTTCCCAGCCCTGGTCCTCTTGCAGCCATATCTCTGTAATTCCCACATCATACTTGCCAAATCTAACTGACCCTCAAGCTCATTCACTTTATTTCTTATACAATTGAATGTTGCCAACCTCTGAGAATATGCAAGCTTTTTGTGGAATCGACCTTTAGCTGCAAATGGAATATTTCCCTTCAGTGGTTGTAGTAACATTGGAATGAACGCAACATGAGAATATGACAGGAATTTGCATTGAGGTTGTCATTCCACAGGGAACCAAGACAACAACATGATAACATTGAGTTGCGTTAGGTCACAGCAGAAGGCAGAGGAGGAAAGGGCATAAATTGTGTATTTTCTGATACATAATATTAAACTGAAGCACAATATAAATGAAGGCTCAGCAACCACAGGCAGACAGTTATGGGCCTGTCCCACGAGCATGTGGCTCCATGCGACAAGCACAACCTAAGCGACTCCATACGGCAAGCGCGACCTAACTTGGTCGCTTGAGCCGTACGGCCTCGCGGGGCCGGTCCCACTTCGATCGCTGGAGCCGTATGGAGTTGTGCGGAGCTGGTCCCGACATCGCGCGGGGTTCCGAAAAAATGACTCTGTTTATAAATTCCGCGCGGCAACGGCCTGCCAGCCCACAGCCGCCTCGACGACGTACGTCACGCGTGAACTTCCCGCGGACTTCGCTCGAACTTCATGTCACTCACACGACCTCCGCGCGGCCCCCGCTTCTGGTTTGATCACGCTTGCTGCATGCAGGTCGCACGCTCGTGGGACAGGCCCTTTACTGTCATACAACGTGAAACTGAAGGCATAGATAGGGTAAAAGGACAGTTATCTTTTTCCCAGGGTGGAATGTCAATAGGCAATAGACAATAGGTGCAGGGGTAGGTAATTTGGCCCTTCGAGCCAGCACCGCCATTCAATGTGATCATGGCTGATCATCCCCAATCAGTACCCCGTTCCTGCCTTCTCCCCATATCCCCTGACGGGGGGTTCCGAAAAACTGGCCGTGGGTTAGTTAGAGGGCATAGCTTTCAGGTGAGAGGGGCAAAGTTTAAAGGAGATTGTAAGGAGCAAGTCTTTTCCACAGAGAGTGATGGGTGCCCAGAACACACTGCCAGGGGTGATAATGGAAGCAGTTACGAAAAGGTAATTTAAGAGAATTTTAAATAAGCACAGTGTCATACAGGAAATGGAGGGATGTGAATCACTTGCAGGCAGAGGATATTAGTTGAACTTGACATCATGTTCGACACAGACATTGTGGGACCATAGGCCATACTATTCTAGATTCTATGTTTTACAATGAAAGCAGTGAAGGTAACTGTAGCCCCAGTTGTTATACAGCTGGCAGTTTCCTGGCAGTTGCCATTATGTATCATACCACACCAGTTCTCATTATCCATTACCTTTCATCTAGACCAGCAAGTTAGAGGAGAGCTGCTGGATGACTCATGCCAAGAATCCAAGCACTGCTGTATGGGAGTCACCCTGGAGTTAAAGTTTTCATTAAACAAATCACAGGCATACGTTAACAAAGGAGCAGCCCTGGAGACAGCCTTATGTACCCAGCTTTGTTATAGATGTTCAGTATGTGCCACAATTATCCCAATCAATTGTGGCGGCACGGTGGCGCAGCGGTAGATTTGCTGCCTTACACAGCGCTTGCAGCGCCGGAGACCCAGATTCGATCCCGACTACGGGTGCTGTCTGTACGGAGAATTGTACGTTCTCCCCGTGACCTGTGTGGGTTTTCTTGGAGATCTTCGGTTTCCTCCCACACTCTAAGGACGTACAAGTTTGTAGATTAATTGGCTTGGTATAAGTGTAAATTGTCCCAAGTGTGTATAGGATAATGTTAATGTGGGGGAATCCCCGGTCAGCACGGACTCGATGGGCTGAAGGGCCTGTTTCCTCACTCTATCTCTAAACTAAATCAGAATAATAACGGCTTGAAGCTGTGACAGAAGGAAGAGCAAAGTAACCTGAGGCATGTTACGTAACACCAGTAGACAATAGTCACTGGTTAATCCACATTGTTGCTGGTGACTAGGTAAAAAGCTTTGAATAATCCACAAAAGACATTTGAAATAACGATGATGAGCTGGAGGGCATTGCTGCTGACTGCTATAGCTCACTGTCAACAATAACAGTCTTAGCCAACTAACCAAATGGCAAGCAGGATATTTGGTATACTGTCAACAGGATAAAAGTCAGCAAGAGTCAATAGTCAATAGTGCTTTTTATTGCCGTATATCTTAATTGTTTACACAGTAAAGTTATTGTCCATACAATCGGTCCAGTAGAGGATCATCATATTTTGTCTACTCATCATACCTCCGATTAGTAATAATCTACTGAGCCGCATGCAGAAGGCGCCATGTTTTGGTGCCATGTTCAAAGCCCACGCTCTAATTTTTATGAGCGATGCCCATTCTAGGCAAGTCCCAGGCTGATGCTGACCTCCAACCATCTCCTTCCTTGGACGCCACTTCCCTCTCCTCACCTGTCCTAATGGAATCAAGGGATATGGGAAGAAAGTGGGATCGGGGTATGTCATGATCATATTGAGTGCCAGTGCTGGCTCGAAGGGCAGAATGGCCTATTCCTGCACCTATTTTCTATGTTCCAATGTTTCTTCTCTGAGGCTGAACAAAGTGAAAAAATATTGCAATATTCTGCAAGGCCATTCACTTTTTGATACTGGGAAAGGGTTAAGGAAGAGCTTCTTGCTGCCTGTTAAGTAGAATCCCTGAGCTCATTCTTTCCATTACCACTTTCAACATTCTGCCAGAGCAGCAGAGGCCACCTACACATTGTCCTCTCCTTGCAATTGTTGCAACATTAAATTCAATGTAAATTGCAACCAGCAATGAAACACCAATTCTTTCAGAAGTATAGGCCAAAATGTTCTGCAGCCTTGGAATGCATAAAAAAAACTCTGATTTAGAAAGTTGGGTATAATTATTTTTTTGGATTTTTGAAGCAAAACATAACATAAAATAAATAATTGCATAAAATAATAGTTTCCAGACTTCACTCAGAGAAATGCAGTCAACATACAGTATGTTTGTATGTTGATAACTATATTTGTCTCGAAATTGGATCCATCTGTGCACAACGTTATGTACATATTACATATAAAATCTGGTGTATGCATGTTAGATTACACATGGCTATTCTGGGTTGATTATTGGGAAAATGGTCCAGGTAATTCTAGGGAAGATTCATCTCTGAATGGACATGTGACATTGGATCAACAGCTAATAATGTCATAGATCTTGCGCAACAGATTATATTGTATTGTACTGTATTCAAATTTATTGTCATTGTCTCAATTAGAGACAACGAAATGAATTTCCCTTTACAGTCAGTATCATAAAAATAAATAAATAATAAATATTAAAACATTAAAAAAATAAAATAGAATTTAAAAAAAAGCACAAACACAGAAAGTCCACGACACAACACAACACAGTGGCACCAAGGTGAGGAAGGCACCATTGTCCAGCCAGCCTCCCCTCCGATCTTCCCAGATGTTCATCCGTGGTCTGGGCCTTCCGAGCACCCGCAGTCGCCGCCCCGGGTTGGCCCGATGTTCAGGCCCTTACGCCGGGCTGGTGGAACGCCGACGGTGAACATCCTCCTCCTCAGCGGCCCGGACCTCCTGGATCAGCCGCCTCCCGCTGCCGGAGCCTGCAGCTCCTGAGTCCGCAGGCCGAGCCGGGCAGAGTCACAGGACCCCGCGCTGTCCATCAGCGCCGCCCGCATTGGGAGCTCTGCAAACCGTAGCTCCAGGATGTCAGTGCAGCAGGTCCAGCACTCCGGGTTCCAGACGGCGACCCCCGGTAAGGCATCGCCAGCCCCGCGATTTTCCAGCGCTGTCCCGCCGCTGCTGGAGCTCCGGTCGATCCCGGCAGGAAAGGCCGCGCCAATCCAGGTAGGTAGGCCGCTGTGGGGGGAGGGGGGGGGCGAGGACGCGACTCGAATAATAGTCGTATCCTCACCAGGAAGCGGCTGAAGGACGTTATCCCCCGCACCGTGCCCTCTTCCCCCACATAAAAACATTAAAAAAATCATAAAAAACACACATCAACATAACTAAAAAAACAAAAAAACAAAAAGATACCCGGTTGAAGGTGGAGGCTGCTGGCACCAGCGCCACCGGAAGTACAATACAAGATTCCTCTACTAACAGCGGCAAAGCCAACTTTTGGGGGGAAACCTTTGATCTGCAGTATTAAAAGTACAACAGATAGTTTAGTTTTAATTTGAGTTATAGCGCGGAAACAGGCACTTCGGCCCACCGAGACCGTGCCGACCAGCGATCCCCACACACAAACACCATCCCACAAACACTAGGGACAATTTACACTGATACCAAGCCAGTTAGCCTACAAACCTGTACGTCTTTGGGGTGTGGGAGGAAACCGGTGCCATTCCTGAGAAAACCCATGCAGGTCACAGAGAGAACGTACAAACTCAGTACAGGCAACCACCGATAGTCAGAATGGAACCCAAGTCTCTGGCGCTGTAAGGCAGCAACTCTATCGCCGTGCCATCATGCCACCCAAGTAATATTCAGGAATAATAGAATGATTAAATGATCTGCAAAAAAAAAAAAAGTATTCGGCACGGACTTGAAGGGGCGAGATGGCCTGTTTTCCATACTGTAATTGTTATATGGTTATATGGTTATTGTCTATATTTTGCACACAGCATCTCCACTTTTTAATAATCAATATTGTGTTACATAATTCCGTGGATTTCCCTTCATTGATCACAACCTTTATTAAGAAAAAGCCATAGTGAGGTGAATAGAACAATTGCTGTTCATCCCTTCATCAGCCCACACAACATTGTCTTGGGGCAATTAGATGATTACATCACACGAATAGAGAGTAGAAGCCCAGACACAATGGGAAGCAACATTTACCTCCTCCCTTGAGCTTCCCTTCGCCTCTCTGGCAGTCTTTTCCATTACCATTCTATAAGCGACAGGACAATACTGATTAAATGGTGACCCCCTTTACGGGAGTACACACAACAATGGCACAGCAGCTGTGAACTCCATGCAGAGATCCCTGTAGGAATCACAGAGGCACTGTTTATAGCGATGTTACGAAACTTACCTTCAGTGGAGCTGTAGTTCTGCCACTGGCCGTGTGCTCGAATTTGGAGCCTTTGGGGGGGGGGGGGGGGGGGGGGGGGGGGGGGGGGGGGGGGGGGGAATAAAATGCCTTTTTCTCCTGCTTATTGGAGGCGGATTTCCTCGGGCTGCAAAAGAACAATCGATCGGATCCCGATTTTTTAATTTATTTAATCGCAAGACAATTTAATAATTACATTAAAATAAAAAGCGACTTCTAATGCCCTCAATGTTACAACGTGATGGATCGCATGAAGGGGACAAAACATAATGTAAGTTGTTTATTTTACATATAAACGTTTCTCGGGATTGCTTTAATCTAATTTTCCTTTATGAAAATGTGATTTGGGCCCCATACGAACCGGCAGTGTTTTTCCTGCCGATATGGGGTTCAAATTCACCGCAAATGCAACGTTCCAATCGATCGCGTTCCAGAAGCAAGATTAAACATTAAATTCCTTCCATCTGGGATGTAAATTCATGACAATGAGATTTAAATTCATGTTATATTGTGAATTCTTATGTGAATGGAACTAGTTTGTTATTTGGATACTTAGGCTATTTAAAAAATATCCTTTTCTTAAAAAATGGAATCTACAGGACATTGTTAATGGGAAAGTAGTGGGCAGAAAGGCATGTCATGTGCAGTTTGAAGAGCAAAAACTTGTAGTTTACAATGCTAAAATTGAAAAAGTGAGAAAAAACAAGGTGTACAGAGTTGCTTATTGGTTACAATCTGAGGAGTATGATGATGCTACTGATTATGATATGCCTATGTGCCAGCTAGCAACTGATCTTCTCCATAAAGACTTGGTCTATTGCTAGAAATTGTAATTTATTTACCTATCTGTTATGGACAGAGCATATTTATACAATAATATTAAAGTTCTGATCTTGAGAATATCACATTTTTGAATTTTCAAGGCAGTCTGGGTGTTTATTACTATTTCCGTCACAACGATCAATTTTGTAATTAACTACAATTAGGTAATTAACTAATTATATGCTTTAATTTGAATGAATGAATGAATGCATGAATGATTGAATGATGAATGAATGAATGAATGATTGAATGAATGAATGAATGAATCTCATTATTCAGGTCATGAATTTCAGGTCATCCAAGTAAGATGTTTTATATTTGTTTCAGAATGCTTCAATCTATAATAACTGAACAATTCATTGTTCTCTTAATTTTTAAGAAAGTTATGGGCTTTTGACTGTCCTCAATCACAGCTTTTGTGTTAAGTCAATGGAAAAGCAATAGGGAACAAGATGCTAATTTCCAAGTATGAAAATGGCCATAACCTTTTTAATACTGAAGATATGAAAGTGAATTAGGTGTCAAATTAAACTTCTTTTTATGCTTTATCTGATTAGATAAATTGCAGACTTGATTTTTTAAATCTCAAAATGTTGTAACATTGCTACTGTTTAACGCATGTATCTGCATGCTAAGTACTAGAATGCAACACTTAGCATGATGCCCAACATGACAAACATTTTTCAGATTAGGGCGGGCATTAGCACTACAATTTAAGTGGGTGGATTCCAATTTATAAGCAATTTTGTTTCATTTTTCTTTAATGTTCATACCTTAATTGAAAAATGATAATGATATTTTCATTGACATTTTTTGTTAAAAAACAAAGCCATAATAGTAAGTAACACAGCAGGTTGTTGTATTGTTTATCAATTTTTTAAATGAAGCTAGAACAAAATGTACATTAAACTTATGGAGTAATAGATGTAAGAAATTAATTTTAGCTGCAATTGATAAAAGATAACAGGTGTAGAAAAAACAATCTGCAGTTCCGTAATTCCATCATAAATATCATTATGTCCATTACGAATGAATAGTACCCCAAACATAAAAAATATGTAAAACAGAGTGCTGACAAACAACTGGAAGTAATAAGATAAAATTAATATGTTATAAATGTCCAGAAACTTGATACTCATGAGCATTTATGTTATGCTTCTTCCTCTTGATTTCTAAGTAGCTTTTAAGAAGAAAAAAGTAATGCAACATCAAGGTTGTATCCCATGATTGCCAAATGTAGTGATTGTTTTTTTCACTAGCTTTGATTTTCTACTCTTGATTTAAATTGTTAACAGGGCTGAAATAAACAGTTAATTCTTTTTATCATTTTGTAAAGTATTGGATTTCAAATATTGACAACACTTGTCAATGTAAATTGCCATTGTCAGCATCTGAAATTCTTTAATCATGGAATTGATTATGGCATGAGCTTTGTGTGGATTTGATTTACAGTAACAGCTTGAGTAAAATAGGTTAGCATTTCAAGATGGCTCACTTTGCTGATGTAGTTTTGTACTTGAAAAGAAATCCAGGAAGTGAGTAGCTGCTGTAATTCAGGTGGTCGTATCGAGTTATGCAGAAACTAAGAAATGGAAAACAGGGCAGTGTGTATGTGGCAGAACAGAGGTGAGATAGACATAAAGTGCTGCTGTAACTCGCCAGGTCAGGCAGTATCTCTGGAGCAAAAGTATAGGTTGCGTTTCAGGTCTGGACCCTTCTTCAGACTGTAAGATTGTGGCTAAGACCTATTGATTCTCAGAAGTAGAGATAGGGGCAATATGATGGCTCAGGAGCACTTTGAACTGCAACCCAGAGCAACTATGTGGTTTTAATAATGATCATTTTCACCTATCACTTAACCAATTAAAGACCAATAATATTATGATCTAATTGGAGGCAAATACTGAAATACGACTGAAATCATTACTCACCTGCACGTTGTCCAGGATGGATGAAATGCTAAGTACACCAGACCTATATATTCTCCTTGTATGGGTACAATTCCAAGTCAAGTCAAGTCATTGTCAAGTTTCATATGTCACATACATATACGAGATGTGCAGTGAAATGAAAGTGGCAATGAAAACATCCACAAGGGAAAACAACCAAACAAATTATAAACAAAATCTAAACACTATTCTGTTTCATAAAAATAAAAGAAGGAAAAACGACTATTCAGTTCTGTCCCTGGTGAGAAAGGCATATTTGAAGTCAGTTAATGGAATCTGGGAAGAAACTCCTTCTCAACTCTTCTCCGTTATCACTGCATGGCAACGGAGGCGTTTGCCTGACCGTAGCGGCTGGAACAGTCCGTTGCAGGGGTGGAAGAGGTCTCTCATGATTTTGTTGGCTCTGGATTTGCACCTCCTGTTGTATGAGTTCCTGCAGGGCACTGTCTTGAAAGGTCCCTAGTGGTTCGGCTGAGGCAATACTTCTGCAGAGCCTTCTTGTCCTTGGCAGAGCAATTCCCGCATTCCAGATGGTAATATTCCTGGACAGATGCTTCCTGGAGTAACTGCAGTTGAAGCAGTTTGGGTTCATCCTCGGAGGGTCCAAACTCAAAATTTCACCTATCTATTCCCTGAGGTGATAAAGGCGACCCCTTGCCTTACTCAACAGTTTGCTTTTTATAATTGTGATGACCATGTCAATTCCTCAGAGATGTGGACCCCAGATATTTAAAACATTTCACCCTATCCACAGGATCCCCATTTATACTCAATGGAGTGTTCCTCACTTACTATTGCAATTTCATATTGACGAAGATATAAGAGGGTTTGCTGTACTGAACCATCTATGAAAACATCCACAAGGGAATATTTGCAATCATCTGAGTTAAATGTCTAAATCTTTCTGTATTCATCAAAAGAGAAATATGCATACAGACATATTCAAGGTCTGTTATGGATGAGTGTGGCATATAATTGAACACAGTTAAGAGAATTGAAGAAAACCCTTTGGGCTCTTCTAGACATATCAGCTTTTCTGTAGGGAATGTTAAGGGTAGAAACACAGCTATCACAATCTGATTTGTAGTTAAATGGAACTATTCATAACAACAAACATATTTTTATAACTGGAATGAGTTCCAAAACATGCACTGTCTTAAAAGGTCATCTAGTGGTAATATGAGGCAAATGTCTTCACCAAGCCTACTGGTTGTCAGGAGACTCAAGGCATTCCATTTGCTGGTATCTTGGGCAAAAGTCCTGGAGTAACTCAGTTTGTAGTTTGGGTTCAGTTTGAAGGAGGGTCCAAATTCAAAATCTCACCTATCTATTCCCTCCACAGATCCCGACTGACCCACTGAGTTACTCCAACAGTTTGATTTTTATAATTGTCAGGGATTAAATTACTTTCAGTTACACCCACGTCTGAGCCAGGAATTTAATAAATATCAACAGATAAAAGGTGATAGTCAACCTCTACTTGAGTTGTAAGATTAAATATGTTAATACAATGGTTGATTCAACAATCTCTGATGCTTTCTCTACATTATAACATTATACCACATTAAACTCAAAAAAACATATTCACCCAGAGAGTTGTGAATTTTTGGAATTTGCTGTCACAGAAGACAGTGGGGGCCAATTCACTGGATGATTTCAAGAGAGAGTTCCAGAGAGAGTTTTCCAGAGAGAGTTAGATTTAGGGCTAAGGGAATCAGGAGATATGGAGGAAAAACCAGAACTGGATACTGATTTTGGATGATCAGCCATGATCATATTGAATGGCGGTGCTGGCTCGAATGGCCGAATGGCCTTTGCCTGCACCTATTTTCTATGTTTCTATGTTTCTATATAATCCATCCAATGCATTTATCTATTTTCAGTAAATATCCTGTCATTTGGATTGGTAATTAAACTAATTATTATACAAAGGTTTGTGCAAAAACGCAACCTCAGTTTAGTGACTGAAATTAATTGTTTATTATAATTATCATCTAGTAACTATACTTATCTGAAAACTAAAGTTGCATGATGCATAAGGTGAGGTGTTATATTAATATTTATCATCTGTATTTACTGTAGCGAAATACATGGTTGCTAGGGTACTCAGGGAAGGTAACAGTGATGTCTTAAAGAGACTCCACATTACAGAAGAGGAGGTGCTGACAGTTTTAATATGCATTAAGGAAGATAAATCCCCAGGACCCGATCAAGTGTATTTGAGAACATTGTTGAAAGTTAGGGAACAGACTGCAGGGCTACTGGCAGAGATGTTTGTATCATTAATTGCCATATGTGAGGTGCCATAGGCTGGAGGGTGGATAACTTCACACAGTGAGTTGTGAATCTGTGCTTTTCACCCAGAGAGTTGTGAATCTGTGGAATTCACAATTCCGCAGATTCTACTCCTACACAGATTCCATCTGCCTACTCCTGCACCTATTTTCTATGTGTCTATGTTTCTAATGTTGTGTCTTCATTTATGAAAGTCTGCAAGAAAGAGCCTGGGAACTATAGACAAGTGAACCTTACATTGTTATTGGATGTTATTGGAAGGGATTCTGAGAGATAGGAAAGCTTTTGAGAGAGATGGACCAGGCATAGACAAATAGGACTATGGGGGTTAAGCAACTTAATTGGCAAGGACATATTGAGCTGTAGGGCCTGTTTCTATGCTATATAGCTCTATTTAAGAACACTGATGATTAAGAACATCTCAAATGATTTGCAAGAACATGTGGATTCTTCCAATATTTCTTAATGTGAATCATTAGTGGATTAATGGGAATTCATCTCGTATTTATTTGCATAATGGCCTCTTTCCATCTGTGAGTGAAAAGAGCTGCAGTAAACCAAAGCTGCGTGTAGCCAGTATTAGATCATACAGTCCCGTACATTTTATTGGCATGTGTTTCTGACGATATATCAGTATTTACCTGAGTTCCTCCCAAAGATTCAAGATAATTTGACAACATACTGAAGATACAAAGATAAAGTAATTTTAGCTGAAACACTTATGATTTATTGCAGGTGAACAAACAAAACCATTTGAACTTATCCATCCTACTCAAAGTAATGCTAAATTTTGACATATTTCCCACATTAACCGTAACTTTAGAAATTAATTCCACTGTTTCAGAGTTCATAGTCATAGAGTGATACAGTGTGGAAACAGGCCCTTCGGCCCAACTTGACCACACCAGCCAACATGTCCCAGCTACACTAGTCCCACCAGCCTGCACTTGGTCCATATCCCTCCAAACCTGTCCTATCCCTGTACCTGTCTAATTGCTTCTTAAACATTGGGATAGTCCCAGCCTCAACTACCTCCTATCGCAACGTGTTCCATACTTCAAGTGAAAAAGTTACCCCACAGATTCCTATTAAATCTTTTTCCCTTCACCTTAAACCAATAACCTTTGGTCTGCGATTCATCTTCTCTGCGCAAGAGACTTTGTGCATCTACCCAATGTTTTTCCTCTCAATTCTGAATGAGCTTGTAATTTTTTTTGGCTCTCTGTTCTAGATTTATTGCATTTAATCTTACTTGTATGGCCTCTTACTTGAAACCCACAAAGTGCAAAGAAAACACAGCTTCTATCAACTTTGTCCCATTTTTTAATGATGTTATGCACTGTTATCACATTATCCCATAACAAGTAAATGTGCTCCAAATCTTTCTGCCTTTTGTTCTATTTGTGTTTTTCCATTCCATGCAACAAATTTGGTATTTCAAAACACAATGAAAAACATAAAGATCTGAAGCATATTTGGTGCAGTACTCATTTTGAATATAAATCTGTCTGATACTGCCTGAAGCACTGTACCTGAGATCATATCAGGTCTGTTGATGTTTCACATTTCCATAATTTAATATTTTTCTTGGCTTTTATTTTCCGTGCCTTTTCTGATAAATAAAAGTAAATTCCATTAACTTGTTTTTTGCCACTTTGACAGCCTGCAATGCTCTGTGAATTCCTAAATCACTCTGCATTTTGGAAGAATCAAGTGATTTCCATTCAGAGTATTCCTACACTAATTCTTCCCCTTCTTCCAATCTAATCAATATCACTTCTGTCATTTGCTATTATTTTCCAATTAATTAGAATTAACATTGCCTTTCTTTTGACCATCTGCAGGTTTTTAGTTTTGTTTAAAGATTCAGCACGGAAACAGGTCCTTCGGCCCACCGAGTCCGCGCCGACCAGCGATCCCTGTAAACTAACCCTCTCCTATACACACTAAGGACAATTTACAAACAACGAAGCCAATTAAACTACAAACCTGTATGGCTTTGGAGTGTGGGAAGACACCAGAGCACCTGGAGGAAACCCAAGCAGGTCGCTGGGAGAACGTAAAACTTCGTACAGACAGCACCCGTGGTCAGGATCTAACCCGGGTCTCTGGTGCTGTAAGGTAGCAACTCTACCACTCCTGCCGTGTAGATTTTGAGGATACATTTCAAATCTTCAAATCATTGATTTAAAAGTGAACAGAAGGGCATTCTGCAGTCCTTTAATCCCATTTGTTCTCCATCTCCTAAATTCATATTTCTTAAATGTCTCTAATAATAAACTGTGATGTTTTCAAAAACGAATCTAAAATTAATGTTAACGGAATGTGGTAAACAGCAGCCGCAGGTCAGATTGAAATTAGCTCTTTGATCCTATCTAACAGACTTTATATTTCGCTTCCCCAAGTGATACAACAAGCTCACCAGCAGGAGTAATCTACATTCATGAGGTGGCACATAAATTAGCAAATAAAATATTACTCGAACTTATTAGAAATCCTTTACTTTTGTTTCAACCACAATTAATTTTGTTGTGTTTGAAGAGCTCCCTTTAGAGAAAATGGGAACAATTAAAACATGGTTTTTGTTTAATTATTTAAATGTAACATTGGATGTCTGTGAATTTACAGCTTGGAAACTCAGCATTTGATAGGATAGGTTGGACCCAGGATGTGAAACACTGCTGAGAGATGCCAAAAGAAGTTCTCCAACAGTTATACTTAAGTGTTTACAACATAGCTAAACACAAACTGTCGGAGGAATTCAGCAGGTCAGGCAACATTTGTGGAGGTAATGAATAGGTGATATTTTGGGTCGAGACCCTACTTCAGAGTGGGTTCAATTCAATCATAATTACTCCCATGACCAGTTTCCAAAAATGCCAACTCTACTATAGATGAATAACAGTCTTCTTTAAAAACTGTTATTTTAAAAGAATAGCAGTCAAAATAAAGGAATTAAACTTTTTTTTGTCTCATGGATTGGGGATGGGGTGGGCTGGGGAGTGGTCTAATCTTCAAGGGATTTCTATAAAACATCAGTTAGCTTACAGCCAAAACGGAGCAAAAATAAGGAAAAATTATGAGGCCTTGCCAATTACAATTCTTCCTGGAGGTGTGATGGCATTCCAAATTCACACCTTTCATCACTGTCACCTAAGTGATACTGGGCACTAATTGTGCCTGTTTGCAATAGCTTCCACCAGTTCAGCCATCAGGTTTCTTTTTCATCTATACATTATTGAAATGTTGACATCATGTGAAATGCCCAAATTATGACTTCTTCAGGATCTTTAATAAATTATCAGTCTTTGGGGTTTTTCCTAAAATATATGAATGCCTATTCTAACACTGCATTTTAGTTCTCTGAATCCTGCACAATTTGGAACCATAGAAAACCTGGTTGTAATTGGCAACATGAAATCATGATAAAGTAACAACCTGCACAAACCATTAGGCAGTAAACTGCAGTAAACTGCCATAAAAATACCCAAAAAATCTAAATGTGCAAAAATGAAGAGTAAATCCTGATTTATTTTGCAGTTGAATTTGTTTCAAAACTATGTCCCATTTGTAGGACAAGGTTTTGAATTCAATTGTTTACATAAATATGTGACCTTGCATTAAGTATTCATTTTCTCATGCATCGGACACAAGTTGCAGCTGGTCACTGCACATTGGAGGTAAACATGGGCAATATCATTGGACATTACAGATTGATAGAGCCTTCTGTGTTGGTATCCATGGCCGTCCCCTGGGGGTTGCGGATCAGGTGAATAATCACTGTCCATCTTCCAATCCAGTGTTTAAAACGCCGATTTGATCCGCCCTGGCTTTTGACCTCAGCTGCCTGCTTTGCTTTGTTTGTGGTGTTTTTGATGTTTCTTTATTTTACCCCCCTTTTCCCCCTATTTCTTTTCAGCTTGTTATTTCGGGCCAGCCAGCACCCCCCCTCATGCCACCCCCCTCTTTGAAAAGCTTCATATGGGCCTGGTATCGACACTAATTTATCTTCTTGTTGATAAAAATCAAATGATTGATAACTTACCTGTACATAATAGTTGAAGACAAAACAGCAGATTGAACTAAATAACTAATTCACTCAAATGCATTGTTCATGAAAAGATACAGTACACAAATAGAATAAAACAACTGCTCACCGCCAAGACAGCAATTTGCTGGTGACAGATATGATTTCACTCATCCCTATTCAAAGCATGTCATTAGCTTTTTATCCCAAAGAACCTGGGCAATCTTTCTAGCCTTCAGTTATTTCTCATTATACTTAGTCATAATGATTATTTTTATCTCTGCACCTGACTAATCTCGTGCATTTCTTACATTTTGCCTTTTTGTTTCATATCTTGAATGTTTATGAATGTTTCCTCTTACCTTCTTTGAAGTGTTTAAGAAGGAACTGTAGATGCTGGAAAATTGAAGGTACACAAAAATGCTGGAGAAACTCAGCGGGTGCAGCAGCATCTATAGAGCGAAGGAAATAGGCAACGTTTCGGCCCAAAATGTTGCCTATTTCCTTCGCTCCATAGATGCTGCTGCACCCCGCTCAGTGTCTCCAGCACCCCCCCTTTTGCCAGATCTTCTTTGAAATGTTCATATGGGCCCCTTTATCAGCACACTAATTTATCTTCTTGTTGATAAAAAATCAAATGATTTTTAACTTAAAAGCCATAAAACTTCAAGAAATTAACACCAGATATATAACCATATAACTAATTACTCAAATGCATTGTTCATGAAAAGATACAGTACACAAATAGAATAAAACAACTGCTCACCGCCAAGACAGCAATTTGCTGGTGACAGATATGATTCCCACTCATTCCCTATTAAAGCATATCCATTTATTTTTAAATGATCCCAATGAACCTGGGCCTCCACTTTCTAGCCTGGGAGTCATTTCTCATTACCACTCTCTAGTAAAGAAGTTCCCCCTCATTTTACCCCTAAACTTCTGTCCCTTAATCTCTGAAGTCATGTCCTGCTTGTTTGAATCTTCCCTATATCTCAAAGTTTATGAAAGTTGTTCCCTCCACATCTTCTTTGAAATCCCTCTCATCATTTTAAAGACCTGTAGAGGTCCCCCCTGGAAAATTGAAGGCGCACAAAAATGCTGGAGAAACTTAGCGGGTCCAGCATCTCTGTATGGAGCGAAGGAAATAGGCAACATTTCGGCCCGAAAATCTCCTCTGTACTCTCTCCATATTTTGCTGCTCCTTCCGCTGAGTTTGGCGACCAGCATTTTTACACCATACTCCAGATTTTCACCAATGCCTTGTACATGCTCTTTGCAGCCCAATTAACATACTTCAATGCTCTGAAACCATTAGGCTTTTCATACCAAAAGCCATCAAAACTTCATCAAATTATTACGATTGATTCTACTTCACTTAGAAGTCTTCCACCCCTCACAGATACATTCTGTAATCCAGTTGATTTTACCAGTTTATTTCACATCCCTTCGTTAACTTTGGAACAATGAACTCCATTTACTATCTATTCCAATATGACTTCATATTGCTCAATATGGAAGATTGTAGCAGTTATCTTCAGCAGAAATGAATGCTGTAATGGGCCTGTGCCACTTACGCTACGTTTTAGGCGACTACAGGAGACTATGAGGTCACCACAACGTCACCACATGTTCGCTGGAGGTTGCCGAGGTGTCGCCTGCATGGTGGTGAGTAGTTCCCACATTCTCGTAATTAGTCGCGGTTTCATTCTGCTTCCAGAATTTTTACGCCATGGAGAGTAGCGAGAATTCTCGTGACGTAGGTAGATGCTGTGGTAGTGGGTTGCCAGGTAGTCGTAGGTTGTCATTGGGGGAAAAAAACTTAAAGAGTAGTTTTCAGAACCAAGGGTAACCGACCGGTAATGTTAATGTCCGATGAGCCTATCTCTGGCTTCTAAAAGTTGTCTCCACTCCTACTCCCCACCCCGTCTCCCCCCTTCCCCCTCCCCCCTCTTTTAAAGGACTTAAGTGACACTTCCCACACACTGTGCCTTCACCATCTTAATTACAGCACCAACCTTCCTGTTCATCGTGGTGTGTGTCTGTAGCACATTGGCTTTGCACCGTGTGAATTTCACTCAGACAGTGCTCCCGCAGTTTGCCCTGTCCCCCACCTGCATAACTGGCTGGTGAAGGAAGCGATGTGTGTATGTGTTCCACTCTGGCAGTCGCCGTTCCAGTCGCCAGTTTTTCAGCGACCTGCTACGACTTGACAATCCCCGGCAGTCGCCTGAAAAATCGCCTGTGGCACAGGCCCATAATAATTCAATTCAAGCTTCTATCCAAGAAACAGAGTTACATATTTCAAACCCAATTGCACCCATTGCTTCATGCAGTTATATGATAGGAATTGGATACATTGCGGCCACCTCTAGCCCAAATTCATATGAGACAAACCAAGGGATCATTCTCTGCAAGGACACTGGTTCTGAATGGATAGAGAAGAAATGTATAGAGTTATCTCATTGCACATTCATTGGCATTGCAAAAACAAGAAGTAACATGTAACATGTACATTATATGGATATTTTAAATGCAGTTGCACGTTCATCTGAATTTGTCGATTTATGGGGACATTTAGTGAATTGTGGAATCATTGAGGGGTTTTAACCAAAGGATAGGGATCTGCCTGGTGGATGGATCAATGGAAAGGAATGAACAAAATAACAATAGGATAGCTTTAGGATATGTTTTTTGTTTTCATATTTTCATGTTGCTAAATAGCATATTAGGATAACTTGTTACACTGCACAGATAACATAATTGGACCCATGCCTACATCTCTTAAACTGGGAAATGTTTTTAAGCTGTAACTGCCAGTTGAAGTCATTCCATGAATTTGGGAAGATTGTTGGGCCAACGGTGCCTGATTTTCAGTCAGGCCTCTGGAGGTCTTGGCTGCAAGGTGGAGGAAATACACATGGTTCTCTTCCAAAGATTATAGAATAAACCAGGCAAGTCTTTCAGCAAATGAGAACATTGCCAGTTACAAATTTCAAGGGTGAAGATACTGAGACAAAAATTGGTGCTGATTTCACATGCATGGTCAATCTTTGTGTGTATACATTGACAAGTCTTCTCCCAGCATTTGGATCACCAGCCTGGCACCTTTCTCCATATTGCATGTTCTCATCATTTAACTATCAACATGCCCCATCAATCCTGGCTGGCACAGCCCTCACATGACAGACACTCATATATAAAGCCAGTTCAGCCCTTACTACCACTAGTCGCGCTTTTCTCAGACTTTTCAGCCAAGGCCAGCACAGCACCAGGCCACATTCAAAGGATTTCACTGACACGATCGGCTGGTCCCCCCGCTGCTTTTCACAGCCCTCAGATCACTCCGTGCCTCGCGCTTGGGCTACTGCCCCGCTCCTCTCTCTCTCACTCTCTCTCTCTCTCACTCCCCCCTCTCTCCCCCTCTCTTCCCCCTCTCCTCTCTCTCCCTACCCCCTCTCTCTCCCTCCCCCCTCTCTCTCTCTCTCTCTCCCCCTCTCTCTCTCCTCTCTCTCCCTCCCCTCCCCTCTCTCTTCCCTCCCCCTTCCTCTCCCTCAACCCCTTGCCCTCCCCCCACCCTCCCTCCCCTAAACTCCCTTCCCTCCCACCCGCTCCCCTACCCCCTTCCCTCCACCTCCCCCCTCCCCTTCCCACCCCTTCTCCCCCCTTCGCTTCCCCCCCCCTCTCAGCGCCCCCTCTCTCTCTTCCCCTCTCCTCCCATCTATCTCTCCCCTCCTCCCCCCTCACCCACCCTCCCCTCTCCTCCTCCCCACCCCCCTCTCCCTCTGTATCCTGCCCTTCTGTCTCTGCCTCTCTCTCTGTCTCTCCCCATTCTCTCTCTGCCCTCACTCTCTACCCCTCCCCCTCCCCCTTCCTCTACAGACGCGCCTGCGAGTTGGGAGCTATGCGTCAGTGGATAAGGTGGTTATGGGGTAAAAAGAGCAAATTATTAATAATATAATATCAAGGGGGGTAGTTAGTGTGTGTGTAGGGGTGGTTAGTGTGTGTGACGCAGCATGCCAGCCCCCCCCCCCCCCCCCCCCCCCGCAAACACGCCTTGGGGGAACAGACCCAACGGGTCTGCACTTGGTCTAGTATAGGGTGATTTCACCAAAGGTCAAATGAGCGTAGATCCCCCCTCACGTGACCGAAAAATTTAACTAGAGGATACAGCAGACTTGGTAGATTTAAAGGTCCAACACGCACTTTGAACATCCCGTTTGCTCGCTGCATTTCGGCTGATTTTTGAGCTGAAATTTTAACATGCTTTCGGGGTGACCGTGCAGCGAGCAAACGCGATAATTAACGATTTTTCAGGCAAAAAATCTCCACGGAATGTCTGGTAATTACTTCCGCTGAGGGAACTGAAGGTTCAGTTCCAGCTTGTAATTACTTACTTTCTACATTTATTTTGGAGAAAACTTAGGTCCAAAATATCGTGAATTATCGCGTTTGCTCGCTGCATTTCATCAAAAGTAAGGCATTATTAACATATTTTTGATGAAATGCATCTACGCTCACTAACATGTACCGAAGTGACATATGTCCTCCAGTTAAATTTTTCGGTCACGTGAGGGGGGATCTACGCTCATTTGACCTTTGGTGAAATCACCCTATACATAAAATTCTCTTCGAAAACCTGACGTGGTAACGGTGAATTTTCACATATTCCGGTAGAGACTTACCTCATGATCTTGAAAATCACATAATCTGAAAATTTGATTTATTATTTTCCCCAGTTATATCTTCAAATTCTTCACCAATCTGAGATTTTTTTTAAATCTAACGAGCTGAAGCAAGCTGATGACAGCGACCAGCTGTGCAGAATTTTCAATGTGCAGACTGCTGGCCACTGTTTTCCACGAGCTGTGAGTTACGTGGCCCAGCTGCCCTCTCCACCCCCCAGGGCTCTGTATTAAAGCCGCTGAACAGGTCGTGCTGCACGCTCCTCTGGGCTCCTTGAAGTTCTACAACATGGCGGCGGCAGTCATTAGCACAGCGCGGGCGCGGGGAAGCGCGGTGGAAAAATGGCCAACGCGGCTGTCACAGGGGAAGACCTCTCCGTCTCTTCTCTCTCTCTCTCTCTCTCTCCCCTCCTCTCTCTCTCTCTCCCCTTCCTCTCCCTCTTTCCCCTTCTTTCCAGCTCTCTCCCTTTCTTCCCCCACTCCCTCTCACCCCACTCTCCTCTCTCTCCCCCTCTCTCTCCCCCTCTCTATCTCTCTCTCTCCCTCTCTCTCTCCCTCCCTCCCTCTCTCTCCCCCACCTCCCCTCCCCACCCCCTCCCCCTACCTCTCTCCCCTAAACCCCCTCCACTCCACCCCCCACACCCACACCTCCCCTCCCCCCCCTCACCCTCTCCACCCCTTTCCCCTCCTACTCTCCCTTCCCCTCAACCCTTCCCCCTCCCCTCCCCTCCCCATCTCACTCTCGCTCTCTCCCAACCCTCTCTACAATTTCCACTATCATTTCCACAAAACAAGGAGGAATAAAATTGGAAATCCATCATTCGACAGGGAAGCGTGAAAGCAGTTCTTCAATGGAAATTGAAGAAATGGAAATGGGGAATGCTCTCCTCAAATATATGCTGCAGCCTGGCCAAATAGATATGTCACAAAGAAGACTAATATCTATTTTGTCAATTAAGGATATGGAGAACAATAGATCAAAATTTGGTACATTGAGTTGACAGAGAGATCAGCCATGATCCTTGAAGGTGGAATCTCATATAGATAGGGTGGTAAAGAAAGCTTTTGGTATGCTAGCCTTTATAAATCAGAGCATTGAGTATAGAAGCTGGGATGTAATGTTAAAATTGTACAAGGCATTG
Organism: Leucoraja erinaceus; assembly: GCF_028641065.1. Taxonomy (NCBI): domain Eukaryota; kingdom Metazoa; phylum Chordata; class Chondrichthyes; order Rajiformes; family Rajidae; genus Leucoraja; species Leucoraja erinaceus. The sequence continues at coordinate 87,856,451 of NC_073379.1, forward strand.
GTGAGACCAAATCTGGAGTATGGTGTACAATTTTGGTCACCCAATTATAGGAAGGATGTCAACAAAATAGAGAGAGTACAGAGGAGATTTACTAGAATGTTGCCTGGGTTTCAACAACTAAGTTACAGAGATAGGTTGAATAAGTTAGATCTTTATTCTCTGGAGCGCAGAAGGTTAAGGGGGGACCTGATAGAGGTCTTTAAAATGATGAGAGGGATAGACAGAGTTGATGTGGACAAGCTTTTCCCTTTGAGAATAGGGAAGATTCAAACAAGAGGACATGACTTCAGAATTAAGGGACAGAAGTTTAGGGGTAACATGAGGGGGAACTTCTTTATGCAGAGAGTGGTAGCGGTGTGGAATGAGCTCCCAGTGGAAGTGGTGGAGGCAGGTTCATTGGTATCATTTAAAAATAAATTGGATAGGCATATGGATGAGAAGGGAATGGAGGGTTATGGTATGAGTGCAGGCAGGTGGGACTAAGGGGGAAAAAAATGTGTTCGGCACGGACATGTAGGGCCGAGATGGCCTGTTTCCATGCTGTAATTGTTATATGGTTATATGGTTATATGATCTAAATGATTCATGGAACAGGGTAGAGGGGCTGATAGATTGACTCCTGCTCCTGTGCTTTGAGAAGCTCCTAGGCTTTTAATTAATCTGTCAATCATCAGCCACTCACAGTTGCAGAAAAAGCTCCAATGATTGGCAACTTGCTGTATCATCTCAACAAAACATCTTGTATTCTGTATTCTGCATCTTCTCTTGGAAAATGGCCAATCAGTATTTCCATCATCTCTTCTAACAATGCTTCTTCCCAATGACAAATGAGTTTGATGCCACACTTAGTCACTAGATCCAACTTCTTCATTGCTAGTTTAGCTGCCTCTGCACTGAATTACCTTTGAAACATAGTCACTCGTTGTGCCCGGAAAATGGTAGCAACATTTATTTGTATAAACAAGAGCAAACAAGAGACAAACTTCCAAAGACATACAGGTTTGTAGATTAATTGGCTTAGTATAAATGTAAATTGTCGCTAGCATGTGCGGGATAGTATAAATGTGTGGGGATCGCTGGTCGGTGCGGACTTGGTGAAGGGCCTGTTTCCGCTCAATATTCTCAACTAAAATTGACCAATTAATCTCTTTTGATGGTATGTTTTTATTGAAAAGTAAGATCCAAAAAATATTAACAACATGCTATACAATTTATTCTCAACTCACATTTATCTGTGAATTGATCACCACCACCACCACCTCTATTATTTTCAAAGATGCAGACATCAACAGCAAAGTGATTGTTAACAGTTATGTCTTTAGCATTACTGTTTTTCTCACTTTTGCATTACAACTTCAAAACACAAGAGGCATACAAAATATAGTCATAAATTCGTACAGCACGGAAACAGACCCTTTCAGCCTAATTTGTTCATGCCGACCAAGATACTGCAATAGGCCCATCTATCTATCTATATATGGGTCCCACTTGGTCTAGTATATATAACTAAAACTCTGATGTTGTTATCTTCTGGTTAGTCAATAGTCAATAGTCAGATTTATTCGTCACATACACAATGAAGTGCAGTGAAATGAACTTGCCAGCACCGGTACTATAAAAAAGAACACATAATACACAATAAAAATTTAACACAAAAACATCCACCACAGCATTCATCGCTGTGGTGGAAGGCACAAAGATCAGTCAGTGGGTTTTTCTATTTGTGCAAAAATGATACATGATAGCGCTACGATTTTTTGCCACTTTACTCGGGATTCTCTTGTGGTGCAAGTGCAACAAGTTTTGTTCCGATCTATGGTATATATTTTAAGTTATTAAGATTCAAAAATCATTAAAACTGCACATGCGCAGATTGGTCTCCTCTCCTGTCAGTCACTGCCACACATATCGGTCCTCTCCTGTCATGCACCGCCATGGTCAGGATGGCAACGCCCCTTCCTGCACCATCGCCGCACTGATTGGTCGCGTCTGCTGTCAGTCACCGGCGGCGCTCGCCTCGCCCAGCATTGCCTGGTGTTGCGCGGCCACAGCCACAGCCACAGCCGCGGCTGCAACCGCCGGAGGATGCGGACCACAGTGAGGAGAAGATTTCAATATATTCCAATATCTATATTACTAAAAGTCTGATCTTGACCACTTCCTGTTGTTCTGTATATTGATTTTATAAAGAAAACGCTGCCACATACGGCTGTGATTTTTGGCCATCTTACTCAGAGTCCCCCTCCGCTGTACTGGACAAGAGGATTTTTCCCATCAATGAGAAATAGAAGAGTTATTAGTGTTTACAAAATTTTGAGATTCTCTCTCCTGAAGGGAGGATCAAAAAAACCCGGAAGTGTTGAGTGCCTCAGTCAGTCTCTGCAAGATGGGGGAGGGAGAGGTCGTGACTCTGTCTGAGCTGTGAATCAATTGAACACACTGACTGTCTACTGAACTATGAGTGTGGTCTTTATGTGGTGTTTTGTGGAGTTTGGGTGGTTTTATGGTGATTTTATTGTGGTTTCAATTTGCTTGAAATGGTATGAAACTGCATTTGAATGTGGTGGCCTTGCACCCTGCTTGAAGTGGTCGGAAACTGCACTTGAATTTGGTGGCCTTGCACCCTGCTTGAAGTGGTCGGAAACTGCACCTGAATTTGGTGGCCTTGCGCCCTGCTTGAAGTGGTCGGAAACTGCACTTGAATTTGGTGGCCTTGCACCTTGCTGGAAATGGTATGAAACTGCACTTGAATTTAGTTGTCTTGCACCCTGCTTGAAGTGGTGTGAAACTGCACTTGAATTTGGTGGCCTTGCACCCTGATTGAAATGGCATGAAACTGCACTTGAATTTGGTGGCCTTGTACCCTGCTTGAAGTGGAATTTCAATGAATAGCCGTGAGTCAACTGCCAGCCCATCAGCTGGCAGTCTATGTGTGGAAAGTTGAAATCTCCCACAATCACTACCTTGTGCCTACTACTAATATCTGCTATCTCCTTACATATTTGCTCTTCCAATTCTCGCTCCCCATTAGGCGGTCTATAATACACCCCTATAAGTGTTGCTACACCTTTCCCACTTCTCAGTTCCACCCAAATAGCCTCCCTAGATGAGCCCTCCAATCTATCCTGCCAAAGCACTGCTGTAATATCTTCCCTAACTAGCAATGCAACACCTCCATCTCTTGCTCCTCCAATTCTATCACACCTGAAGCAACGAAATCCTGGAATATTTAGTTTCCAATCACAGCCCTCCTGCAACCATGTTTCACTGATCGCCACAACATCATACTTCCAGGTGTCTATCCAGAGTCTAAGCTCATCCACCTTTCTTACAATGCTCCTAGCATTAAAAATGCACATTTAAGAAACCCTCTGTCTCTTCTTCTTTGTTTATTTCCTTTTTTTTCTTTCTCCTCTTGTGTCCGAGTGCTTCCTTTTTCTGCTTCCTGCCTCCCATTCTGTCTACTAGCTTTCTCTATTTGAGTCCCTCGCCCCAACCATTCTAGTTTAAAGTCTCCCCAGTGGCTCTTGATTCCCGTACTCTGGAAAAACAACTCTGTACTTTCACCCTATCTATTCCCATCATAATTCTATACCTTGTAAGGTTACCTTGCATTAGAGAAAGAGTTAGATATACAGTAGCTCTTAGGGCTAACGGAATCAAGGAATATGGGAGAAAGCAGGATTGAGGTACTGATTATGGATGATTAGCCATGATCATATTGAATGGTGATGCTGGCTCGAAGGACCTACTCCTGCTCCTATTTTCTATGTTTCTGTTTACCCTTAACTTCCTACGCTCCAAGAAATGCAATCCTAACCTGTCCAACCATTCCCTACAGCTCATGCCCTCGAGTCCTGGCAACATTCTCGTAAATCCTTCCTGTACTCTTTCCAGCTCAATGGGATCTTTAAACCTCCAAGAGCCTAATGACTTATTCCATAAACGTTCTCTTGCTATTCTTTTGCCTACCATTACTTTACATAAAGAAGCTGGCTACGTTTCTGGCAGTGAATAATACACACAAGAATACTTCCAGTCACTGCTGCTAGTATTTGGCAGGAAACTAAAAACATCTTACTGACAATGTAAAGGCAATTGCACAGATGCTCGTGGGCTCAATTTGTTTTAAGATGTTTGCCAGCTATTGATTGTCTTGTAATTAATATACTCAGCCTCCATCCCTCTCTCTAATGAGAACGTGGCGGATAAGCAGGCTTTAATTTTTCAAACCAAACCACAGATAATTAACTTTTGGACTTCGCGTTTTACTTCCTTATACAATAGCTTCAGGTCCGAAATGTTTCCTAAATGAACTGTTTCTCACATAGTTAGTCAATATATCAACTGCTGTCTGTTATTTCAAAGTGAAATGAGTCATGAGCAATATGATTTGCATACATTAATAGAATTCACAAATCAAATATATTTTATTGCTGTAAGAGCTAGTGGATTCCTTATCTTTTCTCTTGAGGATTCCAATCCATTTATTTTCTACCAACTCAGTTTAATGAACAGATCCAGTAACTTTTATGTTTTGTCTATGGTTACCATTTTTGTGATTCATTTGAATGATCAAATCTAATTTTCTGATTTGTTTAAATTCTTGTACATTTAGTGAAGCAAATAATACAATCAATATCTGCTAAAAAATTATTTAATTTAAAGATTAGTTTAGTTTGGAGATACAGTGCAGAAACAGGCCCTTCGGCCCACCGAGTCCATGCCGACCAGCAATCACCCCATACACTAGCACTATCCTACACACTAGAGACACATTACAATCTTTACCAAAGCCAATTAACCTACAAACCTGTACGTCCTGGGAGTGTAGGAGGAAACCGGAGCACCTGGGGAAAACCACAAGGTCAAGGGGAGAACATACAAACTTTTAGCACCTGTGGTCTGCATCAAACCTAGGATTCTAGAACTGTAAGGCAGCAACTGTACTGCTGCACCACCATCCCCAGTTGCTTAAATCTTGCACTGTCTTTTAAAAATGTAGACTTAAAATATAGGTTTTGTTATATAACTGAAGCAGTCTTCAAAATTTTTGAATGTGATTTTGTTGTTATCTATTATAATTTACTATGCATTGTCTTAATAACCTTTAAAATGTAAAGGGTCTGTCCCACTAATGCAATTTTTCAGCGACTGTCTTCGACCTTCAAGCTCGAGGGCACTCGCCTGAAAAAACGTGAGTTGGATCGACCGTCAGCGATGAAACCGCGAACCGGATCGACCATCTGCACACACACACACACACACACACACACACACACACACACACACACACACACACACACACACACACACACACACACACACACACACACACACACACACACACACACACACACACACACACACACACACACACACACACACACACACACACACACACACACACACACACACACTGCAAAGGCGGGGGCCAGGGAAAGCGGGAGAGCGGTGTCTGAAATTTACACCCGCGATGAACAGGAAGGTAAAAGATGGCTGGCACAGTTACGGTAAGTCCTTTAGAGAGCACAGAGGGGGGGGGGGGAGAGAGGGGGAGAGAACGGGACAGAGGTGAGAGAAGAGGTGAGAAGGGGGGGGAGAAGGAGTGGAGATACTTTTAAGAAGCCAGACAACTTTTAATAAAGTTTGGCGGGCATTTAACATTACCGTTTACTTACTTTTTATTTCTCAACGAGCTATTACCTTTGACTACCTTTGATTATCTTCGATTGCCTTTGATTACCTACGATAGTATTACGACCTACCTCGACTAAACCTACGAATAAAAAAATATTGATTTTTCCATGGCAAACTTTTTTTACTCGCAGGCATTTTTCAGCTCGTTGAAAAAAACGGCGCGACCTAACTGAGGCCTCGAGTACATGGGATCTACTCTCGAGTATGAAGGAGAGTTACAAAGATCTCCTAGGACCTCGTGCCAACCATGCTGCGAGTATGAGTCAAGGTCAAACCCTTCTAAACTCATGAATTAGGTCGCCGCAGTGGACTGGCCCTTAAACTTCGCTAAATGCAACACAATGCATATCAAATTGGGTTCAGCTTTCTCCTCAAATAAATAAATTCTCCTAGTGACGGCATGCTGTAAAGGCTGCAACTTCGTTTGCTCCCTTAACTTTTAACTTCTTGCTTACCACTCTTTCAATGTTACTTGTTATTACTTGATTTCAAGGCACGGTCTAACTTTTCTTAACACTTTTATACGCTTCAATCATGTAAAGGATGGAGACAAGAGGGAAAAGAGCTTCTCCAAGGAAGGAGCGTGGGGAGGGCGCAGCTTCTGACTCTGGTATCTTAGAAGCAATATCGAAAATGAACGATGAACTGAAAAATGAAATGAAAACAAGATTTTGCAGTTTGGAAGAAATGGTGAAAGAAATTTCGAGCAAATTGAAGGAAGTTCAAGACAAGCTAATTATGTTCCAAGATGAATCTCGTGAACAGAATAAAACAAATTGATAACTTGCAAACCCTGGGCTGGAACGAAAAACTGGAACGGAAAATGTATGAAAATACTCGGGCACTCCAGCAATACAAGGTTAAAAATATGGATCTGGAAAAGAGAAGCCATCGACTGAATTTGCGAATTGGTGGTTTGCCTGAAGGTCAAGAAAACAAATTCAAAATGAAATACGTATATTGACTGATGAGATTAAAAATACTCAAAACCTCCTAGTCTGGAGCCCTATAAGATTGGAGTTGAACTTCAATTCAGACATAGAAATATAGAAACATAGAAATTAGGTGCAGGAGTAGGCCATTCGGCCCTTCGAGTCTGCACAGCCATTCAATATGATCATGGCTGATCATCCAACTCAGTATCCCGTACCTGCCTTCTCTCCATACCACCTGATCCCCTTAGCCACAAGGGCCACATCTAACTCCCTCTTAAATATAGCCAATGAACTGGCCTCAACTACCCTCTGTGGCAGAGAGTTCCAGAGATTCACCACTCTCTGTGTGAAAAAAAGTTCTTCTCATCTCGGTTTTAAAGGATTTCCCCCTTATCCTTAAGCTGTGACCCCTTGTCCTGGAGACATGTTTTTTTATTAGTATCACCGATTGAGAATCAGTTACTTAAAACCAAAAGACAATTATATATACATGGCGATAAATCTGGTAAATTACTCGCCAATCAGTTGAAAGCTGCGTCAGCCAAACGTCAGATTACGAAAGTAAGTAAACAGGACCGGTAGGCGGCGCGGCTCTGGCCAGCAGCGGCCTCTGCAGCCTGTCCGCGTTTTATTATTTTTTGTCTGTGTTTTTATGTAGTGTTTGTTATTTTATGTTGGGGTGTGTGTGTGGGGGGGAGGGGGGGGGGAAACTTTTTGAATCTCTCCCTGCACTGAGACCCGACCTTTTCTCGTCGGGTCTCAGTCGTCGTTGAGGCCGTAACGAGGAGCGGCCTCCAACAGGAAGAGACCGGGGACTCAGGTGTCGACTCACCTCACCGTCGCGGAGCTGGCCGGGTCCGGAGCGGTGGAGGAGCGCTGCTGCTGCTGGTGCTGTTGCTGCTGCTGCTGCTGCTGCTGCCGGAGAGTCGGAGGCTGCTGCTGCGGGTCTGTGGATGACGGCGCCGAGCCCACGGCTCCCTGGGGGGAGACCGCTTTTCGGGGCTTCTGCGGCGGCGACTTCTCCCGCCCGAGTTGCGGGGTCGAAGAGCTCCTGGAGCGGGGCCTGACACCGCTGCCCCGCGCGGCTGGAATGGCCGCGGACTCTGCGAGCGCACACCGGGGGCACCAACATCAAGACCCGGTGTGCGACCTCGCACCACCCGGCGTGGCTTTAATGGCCGCGGGACAATCGCCATCGCCAGCCGGGGGCTATGACTTTGACTCTGACATCGGAGGGGGGAGAGTGCAGTGGAGAGATGCGTTTATTTGGCCTCCATCACAGTTATGTGATGGATGTTTATGTTAAATGTAATTATGTTGTGTCTGGGGTCTATTTGTGTGTTATGTATGCTGCTGCAGAAACGGCATTTCGTTTGGACCTCCAGGGGTCCAAATGACAAATAAATTGATTCTGATTCTGATTCTGATTCTGAGGATGGTACACTGACTGTAGACCATGATGAAAGTAATGTCCTTTCAGGAATTTTATATCTCCCTATACCAATCAGAATTTCCTACTGATTCCAATATAATGCATGAGTTTTTAAAGAAATTGAACTTGCCAATTTTACCACGTAATGAGTCTCTGTTGTTAGATGAACCCATCACGTAGGAAGAAATACAGAAAGCAATCCTTTTGATGAATTCTGGTAAAGCTCCTGGTTTTGATGGGTTTACAATGGGATTTTTAAAAGTATTTCTCAAGTTTACTGGTTCCCTGGCCATTCAAGGTTTTTAAAGAAGTCTTTTTAATGAATAGAGTACCACAATCCGTTTATGAAGCATTTTAAAAAGATACATTTGATAAAATTAAGAATGACTGGGAAAGAGAACTTCAAATTTCTTTATCAAAAGAGAAATGGGAGAGGATTCTTCAATTAGTTAATACTTCCTCAATGTGTGCAAGATACGCTTTGATACAATTCAAGGTGGTTCACAGAGCTCATATGTCAAAATATAAGTTAGCTCGTTTTTATGGTCATATAAATCCTACCAGTGACAGATGTAATTCTGAAGTGGCCTCATTGACTCATGTGTTTTGGTCCTGCCCACTTTTGGAAAAATATTGGAAATACATTTTTGATACTATTTCTGTAGTTTTAGGTATTGATTTACATCCTCATCCTATTACTGCAATTTATGGGCTACCAATGTTAGATTCTACTCATCGGTCCCATTCCGCCCATCGGCTGATTGATTTTACCACATTAATTGCTAGAAGATCTATTTTATTTAAATGGAAAGACTCTAATCCTCCGACCACACTCCATTGGTACTCTGAAATGATATCATGTTTAAATTTAGAAAAAAATCAGGAGTGACATTGTTGAACCCTTGGTTAAATTTGATAGGACTTGGGGAAGATTTATTCAACATTTTCATACGACATAAATTGTCCCATCTCCAACTGTTATAATCATTCTTTTACCTATATACGGTGGAACGGATTTGACGACAAACAGGGACTTAAATTGTTGACATTCTTTGCAGCCCAGATTCTGTTTTGCTTTTTTTTTTAATTTAAGGGAGTTTTGTTTATTTTGTTTTTTCTCTTTTTTTATTTGTTATTATTTTTATCTTTTTGTTTTTTTATAGATAGATAGATAGATAGATAGATAGATAGATAGATAGATAGCCTTTTATTGTCATTCAGACCGAAGTCTGAACGAAATTGCAGCAGTCATACATATAATACAATACAATAAAACAACAATAAACACATATTAACATCCACCACAGTGAGTCCACCCAGCATCTCCTCACTGTGATGGAGGCAAAAGTCTTAGGTCTGCAGTCTCTTCCCTCCTCTTCTCCCTCTGCGCTGGGGCGATACTCCCCCGGGCGATGTTAAGAACAGTCCCGCGGCTCAAACACCGCGGCCCGGGGTGGTTGAAGCTGCCGCCCACCAGTCCTGCAGACGCAGCCGCTGGCCCGCGGCCGAACCCCGGACTCAGGCCACCACCGCCAGAACACCGTCCCAGCCACCCTCACGTGAGTACTGCACCGTCTTCAGCCTCGGGCTGGGCCGCCCCGACTTGGGCGCCGAACCTCCCCCGGACCGGGCTGCCCCGACTTGGGCGCCGAACCTCCCTCGGGCTGCCAGCGCCGCACCTTCCCGAGCTCGGCCGCTCCGACGGGAGCCTCGTTCCACCCTCGGGCTGGCCGTCCTCACGGGAGCGTCCCAGCCTCTTCCAGCCCTGAGCCAGACCACCCTCACGGGAGCGAGCTCAGGGCGAGTCCTGACGGTGCTCTGCCTCCGGAGCCTCGAGGTCGTCAGCTCCATTAGGCCTCAGCACAGACGGAGGCAGAGAAGGGGAATACGACAAAAAGGTCGTATTCCCCCGCAGGGAGAGACTGCAAACCCCGTTTCAACCCCTTCCCCCCCAAAAAAACCACAAACTAAAACCAAAAAACTAGACTAACCAAACAAAATAAACAACATACAAAACACAAAAACAACGGGACTGCCGGTGAGCCGCTGCAGCCAGAGCCGCGCCGCCACTCCGTAGTTCTCTTTTAAACATTTAACTACATTTACATAGAGACCGGGCGGTCTATGTTCAATATGTATATTGACACTGAACTCATATTTAGGTTATACCTGCCATTAATGTAACCCTGATCCCTATGTATCAATATCATTGTAATGTTTATCGTTTTGTTTTGTTGGCACGACCTAACTGAGGCCTTGAGTACCTGGGGACTACTCTCGAGCATGAAGGAGAGTTATAAAGACCTCCTAGGACCTCGTGTCGACCATGCTGCGAGTATGAGTCGAGGGCAAACTCATCTAAACTTGTGAATTAGGTCGCTGCAGTGGGACTGGCCCTTAAACTTTGCTAAATGCAATTCAATGCATATCAAATTGGGTTCAGCTTTCTCCTCAAATAAATTTGTATATTATCAAAACTCCTTGCCTAATCAGATTGATCTGATAAAATGTTTTCTCTTAATTATTTTCTGCCTCAAAACCATATCTATTTTATAATTGGTCTTAGCAAAGTTCTGAAAAGGAATTTGACATTCTGCCTTTTGCCCACTTCAGTTCCTCTATGGTCCATTTTGTTTGTGCCACTGCAAAATATTCCATAGGGCTACATTAACTATTTAGGATGTTGTATCATGTAGCTAATGCAGGGCTTTTGGGACTTGCGGCTTCCATGAAAATCACATGAAGGAAACTCTTGATGTCTGTCCCCTAACTTGTTAAAGTCTATTTCAGATCTTCATGGAGATTAAAAAAATGTTTCCAACATCTATGAACAAGGTCGTCTTTCAACTAAACATAGTTAACAATATGTTCTCGATTTGTTTCTCCGAGAGAAGTAATTTCATATTTTGTACCACAATTTATATTTGAGTACTTGTTCTTCCATGATCCAATATTAAATTGAATAATTCAATATCTTCACTTTGCTGGCTTCCACCTTCTACAATTGATCCCGAATTTTATAGTAGAGTATACAGTGTCATATTGACCCTCCTCAAACCTCTGAGGAATAGAGGCATGGAGAAGCTTTCTTTGTGGTTGCATCAATGTGCTGGGCACAGGACTATTCATCAGAGATGTGTACAGGCTTGAACTTGAAACTCTTGACTTTCTAATTCCAGCCCTCCAATGAATATAATGCATGGCCCCTTGGACCTTCAGACTCATTATTACCCAAAACAATTGGTTTCTCCCACGCTCCCAAGCCTTACAGGTTTGTAGGCTAATTGGCTTGGTAAAATTGTGAATTATCCCTAGTGTGTGTAGGCTAATGTTAGTGTATGGGGATTGCTGGTTGGCGTGGATTGGTGGGCCAAAGAGCCTGTTTCCTAGCTGTAACACTAAACTAAACACGTCTAAATGATACCATTGTTGGTCAATTTAAAACTGGTATTGGAGCTTTGTCTGGCTACAGTCATGGGTATTGAGTGGATAGACCAGGTGACTGGGCATGCAGATTCGAGATGTCCCTGCCTGATGGTCCGCAAGAAGGAGGTGTTGTTGCCATTCCATACCTATTGAGGTCTGCCAATGAGGAACCTGTTTCCAGACCGCTCACTCCGTAACTCCTTGCTTCACTCATCTCTTCCCACTGCAACCACAGGAGAAGCAACACCAATCCCTATGCCCCCTCTCACACTTCCATCCAGGGACCCCAGCAGTCCTTCCGGATGAGACAGAGGTTCACATGCACCTCCTCCAAAATCATCTACTGCATTCAGTTCCCGATGTGGTCTCCTGTACATCACCGAGACCAAGTATAGACTCGGAAACTATTTCATTAAACTCCTGCTGTAATCCACCCATCTACCCATCAAACCTCCTTCATCTGTGTCCACCCATCATTTGCCCCTAGGCTTCCCACTTCCCTTCCCCACAATCAGTCTGACAAAGGGGCCCAACACAAAACGCCACCTGTCCATGTTCTCCAGAGATGACACCTGAACCGCTGAGTTACCCCAGCATCTGCAGTTCCTTGTGTCTAATTGTGTCTTTTATCTATTAGGTAAAACGCTAATTGCTGCCGGACACGATGTATCTGTAGCATCTGTGGAAGGAATGGGCAGGTGATGTTTAACGTCGGGACCCTTCTTCTAACTGATTGCGGAAGGGGGAAGAAAGCTGGAAAAGTGGTGGTGGCGCGAGAAAGCCTGGCATGTAATAGGTGGATACAGGGGAGGGGGGTTCGATTGGCAGTTGGTTGAGCCTGGGTCTGAACATGGTTGAAGCACAGGAAAGCACCAGGAATCACCGAGGGGGAGCAGTGGGAGAGAGTCTCACAGAACTGCCGTCGAAGAGAGTTGAACTTCTTCAAAGTAGAATTATCTTGAGGAGATTTCACAGTTCTGTTCTTGTTAGACCTCAGAGTACAGGAAGGAGATTGAGAATCTCATGTCGTGGTGTTGAGACAACACCCTTTCTAACAATGTCAGCAAGACAAAGGAGATAGTGATCGACTTCAGAAAGGCCAGCAGTACACATACCCCAGTTTGTATTAATGGTGAGATGGTTGAAAACTTCAAATTCCTAGGAGTAAATATCACCAACGACTTGTCCTGGACCATCCCATATTGATACAATGACCAAAAAAGTACACCAACGCCTCTACTTCCTAAGAAGGCTTAGGCAGTTCAGCATGTCTCCAATAACCCTCACCAACTTCTACAGTTGTGCCGTGAAAAGCATTTTATCGGGATGCATCCCAGCTTGGTTTGGAAACAGCTCCATCCAAGACCGCAAGAAATCGCAGCGAATTGTGGATGCAGCCCAGACCATCACACAAACCAACCTCCCATCCATTGACACCATTTATACCTCTTGCTGCCTCGGCAAGGCCAACTGCATAATCAAGGATGTCGCACTCTGGCCACTCCCTCTTCCCCCCTCTCCCATTGGGCAAAACTTATAGAAGTGTGAAAACACACACCTCCAGATTAAGCAACAGTTTTGTCCCAGCTGTTATCAGGCAACTGAACCATCTTACCGCAACCTGAAAGCAATTCTGAGCTACTATCTACCTCATCGGGGACCCTTGGACTATCTTTGATCAGACTTTATTGGCTGTACCTTGCACTAAAAGTTATTTGCGGATGGCTCAATTGTAATCATGTATTGTCTTTGTAATCATGTATTGTCTTTCCACTGGCTGGTTAGCATGCAACAAAAGCTTTTCACTGTACCACGGTACATGTGACAATAAACTAAACTGAACTGAATAAACTAAACTGCAAACCTAAAAAATGTCTGTACCCAAACTTTACACAGTAAATGTTCACTGAACACTTGCACTTGGTCTGCAGGAACTCCCAGTCTTTAACCATTTTAACTCCCCTATTCTAGATTCCTGCTACTCTCCTGCTCTCCACACTGACCTTTCTGTCCTGAGTCTCCTCCATTGCCAGAGTGAGTCCACGTGCAAACCGGAGAAATAACCGGCATGGGTGGCTCACAACCTAATGGTATGAACATTGAATCCTCCAGCTTTAGGTAACCTCTATAAAACACCCCTCCCCTTCCTCATCTATAAATCCCAGTGATTGTCAAAGCACTTAGCTGCATCTCACTCTCAGATAGATCATATTCCACTAAAAGGCTCAGTCCTTCTGAGCTAAGGCATCAAAACAAATTTGATTTGAAAACAGAGAACAACATTGTGAAAATGCTTATGTTGTATCAAATTAATCCAATGTGCTGAATTATTTTCTCTCGCCACTGAGTACAGTTTCACTTGATCTGCTAGAAATGAAAAGCACTTGATAACAATGAAGATTGGTTGCAGCAGTCTAACCGCAGAGATGATCTGTCAGTTGATAAGGTTTGATGAACTATCAAATAGAAAGCTTTCAAGGCATTTGTTGTTCCAAAGACCTTGCGTTTTCATCTTTCTCCCAATAAGTATCCCTGATGAGAACATTTCTAACAGAAGGCAAAAGTAATTGATTCACTTGTGTTGTGATTACAGGTTCCATTCTCAGTTGATGTTGTTCCCAACATGCACTTCAAACCATCCTTCCCTGTTTCCTCGTTGGATGCCACCTCCATATTCTTAATCAGGCCATGGTGTGGAAGGAACGTTTGTACAAGGGTGATTCTTCAGTAACTGTCTACTTTGGTGTCCCGCTACTTTGATGCTGTATACAAGGAAAATCCATAATTCTATCCCATTTCTTCTTTTTCTATATTGTTAATAAACTTAATACTCATCAATAAAGATTAAAGCCTAAATGAATAAAGTGTTATTTTTTTTTTTTTAATCCCGATGTTCGATCCCCCCCCCCCACCCCCAACTGCATGTCCCGATGGTAGGTATTAATAATTAAAATATTTATCACGCGTAAAAAAAATTCCTCTAACCTTGATAGGGTTAGGGCTAGGGTTCGGGTTAGGACTAGGGTTAAGCTCAGTGTGTTCGACTGAAGATGTTTTTTTTTTGTGGTTCGTTTGAGGACGATAACAATTTGACTGCAACAAAAATTTGATTTAATATTCTTAAATCAGTCATATTTTATAATGTTGTTCATCATAAAAATGCGATGAATATGACTGAATGCAATGGGCAACTTGGAAAATGAAGAGGAAAAATAAATTAAATTTTCTAAACGATTGCGGCAAACATATTTTTCACATTGTAGAGATGTTCATCTATGTGACACAACATTCAAAGTTGCAAAAATTTAAGTTTTATAATCGGGTTTCCAGAAAGTTCAAATTAGATACTTACTGAAGAATCACCCACAACAACACTACAAATTTGAATGCATAAAACTAAAATGTTTATGCATTATTTAAAAAGAGGTTGAGTCACTCTACTGGCAATTAAACCTATTATAGAGTATTAGTGCCCAGCTCCCATACCATAGCCTTCCAATCCGAGTGAGTATTAATTTATGGATTGGTAAGAAGCACCATTTAGGACAGAATTTAGTAGAATAAGTAGATTTTGTGAAAAATATTAGAGGTCAACCAATTTTTTTGAGCCACCAAATGCTTGCATGTTGGTCATAGTATATGTACTGCCCTCTTAGTTCATTCATATGTCAAGATTGAAATTGTACATTACAGCATATTATATCTGTCCCCATTGCCCCACTCAAAATCTATCCCGTTTTTTTCTGTTCTCATTTATTACTACCCGAACTGCAGATGCTGGGTTAAATCGAAGATAGACACAAAATGCTAGAGTAACTCAGCAGGACAGGCAGCATCTCTGGAGAGAAGGAATGGGTGACGTTTCAGGCCAAGGCCCTTCTTCAGACTGTGAATTCTGTAATTGCAGAGTGTGATTGGGAAAAGCTCCTTTACATAATTACAACCAGAAATGGTTTGAGCTTCTTTAAAGAGTTGACTGTACATTTTCAGTATTATTGGCACGTTTATTATTGTCACATGTACCGAGATACAGTGAAAAGCATTTTCTTATTATACATGAATACAATCAAGCCGCATACTAGTACAATTGTAGCATTACAATTCCAGAGAAAAGCATTCAGAGACCTATACTGTAAATGAGGGCATCCCGCTGCTGGTAGCATGTGCTTGTTATGGTAGGTGATATTGAGCCAACCAAAATAAATACAGATGAAAAGTTTGAAATCATTCAGGAACAGGATTCTGACATGGGTTGTTCCAGCATGTTCCTGTCCTGTATCTCTCCATGAATATGACTCTGGTCTGACTACTGGCGAAACACGTTGACAGGTAGAAAATAACAACAATGTTATTGATTTAAATTAATAATTATAGTACTATCAAAAAAGGAGTGGATGTGCAAAGACAATATATTTCTGTTTTAAAGTCTTCAACCAATTCACAGTTTTCTACTGACCCACTGTACGGGTGAAGAGAACACCTGGAGCTGTCGTAAATTAGTTGGTTTGAATCAAGAAAACAATACAACACAATACAATACAATACCGTTTATTTGTCACTTGAACCTCACATGAAGTTTAAACAAAATTTGGTTTCTGCAGCCATACAAGAAAAGAACCAAGACACACACCAACACAATTTACACAAACATCCATCACAGTGAATCTCCTCCTCACTGTGATGGAAGGCAAAGTCTTGTCTCCAAACAGTGAGTGTATAGCAATTGCTTAAGTATTCAAGATCATTAAGGATCTCATTAGGTGGTGATTAGTGTCCACTAGGGGCGCTGCATTGAAGGCGCCTCTGCCTACAGCCTGTCTGTTTTTCCCATTTGATAAGTCGGAATGAAACATATATATATACTGCAACTGGGTGAAATAGAACTGATTTGGAAACGGTACCGACCCCCTAGGTTTTGGGTAATAAAGGCAGCGGGGCTAACCTCATAATATCTACGCCAGAAGCGATATCGATGTCATACCCCACAGACGAGTGGGCCACTCACTACGGTGTCGGAAACTCAGACACCGTACATTTATTTGATATACTTTTTTTTTTTAATCACAATATGTCACATTTATGTGTTTTTTTTTCAAGGACAATCACAGAGGGGAACTACCAAGGAAGTCTATAATATAAATGCCCCCAAAATAACCAGAGTCCTGAGGTATGGATGCACCATAATAAATAAGGTCATTAAAATTGGGAAAAATGTATGACGACAATCAAAAGAAAATGGGAGGAATCACACTATGTAGTTGGAATATAAGGGGTATTAATGAACCTATTAAAAGGGGCAAGATACTAGCTCAGTTGAAATCATACAACACGGACATTTCGTTTCTACAAGAAATGCATCTTAAACATCAAGATCAGACGAGACTGAGGGCGAACTGGATAGGCCAAACATTTCACTCTTCATTCACTTCCAAATCTAGAGGCACTGCAATCATTATTCATAAAGGAATTGCATTTAAATCAAAGAATATTATTTCAGATAAGGAAGGGAGATACCTTATACTAGCAGGAGAGATCAAGAATACGCCAATTACGCTGGTAAACATATATGTGCCCAAATTTGATAACCCTCAATTTTTTAATAAAATTCTGAATATAATTGCAGAATTTAATTATCAAAATGTTATAATTGGAGGAGACTTTAACTGCGTTTTAGACCCTTATTTAGATACATCGATGAAAAAACAAAAAGGTAATATGAAATCTAAAACCAGTGAACTCTTACATACATATATGGAAAACACAAATATAGCAGATGTGTGGAGGATTGCAAACCCAACGGGAAGGGATTATTCGTTTTATTTAACGGTGCATAAAACATACTCACGGATAGACTATTTTCTTGTGGATACAAAATTAATTCCGCATACTATGAACCCTAAATACCACATTAATGCGATTTCAGACCACTCTCCGTTAACTTTTGTTTTAAAATTAGAAGGAATGTCTATGAATAAATCGTTCTGGAGGTTTAATTCGCAAATTTTAAAAGACCCACAAGGGAGTATATATCTAAAAAAACAGATGGACCTATTTTTTGAGATAAATGATACACCAGATATATCCCCCGCGCTATTATGGGAATACTTCAAAGCATTTATTAGAGGAGTCATTATTTCATTTCAAGCTTATCAAAATAAAAAGAATAAGAATGAACAAAGACATTTAGAAGAACAAATAAAACAATTAGATACAGATAACGCTAAAGATCCAACTATGGATAAACATAATAAAATCCTACTATTGAAATTCAAGCTAAATAAATTATTGTCAGAGAAAGTTATAACACTATTTCAAATTACAAAACAAGAACACTTCGAATTCGGGGACAAACCCCACAAACTTTTAGCACGCCAATTGAAAAAACGAGAAAAAGAGAATGCAATATTAAAGATTAAATCAGAAAGAGGGGAATTATTAACATTACCCAAGGATATCAATAAAAGATTTGCTCAATTTTACCAGAATCTATACACATCTAAAACGTCAATAGATAATAATAAAGTTTCAGAATTTCTGGAAAATTGTAACCTCCCACAATTAGAATTGAGGGAACAAGAGGAACTGGGAGAACAAATTACTTCTAAGGAGAGAAGACACAATAAAAACACTAAAGAATGGAAAAACACCAGGACCAGACGGATTCAGTAATGAATTTTATAAAGCCTTTTACGACATAGTTACCCCACGATTACAGAAAATGTATACATACGCTTTCAAAGAGCAAAGTTTACCCGAAACATTAGCAGAATCAACGATCACATTAATCCTTAAAAAAGATAAAAAATATAGAAGAACCAGGATCATATAGAGCTATTGCTTTGTTAAATACGGATCAAACAATAATAGCGAAAACACTAGCCAGTTGACTAAGCAGGTATGTTAGTAGACTAATAAATGAGGATCAAACAGGATTTATACCTAAGAGACATTCATTCGATAATTTGAGACGTTTGCTTAACATAATGCACTCACATAAATCTCACGACCAAGAGTTATCTATCATCTCACTGAACGCAGAAAAAGCGTTTGATCAAGTAGAATGGGATTATATGATTAAAGTATTGCAAAAATTCCAATTGGGAGAGAACTTCATCGCATGGATAAAACTATTATATAACAAACCTACGGGTAGAATACTAACTAATAATATATTATCCTCGAAATTTGAACTATCAAGGGGCAATAGACAAGGATGTTCATTATCACCGCTGTTATTTGCTTTGGTAATTGAACCCCTTGCTGAAAAAATAAGAACACACCTGGATATTTATGGTATAATACAAAATATTCAAATAATAAAATATCCCTATATGCCGATGATGTACTACTGTACATCACAAAACCACAAATTAGTACACCAAACATATTAAATTTAATTGAGGACTTTGGATCCTTCTCAGGATATAGAATAAATTGGAACAAAAGTGAAATGATGTCGATAAAACCAAAAGACTCAAGACATCTCCGGAAATTCCCCTTTAAAATAACTACAGAAAAATTCAAATATTTGGGAATTGAAATTACTAGAAATTACCAGGATATGTTTAAAGCCAATTATAATCCCTTACTCAAGAAATTAAATAATTTGATTAAATTCTGGAAAACACTTCCGATGTCCTTAATAGGCAGAATAAATGCTATAAAAATGATTTTCTTACCACAAATCCTATACCTATTTCAATCAATACCTATATATCTCCCAAAAAAGTTTTTCAAAAAATTGAACTCAGACATTACAAATTTTATATGGGATTATAAATCCCATAGAATACAAATAGCACACCTTAATAAACGAAAAGAGTTGGGGGGGTCTAGCGCTCCCTAATTTTATGTATTATAATTGGGCAGTAAATATTAAAAATATGATTCACCTGCTGGACAATTCTGCACAGCAGGCGGACTGGATGGTAATGGAAAAAGGGAACTGCTCCCCGGGTAATATAGGAGCGACTATCCTCTCACCAATAAATTTGAATAATAAAAATTATAATAAAAATCCAATTATACATAGCACAATTAGAACATGGAAACAAATAAAACAGAATCTAAAATTAAGAAACCTATCTCTTTTAATACCAATAGTCAATAATCCATCGTTTAAACCATCAATCATAGACAAATCATTTATACAATGGGAAAGAATGGGAATCAAAACGCTCGAAGATCTGTATGAATTGGGAAAATTACTATCATTTCAACAACTACAACTGAAATATAATTTGAAAAATAATCAATATTTTAAATATCTTCAAATTCGTGATTATCTGAAAAAATACACAAAAGACTATCATAATATGCCTTCCGACTTACTGGATGAAGCAATGAAGACAAAGGCGGAATCAGCTAATCTAATATCGTACCTATATAATATCATTTTAAACATAGAAATACCCACAACAGATGGAATTAGAAGAGACTGGGAACAAGAATTAGCTATAAAAATTTCAAAAGAGAGCTGGGATAATCATTTACTACAGGTGCATAAATGTTCGATCAATGTACGCTCATCCAATTCAAAACATTACATAGATTATATTATTCAAAAACTAAATTAAATAAAATCTTCCCTAATGTTTCACCAATCTGTGATAAATGTCTGTGTCAAGAAGCTACCATAGCGCATTCTTTTGTTTTTTGTACAAAAATCCAAACATTCTGGAATGAAATATTCGACATCTTTTCAAAATTAATCAAAATAAAACTGGTACCAAAACCAGAATGGATTATTTTTGGAATATCGGAAGGTAACCCTGAACTAAACGTGTTTCAGAAGAATTTATTCAATTACGGGCTAATAATGGGAAAAAAGCTTATACTTAAATTCTGGAAAAATGCGCCCACACCAACAATAAAAATGTGGATATCAAATATGTTTGAAACATTACATCTGGAAGAGATGAGATTCCTCTTAGCAGGTAAAGCAGACCAATTCCAAAAGACGTGGTCTATGTTTCTGGACCTATTACAAGCATGAGGTGCAATAGTAATTTAATAAATAAATAAATAAATAAATGGTATCAGGACCTGGTAACGGGAGGTAAAACAACAAAAACAGACTTGGTTGGTAGTCCCCTTTCTGCAGAGTTTAATGTTATAATAGAGCGATTGTTCCTACTTTCTTTTTCTTTCTTTTCTAGGGTCTACTTTCTCACTTTACTTCCTTCTCTAACTTCTTTTCTAAGGGGCTTTCTTTTCCCAACACTCTTGCACTTCACGACTCTTGCGCACTTTCTTTACATTCCTTACTTCTATCTTTTTCTTAACGCTCAAAAAAAATGAAGCGGTACAAAAAATGTATTAAGATATATGTGTTGTGTAGTATTGTAATTTACCGTACTTCTAATTTTTTTTAAATAAATAAATAAAGTATTCAAGATCATTAAGGATCTCATTAGGTGGTGATTAGTGTCCACTAGGGGGCGCTGCATTGAAGGCGCCTCTGCCTACAGCCTGTCTGTTCTTCCCATTTTTTAAATTTTAGTTTGGCTAAAGAGTTTGTTTTGGGGATTCTTTAATTTCTCTATGTGTGGGAGGGGGGAAACCGCTTCCTGGTCACTTCCTGGTGAGGATGCGACTATTTCTCTGAGCCACGTCCCCCCCCCACCCACCTCGCGGCCTACCATATGGATTGGTGCGGCCTTTCCTAACGGAGACCAGGGATCGGACCAGAGCTTTGGCAGCGGCGGCGCGGGGCTGGATTCACCGATGCCTACCTGTATCGCCGTTTGGAGCTCCAGAGCGTTGGGCCCGCTGCTCCAACATCGCGGGGCTGTGGTACAAGGAGTTCCCAGCACGGGTGGCACTGACCGACATCGCAGAGCCCCTGGGGCCCTTTGCCGAGAGCCGCCAGTGTTGAATCTCCACCCGGCGCGGCCTGGGGACGTTGGGAGCTGCGGACTCTGGTGGGATGCGGCCGTTTTGCAGGTCCAAGCCGCTGAGGTTGGCCTCCCGTTCCGACGTTTGAGTGCCAACATCCGGCGAGTGGGCCTGAGCGGTGGGCTGCCCGTAGCGGTGACTGCGGAGGGCTCCAGAGGCCCCAACCACGGGTGAACATCAGAGGAAGATGACTGACTTTGGTGCCTTCCCACACAGTGGGAAACTTTTGATTCTGCTGTGTGGGGATGTTTTATGTTGAACTCTATCGTGTGTTGTGTTCTTTATTTTACTTCGGAGTCACGTGAGTGACTACGTGAAGAAGCCCGCCCCGGCACGCATTGCGGCATTACGTTTCAGCAGGCAACAGCGGCAGGCGGGAGACAGGGCTCCCGCAGAAACGAGAAAAACTAAGTTTAGGTAAGTACTTACCTTTATTTTACAGCCCCTTTGCATCTGCTTGTTCCCCGCAGGGCATGCAAGCGGCCCCTTGGACTCCGGGAGGAGTTTTTTTCCGTTGTCGGGAGGGGAGGAAAGACGCTACCAGGACCGCACTCACCGGCGGACCATGGATGGGAGCTGTGCCGGTGCCGGTAGCTCTCCACAGGGGCGACATTTAGAGAGCGCAGGAAGACGGCGCTAGCACTGCGTGGAGGTTCCTCTCAGTTCTCGCTCGCTCTCGAGTACTGTCCAGGTGAGGCAGGCAGGCGGGCGGGAGGAGGCTTCCGACATTTGCGGAGCCGGTAAGGGGACCCACTGTGCAGTGCTGGCGTGAGTGCGCTGCAGCCCGAGTGCAGGTGAGCAGCAGCCCGAGTGCAGAAAGAGAGAGAGCAAGGACCGCTAATCAGCGGGCCGCTCCCGACACTGCACCAAGCCCGTCAGCATCAGCTGCGGGCTGGGGAAAATGCTGCACCTGCCCGCTCGACGGAGGAAACGTCATTGGGCAGCAACAGGCGGTAGGACCGCTTAGCGGGCGGTCCGCAAACCCGACACCGCGACCGAGCCAGCCCGCTAGCGCCTGAGCAGCGGGCTGGATGTGTGTAAAACCGGGCGGTGGAGCCGACATCGGACTGGGACGTCTCTCCACCCAGGAGGGGGAGAGACAACCGCCTGAGCTGCAGGAGCGGCTCTTGGGCATTGTAAGGTGAGTTTGCAGTTGTGTTTTATTACAGATTTCAGGAACACAACGCAAAAACTCGCAAAGAGAAACTGCCCCGCTCCAACTCTACCAGCGGGGCAGCAACCGGCGGCAGCGTCGCTCGCAGAGCGTTTTTCGCTATCCCTGAGACCGAGCCAAGCCAGTCTCGCCAGAGCCTGCACGGCGGACTGGGAAAGCGGCCAGGAAGCCAAACGGCCGGTCGTCTCCGACTCGTCGGAGGGGGACATGTCTCTACCAAAGCAGAGAGAGACAGCCGCCTGAGCTGCACTTAGCAGCTCCTGGAGGAGAAGGTCCACTGGGAACAGCAGCGCTCCCGGCGAGACAGGACAGGCACCTCCTCCATAGTGCCGTGTAAGGCACTGCCCTTTGCTACCCTCATACCACGGGTTGGAGCAGGAGGCTAGCATTGGTGACCAGGGCAGGGCTGGTCTGCAAATGGGGCAGGCGGACAAAATCGGGAGTATGCATGAGGTGCAGGATCAGGAACAGCTGTTTGGTATGGTGGACCGCTTCGTAGCAACCCCACGGGCTGGAGCACCGCCGGAGCCAAAACAATGGCAGCCAGCACAAAACGCTACTAAAAAAGGTGCTCGCCGAGGAGCTGCAAGAATATACAGCACCAGAGAACTGTGAGGCCCTTAAGGGGAATAAGCCTCAAACAGCAAAATCTGCGATTGTGGGGGCCCTTATGCAGGCATAAAAACTCAAGCTACAGCGGAACCGAAGGCTCCTGATGTCAGCTATCACAGTCTATGCTCGTTCTGTGGAGATAACGAGATGAACACATACCACCAGAAAGTGCTGGTATTAAGGTGTACCACACAATTCGAACTAAACAATCTCCGAAGGGAAATATAACACCTGCCCTCAATCTCAAAATTTGCAGGCTTGAGCAAAGCCCCAGCTGCGGAGGCAGACTCACTGCTATTTGGGAGAGATCGGAACAAAAAGCTGAAGGAGATGGAAGAGGCATCAAAAACCTTCGGCATCATGAGGGCAGGCCCCGGGACGAGCAAACCACGACTTCCGATACCCAAGCAGCAGCACCTCACGGCATCCACCAGTCGATGTCTAGAATATGGGACTGGTGAACGCTTGGGGCCGCACTATCCCCAAAGATCTTTTAGATCAGGGCCCGCCGCGGACCCCCTGGAAAATACGCCTCCCCCCAACGTCGCCAGCACGTCCTCAGAACAAAAGCACTCAGAAAACAGAAAACACAAAACCGCCAATAACCATGGAGGTAGGTGGGTCTGGTTCCTACCAGCATATAGAGCGCTTTCTTGGACTATCTTGGCTTTCATATTAATTCAGTCCACGTAACTATAATGTTGCCAAGAGACAACATAGTTGAAAATTGGCACAAACAAGCAACAAATTAATGGTCAAACTACCAACTACTCGACAAATAACAGAGTAATTGGGAAAAAATGGTACCATTTCTGTCTACATGATTCAGATGTTAGTATCAAAAACAACATATAGGTTGTCATTGAGCATCTCATGAAGTTACCCACTGAAGTAATATCAGAAAGACAGTGGTGGGGTTACCACTTATACTGGGCATTAATTATCTAAAAAATGTTCGGGTGAAATTTATGAGTTTTAAACACTTGCATGTATGGGTATAAATCGACTACACTATGGAGGTGGCCTATATTAACCATATGGCAGCATAAAGTCGGTATCATATGACAAGTTGGTCAAAACAATTTGGCAATGGTATATCCATAGAGGTATTGGACTATCAACAACTTACCTGCCCGGTAAGCAAAATACAGTGACAGACACCAGGTCACATAATATTAAGGACAACATCAATTAGATGTTTTCATATAAAGTTTTAACAAAACTATCAAGCTATATGATGCAACAGATATTAATGCATTTCATTGTCTCTGTACTGCACACTGACAATGACAATTAGAATGGAATGTGAATCTGATATCGATTATTTGCATCAATGCTATATCACCAAGTGTTCGGGGATGTCCTATGTATGTCGCGGGGGAAACCAGACCCTGGGGCAGTGGAATCCTCATTAAAAAAATTTCTCTGGGACAGATAGTTCCAGCAGAAAGCTCGTCAGCTATATATATTAACTTTTCTGACCTATAGGTCATGTTGTCATTCAACAATGTATTTATAATATTGATAGACAAATGCGTTCACGCTGCATTGGTGAAATTAATTCTATGTATTTTTTCCCTTCTGCCTCACCAATCGAGAACAACGCACAGTACAAAAGGATTCTGCTTCAGGTATTTGACAGTACCTGACGGACTTACGCAGCCATTGTTTCACTTACGCCATGACATGGTTGTTGGAACTTGGATGGTATTTCCCAGTACCCAGACGGAGCCGGGCACAAGTCAACTGTGCCATGGGAAAAAATAAGCTCCTGAGCTGCAGATTCTGCGCAAGCCTCTGGGACTGGGATTGTTATACTGAACAATCGACACCATGTCAGCATCCTTTTGAACATCCACTGGACTACAACACTTGTCCAGCATCAAGAGAAGTACTGCAAGGATACAGGGAAAACCTACTCATCCGATACAGGTACTACGAACTGGAATTCCTGGAGAACCTTCATCACGATGAAGGATTCGGCTACAGTACCATCAACACAGCTAGAATTGCCCTGCCTGTTCTTTTTCAAAACAGCTACAGGACAACAGGCCATGGGGTCACTGGCTGGTGGTAAATTTGAAGGGTATTAAAACTCTAAACCCCTAGACCAGGTACACCCATATATGGGATGTCACAGTGGTTAACCATACTTCAGGGGATACCCACCAGCCAGAGCCCTAAACCTGAACCTTCTATGCACTAAACACATTGTTGAAGGTACACGGAGCAGCACAGAGGGTCCAGTCACTACTCCTATTTACTACTGGACACCATGCTCATAGCTTCAGACCAGATCTCTATCATTGTCCAGGGAATGGTCAAACCAAACCAGGAACACCTTATCCAGTCATAAAACCCGGGCTTACCCGCCAAGAAACACGGTAATGTGCCATGACCCTATTACCTTACATAGACACAACCTAATTATTCGAGGGAGATGAAAAGCCTTGTGGGTTGGTCACAAAAAACCTTGTGGTCGGGTAACAAGCCTTTTTTGAGATGGCTCAAGCAGGTATTAAAGCTCCTGGGATAAAACTAACATGTACAAAGTTTTTCATTCCAGGACAAGCTTCCACGTCAACGGCAAAAGAATGGACGTGCCTGTAAACCACATCCTGACTACAGCAGAATGGTGGGGGTAAACGTTCAGAGAAATAATTTATTATAAACTGTTGACAAAACCTGTTTTATTTGCAGGGAAGATTCCGATCTGCAAATATTTTAAATTAGCCAAGGGGAGCATTTAAATTTCTTCAGTGTTATTGTAAAAATACCATTGTTTTTCTATAAACAGATTCATTGGTTCATTATGATAACACGCTTCCTCCCTCAAAGGCTTCGGCAGCGAGTGATATAAAGCTGTTACACGGTTTGAAATCACAGAAGCTTTGAAATCTTCACGTAGTCACTCACGTGACTCCGAAGTAAAATAGTAAGATTAAACGAGAACTTACCAGTTTGAAGTTTGATCTGTATTTTATGAGGAGTTACGATGAGGGATTACGTGCCCTCCGCTCCCACCCTCATTACATGGATCAAACTGATAATTGATGTCTCTGTATTCTTTACTATGTTACATCAAATCGTGTGTCTATCTGTGATTCCACACCGCTGCTTTGAAGTATGCCGCAATGCGTGCCGGGGCGGGCTTCTTCACGTAATCCCTCATCGTAACTCCTCATAAAATACAGATCAAACTTCAAACTGGTAAGTTCTCGTTTAATCTTACTATTTTATTGTATGGCTGTATGGTGATCACATTTCACTGTGCCAACTGGCACATGTGACAAATAAATGTATCTTGTATTTTGTAGTGGCCACAAAACAATCAGTGTCGCTGAGACTGGAAGTTGGGCACATGCCCTGGTGCTAAGCAATTGGGCTCCTATAGGGCCTCTCCCACTTAGGCAATTTTTTTCGACGACTGCCGGCACCCGTCATAGTCGCAGCAGGTCGCCGATAATGTTCAACATGTTGAAAGTCCAGCGGCAACCAGAAAAAGGTATGACACTTTTGGTCTGTATGGTCATGCGTAGTCGCTAAAAGAGTCTGTATGGTCGTGAGTAGTCGCCCAAATAGTCGTACCTTTTTCTGGTTGCTGCTGGATTTAGAACCCTTATAATCTTCCTTGTATTCTAAAAGGCCAATTTTGTAGGATGGATGTCAAATCAAGTTTTTCCAATAAACTGATGCATTCTTGGCAAGCAAGTATTGGTCAGGCACTGCTGTCCTTTGCAATTGGCTGAGTAGCACATATTATCAAATGTAGGCCAGTGAATTCAACGGGGACATTGAAGCAAAATGGCTCTGTAGCTCTGATACAATGGCACCTCACCACCTAATTTTGGATACAATGATGGCACAAAGATAATAGTAATAAAATTTGTAAAAATTAAAATTAAAGGTATATATTAATGCTTCAATAAAGATATATGTAATTAACAGCATAAATAAAGATAAAGGAGGTGTTTGGAAAGGAACTGCAGATGCTGCTTCATACTGGAGGTGCTATAAAGGAGGTGTGTCTAACTGTCTTTAGCATGGTATATGGATAGCTCAGCAACATTTCCTTTAGGTACAGTATCCTTCTATTTATAGGCCTCCAATAGCCCTGGGATCAGACAACATTCCAGCTGCTGTACCAAAGACCTCCGCTCTATAAATAGCTGAATGTGAAGCCAAGCTATTGTAATACAGGTACAATAATGGCTGTGAAACATTCCCCAGGTTTGCCCTGTTCACAAAAAGCTAATCACTGCGCAACCAATCTTCCCCCCATCAACAACAAATGATGGAAGCTACCTCACCGTGATATCCAAAGCTTTTCCACCTTACATAAAGCCCACATGAAGCCCAAGTGGGGCAGCCCCGTTAGAATTCAAAGTAAGCAGACACCGTAGTACATAATATAATGAAAAAGACAAATTAAATAATGTCCTTTGTAATAAAGGACTTAAATGTAAAGTGGACAAAGATATATTGGAGCTACAGTAGGCCCTGGAGTACACATTTGGAGTACTGTCCAGGCACCAGCTCTTAAAGGGGATGATTTAGCTTTGAGAAATATTGTGCAGAGCAGATTCACCAGAATGTTTTTTAGAAGACCAACAATTTAATTATGATTCCCAACATTTAGCTGTGCTGTTGAAATTTGAATGTCTAAAGGCTGATTTAGTTTAGGATTTTTTAATGAATTTCACAGGATGATAAATGTTCTCAGGAGAAAGAATCTAACTTTCACAGCGTGTGAGACAAGAACTGAAGGTCAAAACAAAAATCAAAGCGCTGGTGGAGCTCAAGGGGTAGGGCAGCATTTGTAGAGGGAGATTGACAGATGCTGTACAGTAGTATCAGGATGGGACGCCGCTTCTGGTGGATAGGGTAGTGGAGAGTAAGCTCGAAACGAGAGGTTGGGGCAGGTCAAAGCCTGGCAAGTGATAGATGGATATAAGTTAGTGTGGGGTGTGATTGGCAGATGGGTAGAGTAAGTAACAAAGGCTGGAGGTGGAAAGGAGATAAAAGGATGTCAAATACAGAAAGAAGAGGGTGAGTGAAATGTAAAACCAGAGGGAGGAATATGGGTGAGAGGGGCCTGGGTGGAGGAGAAAGAGAGGCAATATGTTTTTCACACAGAGAGTGGTGATTTTCACATAGAGAGTGGTGAATCTCTGGAACTCTCTGCCACAGAGGATAGTTGAGGCCAGTTCATTGGCTATATTTAAGAGGGAGTTAGATGTGGCCTTTGTGGCTAAGGGGATCAGGGGGTATGTAGAGAAGGCAGGTACGGGATACTGAGTTGGATGATCAGCCATGATCATATTGAATGGCGGTGCAGGCTCGAAGGGCCAAATGGCCTACTCCTGCACCTAATTTCTATGTTTCTATGATGAGGAAAGTGAGGAATTTAGGGATGGGCAATGAGCGCAAGCGGGAATGGAAAGAAACAGGGTGATGGGGGGGTGGGTGGGGTGGGTGGGGGGGGGGGGGGGGGGGGGGGGGGGGGGGGGGGGGGGGGGGGGGGGGGGGATTGTGTATGCAGCGGATTGGTAGATTGGGAGAGAGGGGGCTAGAAACATAGAAACATCGAAAATAGTGCAGGAGTAGGCCATTCGGCCCTTCTAGCAAGCACCGCCATTCAATACAATCATGACTGATCATCCAAAATCAGTACCCCGTTCCGGCTTTTACCCCATATCCCTTGATTCCCTTAGCCCGAACTAATCTAGAATCTAACTAAATGAAAGAGAAAGGAGTGTCATGGGGGATTTTACTTGAAATTCTAAATTCAATGTTCGTACCATTGGGTTATTTGCAACCCAAGTGGAATATGAGGTGCTCTTGCTCCAGTTTGCATGTGGCCTCACTCTGGCAGTGATGGTGGCCAAGGACTGAAATGGCAGTGTGGGAATGGGAAGGGGAGTTAAAATGGTTAGCAACCAGAAGCTTTGGCAGTCCTAGCTAGGACTTAGGTCAAAGGACTAAGGACTAAGGACTAAGGACTAAGCCCGACCACACTAGACTGAAGTTGGAAACACACCTTCATGCAAAATGTACAGAGGTGTGAAAAGAGGTGGTTATTCCTTAATAATTTTATATCTGCGACTAATCGTTTTCTTTTTTTGCTGGACTAAAAGAACATAGCTCCAAAGTAAGCAGAGGAAGTTAAGGCATGGGCCAGCTATTGAGTGAATGCTGGAACACTGGAACAGCTCGAGGGCACAATTCACCTCAACCTGTTCCTATTTCTCTGCAGGTGAGGTACTGTTTGTGAGGTGCATGTATCCACATTCTTCGATTTTGCCTTCATTTTCCCTCAGGCCGAGACAGCATTTTTTTGGCTGAGAAGATGAATGGTTGGCCTGTTTCCAAGCAGGGCTTAATATAAATTAGTAAACTAGAACAGAATATAACAGGGGCAATACTGCAAAAACATTAAACCAACATTTACACTGGGCTGGCCAACCTGCGGGACATCAATCACCTCAACCTTTCCACTCCCCTTTCTCACTCTAACCTCCCCCCCCCCCCCCCCCCCCCCCCCCCCCCCCCCCCCCCCCCCCCCCCCCTGAAAAAAACAGCCCTCAGCTCACTCTGCAACAACTCTGACTGGGTGATCAAACATGCCGACAAGGGAGGTGCCATGGTAGCCTGGTGCACTGACCTCAACCGGTCTGAGGCCAGGCACCAACTCTCAGACACCTTTTCCTACTTATGCTTGGACCATGACCCCACAGACGAGCACCAGGCCATTATCTCAAGCACCATCACTGGCTTCATCACTTCCGGTTCCCTGTCCTCCCAAGCCTGCAACCTCATCATTCCCCAGCCCCGCACAGCCCGATTTTATCTTCTCCCCAAAATCCACAACCCTGACAGTCCTGGCAGACCCATTGTTTCTGCTTGTTCCTGTCCCACCAAACTTATTTCCACATACCTCGACTCCATCCTATCCTCCCTGGTCAAATCCCTTCCTACCTGTGTCCAAGACATCTCACACGCTCTTCGTCTCCTTCGACCATCTGAACCAAAGAACATTTACTTCTTGTTTAAGAAGGAACTGCAGATGCTGGAAAATCGAAGGTACACAAAAATGCTGGAGAAACTCAGCGGGTGCAGCAGCATCTATGGAGCAAACAAAATAGGCAACGTTTCGGGCCAAAACCCTTCTTCAGGGAGGGGGAGGGGGAGGGGATTCAAAGAAGCTCCAAAGTTTTCTGATCACTTCTAGTAAATCCATCATTTTAATGACCAATTGATGAATGCATAAACAATGTAATTAGCTGACCTCACAGAAATTCCCAGTATTGAAAATGTATTCGTAAACAGAAATATATTTTCTTACATAGAGATATGGATGGCTAATTTTATTTATGATGGTGAGGTACTTTAAAATCAATACTTGCAGTGGAATTTGCATACATCATGTGAGATTTTTCAGTAATTATAACATGCTGTGTCCATTAGCAGTTCACAGGGCATCTGACAATTGCCTAAGACAATTTCTGAAACAGGGGCAGGAGTCCAGCCTGAGACTGAAAGGGACTTGTGAACTGTGCAATCAAAGATAATTCATTAACTTCCAAAGGGGCTGAAGATTAAGATAAACCACAGAAGTGGAATTTGGATTTCTGCTCTTGTCTTTCACAATCAGGTACAGAGGGATACGGTATGTACTGAAACTGGAGAAAGGAATCTAATTAGCAATCGATGAATGGGAGCATGCCAATTTATATCTGCAAGTGCAAAGGCAAGTGGATATTGGATAGAGTAAATAATGGGTTTGAATTTTGGTGTTAAATATTTTTACTTACATTGGAAAATCAATATTTATCGTAAGGTCTTCCAGGAGTCTGTACCTGCTGATATTTTAAAAAATCATCCCTGATGTCTGATGTAGAATTGGAAGTCTGAAAAAGGATCCCAATCTGAAACATTGGTTTTCGTCTCTCTCCTCAAATGCTGCCTGACCAGTTGAGTTCCTCCGGTACTTTGCTCAGAATTCCAGCATCTACAGTCTCTTGGGTCTCCTGATATCTGATGTTGGTTTCTTTTCCATTTTTGGTTACTACTAATAGTATCATTGACATATTCCATTGTCTGTGGTAATGAATGTTTGTTCGAGATTACAAACTTACCAACCTTTGCCATGATGTTCCCAAAAGTTAGTGTAAGTCAGGGACTCTGTAGAAGGACAGACAGGTTGTGAGAGTGGGCAGAGAAGTAGCAGATGGAATATAGTGTATATAGTGTGGAGTCCTGCATTTTGGAAGTAGGAATAAAGGCGAAGACTATTTTCTAAATGGGGTGAGAATCCAGAAATCGGAGGCGCAAAGGAACTTGGGAGCGCTGGTGCAGGATTCCCAAAAAGTTAATCTCCAAGTTGAATTGGTAGTAAATAGCATTTATTTCAAGAGGGCTTGTACACAAAAACAGGGATGTAATGTTGAGGCTCTGTAAGGCCGCATTTGGAATATTGTAGGCAATTCTGGCACCGTATCTGAAGAAGGATGTGCTGGCACTGGAGAGGGTCCAGAGGCGTTTTACAAGAATGATTCCAGGAATGAGTAGGTTAACCTATGATGAACATTTGTCGGCACTGGGCCTGCACTCGCTGGAGTTTAGAAGAATGAGGAGGGACCTCATTGAAAAATACAGAATAGTGAAAGGCTTGGATAGAGTGGATGTGGAGAGGATGTTTCCACTAGTGGGAGAGTCTAGGACTAGAGGTCACAGCCTTAGAATTAAACGACGTTCTTTTAGAAAGGAGATGAGTAGAAATGTATTTAGTCAGAGGGTGGTGAATCTGTGGAATTCTTTGGGGAGAAGACAGGAGATTAGGGTTAGGAGGGATAGATAGATCAGCCAGGATTGAATGGCGTGGACGATGGGCCGAATGGCCTAATTATTCCTTATGACCTTATGACTTTGTCTTTTTTACACAAACATGAATAATCTTCTCTCCATTTTCAAAAATGAAATACACACAATTTTTAAGTATTCATCCAGTTTGAATACCACATAGTTAATCAATGGGAGAAAAAATATTTTTCTAATTTCCTTTTAGCATATTCAGTCCTTTAGTTGTCAAAAAAAGTCAGAATATGTTGTTGCTTAAAATTTGTATATCTCCCATTATCAAACCACTATTCTTCATATTTAGCATGAATAATATAATTTTGAACTGCTTCATATAAAATGCTGCAGTTTCAAATTTTACTTGCCATAAACAGTGCAACCTAATATACGTAAAGGGATTTGTGTAAGCTTTGAAGAAAGTTATCAAAATAAATCCTTGCTAATCAAAGATAATAAGCTGAACATATTTCATTTCATTCTTGAAACATATTTTGTGAACATTTTTTAATTTAAAAGAATAAAAAGACAGCTGAATATATATTGAAATAGCCTCCATGGGATTTGATAGCATGGATTAGAATATTTATTTCTGTTCTGTGCTGAATGAAAGTTTTTATTAAAACGGGATGCAAGCAGAAAAATATTTGATTAAACAATTACTTTCTCGCTCATGAAATTTTCAAATTCCAATCCATTAACATTTCTCTCTTCCTACATGCATCTTTGAATGCTTCCAAAGAACCAAGAATACAAATTAATATGTCGTTAAAGTCAAGTGCAAGAACTGGGAGGTACACAAGCCATTCTCTGCTACAGAGGGTAGTTGAGGCCAGTTCATTGGCTGTATTTAAGAGGGAGTTAGATGTGGCCCTTGTGGCTAAAGGGATCAGGGGGTATGGAGAGAAGGCAGGTACAGGATACTGAGTTGGATGATCAGCCATGATCATATTGAATGGCGTTGCAGGCTTGAAGGGCCGAATGGCCTACTCCTGCACCTATTTTCTATGTTTCTATGTTTCTATTAGACCAGAGGGTGACGATCTCCAAAAGCTCTATGGCAGTTTAAGAAGATGGTTGGCTCACTGCCACTTTCAAGGGTAGTTAGGGATGGCTGATAAATGTCTATCCCTAACTGTGCTATCCATATTCTTTTAAAATTCATAAAAACATAATAATTGTAATACAGGCAGCTACCTGATTTCTTGAACCCTCATGAATGAATTCATTTCTACATCCATTCATGATGAACCACAGTGGCTGGTTCAATATGGTGTTAATATCTCATAGCTGGCATCATTATATCAACCCTGCACTGTTTGCTTAGCAGGTACTAGTCCAGGTAGTCAAACCACAGCTTTCACAGTTTACGTCATCGGGTGGCGCCGTGCGCGGCAGTATGTTCGTCCTTTCACCCATTTTGTTATTTTTAGTCTGTTTAAAAGTATGTTCCTGGAGGTTTCTTATTCTTTTTTATGTGGGGGGAGAGGGGGAGGGGAAGGGGGAAACCGTTTCGAAGTCACTTCCGGGTGGGATGCATCTATTCACCGAGTCGCATCTTCGCCCCCCCCCCATCGCAGCCTACCATCTGGATTGGCGTGGCCTTTCCTGCCGGGGACCGGCCAGAGCTTCATCAGTGGTGCAACACTGGATTTCATTGCGGAGCGGGCGATGCCTTACCGGGGATCGCCGTGTGGAGCTCCGGAGCGTTGGGCCGGCTGATTACATTGTGGAGCTGTGGTTTGCGGAGCTTCCAGCCATGGGCGGCGCTGACTTTAACATCGTGGAGCCTGGGATGTATGCCGATGATCGCCAGTGTTAGAGCTACGCCCAGCTCGGCCTGTGGACTTCGGGAGCTGCGGTCTCCGGTAGGAAGCGGCCGATTCTGAAACTCCAAGCCGCTGAGAGTGTTCTCAGTTCCGACGTCGGAGCTCCGATCATCCCGGCGAGAGGGCCTGAAACATCGGGCCGCCGTAGCGGCAAATGCAGAGGGTTCAAAGGCCCCGACCAAAGGTGAACAAAGAGGAACAGGACTGAACTTTGTTGCCTTCCCTCACAGTGGGAAACGTTGATTCCGCTGTGTGGGGGGTGTTCATGTTAAATTCTATCGTGCATTGTGTTCTTTTTATTCGTATGGCTGTATGGTAACTCAAATCTCAATATACCAATTGGTGCATGTGACAATAAATGTCTCTTGAACTCTCTTGAACTCTTGAATGAGAAGCCTCAGGGAGTGTTTTAGAACAGAGTCCAAGGAGTACAAGTGTGTAATTGCCTGAAAGTGGCATCACAGGTAGGTAGGCTGGTGAAGAAGGCTTTTGGAAAGCTGGCTTTCATCAGGAAGGATATTGAGTATAGAAACAGAAACATAGAAAATAGGTGCAAGAGTAGGCCAACTAGCCCTTCGAGCCAGCACCGCCATTCAATATGATCACGGCTGATCATCTATAATCAGTACCTCATTCTTGCTTTTTCCCCATATCCCTTGATTCCTTTAGTCCTAAGAGCTATATCTAACTCTCTATTGAAAACATCAAGTGGATTGGCCTCCACTGCCTTCCACAGATTCCACAGATTCACAACACTGAGTGAAAAGTTTTTTCCTCATCTCAGTCCTAAATGGCCTACCCCTTATTCTTAATATAGAAGTTGAGTATAGAGTATAGAAGTTGGATCATTATGTTGCGGGTGTACAAGACATTAATGAGACTTCACTTAGAGCATTGTGTTTAGCTTTGGCCACCCCGCTTTAGGAAAGATACCATTAAGCTGCAAAGAGTGTTCTAAAATTATATGATGAAGTTGCCAGGACTCAAGTGACTGTGTTAGAAACATAGAAACATAGAAAATAGGTGTAGGAGTAGGCCATTCGGCCCTTCGAGCCTGCACCGCCATTCAATATGATCATGGCTGATCATCCAACTCAGCATCCTGTACCCGCCTTCTCTCCATACCCCCTGATCCCTTTAGCCACAAGGGCCACATCTAACTCTCTCTTAAATATAGCCAATGAACTGGCCTCAACTACCTTCTGTGGCAGAGAATTCCACAGATTCATCACTCTCTGTGTAAAAAATGATTTTCTCATCTCGGTCCTAAAAGAATTCCCCCTTATCCTTAAACTGTCACCCCTTGTTCTGGACTTCCCCAACATCGGGAATAATCTTCCAGATTTGTTATAAGGAATGGTGCACATGATCATTCGTTAGATATCACATAACTGTGTTTGTTCTGTGAAATATATTCATTGTAGCATTGTGCCCACAGGCACATTGTAACCTATAGATAGTAAACATATCTTTCCAACTGATCTTTAATCTACTTAGCCATCCTTGCCTGGAAACATAATTCAACTGTGTATATTGTGATAATTCTAGTGACTTTTCAGTCTAACAATCTATGTGTTGGTCTTGCTCCTTCAGTATTTCACATGAGTATGTTTTAAGTCTGACTAATTCTGCTAAATTTCCTGTTATGGGCATCTCAACCCAAATAAATCTTGTATTAACATTCCTTTATGTGGCCCACTCATCCATTTTACTCTTATCCATTATTTTCATTGGTAGGATAAATGCTACAAAAGTCTAACTCCATCTGAATCTTCCTCTTTGTTTATTCCAATTGAAATAATTCACTTCCAAACAGATATTAAATTTGTGGTATTGCTCAAGTTAGTCGTCTGGGTTTCGATCAACAGTCAGTACTATGTGTCAATTTTTCTGATGTACTACATACTATGTGTCCATATCATCTGAAAACCTGGCCACAAAACCATCAATTCCATCATCCAAATCAATAACATAAAATGTGAAAAGTAGCAGACCCAATACCTTGCACCGATTCCTGCAGAACATCAACAGTCACCGGCAGTCAACCAGAAAAAGCCTCTTTCATTCCCGCTCTTTGTCTTCTGTCAGCCAGAGATTTGTCAGGCAAGATCTCCCATTAACAAAACTCTGCTGATTTTGGCCTATTTTATCTTGTGCTTCCAAGTACTCTGAACCCTATTCCTTAATAACACACTCTAAAATCTCACTAACCATTGAATTGGCCTATAATTTCCAGAAGGGTCTCTTTCCATACTTTATGACTGTATGAATCTATAACTCTAGGTGGATAAGTGTTCCAATGCTATCATATTTCTCTTGTTCTTTTATTTCACTTCTAATCCCCTGCTATTTTGAACAGCTGTGGACATCAATATTCCTCCACTGTCTGCATTCCTTCTTTGCAGGAAATACCTTTAGCTTCCTGTGGAGTCATCAAATAAGTTTTAGAATGTAACTCTGAAGTCAACAGACTTCTTACACTCTATGATGTAGTATTCAGCGCCTGCACATTTTCATCGTAATCCACTACATCAACAACATTGCAAACTGGTATGAACATTCTGAAAAGGGGTCTCAACCTGAGATGTTATCTGTCCATTTCCCTTCTCAGAGGCTGTCTGACCCACTGATGTCTTGCAGTACTATGTCTAAATTCCAACAGCTGCAATTTCTTGCATCTCAAAGGACATTCCCATCCTTAAAGAATTCATATGCTCATCCTTGCACATCCAGCCTGCCTCTATACCTTGCCCGTGCTTGAGCGGCTACTGTTTCGTGTTTCTCATATAAATAGAGATACTGCTACACTCGAGGTTTCTGTGCCCGTGGCTCAATACCATGGTGTGTTTAATTCTCCTGTGATCAACATTTGTCTCTGTCATACAGACTACTGCTGCCTGTAATTATTCTCTCACTTTCCATCGCCTGTGGATATTTACTATGTACTTTGATGGCCTGTATTACGTAAATAGGTGAAAGGAGCAAATTAGGATTGCAAAGTTCTCTCAAATTCAGAGGAATTGAGGTGTTCTCATGCATAAATCAAAAAAGTCATCAGGCAGGTCTAAATATTAGTAAAGAAGCCGAATAACATTTTGGCCTTTATTGCGAAAGGCATTAAATTTGAAGAATGCAGGTAACCCTCCACTTAACAGCAGATTGGACTACCTAAATTCATCCTTAAATAATCAAAACCCCAAAAATTGAAATACGAAATAAAGCTTGCTCTGACAAAATTTACATGAGGAAAAGTAAATAAACAAATACAACATTTTATTCAACTCACGTTTTTGATGCATGCGCAGATGACGTGGCTTCACATTGTAGAAAATTCCTGTAAGAGCTGTTTTCTAGCAAATCCATCCTTCCCCATAATGCAGGCATCATTAGTAATGAGGCTTTGTTACAGATGCATACCTGGAGAACAGTTCCACTTAACCAAAAATAGATGTAGTACCATGCAGATGGTCCAAAGGTGATTCACCATGCTAGTTCCTGGGATGTAAGGATCGTTCTATCCAGAGTGACTGGACAGTTTGGGTCTTTATCATGAAGTTTGTTACAATGACAAGCGACCAATAGATCAGCCTTGATTTGAATGGCAGATTAAATTTGATGAGCCGAATGGCCTAATTCTGCTCATAGAACTTATGAACTTATGACCTTATTCAAACACAGAGATCCTAGCGGCTTGACAGGGTTGATGTTATCACTGCTGATAGAGTCATGAACAAAGGGACATAGCTACAAAATAGCTGGCATAGAAGAGTGGTTGAGGGCAGCAGAGACCATGTTGAATAGTCGTCATGGCTATCCTTTGAGGTCGAGGATGATGGTCTACGTTCTGTTGTTTTTTGGGATTCTCAGGTGGCTTATGAGTCTAATCCTGGCATTGAAAGTTCTACGGCATTCAGGACAGGTAATTCCAAATGGCAGATAGGGCTTTGGTTGTTGCTGCCTCTCTTTCCATTTACTTCTCTTTTCTTCTAATTCTGCGCATCTCTTGGCTTTGAAGGTTGCTGTTCCTTCTTGGATGATGGTTCGCCAGAGTTTCTTGTACTAGGCATTGGTCTATGTTGATTTCACAGTTCTTCATGAAGGCATCTTTGAATCTCTTCTTTGGTCCGCCTCTTTTATGTTTGCCTTCTTAAAGCTGGGAGTAGAAGGTTTGCTTTGGTAGATGCTCGTCTTCCATTCGAACAACATAGTTGACCCATCTTAGTTGGTTCTTGATGATGATCACCACTGCCTTGTACACTAACATTTTGGTGTCTGTTCGGCTGTCACGATTTTGAAAGACTCTCGTTCAAAGACGTCCAAAAGCTGTTCCAGCACACTTAAGATGATGTTGGATCTCGTCATCAAGGACAACATTGGAGGAGAGGTGACTTCCAAGGTACGGAAAGTGATCCACATTTTCCAGGGTTGTTTCACCAAGTTGAATTGATGGTTCTTTCCGATTTGTCTCAGTTGGTGACGATTGGCAGATAACCTGAGTCTTCTTGGAGTTGATGGTAGGTCCACGTTTTGTGTATGCACTGTTAAAGGCAGTCAGGATCTGCTGCAGTTGATTTTCTGAGAGAGCTACAACACAGTTGTCGTCTGCGTATTGGAACTCGACGAGGCAGCTCATATATGTCTTAGTTTTGGACTTGAGATGGGCAAGATTGAAAAGTCTGTCATCTGTTCTGTAGGCAACTTCAATTCCTGGGGGTAGGTCGTCCTTGATGATGTGGATGGTTGGCGCAATGAAGATGGTGAACAGTGTTGGGGCAATCACACATCCTTGTTTCACTCCTGATCTGACTTGAAAAGAGTCTCAAGATTCGAATGTACTTTTCAGGCCATCCATAGGTGGATAGGACGTCCCATAAGAGTTCCCTTGATACCGAGTTGAAGGCCTTAGTGAGGTCGATGAATGCCATGTACGAAGGTTGAAGTTGTTCATGACATTATTCTTGTAGTTGACGCATTGCAAATTGTAGGACAGGTGTCAGAGACCTGAGGACCCACTCCTGCTCCTATTTTTTTGTGTTCTTCAGCTCTTTTTAACAATGCATACCCCTGATATTCCG
Source organism: Leucoraja erinaceus (assembly GCF_028641065.1). Taxonomy (NCBI): domain Eukaryota; kingdom Metazoa; phylum Chordata; class Chondrichthyes; order Rajiformes; family Rajidae; genus Leucoraja; species Leucoraja erinaceus. The sequence continues at coordinate 87,895,387 of NC_073379.1, forward strand.
CCTGGGCAGCTTGCATCCTGATTGGCATGAATGTTGAATTCTCCCAATTTTGCTAGCCCTTGCTGTCTCCTCCCCTTCCTTAACCCTCGAGCTGTCTCCTCCCATCGCCCCGCCCTCGGGCCCCTCCTCCTCTCCTTTTTCCTTCCTTCTCCCCTCCCACCCCCCATCAGTCTGAAGAAGGGTTTCAGCCCAAAACGTCGCCTATTTTCTTCGCTCCATAGATGCTGCTGCACCTGCTGAGTTTCTCCAGCAATTTTGTGTACCCCTGAAAACTTTGATGGCTGAGATTTTTCATGCACAGCTGTAGAGTTCCATGGTCCCATAGTGATTGGAATTGATTAGAAATTCTCAGCAGATACTTCAAAGTGCTTTTCAAAGCTCTTTTTCAAGAGCTGATACATCATTTATTGTCAACTGCAGTATGTTTAGAATTAGTTTATGAGCCAAACTGCTGGGTACTATAGATACTCACCTCTGTTATCAGTAGGAGCCACAAAACATGGCATGTTCTTTATTGCAGACCAACAGCAAATAATAAAGGGAAGATGTATTGTAAGTGGACCAGCTACTAGTCCAGATAGTCAAACGACAGCTTTCACAGTGAATGGTACGCCTTAGGGAGTGTTTTAGAAGAAAGAGATATAGGAGGCCCTGAAAGTGGCCTCAAAGATAGGCAGGCTGGTGAAGAAGGCTTTTGGAAAGCTGGCTTTCATCAGTAATGTATTGAGATTGTACAGTTGTGTACAAGCTATTGATGAGGCCACACATGGTGCATTATATGCAGTTTTGGTGACCCTGCTTCAGGAAAGATACCATTAAGCTAGAAAGAGTGCACAAAAAATGTTTGCGGAAGTTGCCAGGACTCAACTGTATGTTATAAGGAAAGCTATGCATGTCCATTCATTTTTTATCTCTCTGTGTCAATACAAGTGTGTAACAACCAAGGCTTGGTCTTGTTGAAGTCAAGTGAGAGGTTGTTGTTGCAGTACTACTCAACAAGGTTTAGTTTAGTTTAGAGATACAGCACAGAAACAGGCCCTTCGGCCCACCGGGTCCGCGCCGACCAGTGATCCCCACATATTAACACTATTATTAACACTATCTTACACACACTGGGGACAATTTTTACATTTACCAAGCCAATTAACCTACATACCTGTATGCCTTTGGAGTGTAGGAGGAAACCGAAGAACTTGGAGTAAACCCACGCAGGTCACAGGGAGGACGTACAAACCCCGTACAGACAGCACCCGTTGGGATCAAACCCAAGTCTCCGGCGCTGCAAGCGTTGTAAGGCACAACTCTACTGCTGCGCCACCGTTCTCTCTCCTACATTCTGACACAATATCATCTGTGAGTCGGTTAATCACAATGGTGTTGTCTGCAAATATATAGATAACTTTGGGACATTCAGGCCCCATCACGTTTTAGAAACATAGAAACATAGAAAACAGGTGCAGGAGTAGGCCATTCGGCCCTTTGAGCCAGCACCGCCGCCATTCAATATGATCATGGCTGATCATCTAAAATCAGTACCCCGTTCCTGCTTTCTCCCCTTATACTTTGATCCCTTTAACCCTTAGAGCTAAATCTAACCCTCTCTTAAAACATCCAGTGAATTGGCCTCCACTGCTTTCTGTGGCAGAGAATTCCACAGATTCACAACTCTCTGGGTGAAGGTTTTTCCTCATCTCAGTCTTAAATGGCCTACCCCTTATTTTTAAACTGTGACACCTGGTTGTGGACTTCCCCAGCATCGGGAACATTTTGCCTGTCCAGTCCCTTAATTTGAACATCAAAATGAAGTGTTAAACACATAATTTAATTTTCATTTCTAAAATTTCAACTTTATGTCTTGTTGTACCTTTACGTCCACCTGTGCTACTCCAGGGACTATACTATGTGAGGTGGATGGTTGCTGAGGATTCATTGAGTGTTCTCAAGCTGGGTTATGGATTATTAAGCCTTCCCTTTGATGATGTTTGGGTAAAATACATTGTTAAAAGCGATGGAATCGGAATGACCAGTCCTCAGCATACTTCATCTGTAACTTCCATGAGGGCAAATAACATTGGTCTGTGACGGCTTAACCACCACAGATTCCCAATGCTTTTCTTAGAACATTCTACAGTACAGCACAGAAACAGGCCCTTCGGCCCACAATGTCTGTACTGAATATGATGCCAACTAAAGTAATCTCATCTGCCTACGCATGAACCATACCCTTCCATTCCCTGTATATCAATGGACCCTTCCCTTATAAGTTATAGATATATGATAAGCTCCATCATGTACACAATGTTTCAATGATCTATGAGGTAAAACATGATCTGTAACTAATACTCAATGCCAACAGCACCTCCTTACTTGTATAAAGTACTTTGATAATTAGTATCAAGATTAGTCAATAGTGTTGCCTGCCTGGGAGCCACTTGCTTGTGGTCAATATGTAGTGCATATTTAATGATCTGCTTTAATGCTGTAGGGCATTTAAGTCTGTAAAAAACAGTGTGAGCCTGGAATGTGTAAATAAAAGATTGCTAATCAATAAGTTTAATGGGCCTGTCCCACTTACGTGTGTCCTTGGCAAAAAAATTACGCGACCTCGTGATCGCGTTGAGCCGCGATGGTCCCGCGAAGGTCGGGCGCGATTACATGTGTACGCACAGCCGTCTGGAGCGCTTGACATCATTTGAAGATGGACACAAAGCTGGAGTAACTCAGCGGGACCGGCAGCATCTCTGGAGAGAAGCAATGGGTGACGTTTCATTTCCAGACTCTTCTTCAGTCTGAAAAGAAGGGTCTTGACCCGAAACGTCGCCCATTGCTTCTCTCCAGAGATGCTGCCGGTCCCGTTGAGTTACTCCTGCATTTTGTGTCTATCTTCAATTTTCTTGGCCCCGCTCTGGGAGTAGAAATGGGGGCGGATCCGGACCGCAACGTCCGTGAGCCCCAGGCCGAGTTCAGCAGTCGTTTGCCTGCTTCTGCTGCTGTTGAAGGTGAGACGTTGCATCACGCCAGGGTCTTGGGCCTGTCCCATTTTGGCCATCAGTTGTTACTATGGGCAACATATTGAACATTGAGCAGAGTTTAAAAAATGCAGCACATTTGCCTGTACAAGACTGATCCAGGTTCTAATACATTACAATTTTAGCACACATTACAAATGTCCAATGAAGAATCATTCACCTGGAACATCAACACTGCTTCCTTCACTGCGGATGTTCACTAATCTGCTGACTATTACTACCATTCGTTGCTTTTATTTCAAATGGCAGGGGTGTCAGGGGCTATGGGACGAAGGCAGGAGATGAGGTTAAGAGGGAAAGATAGATCAGCCATGATTGAATGGTGGAAAGGCATTGATGGGCTGAATGGCCTAATTCTGCTCTGATCACATATGAACACCACAAGGGTTAATTTCTCGCCCCAAATATCCCCATCATTTCTCAATAGCAATGAATATATTAGATTTGGGTTCGTCCATTGTAAATTCAAAATCTCTGGGTGATACATGCATCTGAAACGGTTCAAATAAACTTTTTCAAAGATATCAAAGGTATTTGATTAGTCACATTCACATACACCCAGGTGTAGTGAAGTGAAATGCTTTTTGCCATTTTGCAGCACACAAAAAAAAGAATACAGACATAACACCAATGAGAGTCTTAAACACATAGAACATCCCCCCACAATGGCTCCCACCATGAGGGAAGGCACAAAGTCCAGTCCCCAACCCCAGTTCACCCCTAGTCAGGCGTATTGAGGCCACAGTTGCCTCTACGGAGGCCCGATGTTCCAGGCCGTTCTCGCCGGGTGATGTTGCTCCGGCGTCGGGAGAGTCCTCTCAGCGGCCTGGGACACCTGGAACAGCCGCTTCCGCACTGGAGGCCGCGGCTTCCGAAGCCGACAAGGCCGCGCTGGATGGAGCTCCACAACTGGCAATCTCATCTAGAGATCCCAGGCTCCCGGTGTAAAGTCAGCGCCGCCGCCCGCAGCTGTTCGCTCCACAGTCCCGCAGCTCTGCGATGTTTTACCCGGCGGCCTCAGCTCACCAGAGCTCCAGCGCGGCGACCCAGGCAAGGCATCGCCCGCTCCGCAATAGCACTCCAGCGCTTTGCCGCCGCCAAAGCCGAAGTTCTGGGCAGTCCCCGACAGGAAACGCCGCTCCAGGCCCGCTGGTAGGCCGCGAGGACGGGTCGAAGCTGCAGCCCGGAGAAAAGCTGCCGCTCTGACCAGGTAGGGACACTGAAAGGCAGTTTCCCCCCCCCCCCCACATAAAAAAGGTCTAGACCTCCAAACAAAACACTTTAACTAACTAAAATAAAAAATAAAAAGATGAAGAGACAGACAGCTGCTGGCTGGGCAGCCGTGCACAGGACAGCGCCCCCTTTTTGAGCTCAAGGTGAAGATTCAGAGAGAAATCAGTGTTGGTATCAGTTCAGCTTCCTCAGACTATCAACCGTCCAACCTAATGTCCCTAAAGCAACTGGAATGTAAATACTTGAAACTTTAATAACCTTATTAAATCCTTTCAAATAATCAACAGAGCAAAATAATAGAATGCTTCAAAATAAAAAAGAATGCTTCACAATAAATATGTACAGGACAGATTTTATTGTTACTGTTCAAATGGTTAAATTTCAAGTGTTGCGAATAATATTCATACATGTGCATTGCTATCAATCATATTTTTTTATAATTCCTCATGGTTTCAAAAGAATTACCACGGTGATTTGCTGGAACAATGCACATGGGGAAATATTATTTATAAAACCCAAAACTTAACTATTCTGAGCAGTAGTAATAAAATCAATCCTGTACACATTTAATGTGAATCAATTCCGATGCATGTAACTCAATTATACTATACTTCAAATTGAGTGTTTGCATGGTTTCTTTCTCTACTGCCTTCTCCTGATTTTACTAGACATATGTCAGCTTCTTTAATATATGACAGGGTTTCAGGACAGTCTCTGACAGGTTAATTGTAGAGCATTTTAAGATACAGTGTGAAATAAATGCTGTATTTTGTCACCATATAAGCTATCAGGCAATTGTCAGAGTTATGTCTCAAGATTTGACATATCTAGGAAAATGCTGCCCATCACACTGTCAGTTTGGAAAGTGTTATTCTAACCCATTGTAGTTTTTGTGTTAGCAGGCAATTCTAATTCTCCTCACACACTCAGAGCATCACCATAAATGCATTGCTAATAGGCTTGAGCTTTCAGAAGTCATCAGGCTGGAGCTTTTCATAAGGTCATAAATGAGCAGCAGAAGCTTTCTACCCACACTGCTGAAACGGCCAAGACACCTCATCAAAATTAAGGGATTTCTAATCTTTCTTTTAAGAAAGGTATTCTGGGTTGATTAGCTAAGTGACAATTCATCAAAACATTTATGTTGGAGTTAAGCCTTTATTGTACCTGTAGCTTTGAACAATAGTTTTTCTTTTTCTTATTATAGCTTGTTCATCGGTATAATTACAAAATTGCCTTGAACGTTGGTGCAGTTTTAGTTGAGCTCAGGAGTAGAGAATGCAGAGTAAGTGAGCGACCTGGAAAATATTGGAGGATGGTCCTGATTTCAGTCATCTGTCACTGTAATTCACTATCTCTTTCCCTCCATTCTCTCTGCTTTATGCTAATCCAGGAGGAAAAAGAGAACTCTACGGGTGGCACGGTGGTGCAGCGGCAGAGTTGCTGCCTTGGAGCGCGTGCAGCACTGGAGATCCAGATTCGATCCCGACTACGGGTGTTGTCTGTACAGAGTTTGTACGTTCCGCGTGGATTTTATTCCCACACTCCAAAGACGTACAGGTATGTAGGTTAATTGGTTTGGTGTATGTGTAAATTGTCCCTGCTGTGTGTCGGAGAGTGTTAATAATAATAATAATAATAATAATAATAATAATATTTATTTATATAGCACTTTTCAACAAAACCAGTATTTGAACCAAAGTGCTTTACAGAGATTGATTAAATTAATTGAACAGATCAATGCAATAAATCCATACAAATCAAAAAAAGAGAAAAAAGAGAAAAAGAAAAAAGACACAGAAACAGTACACTATAGAAATCAACATGAAACGTCCCCCCACAGCAGAATTCACTGTGAGGGAAGGCACCAAAAATATCCAGTTCTCCCCCTCATAGTCCACCCGAGGTCGGGGCCTATATCTGGTCTCCTCAGCCAACCCGGTGTCTTCAGGCCCTCCTGCCGCGAAGCTGGATCATCGGCGTCGGTGAACATCCATCAGCGGCTTGGACTGAAGCGGCCGCTTCCCCCCCGAAGACTGCAACGACCAAAGTTCACAGGCCGCGCCGGCCGAACCCCCCGACTCTGGCGATCTCGGATCCCAGGCTCCGCGGTGCTGTTGACGGTCACAGTGCCCCTGAGCTTACCGCAAGGCGACCCGGTAAGGCATCGCCCGCTCCTTGTAGGTGTCCCAGCATCTACACCGCCGTCGAAGCTGCAGTCCCGGCAGGAAACGCCACTCCAGCGCTGCTCCAGTTCGTTCGTAGGCCGCACAGAGAGGACGAAGATGCGGTTCGGAGAAAAACCGCATCTCCGACCAGGTAGGACTGGGGTTAAAAATAATTTCCACCTTCCCCTCCCCCACCCACCACATAAAAGAAGACCTCCAAGAAACACCTCATATGAACAGGACTAAAAATAAAAATAAATAAGGGTGAAAGGACGGACTGCAGGAGGAGCAGCCATACACAACGGCGCATCACCCCCGCAGTCCGCCATCTTGAATGTGCAGGGGTTGGTGCGGACTCGGTGGTCTAAAGGGCTTGTTTCCATGTTGTATCTCTAAACTAAACTAAACTCCCATGTACAAGGAGTAGCATCTTATCTTCTGGCAAATTGAAGCTTTCAGGTCTCAAGGATGGAATTCAAACATTTCAGATACTTCTGTGTCAGAGGTGGCCTGGTTTTAATGTCATCCTTCTGTAACCCATCAGATTTTCTCTCTCCACAGATGATCTCTGCTTGCTGGATGCTTCCAGTATTCCCTTTAATTTCAGATTTCGAGCATATGATGGAGGAGAGAAAAATATGAACAATTTACTTCAGACTTTAGACTTTAGAGATACAGTGTGGAAGCTGGCCCTTCAACTTGCCGACCAGTAATCACCCCATGCACTAGTATTATCCTACATACTAGGGACAATTTACTATTTACAAAAGCCAATTAACCTACAAACCTGTACCTCTTTGGAGTGTTGGGGGAATCCGGATCACCTGGAAGGAGAAAACCCATGCATTCACGAGAAGAATGTACAAACTCTGTACAGACAGCACCCGTAGTCAGGATCGAACCCGGGTCTCTGACACTGTAAGAAGGCAACTCTACCGCTGCGCCACTATGCTTCCTTATTGTTATTCATCTAAAGTATAAGTGTGAGAAATATTAAACTTCTTCCTTCTTGCTCCCTGGGCAATTCATGTGAACTCAAAGTAAAAGTGGAACATTCTAAAGACACTTAAAAGTCAGGGACCGTATGTGGGAAGAGAAAAAGAATACTTTAGATCAGTGACCGTCTTAATGTTAGACACAAAAAGCTGGAGTAACTCAGCGGGTCTCTGGATAAAAGAAATTGGTGACGTTTCAGGTTGATACTCTTCTTCAGACGGATCTCGACCTGAATTGTCACTTACAGTATTATTTTTCTTCAGAGATGCTGTCTGACCTGCTGAGTCACTCCAGGTTTTTGTGTCTATCTTTGGTTTAAACCAGTTTCTGCATTTCTTTCCTACATGCCTTCTTAATGTTAGTTGGGCATCAATTTTGCTGATCGATGCACAACTAACTGGACCAGTGCACTGTACCACTGATGTATGAACTTATTTGAAAATCTGATACCACAATGCCTGACCTCTTGCTCCCTAGACATGACAAAGTTTGTGTGTGTGTGTGTGTGTGTGTGTGTAGTGTGTGTGTGTGTGTGTGTGTGTGTGTGTGTGTGTGTGTGTGTGTGTGTGTGTGTGTGTGTGTGTGTGTGTGTGTGTGTGTGTGTGTGTGTGTTTTTTTTTTTTACCAGGTAAATGTGCATTTGACATCTCTGACATTTTAAATTACTTAAAAATATTTCAAGCTTTTTAAAATGTATCAGGCCATCAACGTCCTTTGGTAACAGTGGAAGACATTTGACAACCCAAGCTTGTACAAAGGCCATCTGAGTGATCTTGGGGCAGGTCTGAGACTCTGCTACCTGAGGCCTAGACAGCACTGGTGGTCATGAGAGACCTACTTGAGGCAATGTCCTTAATATTTCTTTAAATAAATCAATAAGGTTTGTTTTCCCTTTACGTTTATAGACATTCTTCCATAATCTCCTTTAGGTAGAAATTCCTGACACAAATGTTAAACTGATTACAGACACACCTCCAGATTTAGGGAACATTTCTTCCCAGCTGTTATCAGACAACTCAATAATCCTATCAATAACTAGAGAGCAGTCCTGAACTACTATCTACCTCATTGGAACCCTCAGACTATCTTTGATCGGACTTTACTGGCTTTACCTTGCACTAAAAGTTATTCCCTTATCATGGAGCTGTACACTGCGAATGGCTCAATTGTAATCATGTGTTGTTTTTCCACTTGTGGTTTAGCACACAACAAATGTTTTTCATCTTACCTCAATACATGTGACAATAAACTAAACTGAAATGATAAACTAATCTCAATTGTACTGAACTGTTTCCTTGGACAGTTGGAGAGTTAGATAGAGCTCTAGGGGCTAGTGGAATCAAGGGATATGGGGAGAATGCTTATTGATTGGGGACGATCAGCCATGATCACAATGAATGGCGGTGCTTGCTCGAATGGCCGAATGGCTTCCTACACCTATTTTCTATGTTATATGTTCTATCCCCCTCTTAAATGATAGCTGTGACTTTAGCTCAGGTAGTGAACCTTTTATGAACAAAGTATTACATTTATATAGTTACATCTCTGCTATCTCTTTGATTATTTCTACTTGAAGCTGTTAGCTTCTCAGCAAATGTGTCTGTAATTGAAAATATTGGCAGTTACACAAAGGCAAATTGTAAGCAGCTTTAAAATAGTTAACACTTCAATTTTTCCAAACACATAAACAAGTGTTAGATGTTGGAAACTAAAAGTTTAGGAAAATACACAAAACATGCTGAAGTATCCAGCAGGCCTGACAGAATCCAGAAGAGAGAATTAATGTTCTTTTTCAATAAAATCAATAATTTTACATCAAAATTGGAAAACATTAGAGATGAACAAAAGACAGCAAATGGGAGAGAGAGAGAGAAAAGAGCTCATGGAAGATCAGTGATAAGGAATAGGGCAAAAGACAGGAAAAAAGAGATGATCATGCGAGTTAATAAGGAGTTGTCACAAAGTTGACTTCGGAAGTTGACTATGGGAAGTTTGTCGGCTCCTGCTGGGCTGGAGTTCCACAGGCTCGGATGCAGCAGGCAGATTCAATCCGTCGATCAGCCACGGAACACCCGATGAGATCGAGATTCGCTCTCTCGCCCAGCCTAGATGCCACTTTTTCGGGGGAACTTTTAGGGGGGATTTCAAGCGCATTTTTGTGATTTTGTCCAAATTAAAGGAGATGCCAGACCACCAGTTGCCAGAAAATCAGTGGGGGACCTATACCTCAGAATCCGATACGATACGATAGAACTTTATTTATCCCAGGAGGGAAATTGATCTGCCAACAGTCATAAAAACACGGAATACATGAAACATGAAATTTAAGTGACGAGTGGAAAGGCCCGGGGGATGGGCAAAGATTTGGGAGGCAGGGGGAGGGGGGGGAGGAGTCAGTCTCAGTCTCAGTCTACCCCATGACAGAAGGGGTAGGAGTTGTAAAGTTTGATATATCCACAGAAAAGAAGGATCTCCTGTGATGTTCTGTCCTGCATCTTGGTGGGTCCAGTCTGTTGCTGAAACTCCCTGGTAAACTGCAAAAACTGTAAACTGCAAATCCACACCATTGATGGAGACAGGGGATAGAGTGTTCCTCTCCTCCTAAAGTCCACCACCAACTCATTAGTCTTGTTGGTGTTGAGCTGCAGGTGATTCAGCCCACACCACTCAACAATGTAATTGGCTACACCTCTGTATTCAGCTTCCCTCCCCTCACCGATGCAGCCCACAATTGCGGAGTCATCTGAAAACTTCTGCAGGTGGCAGGAGAACGTGTTATATCTGAAGTTCGAGTTGTAGATGGTAAACAGTAAGGGAGAGAGGACCGTCCCCTATGGGGCCCCTGCGTTGCCCCTGTGTTGCTCACCACCATGTCTGAGACACAGTTCTGTTGCCTGAATCATTATCCAAAATAATGGAATCAAATTTGATTTCGAAGCATTGTAGCATGTCCACTAGCTCTTCCTCAATCTTACATCAAACATTATTGGAACATTATAGAAACTTAAAAGCAGAATGGCCTGTTCAGGATTATAATATAGAATTAAAGTGACAAGTGAAAAGAAACTCAAGATTAGGCATGTGCACTGAATGGCAATGCTCAACAAAGCAGTCAGCTAATCTGTGTTCATTCTCCCTGATGTAAGCAGCTAATGCAACTGACTACATTGAAAGAAGTACACGTACCTTGTTTCACCTAAAATGAATGTCTGGGACCCTGGCCTTAGACAGGAGAGCTTAAAAGTGCAAGCACCTCACCTCTGTCCCAAGCACTGGCTCGTGATCACGTATAGGAAAGCTGAAGAGACGTGTGGGGTTGTGTGGATCCATCAGGGTGTCAAAAAGGAATTGGGATGCTGAAAGGAGATGTGTTGATTGTTGGCGTCAGGCTGGAACTGGTGGTAATGACTGAATATGGAGTCTATGAGGGAAATGTAAGCTTTTTACTGAAATGTTTGCAAAAAAGGAATTTCACTGTACATGCTACAATAAAGTACCATTGAACATTGACAATCTTGGCAGGGTTCAGGAAAGGTGGCCCTGTGTTGCTCACCACCATGTCTGAGACACAGTTCTGTTGCCTGAATCATTATCCAAAATAATGGAATCAAATTTGATTTCCATCCGGTAGGCGGCGCGACTCTCGTCAGCAGCGGCCTCTGCAGCCCGTCCGCGTTTTTATTATTTTTTGTCTATGTTTCTATGTAGTTTTTGTTATTTTATGTTGGGGGGTGTGTGTGTGGGGGGGGGGGGGGGGGGTGGGGGTGGGGTGGAGGGAGGGAGGAGGTAACTTTTAAATCTCTCCCTGCACGGGAGACCCAACCTTTTCTGTCGGGTCTCCGTTGTCGTTGGGGCTGCAACGAGGAGCGGCCTCCAACAGGAGAAGACCGGGGACTCTGGTGCCGACGACTCACCTCACCGTCGCGGAGCTGGCCGAGTCCGGAGCGGGTGGAGCGGTGGTGGAGCGCTGCTGCTGCTGCGGCACCGGACCGACCTACGGAGATTCGGAGGCTGCAACTGCGGGTCTGTGGACGGCGGCGCCGGGAGCCCGCGGGTCCCTGGAGGGAGACCGCTTTTCAGGGCTTTCGCAACGGCGACTTCTCCCGCCCGAGTTGCGGGATCGAAGAGCTCCTGGAGCGGGGCCTTACAGCACCGCCCCGCGCGGCTTGGAATGGCCGCGGGACTCTGCGAGCGCACGCCGGGGGCTCTAACACCAAGACCCGGTGTGCGACCTCGCACCACCCGGCGTGGCTTTAATGGCCGCGGGACAATTGCCATCGCCAGCCGGGGGCTTTGACTTTGACTCTGACATCGGGGGGGGGAGAGTGCAGTGGAGAGATAAGTTATTTTGGCCTTCCATCACAGCAATGTGATGGATGTTTATGTATGTAAATTATGGTGTGTCTTGGGTCTATTTGTTTGTAATGTATGGCTGCAGAAACGGCATTTCGTTTGGACCTCAAGGGATCCAAATGACAATTAAATTGAATCTTGAATCTTGTGGCATGCGTGTGAAAATACATAAAATGAAATCAATTTGGTCGTATCTCCAGTCATGGTGAAGGCTACGTTCTTGTTTGCAAAAGTATCAACTTGGATAGTGGAATCATCATATCATCACCTTTTATCATTCCTGGGTCGAACCACTGGAAACCCTAACCACCTCATTACGGGTATATAAACCATACCTTAATTCGAGAGGCAGGCAGCCCATCACCTGTTTTTAAAGTTTGTTGCAGATTGGTAATGGTCTTGCAGTGACTCCCGTCTTGTTCATGTTTTTCCTTTAATAATTTGGCTTCCCCATTTCAACCTCAAAGATTCACTGTGATCCTATACGCTCCATGATTCGGAAAGAGTAAGAAAAAATCAGCTTGAGGAAAACGGATACACCTTGAGATAAAGGTAAGTTTATTAAAAAAATAGAAAAGTTAATTGAAAATATTGCTTTAAATGAAGCCATGGGAATAGAATAAACACAAGATAGCCTGGGGCATTCACATTGGGAATATGATCGGACACATGATATAGAAAGAGTGAGCACCCAGCGGGAGTAATATAAGCTAGTACTGTTTTTATTAAATAAACTTCTGACCACTGTAATGGTGGGAAGACAGGTGCATTTAGGGCCAAATTGAGTGGTCAATTCAGGTCATCCCAATAGCTACTCCCATATTGTTCTCACTGTGTCTGCACAAGATACGAGACAACTCAAATGCAGATTGCAGTTAGTGCAATGTTCCTCTTATTCCACTTTCTCACTGTTCATGTGTTGTGAAGAAAATTATGCAGCACATAACAAGAAATCTGGAATTATAGTCATGCCTGGAATACAGAGGTATTCCTGGAAAACTGCAGCAGGAGAAAATTAACCGATCATTTTGACACTCAGCTCAATATTATTTCTGATGGCAACATGCTCCTTATTGGACAGTGGCGGCTTTGTGGCCTAATCATCAGGTGGCTTTCGCAGGATGTGTAATTCTTGACTAGAGTCAGCAATAGATCATCATTGAACACTGTCTGTGGTTGTAACCAAGCCAGGTGTAGAGAAGGTAAAATAATGGTTCAATGGTGCTTTTAGTGCCACATGTGCAAAGTACTAAGACAATGAAATTCATTTTCTTACGAACAGTACAGTATTTCCATACAACTGAACCTCGATTAGAAAGTTTACAGACTAAGTCTACTGAGCCTGGATCATAATCATAACCGTACTTAATTAGCCAAGTGAGTTTTGCAACATACGAGGTATTTGATTTGACATACAGTCATACTAAAACTACAGTCATAAAAACAACAGAACACACAAAATTCATTTTACCATAAACACCCACCGCAGTGACCCCTCCACATTCCTCACTGTGATGGAAAGCAAATAAAAGTTCAACCCTTCATTGTTCTCCTGCGGTCGGGGGCCTCAAGCTTTTTGTTGACGGGACGATCTTGACTCCCGTAGCCCTCCGCATCGGGGTAATCAAGCTCCTGCATTGGGGGATGTCCAGCTCCCCGCGCAGGCGGCGATCGGAGCCGGGTCGGGCTGGTTCGAAACCTTCTGTGACTTGGGGGGCACCAACATGGTCTCTACCCGAGAACTGCGATCTTCCGATGTAAGTCCACAACCCCGCGGGTGGGGCCTC